>NW_026126645.1:3783333-4444166 GCF_943737965.1 Phodopus roborovskii
CTGCCCCAAATTCTCCCTTTGTGAGTGTCTTTCAAGTTGGACATTTCCTAATAACATGGCCCCATCGTTCTTTTTTCATTATTATGTAATATCCTAATTTATTTTTTCATGCACACATGTATTTCAGTCAATGTACCCTCTTTCACCTTCTCCTGGGTTCCCCACTCACTTCCTCGTTTTTCTTTTAAAGGATTGATTCTTGCGTGAGTGTGTGCATGTGTGTGCGTGCCATGTGTATCTACAGAGACCGGAAGACATTAGATATCCTAAATCTGGAGTACAGATGTCTGGGAGCTGCCCTGCGTGGGTGCTGGGAACTGAACTCTGGTCCTTTGTGAGGGTATGAAATGCTCTTAACTGCTAAGCCATCTCTTCGGCCCTTCTTTCCTTCTTCCTTCTTTCCTTCCTTTTGTTTTTATTAACTGAGTGCAGTTAGTACATAGCCAGGTGTGGGGCCGTCTGTGGAAGCAGGGTCAACCACCATGGACTGCATGCTTACAGAAAACTGATCGGGATGGAGATGGCTCAGCCGTTAAAGGCTCTGCTCACAACCAAAAACATAAGAAAGCTGACTCTCCCTTCCCTACTCGCCGATGGCTGTCAATCCCATCATTCCTTGAGCACTTTCTTGCTCTCTTATGAAAGATGACCCAAGGTCACCTCCTACATTCTATGTCCCAGTCTTGGGATCCGACGTTTGTTCAAGGAGACCAGGGGCATTTTGCGGGGAACAGTACTCTGAAGCCAGGATCTAAGCATGTACTTCTACATGGCAGGAACTAGGAAGCACACACCCCACTCCCACCCGGCCTAGGCACCAGCCTCTCTGGCCAGGCTTCCAGGCTCTCATACTGGAGTGCCAACCCAACCCCCACCACCCTATCTGACAACTTTGGAACTAGAGTTTTCTGGAAAGGGAGGAGGAAGAAGCAAGCTAAGTCCTGGGTGTTTCGGTATTTTATTTTCCTGTGTTTTCTAGTTAATTGTGCTGACACGGGAAAGTGCTATTAGTTCTTACAGGTGGGTCTTTGATCCAGTAATTATTGTATCGGTTTCCCTGTGTGGCTAGCTATATAATCTGTAGGTAATGACCATTTTGCCTCTTATCTTCCCACCCTTACACTTCTTCAGAACATCAACAAGAACCTGAGAGTAAAGTGAACTAGTAACTACAACAGCGGGCATCCTTCAGCTCTCCCTGGCCTCCCTTAAAAATATGTTCTGGGAGCTGGGCATGAGATGTATGCCTGTAACCCCAACACTGAGAAAGTAGGAGAATTGCTAAAAGCTCAAGGCTGGCATGGTCTACACAGGGAATTTCAGGACAGCCAGCACTTCTAAGTGAGGCCCCACCGACAATAACAATGATAGTATATTTGGGTCACACCGTGCTGTGTGCCAAATACCACTATTTGGGAGACCAAGCTGAAAGTTCAAGGCCAGCCTGGGCTACATAATGAGACCCTCAAAAGAGAAAGCCAAACAAACAAAAGAAGACATTTGAGCTGGGTATAAAGCTCCGGTGGTAGAAACCACACCTAGCATGTACAAGGCCCTGAATTTGATGCCAAATAATTAAAAAATATGTATTTTTCACAGGCTGGAGAGATGATAAAAAGCACTGGCTATTCTTGCAGACGACCTGGGTTCAATTCCCAGCACCCACAGGTGGTTTACAGTCACCTGTAACTCTATCCCCAGGGGATCCATTAACCTCTCTGCTTGCCTCAGATAATGCATATGTTCATTTATTTTATTATTTTAAGTATATAAGTGTTTTGACGCTAAGTATGTCTGGAAGAGGTCATTGGATCCCTTGGGACTGGAGTGATGGGAGTCACCATATGGGTGCTGGGATTGAACCCAGAGCCTCTGTAAGGGCTGCCAGTGTTCTAACCACTCAGTCACATGTCCAGCCCAGATATAACTTTTGATATTTTTTTTGTATTCCTGGTTTTCTAAAGATTTTTGAAAATGCAAGTGATTGTGACTTATGTACGTGTGCCTGCCATGAGACAATCCTGTGGCTTTTCTCCCTTAGCCCATTGATTAACATGGAGCACTTAATGGCTGCATTTTCTGAAGATTAAACTCTGCTCCCTCATCTGGGATAAGCCCCATCTGGTGAGAAAAATAAACACAGGATTGAGCTAACTGATGCTTTGCCTAAGTTTCTCATCTTTGTGTTCGGGGTGAGAAGAGCCTATAATTGTGTTCCCTCTGTTTGTTTTCAATTTGAAAGTAAGATTATCCTGTTGTATTAAAGACGTTAACTGCACCTCTTTATTCTGAGCCCCTTGCTTTAGAATTGAGACCTGGGATTTTATAAGCTCCCAAGGAGGTATGGCAACATTTTCTGTCCCAAAAAGGCTCCCCTTGGAGGTGTCACAAACCTGAATTGTCCAGGCTGAGGGGGCTCTGGCCACAGCCTGGCTCACTGTGCCTGCTACTCAACAGCTGTATCTCCAGGAAGGCCTCCCCGGCCACAAGGTTCTTGTGTCTTGGTTTTCTCCTCCATAAAATGAGGCATTGGGCACAGCAATGCAGGGAGCCCTTCCAAACCTGGCAGTGTGGGCCTCAGACCCTCTGGGGTCTCTTTGCATTTAGCCACTGCCATGGGTCTGCAAGGCCATCAAGATTACTTGTGGCCCGTTATGGATTTGCATCTCTGAAAGAGAGGACTCTGAGCCTGGGTCTTCTGAGATGACAGAGAGAGGCCACAAGGGACCAGAAGGGAGAAGGAAAGGGAAGAGGCTGCCTTGCTATGTACTGCTAAGTCAAGTGTGATGGGCCACTGTCCCCACCCCAGTGTCTCCCAGCCTGGCCTTGGTGGATCCAGACAGCTCAGGCCCTCCCTCCTTTGCACACCCCTTCTCCTCTTCTGGCCCTCCCCCCCCTCCCCTGCTTCTGTGTCCTGTTCCCTGATGCCACCTCTAACTCCTATCCCAGGTGGCCCTAAGGGTCTGCTTCATTCCCCTGCCCCTTCCCCCATCTTAGCTTGGACTCAGTCCCCTCAGTCACAGGACAGGTCTGTTCCCTTTCCCCCATGTTTTCCCTTTTACCTAAGCAGTCTCTCTCTCTCTCTCTCTCTCTCTCTCTCTCTCTCTCTCTCTCTCTCTCTCTCTGTGTGTGTGTGTGTGTGTGTGTGTGTGTGTGTGTGCGCGCGCGCACATGCGCGCAAGTGCGTGTGTAGGCATTGGTGGTGATTTTTCAAGACTGAATTTCTCTGTGCTGCCCTGGCTGTCCTGAAACTCACTCTGTAGATCAGGCTAGCCTCAAACTCACAGAGCTCTGCCTCCCAAGTGCTGGGGTTAAAGTGTGTGCCACTACCACAGAGCTCCAAGCAGTGATTCTTTTTTTCTATTATTTAGTTAGTTAGTTAGTTAGTTAGTTAGTTAGTTAGTTAGTTAGTTAGTTATTGGCACAGGTCTTCTCTGTGGCTTTGGAGGCTGTCCTGGAACTAGCTCTTGTAGACCAGGCTGGTCTTGAACTCACAGAGATCCCCTGCCTCTGCCCCACCACCACCACCACCACCACCAAGGGCTGAGTTTAAAGGTGTGCACTTCCAATGCCCACGGAGCAGTGATTCTTAACTGGGGATGTTTCTTCATCCTCCAAGCTACAGGCCCCCCACCCCCAAACCCAGCCAGGTACTTAACTTCCTTCCTTCTTTACTCGTGTGGTAACTGGGCTGGACCTGGTTGCTTGTTACCCAATCTGGGTTGGGAGTAGCCTGTCCCATTCTTGCAATGATTCCTGACCAGGCCCCTGTCAGAACTGTCCTCAGCATACCTCTCTGGTATGCTGGACGCATACAACTGGACGCAGCCCCTGTTCTCCCTGAATGGATATCTGCTGCCCCCTGCTGGTCAGTGTGTTACAAACTTCTGTTCACACTTGAGCACTACGTCAACCTTTCTAACATTCAGCATCACTCTGGGGGATGCCCTTGACAGCAAGACCAAACCAGATCCAGGAATCCACACAGCAACCGTAGGAAATGGGTCTGTGATTGTCTCCTTTTTTTTTATATAGATTGGAAACTGAAATACTAAGATAAAGTCACCTCACAAAGGGGTAAAACAAAACCCAGAACATTTAGGGGCCAAAGCCTGTGCCTGTAGACCTAGGTACTCAGGAATCTGAGGCAGGGGGATCACCGAGTTAGGAGTTAGAGTCCAGTTATGTCAGGAGAGAAAGACAGACACAGAGACAGAGAGACAGAGACAGCCTAGATTTTCCTGAGTTTTGGAACTGCCCCAGCTCCTCAGAATCTGAAACTTCCCACTCTCCCAGAACCCCACTCCCAAGCATAGCTTGCTTGGTCTCCTCTACTCTCATTTTGTTGCCCTCAGATTGTCCACATAGTATCCAAGGCCCTCTGCACTGGCATCCTGCCTCAATCTCCCTTCCTGAGATGTGTGTGGTGGCGAACCCACCTATAATCCCAGCCCTTGGGAGGTGGAGGCAGGAGGATCAGAAGTTCAAGGTCACCTTTAAATTGAAGGTCAGCTTCCACAGCCCATCCCTTCAACTAGCCATTCCCCCATACCCTCCCCTACACAGGGTCTACTCCATACATAACCCAAACCCCCAGGGAGTTTCATTTTGAGAGAGAGAGAGAGAGAGAGAGAGAGAGAGAGAGAGAGAGAGAGAGAGAGAGAGAGAGGAAACAAAGGGCCTCCCTCAGCCTGGCCCAAACTTGAACTGCTCGTCTGTTCCCTAGGAGGAAAATCCTTGTGAGAGTGAGGCAGGGAATATATAGCTCATGCTGTGGTTCTGCCTGGTGTACACACATCCCAGAACTGCATGAGCCTGCCATGTCACTGTGCATTGTAACCCCTAACACTCTGGAAGTTGAGGCTGGGGGATCAGAAGTTCAAGATCATCCTCCGCTACGTAGGGAAGCCAGCGTCAGCCTGGACTGCATGAGACCCTGTCAGATAAAGAGAGGCGGGAGAAGAAGGGCTTGGGGACATAGCTCAGTGGCAGAGTGTTGACCCTGAAAGAAAGAAAAGAAACAAAAACAAGACAACAACAACAACAAAAGCTTTGGAAGGATGCCCGCCCATTTGTTTCCTTCTCCTTCAGTCCAGGCTTTCTGGATTTTGTCCTATGCTTCTCAAGTCAGGCTGCCTGAATGTTCTCTGATCCAGCCAGTGTCCAGCCTCAGCACACGTGACCTCCTTCTTGGCAGCACTTGACTCACCTGGAGGCACCGCCTACTGGTCAAGACTCCTCTTGGTTTTGCTCCTTCCCATCTCTACTTCTCAGTCCCCTTTGAAGATGGGGGGTGCACCCTGATACTTGGTCTTGGACCCTCCCCTTCATCCCGTTCTCTCCTTGGATGACCGTGTAGGTACTGGCAGTCCCCACATGCAGGCCACCACTGTGGGTGTCTCCTTTGCAGGGGGTGTGCTACTGGCTTATAACAAAGAGGAGTCCTGCAACTCTCAACATGGTGTAGCCCACCTGTCAATCATGCCTTACTCTAGCTCAACCTTTCCTCTGGTCCCAAGTGGGGCATCCAGCTAGCTGCCTGCACCTGTCTCCACCTGGGCACCTTAAACACATCCCCCTCCTCAGCTTGTCAACTCAGATCTCCCCAGACTGACTCTCTACATCACCACCCCATCCATAAACCCAGTGCTCATCAGGAAGAGTTCCCTCTCCCTGGCCCTTATCCACCCATCCCACGGCCCACCCACCCATCTCAGCATCTCTCCCAACCCTCCACTGTATATTGGCCACAGCTGCTGTGATGGCTTGAATATGCATGGCCCTCATAGACATGTGTGTTTGAATGGTCGGCACATAGGGAGTGGCTTTTTGAAGGTGGGTGTGGCCTTGTTGGAGGAAGTGTGTCACTGTGGGAGCAGACTTTAAGGTCTCATATGCTCAAGCAGTGCCCAGTGGGACAGTTTCTCCACGCTGCCTGCAGATCAAGGTGTGGAGCTCTCAGCTGCTTCTCTGGCACCATGTCTGTCTGCATGCCGCCATGCCTCCCACATGACAATGGACTATTATCCTTTATAAGAGTTGCAGTGGCCATGGTGTCTCTTCGCAGCAATAGAAACCCTAAAACAGCAGCCCAGGCTTTTCCAAAAGCCACCCCACATTCAGTATGTTCGCCACATGGCAGCAGATTGGTACATTTGATTGTGATGTCATTCTCTTTGGAACACAGATGGCATCCATTTTTCTTTGGGCCAAAGTCTAAATCTTCAAGGCTACATGCTCTGGCCCTTGCTGCTTCTCCCAGCTCTTGGACACTCCAGCACCATGGCCAGATCCACAGCCACCCCCATGCCTGGAGCCAACCTCCCCCTCCCTTCACTCAGTTAGCTTCTAACTATCCATCAGCGCTCACCTCAAGGACTGCCTTCTCCCGGTGGCCCTTCATGATGTCTCTGAGGACGGGTCAAGTACTGTGACAACCCTTCTCAAGGTCAAGTACTGTGACAACCCTTCTCAAGGTCAAGTACTGTGACAACCCTTCTCAAGGTGCTGTGTCCTTTCTTCCAACACAATTCACCTTTGGATACCCTCACACATCCAGATGAGGACCAACATATTCCCAGACTTGCCCCAGGTGGGCACACATCGATGCTTGCTCAGGAGCTCCTGGGACCTCAGGGGGCCTAGCTAGCAACCACCACGGCAGAAGGGTGGAGTGAGTAACCCAGCCTTTCCATCTGACCTCATAGTGAGTCGCTTCAAGAAGGAGTAGTGGGGATGGGGAGATGGCCTGGTGGTTAAGAGCCCTGGCTGTTCTTCCAGAGAACCCAGGTTCTATTCCCAGCACCCACATGATGCCCCACAACTGTGCCTCCAGTTCCAGATAATTCAATTCTCTAGTTTCTAGCACATCCAGACACGAAAAAATATGCATACACATAAGATAAAAATAAATCTTTAAGGGGGCTGGAGAGATGGCTCAAAGGTTAAGAGCACTGACTGCTTTTCTAGAGGTCCTGAGTTCAATTCCCAGCAACCACATGGTGGCTCACAACCATCTGTAATGGGATCTGGTGCCCTCTTCCGGCCTGCAGATATGCAGGCATACATGCAGACAGAACACTGTATACATAAATAAATAAAACTTTAAGGAAATGTAGCAGGTCAGTGAGATGGCATTATTTGGATCCCAGGGACCCACATGGAGGAAGGAAAGAATCAATTCCCACAAGTCATCCTCTGACTTCCACATGTAGAGGCTTTGGCACTCACAAACACAATAAATAAACTCATGTACATAAATAAATAAATAGCCTGAAAGTGGTGGTGCACACCTTTACTCCCAGCACTCAGAAGGCAGAAGCAGGCAGATCTCTGTGAGTTTGAGGCCAGCCTGATCTACAGGGCAAGTTCTAGGACAGGCTCCAAAGCTACACAGAGAGGCCCTGTCTTGAAAAGCAAAAACAAAACAAAAAAAGTATGTAGGGGCTGAGGAGATGATTGATGGCTGTCCCACAAGCGAGAGAGCCTGAGTTTGATCCTCCCGAACCCACAGGTGCAAACATGGACATGGTGGGACATGCTTGTAATCCCAGTGCTACAGAGGCAGATCCTGGCAGATACCTGGGGCTCACTGGCCAAACAGCCTATGTGATGACGTCCAGACCAGTGAGAGACCCTATCTCAAAAGGAAGATGGACACTGACTGGGAAATGATTTGCTGCCTGAGTATTAGGACCTGAGTTCAAATCCCCTGGTACCCAACAAGAATTGGATGCAGTCATACATGTGCCTATAGCCCTAATGCTATGGAGTGGAAAAAGGATGATGGCTGGGACTTGCTGGCCACCAGCCCAGCACCAGCTGATCTCATCCTCCAAGTACTGAACCCCACAGGCCTGGACCATAAGGTCCAGCTACCATTCTTCCCTTATTCCAAAAGCAATGGATGACTGTTGTAGAACAACCATGAGGAAACACAAGGTGAAGGAGGAACATACGGTCCTGTGTGCACACTGTTTTGCAAACTGCTTTTCACCTTGAGCACAGATCCAGGACCCACATGTCAGCATCTACGTTTCTATGTTCAGGCTTGATAACCTGTTGTCTATAAAGAGCAGTTTCTTATGTGCATATGTATAATCGTGGTAGATGGCTACACACATGTGTGGGGATGTGTACACATGTGTGTGCATATGGAGGCCAGAGGACCCTCTCAGGAGCAAAGAACAGTCCACTTTTTGTTTTTTAAAGAGACAGGATCTCTCGCTTAGCCTGAAACTCACCAAGCAGGCTAAGCAAGGCAAGCTGGCCAGGCGCACCAGGAACCTGCCTGCCTCTGCCTCCCCAGCACTGGGATACAAGAGTGGACCTCCATGCTCCGCCCCCCTCTCCCTCTCCCTCCTTCCCTCTCTTCCCTCCTTCTTTCCTTCCTCTTAGTTTTTGAGACTGGGTATTTATATTTAGCCCTAGGTTGTTTTTTTTACTCTAATGTGGATTTTTGGGGATCAAACTCAGTTCCTCATCCTTACAAGGAAAGTACTTTATTGACTTATCTCCCAGCCCCTAATAATTTTCTCTTTCCTGTGTGTGTGTGTGTGTGTGTGTGTGTGTGTGAGAGAGAGAGAGAGAGAGAGAGAGAGAGAGAGAGAGAGAGAGAGAGAGAGAGAGACTGTCTGCTTTTGGGTGTAGAGGCCTGAAGAGTATATAGACGTTTTCCCACCTCCTGGGCTCTGTAATGCCTTGCCACGAATGCCCCTCCCTTCAAGCCATTCCCAGGGGCTCACTTCAGATCACCACTAGATGGCAGCCTCCGTCCATGCCAGCTGCCTCCCCTTGAGGTCCAGTGTGGGGTTCTGCCTGGACTCAGACCTGGCGGGGATGAAGAGTGGATGTCTGGAGAAAGAAGAGACCAGTCTGTGACTATGGCTCCTCAACTTGGATATCTTGTTTGTTTGTTAGTTTGTCTTTGGAGACAGAGCCACACTGTACAGGCTAGACTGGCCTGAAACTTGTTGACCATGCTATGCTTGAACTCACAGAGGGCCCCTGCCTCTGATGGGATTAAAGGTGTGCACCCCCCACCCCCAAGATATCTTAAGGAGTTGGTTCTGTCCAGTCCTGGCTTTCTCCTTTTTCTCATCCATCCATCCATCCATCCATCCATCCAATAAACTTCAGTGTTTTATTTGTTTAATAGGGAGGGCTTGAGACAAGGTCTCATTTAGTCCAGGCTGGCCTCAAACTATGTAGTAAAAGATAACTTTGAATGCCAGAGGCTTCTGCCTCTACCTGCAAAGTTAAGAGGTAAGAGACACACACCACCAAGTCTGGATTCACCTGTAATTTAAAGCAAACAACACAACGAGTCTAGTGTGCTTTTGACACCATTGCCACAACTGAGTTCCAGAACCTTCTCCCCGTAAGCACCTTGGGCCCCTTAGCAGCCGTTCCCAGGCCTCTGCCGGCTCTCTGTTCTCCCTCTTCTGCCTAGGCCACCCCCATCTCTACAGATGTGCCTATCATTGGAGACAATTCAAACTTTTTTTTTAATCACATTTTTACTTGGGGGGGGGGCCTCACATGCCACAGCATGCATGTCCCAGTCAGAGAACAACCTGTGAGAGTCACCTCTGCTTCCACCAAGTGGGTCCCAGGACCCAAACTCAGGTTGACAAGCTTGGCAGCAAGCACCTAAGCGCTGAGCCATCTTGCTGCCCACCTCATGTAAATTCATCCTACAACAGTGCTTCTCAACCTTCCTAATGCTGCAACCCTTCAATACAGCTCCTCATGTTGTGGTGACCCCCCCCCACCATAAAATTACTTTCATTGCTGCTTCATAACTGTGATTTTGCTACTGTTATGAATTGTAATGTAAATTTTTTTTGAGATAGAGCTTTGCCAAAGGGGTCATGATCCACAGGTTGAGAACCACTGCTGTAAAGGCAGATGTCATGGTCTATTTCACTTAATATAACATAGACAGAGCTATGTTGTAACTTGGGTCACTACACGTCTTTTCATGGCTGAGTAATATCCCAGTTGATGAACAGGCCGCCTGTTCATTACCTACTAATCGGGGACGGGCATTTGGCTCTTTCCATCTGGGGGATGTTGTCAATAAGACTGTTTTGGATGTGTCTGTCTGTGCACACCTTTTAAAGATTACAGGCATCACCCAGAGGGGCTGAAAACTAACATACACACACAGCTGTTGGAAAGCACGATCCTCCAAGCCAGACAGACACCGTCTTCGTGGGTTCAGCCATCCCTGCTTGCAGTAGATCATCACGGCTAAGTTTGTTGGCTGTGGATGGTCCCTCATAGAGCAGGGTGCAGAAAGGACCATGAACCCTCACCTGGATGTCCAGTCACTGCTTTCAACCAGTTGTGTGACAATTCTGCCCTAATTGCACATGACCTTCAGGTCTCAGTTGGGGAAGACTCAGGGGACAAGGGAGGGGCTCCATCAACACAGCTGTCCTGGAACTGTCGTCATGCTGGGTGCAGACCTTCCCATGTGGCTGCTTTAGGGTCACCCGCACTTCTGTCCGTACCCCCTCTTCATGTTCTATAAGCAATCCTAGTAAACTCGTTGGGTCCCTGGGTGAGCTTTGATGGATTCTAGCTTTGGTTTGTCATTGAGACTTTTTGTGAACAAGATAGACACAAGTCCCTGGGAGGGTGTGTGTGAGGGAGAAGTTCCCCCCCCCCCCTTTTTCAAGACAGAGTTTCTCTGTGTAACTTTGGCTGTCCTTGAACTCTCCTCTGTAGACCAGGCTGGCCTCAAACTCACAGAGATCCACCTGCCTCTGCCTCCCCAGTGCTGGAATTACAGGTGTGCACCACCACCACCTCCCTCTGAGATTTTTTTTTTTTTTTTTGGCAGTTTCTCTGTGGAGCCCTGGCTGTCCTGTCCTGAAACTTGCTCTGTAAACCAGGTTGGCCTTGAACTCAGAGATCTGCCTGCCTTTGCCTCCCCAGTGCCAGGACTAAAGGCTTTTGCCACCACCACCACCCGGATGCATTACTGTATCTTGAAACAGGGTTTCATGTAGCCCAGGCTGGCCCTGAAGACTTGGGACTCCTGATCTTGCTGTGTCTACCCCTGAGATACTGTGATGTTTCTGTTTTCCCTTTGGGGATGATGCAGTTTACCTGCACTTTCCGGTCTGGGTGAGCACATGGCTTGCCCTGTGATTTCCCCTGCTGCACATGTCTGTCTGTCCTCTCCTGAGCTGCACACAGCACGTGTCCATCCTCCCCTGTTTATTCTGTTCTGCCTGTGCTGTCCCTGGTGTTGTAATTTAAAAAGCATGTGAGAGAGAAAAACACCACGTGTCAGAGCTCACGGGGAGGGTTTTTTTTTATTAGGGGAAAGGGAATGGAAAAAAGAGGGAGGGGAGAGGGAGACTGGCCTCCGGGACAGGAGCAGCAGAGGAGAAAAGAGAGGCAGAGAAGGGGGAGACAAAGAGACAGGCAGAGAAGCAGAGGTGGGGAGACAGAGAGACAGACAGAGACAGACAGAGAGAGAGAGGTGGGGGTGGGCAGGACCCTTCTATAAGGAAACAGTGAATGTGCACAGGTGCTGAGCTCTTCGTGGTCGCAGCTGAGGACCTATCTCATCAGAACCCCACGGACAGACCAGTACAGATGCCTGACTACTGACACCTGGGAAGGAGTCCAGGGCCTCCCACGTGTTTACTGAGCTCTTGTTCCACGACTGAGCCATGCTCCCAGCCCTGCTCCTGTTTTAACTGTAGAACCTTCATAGACCATCAAGGACTTCTGGTGTGTCAGCCTTTGGAGGCTATTATTGACTGTATTCAAACATTCACACTTGCCATATCAAATGTGATTTTTTTCTTTTTGCTTTATAAAGGGATCTAGTTTTATAATTTGCATTTGAAGTGATCTCTGTTCACAGGTTGGGGGTGTGTGTTTTGGTGGCAATGGTTACTTTAGCATCATTAAAATTCTTAGTTCAAGTTGGAAGCATCCTCCAGGCACTTGGACTTCTCCCAGGCCCCAGAGCTGAGCTCAGGACACCAAAGGAGACAGGAAGAAGACAGCTTCTGAGTTCAGCTTCTCATTTTCTTCATCCACTCCAGACAGCTGCAACAGGCGGCAGGCCTATGGAGACCCAGGCACTGATTCCATACAGCCGCTCTGGGCTGGGCCTTTCTGAAGAAGCAGGATCTGCTTGTCTCCTTCTTGCTGGCTCTAACTGGAGGGAAAGTCTGAACTCTGAAATCCCAGTGGAAAAGCCTCTTCCTAGGAGCACGCACACACGCATGCACACACGCACAAGGCTCCCCAGAGACAGAACCAGGGTGAGGCTCTGTGTGTTATTTGGGACAGGCAGACGGGGGGGGGGGGGGGGGGAGACGGGACGGGACGGGGACGATGATACGGGACTCCTACTCCTAACACCCTGGCGGTGTGGTTTCTCCCCCTTACTTCCCTGTCTTGTACCAACATTCTGGCAGCTTCCACATTGCCAGGCTTTTCCCCCTGTTGCCGTGTCTGCCCAGGGTATGTTCACTATTGTTTCCTTCTTTCTTCCTTTTTTTTCCCCCCATTTCTTTTCTTTTTTTCTTTCTTCTTTCTTTCCTCCCTTTTTTTCTTTCCTTCTCTTTTAAAGATTTATTTATGTCTTAAAAGATTCTACAGGTTACACATACTTACTCTAAGACAACAAGATTATATGGAGACTGAAAACCTACAGAGAAACCCTATCTCAAAAAACAAAAATAAATAAATAAAATTTAAAAAGTAAAAAAAAAAAAGTTGCTTTGGTCACAGTATCTCTTTGCAATAATAGAACAGTGACTAAGACAGAAAGAAATCAGCAGCAGAGGGTGGGGGACTAAAGAAAATCACAGGAAGGAGGTGAATGGGATCAAATACATAACATATGCATATGCAAATGTCATAATGGACCCTGTTGCTATAACTAATATTTATTAATTTTTGGTTGTGTGCCTAGCCTTTACTGGCTGAGCTATCTCTCCATCCTTGTATATGTATTAATTTTTAAAAGATAAAAATAAATTAGTGATCTTGTCATTCAGAAACAGTCATGATCAACTGATTAGTTATTGAATATGGCTTCTTCCATGCATATATATATACACGCATGTGTATACATATATATGTGTGTATGTATATATATGTGTGTGTGTACATATATATGTGTGGGTATACATATATATATGTGTGTATACAAACAAAATGTAATGAACCATTGCAAGTACACAAGACCATAGAGAATATTAGTATACACATGTTCAGACAAGGGTCCACACAGCTCACATTTTTAGCAGATTTCCTTCAAATCCTTTTCTTTTTATTTTAAAGTCTAGGTTTTTGAGTCTCACAAAGCCCAGGCTGCCCTCAAATTCACTATATATCCAAAGCTGACTTTGAACTCTTAATCCTTCTGGTCCTACTGAGTGCTAGGGTGACAAATATGTACTGCCATATCCAATATATCTTTCCTTTAAAATAAAAACTTTCAGAAATGGTTGAAGCCCCTGAGTAGTCCCTTGCAATCCCCCCCACCCCTCCCCAGAGTGGACATATCTCCGGTTCAGTTAGGGTTCTCACATCATTTATATGTTAAGTTCCATTCAAGTTTTTGTTTGTTTGCTTTTTTGTGTTTTTGATACAGGGTTTTTCTGTGTATTCCTGGCTGTCCTGGAACTCCCTAAGTAGAGCCTTGCCTGTATCTCAGAGATCTGCCTGCCTCGCTGCCTGAGTGCTGTTCAGTTTTAATGATGATGTCCTACTGAAAGCATCCTGTCACCTTGCTTTCAGGGTGTGACATGGTGCTCTAGGTGTGCTCATATTGACCCATACCACCCAAGTCTGTTCATCTATGCTGCCACTCTGCCACGCTCAATTCTGTATGACAAATAGACCATTTTCATCTGCCCCTCTGATGAGGGGCACACAAACCACTCCTAGTGACTCTGCATCTTGAGCTGTGTGTTCTGCCATGGGTCTTCAGTGTGTCTGGAGAATACACTTCTCTGGGGCAAATATGTAGGGTGGATTGCTCAGTGATAGGGCTCACGTGAGTTTTCTAACTTCAATAAATATACCACATTGGAATATTTACATGGCCAAAGAATTCTCAACACAACTGTAATAGACAAAATTAGTGTCTATCTACTCTGTGAAGGAATATTTTACATACACATGTACAGAGGTACACACACAAACACATACCTATTCACATACACACATGCACACACACACATGCATACAGACATACACATACACACACACACACTGCTTCACAAAAATTCACACAACTCACACATGCACACACACATTCATACAACTCACACATGCACACACACATTCACACAACTCACACATGCACACACACTTTCACACCACCCACACGTGCACACACACACATGCACCCACACTCTCTCACACACACATACACACAGGTTTTGTGAGACAGGTTATCTTAGTTTCTTATATCTGTGATAAACACCCTGAGAAAAGCAGCCTAAGGATGAAGGGGAGGGTTTATTTCAGCTGGAAGGTCAAGGCACGGTTCATGGTGGCAGGGTAGTCGTGGCAGCAGGAGTGTGAAGTGGCTAGTCACATCACATCCACAGTCAGGAACCCGACGGGATGAATAGTTGCTGCTGTTCACTCACCCTCTCGTTCCCTGCAGGGAATGGTGCCACCACAATTAGGATGGATCTTTCCACATCGATTAACATAATCACTACAGTCCTTACAGGCATGGTCAGAGACCCATTTTCCAGGTGATTTTAGATCCTATCAAGCTGACAATGTGTGCCCACCATCTCACAGGGTCTCCTGTCACAAGACAGCCTCAGACTCACTGGGTAGTTGAAGCCGTCCTTGAATTGCTCATCCACCTGTCTCTATCTCCCAAGTTCTTGGGTTGCAAGCATGTGCCTCCAGAGAATCAACAAGAGCAGGGTTTGGGGCTAGCCCTGGCTACAAAGCAAGACCCTGTCAATATATTTATAGATATTTTGAAGACCAGTTGCCCTTAAGCCAACTGCTCCTTTCCCTGCCTGCAGGAGGGCCTACATTCTAATCTGGCCTCTTTACCTCTTGTCAGAAATACATCTTGCCATCTCATCTGCCCTCACATGCTTACACTTACCTGTCTTGCCATTCTGTGGTCCCTTGGGCCGCACTCTAGCTAGCCCATTCCTCTGTCCTCACTGATTCTGTCAGTGACTGCCATGTGTTAACTTCTTTTTCCAGCCTTGCTTGTCCATGCTGCATCTCTGACCCCAGCTCAGCCCATCTCCAATTGAAATCCATTTTCATTATCATTCTCTTACAATTTACACACCATCAAGTGACAAAGTAACCATTTACAGTACCCATAATAAGTTAGAATTAGGAAGCAATCACTGGAAAAAAAGTTTTGTGCCGGGTGGTAGTGGCACACACCTTTAATCCCAGCACTCGGGAGGCAGAGGCAGGAGGATCTCTGAGTTCAAGGCCAGCCTGCTCTACAGCATGAGTTCCAGGACAGCCAGAGCTGTAACATAGAGAAACCCTGTCTCGAAAAAAAAAAAAAATGTGTCTGTATTTGTGTGGGCCTGTGTGTGTATGCTACATGGTTGTAGTGCCCATGGATGCCAGAGGGCATTGGATTCCCCATGTCTGCATCTACAGGCCATTGTGAGCTGCCTGTGTGGGTGCTAGAAACCAAACCCAGGACCTCTGAAAGATCAAGAAGTGTTGCTAATAGTTGAACAAATTCTCTAATCCTTGGAAAAAAATATTTTATGAACTATTCTAAGCCAAGGAAGTTACCGCATCTCCATTTCATTCCACCCACCGGGATGGCTCTCTGGGTTGGAGGTTGGCAAACCCATCTCGGATCTCCAGAAGTTTATAGTCAGATGAAATCTGTTCTGAGAACCTTCTTAGGCAACAAGGGAAAGGAACATAATGAGTTGTCTCTGGACTCACAATCAAAGGACAAACAGCCTTTTCATTTGGGAAACATCCTTTGTCCCAAGGCACAAGGATTTGTCATTCAGGCGATTCAGTGTGGACAATCCCTAACAGGTTTTATAAGGCCCATTCCACTTGGGATTAGCTTCCTTCTCTTCCAGGAGGGCACTTTATTGAAGCATCTTAAGGGCGTGCCTGATATAATTTGGATAGAATGCTCCCCCAAACACATGTGTGGAAAGCTTAGTCTCCAATGCAATGTTCACAGGTGAAGCTGTGGGGAAACTATTGGATCCTAATGGCTCTGGCCCAAACAGCAGATCCCTCTGTCATCTGATGGCACCATCAGAAGGATGGTAGAAATGGGGAGGTAGGGCCTTGGTGGAGAAAGTGAACTACTGGGAATGTACCCTTGAAGGGTCCATCTGTCCCCAGTCCCTTCCTTCATCTCCATTTCCTGGCTGCCACGAGGTAAGTAGCCTCCTTCTCTACAGTGTCCTGCAACAGACCGTAGAGTAAAACCTCCAAAAACATGAGCCAAAATGAATCATCCCTTCCCTAAGCTGTTGACCAAAACCGCCTACCACAGAGGATTTGGGGATGGGATGTCCACCACAAGAGCCTTGGAATAAAGCAAGCATTCTGCCTCTCAGGTACTAACACGTCAGCATGAGCCCCCACACTTGGCTGCAAGCCCTTTTCCACACCATCTGTAGAGCTCACAGAAAGCTGAGGGTTGGCCCTGAGCACACAAATGAGGGCAGGAACTGAACATGGGGTCTGTGTGTGACTGGCATCAACATTAGTAGCGTCTGTCTCCCACGGGGTTGTTTTCTGCCCCACCCCAACCCATGATGCCATAGTCACTGACTACATGTCTTTTCTGGCCTGCCGCAACCAGAGCCTGGTCTTCAGTGGGTAGTGAAGGTGCCTGGGCACGTGTTGGGCTAGGAGGTGGCAGAGGCACAATGACTTCATGGTATCTCTACAGACAGCAGCAGTCCAAACAGCATGAGTCATGCGGTTAGAGCATCGTGGGATCTCAGCACACCTGACAGGTCACAGGGACAGCAGCCAACACGGATATTAGGAGATCTGCAGGCTGGGAGGGGACTGGCCTGCCCACTCTCCTCTTGTACTTGCCCATGACCTTCTCTCAAGAGCTTGTAGCTCTTAGCAACAGAACCGGATGAAAGCCCACAAGGCCATTTCCCAGCTGTGTGACCTCCAACTGTGCTGAGTGAGGCTATCCATGCCAGACTCAGGAAAGGAAGGGGTCGGTGGGGACCAGAATCCATCTCTACACAGCTCCATGTCCTGCTTTCTCTGTGTATCCTGCAGGGAAGAGTGACTTCCTGCCTAGCATTAGCTGTGTGTTCTCCATTCATGAATACAAAGCCTCTGAGGTTTTACATAATTTGGGACCTCTCCCCTGGGGATTAGGAGACAGTTGATGGGGAAGGATCTATCACTAAGCACTTCCCACAGCTTCCCAGATGATGCAACGAGACCAGCAGGATCACAAACTGAAGCTATCCAACCTTTCATTTCATATCCAAGGAAACCGCGCCCTACAGATTCTCCATACCCAAGGGCCCCCACTGTACGCAGCTGCAGTGGGAATCTCCATTCTCCCCTCCATGGGAGCAGACCCTGAATAACACGTACATCAAAGTGGAAGGTAAGAATTGTAAACCAGAATCAGCTTCAAATCCCACATTGCCACAGACAAGCTGTGTGACATGAGGCAAGTCGCTTCACCCCCTCTGACTCCCAGGATTTTTTTTTTTTTTCTGTTAAATGCAGATCCTATGAAAGCTAAAACAATAGTCATTGTAGAGAGAGTTTGACTGACATTTATGGGCACTGTGTGCTGGGCCTGTAACTGGGCTGTAGCATTAGGGTTAGACTGAGGAGGCCACCAGAGGAAGCTGGCTGGGCAGGGCAGGGTAGAGGTATATACGAGCAGCCACATGGAGGTGTGTGTCAGCCGTCATAAGGAAGGCCACACCTGCCCCATCAGATCAAAGTGATCAGGAAAGGCTCATTGAGGTTGTGATGGTTTGGACCCAAGCAGCTGACAGCTGAGAGAAGGGCATTCAAGAGGGAGGGAACAGCTTTAGCAGGGTGGCTCTGACCTTTCCCATGCCCTGGACCCAGCAGGCGGAACAACCTGGTTCTGCTTCAAGGGTGCCTGGCTTGGTGCCTCCCTCCAGCCCTCACCTCAGCCCAAAGGCTGCAGCCATAGCTGCAGCAGCCAATGACCTCCCAGTGGAGCCCCTGCCCAGCCTCAGGACTGCCAGGTTTTGCTTTGCCTCTGAGGCTAAGTTTTGCAGGAAAGATCTAACCGCAGCAGTCCCTGGATGGTCCAGGGTGAACCTCTCCAGCCCTCCCTGCAGCTCTGCTGCTTCCTGTCTTCAGAGGCCCTGCACTTACTTCCTCCCATGCCCGGGGCTTGCACAGGATCGACCCCACTACCCAGAAGACTCTTCAAAGCTCTCCCGACATAGCCAGCTCCATATTTCTCACTCTTTTCCAGCTCCGTCGCTCCTCCCACCCCACATGCCCAGCCATTACCTTCAGCACCAATTGCTCCTTCTCCAAGTGTCTAAGCTGACTTTATCATGCTCGCTCTTCTAACCACCCTGCCTAGTCCTTGTTCCATGTTCTTTCCTATATCCCAACAATCTGCCTCTGCCTAGCTTTCAACCACCTCATCCACACTGTGAATAAAAAAAAGCTCACGTAGCCCAAGATGGCCTTGAACTTGCTATGTAGTGCAATCATAGATGCTTGCTTAATATATAGGAAGCGCTAGGATGAAATCAAACACTGAACAGACTCAACAAACATGTAATTCTAGTGCCCAGAAGGCTGAGTCAGGAGGGTCAGAAGTGCAAAGCTGTGGTAGGTTGAATGTAATTGGCTCCCATAAGCTCATAGGGAGTGGCACTATTAGGAGGTGTGATCTTACCGGAGGAAGTATAGGCTTTGAGGGCTCTTATGTGCCTGAGCCATGCCCAGTGCCTCAGTCCACCTCCTGTTGCATCTGATTAAGATGTAGGCAGCACCACGTCTGCCTGAACACTGCCATGCCCCCTGTCATGATGCTAACAGACTAAACCTCTGAAACGGTAACCCATCACCTCAATTAAATGTTTTCCTTTATAAGAGTTGCCCTGGTCATGGTGTCTCTTCAGAGCAATAGAAACCCTAACTTACACAGAAATCAACCTGGAATCATGATGCTATCCAAACATACACACACAGACACACAGACACACACACACACACACACACACAGACACACACACACACACACACAGTGAAGTTCAAGCTGGACCTGGTGGCACACACCTTTAGTCCCAGCACTCTGGAAGCAGAGGCAATTATCACTGTGAGTTCTAGACCAGCCTAGTCTACAGAGTGAGTTTTAGGCCAGCCAATGCTACACAGAGAGATCCTGCCCCCAAACCCAGCAGTGTAGCAGTGTGCCTCTGGATCTCAGCATTTGGGAGGCATGATCAGGAGGATTGCAATGAGTTCAAGGCTAGCCTAATCTATATCATGACTCCTGTGCCAGCCTGGGTTACATGGTAAGGCCCTGTCTCAAACCAACCCCTCCAAAGTAATAAAATAAAAACAATTAAAATTTAAAAGGAAGCTCAAGCAGGGTGTGGTGGCACCCTTGTAATCCTAGCACTCGGAGATGGAAACAGGAGAGTCTTGAGTTCCAGAACATCTGAAATTAGAGGGACCTGTCCAAAATAAAACAAACAAAAAGAAATCGAAGAACCCTTTCCAGAGGGCTGAGGGCCTAGCATGTTCAAGTCCTAGCTTTAATCCCCAGTACTGAAATAAATACATAAAAATTTAAAGACATGGTTGTGTTGGCACACACCTATGACTTTAGCATTAGGGAAGTCGAGGCTGGAGGTTCAGGAGGTCAAGGCCAGCCTGGGCTATGAGAAACAAACAAACAAACAAAAAGACTGAATTAGTGACTAAGACCAAAAGAAAGAACTACTCTAAGAGCTTCCTAATAGCTCACACAAAAAAGATATATATATATATATATATATATATATATATATATATATATATATATATATATATGGTTCTACTAGGCTGTTTCTAGAGTGACTTGGAATGATAGCCTCAGTCCCTCAACCAGGCCCAGGTGTACCTGGGAGCTGCTGTCGGCCGGGGACTGGGGCAGGGGAGCAGTTCGCTCTCCACACTGCCGCCCTCCGGTTCCTTGGTTACCTACCCTGTGCTCATCTCAGCTACCTCTCACAAGTCTGCTGCACTTGATGCATCCTGGCCTGCTTGCTTTATCAGCTACTTCCTGGCTCTGGGATGTTTTCAAGCATGGAGGGTCCCATCAATGGAAATTTTTAGAAAACGGAACTCAGTGAAATGATGTTGACCCTGTAGCGCTCAGCTCTGCTCAATGAAGAAAATGGAGCTGGCCAGGCGCTGGTGGCACACGCCTTTAATCCTAGTACTTGGGCGGCAGAGGCAAGCAAATCTCTGTGAGTTCGAGGCCAGCCTGGCCAGCAAAAGCTAGTTCCAGCACATGTTCCAAAGCTACACAGGGAAACCCTGTCTTGAAACGCCCCCCCCCCAAAAGAGAATGGAGACAATACAGGAGGGGTTGAGGTGGGCACATGATGACATATGCCTGCCTCCTAAACATCCCCATCCAATCTCAAACAGGATCTAAAACTCACATTAAAACTAGGAAATTACATTTATCAGATTAAAATAATAGACAAGTTGTTTTGTGTCAGCTCTCCCATGTGTGACCTTGGACATGTGGTTTTATCTTTCCAGCCTTGATTTCCTCATCTGTGAAATGGGGATACCCATACCTTCTGCATACATTTATACAGAAGAACACTTGGCCCGGTGCCTGATGCATACTGGGGAGACCACACATCTCAGCAGTCAGGATGATGGAGTCTCTGTTCATTTTAAAAGAGTGTTATGTATGTGTGTATGTGAGAGACAAGGTCTCTCTATTACATATCTTTGGCTCTCTTGGAACTATGTAGACCAGGCTGGCCTTGAACTCACAGAGATCCATATTTAAATCATGGCTTTATTCTGTGCATGGGTGTTTTGCCTTCATGCATGTGAGTGTATGTCTGTCAGAGGACAATGGGTATAAATCCATTCTCTCCCTCCAGCCTGTGGACTTTAGGGATCCAGCTCAGGAAGTCAGGTTTTACGGCAAGAGCCTTTACCTTTAACCTGAAAAACAACCCAAGTATTTATTCAGCCTTTCGGGTCTGTGAAATCAAATCTCACTTATTACCCCAGTAAGTTTCCAAAATCCCTCCCCGCTTGTCCCTTCTGCCTTGCTCTCTCTTTTGTCCCTGTTTCTATAGTCCAGCCTGGCCTCAAAATTGTGACCCTTGAACTTCTTTTTTCTAAATTTAATTTTATTACTTTATGTTTATAGGTGTATGTCTGCATTCCACCTGCAGGCCAGAAGGGGGCACCAGAACCTCCTGAGCCATCACAAGAGTGCTGGGATTAGAACCTGGGTCCTCCATAGAGCATCCTGTGCTCTTTGCTGCTGAGACACCTAGGCCCGACCTTCAACTTCTGATCTTCTTGCCTCCATTTCCCAAGTGCTGCACCCCAGGCTGGCACGCAGACTGTTTTCTTTAAATTCTCTCTCCTGCAAACAGGCCAAATCATGGCTTCACTTCAGAACCATCAGAACTGCCAAGCCAATACTGCAGAGCACCAGCCACCTGGTATGTGTCTAGCACATGGCAAATGCTAGGCATTCCTGGCTTCTCAGAAAGCCTTCTGGAGAAGACCTATAGATCCCTGGGTAAGGGCTAGAGGTGCCAGACGTGCAGCTCTCTCTTGAGTTCCATAAGGTCCAGAGCAGCAGGGTGGCACAGATAGGCCTTGGTCACAGGATCTACCCCTGGTTTTGATGCCAGCCTAACCAGGAGCCGTGTCAGTCCTGTCCATCCATGTGCCCATTTTGAACAAGGGAGGCATAGTCTCTCTCCTTTGCCTTTTTATGTATTTATGTGTTTACTGCAGTAGGGGGTGGGGTGCAGAGTGTCACAGTGTGCATGGAGGTCAGAGGATGGTTTGTGGATGCTTTCTTCTCCCCCCACGTGAGTTCCCAGGGATAAACTCAGGTCATTAGGCTTGGTGACAAGCATCTTTATCCACTGGACTGTCTTGCCAGTGCCCACCCTCCAGGGACCACACCCTATTATTGCTGACCCAGTGATAGAGCATTCCAGAATGATTATGGTACATGTGAGCAAAATGTGGTCATGAGACTTGACCTTTTTTCTTTGTTTTGTTTTAAAATAGGGTCTCATAGGTATGCAGATCTCCGTGAGTTTGGTCAACAGAGTGAGTTGTAGGACAGACAAAGCTATACAGAGAAACCCTGTCTCAAAAAAAAAAAAAAAAAACATAAAACTAAGCAAAAAGTTCTCATGTAGCTCAGGCTGGCCTGGACTTACATAGCTTAAGCTGCCTTGCACACCTGCTCATCACGCTTTTACCCCTTATGTGCTAGAATGGGAGGTCTGTGCCACCACACCCTCTCCGTGATTTATCTTGGACTGTAATGGAGAGCAAAGGGCACACAGATCCTACGGGAACTGTTAAAGGACTTTTTATTAACTGAACACATTCTCCCTGTGTCCCCAAGCCCTGGCGTCACAACATTAGAAGCTTCAGTACCACTCATCAGTCACCCCTCATTAAGGCAGATATAAGCCTGACTGACAACGCATTCATGTTGCTTCTTTCTGATTTTTTTTTTTTTTTCAGGGTATCACTTTGTGGTTCAGGGTGGCCTGGAATTCACTATGTAGATCAGGCAGGCCACAAACTCACAGAGATCTGCCTGGCTTGCCTTTGCCTCCCACCTGCTGAGGTGAAAGGTTGTACTCCACCACAAACAGCCTCTGAACTTCTTTGAAAGTAGAGCAAGTGGCCTTGGGGTTTTGCAGCAGTCTACAAAGTAACCAAGCTGGCCTCGAACTTAGAGATCCACCTGTTTCTGCCTCCCAAGTGCTTTGATTAAAGGCGTGCACCACAATGGCACGGGAGTTTGTGTCTGTGTGTGTTTTTAATTATGTGTTTGTCTGTGTGTAATTATGTACATGTGTGGATGCAGGTGTCTGATGATGCCAGGATAGGGTGTTGAGTCCCTTGCAGCTGGAGTTACAGGCAGTTGTGAACCCCCACCTTACCCCCCTTCCATTCCCTATCCAGGCAAAAGCAGTACACACTCTTAACCAATGAGCCATCTCTCCAGCCCTGAGACTTGCCTTTATATATTAAAAAAAAAAGTCACAGAACAAAATCACACAAACAAAACACACATGTTTACCACACAGGATACACCTCTCTGTGTCACAAATCGAGCCATCTACAAAGTTGTGACAAATCTCTGCCTTGTTCCCCAACTGTGTATTTATGCCTACATGTACACCAAACGGGATTCACTGTCTACTCTTTTGAAACAGAAGCACAAAGCCTCTTTCTACCACACCCACATGCGTTGTTCAACAGGTCACAAATGCACAGCTCATACAGCACACAGTTTCCTGTTCTTTCCTCCTCTGCACCTGCGCAGCAAGCATGAAGAGAAAGTTTCTCTAATGGAGGTGTAAGTGCCCACACCTACCGGGCCTTCATTCCATTTCTCTTTCCTTCGCTCTCAAGCAGTATGCTCTTACACACACACACACACACACACACACACACACACACACACGAGTAACAATCCCCAAATATAGTCCTGTCTCTCCACATAAACACACAGGCATGAGAATCCATCCCTTCCCCCCTTTTCTGTCTCCTCCTCTCCTCCCTCCTTCCTTCTTGCACACACACACACACACACACACACTCGCAGCTGCAACGATCAGGGTCATACTCCAATGCAGGCGCCAGGCATGAGACAAAGGTCGCCAAGACTCCCAGAGCCTCAACTGGGTACAGGTGGGCCTGTCGCCAGCTCCATCTATCCCTAGAAGCAGGTCCCGACGAGGTCTAGTCTAGGCACGTCTAGCAGGAGGATTGTGCACGCTGCTGGACCCACTGTCATCCCGGGCAGCCAGGGTCTGCAAGAGCTTCGGCACGCCACGGGTTAAGAAGCCCGCGGGGGCGGGGGAGTCCGGCCTACGCCCCTGATTGGCTGTTGCTCCCCGGGACCGCAGCCCTTACACCTCAGCATTGGTTCACGGCGGGCCCCGCCTCCTGGCCTGGGCGCCCCAGCAGCGCGCGCCGCCCCGGCAGCTAGCCGCGCCGTCCGATCGGAGAGCGCATCGCATCGCCGCGCAGCCCAAGCCGGAGCTCCAGCGGGAGGTGCAGCCAGAGCAGGGCCGTTCGGAGCCCGCGAGTGATGGTGAGTACGCCCGCTGCCCCCGCGGTTCGATGCAGCCCCGATGGTCCCGGCAGTAGCTCGGCGGTGGTATCCCGGCCGGCTCGCGGGGGGCTGGGCATCCCCTGCAGCTGCGGCCCGCGTCCCGCTGATCTCAGGCGTGGAGTCTGGGGGAGTCCGGGCGGCGAGTACCTTGGTTCTGGGCTGCTGGTTCCGGTCTTGCGTGGAAGACTTGGGGTGGTGCGTTGAGTTTGGGGTATGTGTAAATCTCTGAGCTTGGTTTGGCGTGGAGACCTTAGGACAGCCAGGCCGGATCGATTCAGAGACCTCAGGGTTCGGCTGGCCTTTAGCTCACATCCCGCATAGTTCAAGTGGGTTTGGGGTTCGAGAACGCTCTGCACGTCTTGGGAGACTGGGTACTTTTCTCCTACTGCTGATCCTGCTGTGGAGCATGGGGTGGGGTGACTCAGAGAGGAGGGGACAGTCTGAGGTTCTGCGAGTTATCTGGTGTTCCCAGCATCTCCCAGTAATGAATCCTCAGAGGAGGGGCCAAGTACTGACTCCTTTGGGCAAAAGCACCAGGGTAAAGGGAGTTCTTAAGGAAGGGGGTTTCCGTTGGGGGCTTAAGCCTCAGGAGTGACATCCATCTAGTCCAGACTGTTGCTTTTGAGGGCTTCGGGGAGGGAAGCTGTCTCTGGCCCAGAGCCAAGGCCTCAGGTTGCCTGTGCATCACACTCCAGCTGTGCTTCTCTGCCTTCGGACCTCTGATTGCCTCCTAGAGCTGGGTGGGCTCTTTGTCCTGTGCACTGGATCCAAGGCACACAGTCTGGCCTGAGATCTGTCTGGGCACTCTGCGGTTGGTCCCAGAGACTGGCCTACCTCTATGATATCATTTCCAAGCCTGAGGGGTTCAGTGAGGAATGGAGGGGTACCATGGAGAGAGCCAAAACGGTTGCAGTGACAGCTCCAGGATTTGCTGCCCAGTCCCTGTATGCCCCTGCATCCCCCTCCCCATTGATAGGAATATAAGTTCCCCTTAGATACCCCGTTCCTGTCTTCTGGGTCTCCTCTCTTACCCACTGGCATCTTTCCCACAAGACACCACTTGTTCTTCTAGGGACTGATGACTTAATTCTACCCCCAAGGTGCCCAGAAATCATCTTGAACCAGACTTGCCTCCCCCATTAAGAATCTCCCAGGAATGTGTTTCGTGGATAGTTTCATGGCTGGGGAATGCGTCACCTGTGGCCAGCTCCTGATTTAAAGTTTGAGGATGTAAAAGACCAATAAAAGAAGGGAAAACTTTGAGGTCACACATTCTCTCTGTACCCACCCTGACCAGAGCTTCTCGAAAAGAGGATGTTTTTTTCCTCCTTACAAAGCTCCAGAAAGTCTGGTGTGGCGGTGCATGCCTCTGATCCCAGTGTTTGGGAGGCTGAGGCAGGCAGATCGAGAGTTCAAGGGCTGCTTGAGCTCAAACAAACCAATTAACAACCCCACTCTACCTTGGTAACATTTTTTTTTTTTAAATTTTATCTGTATAAGTGCTTGGCTTGCATGTATGTGAGCATACCACATGCATGCATGGTACATTCAGAGGCCAGAAGACAGTGTGGGATGGCCTGGAACTGGAGTAACAGTTATGAGCCACTATGTAGGTGGTTGGAACTGACCCCTAGGGGGTCCTCTGTAAGAGCAGCAACTATGCTCAGCTGGCTGGGCCATCTTCCACTAACACCTGAAAAGCTCCCCAGCCCATCAGAAAGACCTTAGACTTTGCCCCAAAACAGCTCCCCACATCCCTATGGGACTTTGGTCAGGCTGTATTATAACCCCATTGTGTATGCACTCTCCTCGTCAATGAGATGGGTATCAGTTCCTGTCTTCTAGGATGCTGTGGGGATCAGGCTGAGATAGACCCAAGGGACAGTGTTTGGAATACCATTTACGTTCTTTTACAACCTTGAGCTCAAATGAGGGAGTTCTGCTAACCATCCTACCTATTTGCTGGTCTGGAAGAACCACTCGTATTTATCATGTTTAGGAGAAGATGACAGTGACACTTAAAGAGAGTGACCTGTTTCTTGTTTAGCGGAGACTTACAGGATGCTTGCTCTGTGCTAGACCTTGTACAAGGGAAGAAAAAGTGGCACAAACCACGTGTTGATGGGGCTTCTACCCATCCCTAAACATCCTTAAGCCAGGTGTCATGTCCTTCATGGAGGTGTCTATGTCATGCCCAGGGAGTGTTCCCTTCTGGCTGGAGAGGTGGGAGAGTCATTAAGCCGATGTAATCTGAATAGGAAAACATGTTCCGGTTAGGGGGAACCTGTGCAGTATCAAACCAGAAGTGGGAGGACCAGAATACTCAGGGCAGGGCCAGAATAGGGAGGGCTGTTTACCACTCAAGTATGTGGGAGCCGGTGAGAGGGGACAAGGCAGGCATGGGAAATAGCGGGGACAGAAAGCAGAGGCCTCAACTGCCAGGGGAGCAGGAGCCCACTGTGGTCGGCTGACGCACAGTGTTGATGCGCCATGAGTGGGTGGGGTGAGGACTGACGTCAGGCCTCCTTGGGTTCCCCTAAAGCCGGTTCCTTTGCCATCATTCTCAAGGGGGGGGGGTTGGAATTACTTAAGTCTTAAGCCCAGCCTCCCACCCCTCCAGCAGAGACCCCAGGTTCCTAATGTGGTTCCTTTGCCCTGTACAGGCTGTTTCCTGTTGTTGGTGCTGGATCTCCCTGGTACTCCCAGCTCTCCACCCAGGTCCCTAACCTCTTGGCAGAGAATCAGCACTGTTCTTAATGGCCTCCTGTTGAAAGCCCCCACCCCCCACCCCCAGCCCTCAGCACTGAGTTGAGCTGTGGGATGAGGACTCCCAGGAGGCTTTTCATATGTTTTACCTCCAGATGTCCTCAAGCCATCCAGTGGCAGGCGCAGAGATGGGAAGGCGGTGGTCCAGGGGCACGGCTAGCCAGGATGGCAAAGGCATGAGCCTGTAAGATGCTAGGACTATCCAGGCAGAGGGGCCGAAGTGAAGGAGACAAGCTGAACTCCAGTGCTGTTCTGGTGGTGACTTGTGGACCAGTCCTTCCCATTCCACACTGAGGGAGGGCAGCTGAGTTTGGGCCACTGCTGAATGGAGGAGAGAAATCTCACAAAGGCTGAATGGAAGATCCAGAATCCAAATTTGAATCCTAATGTTCCATCAGTTTGCTGTGTGACCTGAGGTCAGGCATCCTCCCTCTCTGTGCTCCCTTTCCTCCCAAGAGGGGCAGATGTACTGTTTTTGAGGGTGCCATTGTGAGGATACTGACATGGAAACATGCAAGGGACAGTGTTATTATTTGAAGATAAGAGGCAAGGGGTTCTGAGAGTGTGGTGGTGGCCACCTTGCCCCAGGCAGCGGGCTTGTCCTAGAAACTGGGTTATGCTGGATTATTCCTGTCCCCACACTTGCTCTTGGCCAAGTAGCTGATCGGTGACAGTTACTCGTGCCCCAGTTTTTGGAAAGGAAAGGTGCTGTTGCCTTCTGGGAAGGACTGATCCCCGTTTCTAAGAGAGAGTTATAGAGACTTCTACCCTATCGGGAGTGGGGCCTTGGAGAGCAGGAGGTGGCTTCAAGGAGGGGAACCATCAGCTAATAGCTTTTGCACATCAGCTCTTGTCACGTCCACTTGCAGTGTGTGTGTGAATCTGGCCATTCATCGTCAGTGTATGCACCCACCAAGTCAGCCTGGGATAGCACAAGGCCCCGGGGCTGTGGTCAGTGTGGCCAAGATTGACATGTCTCTGCCACAGTCAGATAGGCAAGCCTATGGGCAGGAAATGACAGGCGCAGTTCCTGTTGCCATGGAGACATGGGGGGGGAGGGGAACCTGGCTTGGGGATCTGAAGAGGCTCCTAGAGGCCATGACATTCTTCAAGCATCAAGCCACAGCCTGAGGAATGAATGAGGGGAGCCGGGCTTCCCCTTCCCGATGCAAGCCTGTAATCCCAGCCTTGAAGAGACACAGGCAAGAGGATTGTCAGAAGTTTGAGAACAGCTGAGGGATGTATAGCGAAACTCAAAACTCAGTCTCCATCACCACAGAAACGTGAGTAGGACCAAGAGGAGCTTCAGGCCTTGGGGAGGAGTGCATGCAGGATGAAGCAGCTGGCCGCTAGGAAGGGTCTTGCATGAGAGGGGTGCAAAGGGAGACGTCTGGCAGCTGGCCAGAGCAGGTGCACCTGGGGAGGGCCATGTGAGGGATTTGGGTCTTGAGTCTAAAGACAGTGGAGATCCACTCAGGAGTTTAGGCTCAGGGCTTCTTTCCCTTCCTCCCCCGCCACCCCGGGACTTAGATGTTTTCATACTCTGTCCAGACCTGGGTACAAGGCTTCTTAGGTCTGGGGTTGTGAAAGTAGATGTCCGGGGTTCACTTCGGGAGCTGGGGACTAGAACCAGTAGCAGCATGCTTTGGCCCCTAGCTGCCACTTCATTTAGCCTTCCTGAGAAAGCCCCTGGGGATGGGGACAGGACCAATGGGCAGAGATACGGGAGCTGCTGGGAGTGGGCACTGGCCAGGCTGCAAAGCTCACCATTCTTGGGTCCCGCTGCTGAGAGCTAGGACTGGAACCCAACACATTGCTCCCATCTCCCTGGCTTCTGTGGCACTCATTCCCTGCCTGACATTGCCCAGGACCCCTGACGGGGGTGGGGGAGGGGGAGAGTCCTGGGATTTCAGACCACAGGCTCCTGTGTGTAGGTGGCACTGTCCTTGGCCCAAAAGCAGCTTCTCCAAGCCCACCTGCCTGCTCCTTTGCCTTCTTGGCCTGGGTGCAAGGGCGGGCGGGTGTGGGCAGCAGCCAGGAGGACTCGGGTTACAATGTAAACACATCATGTCAATATTTACTTCTGCCTGGAGCCAGAGCCTCCCCCTCCCATCTGCTATCCCTGCTTGTGCTGCAGGAGAACCAAGGCCAAGTGCAGAAGCCCCAGTAAGACATCCTCCCTTCCCAGGCCTCAGTTTCCCCTTCTGCAAAATGTCATGGCTGGGACAGTCAATGGCCATTTTCAGGAACTCCTGTAGAGCAGTAAGCATAGCGAACCCAGTCTTAACACGGGTGGGCCTGGTTTGCACCTAGCCTTCCCATTTCTCCGTCAGGGGATGGTTGGTGGGCATGTTTCATATGACCCTTGAGCTCTGGCCTGGTGCCCTGAGGAGGGGTCCCACAGCCCCTGTTTTGGGTGGTTAGCAAGAGAGCTCTCAGAAGAGCTTGCACAGGAAGAGACAGGAGAAATGGCCGCGGCCCTTGTTGTTCCAGAGAAATTTGTTGTGATTCTCTGAATCCAGACACTGGCTTGCATCACTTGGAAACTGCAGCCAAGGGTGAGGACTCCAACCTCAAGGCCTCCTGGCGCTCTGAGGTCAAGAGCTGGGCTTGGGGAGCCCTGGGCTTGAGTAGGAGGATCCCCCCCCCACTTTGACCGTGGAGCTCTTGATGAATGGGCTGAGGTCCAGGACTGGAATGGTCACAATGATGTGTGGCTGGGAGAGGGGTGTAGAGAGTGGGAGCAACTCATGGGGAGGGAACTAATTTCCTAAGCAGTTATTTTGTAGAACCAGCTCTATTGAGCGCATGAGTAGTTCAGTCCCCCCCCCACCTGGAGAAGAGGGGCCACAGGAGGCTCTGGCAGGCTTGAGGGTGAACAGCCCCTGAAGGCAGGGCAGGGCAGAACTCTGGGGACTGGCTGAGTCTCAAGAGTTGGTCTTGGAGACCAGGAAACCCAGAATCTAATCTGGTTCCATCACCTTTTTAAAAATTGGTTAGTTAACTGAGATATGGCCTTATGTAGCCCAGGCTGGCCTGGATCACTGTGGGTAGCTGAAGTGGACCATGAGCCTCTTCCTCATGAGTGCTGGGTTACGGGTGCCTTCACATCGGGTGTATGCAGTGATGGGGATTGACCCCAGGGCCTCATGCCTGCTAGGCAAGCACGCTACCGGCACACTGAGCTGTGCCTCCATCCCTTTTCACTGTGTCACTTTCGCTCTATGCCTTCTCTCTGAGCTTGGTTGGAGCTTTTTTGCACAGTGGTTGCAAGGGTTAGAACAGCTCCTGTTCCAGGATCCCAGCTCAGTGTTGGGGAGTCCCGGGGCTGCACAGAGCCCAGCTGCTGTCACTGCCACTGCCCAACTGTGATGACATGACACTGGTGCACAGAGGTTATGTACTCCCATAAGTATTGGCAGTGTCCCCAGGGCACGCACATCCTACCAGCCTGGTTCTGCCAGTGTGCTCCTGTATAACATTTGGACCAAGAGGAATGCCATTCTACAGCTCCCACAGGCCCATCTCAGGCGGGCTGCCCAGATGTGCTTGCTGTCCTTTCTGTCGCCTGGTTTGAATTTATCAGTGTCAACTCTTACACACAAGCTCCTCAGGGCCTGGTTCCCATCAGCTTTGGTCACTACTCAGTGCCTCTGAGGGACTTGGCTCCTGGTGCCTGTTCCAAAATCTGTTCTTTGTTAAGCTGAGTTGTGTCATGTTGAGTAGATAAACTTGTAAATATCTGTGGCTGACATTTGGGTTGCCCTCACTTTGGGGCCAGTGTGACATTCTTGTTCATGTCCATACGTGTCTGACTTATGTAGCTGCCACAGCATCCTCTGACGTAGGAGTTCTATTTGAGAGCATACCATTCCCCTCCCTGTCACCAGCCTAGAACTTGGCCTAGAACATGCTTCCAGGACCTGTTAGTTAGTCTCAGCCCCTGGCTCCTCCTCGCTAGTCCTGCCCTTGCCCTTAGGGCCTGGCAAACCCTGAGCTGCATTCTGCCAGCCCTGAATTCCACTGCACCCGGTGTTCCTCAGGTTAGAGAAGGGGTTCTGGCCCTGGAAGGGACCCTTCACTCTCAAGCACGTCCTGCTGCTGACTGGCTATTATATGGCTTAGGCTTGTACCTTCCCCTTCCCGACCCTGGCTTCTAGGGTTCTCCTCATTTGGGGACTACTTGCTCCCATCAATAGGGCTTTCCTCCCTGCAGAATTAGGCCAAGATAATCTCTTAGCCTCAGCTACCCAGTATCTCTACAGAAGACCCTGGGAGAGAAGATGGCTCTCCTCTCTTGATCCCCTTCCTGATAGTCTTCTGAGTCTGCCCCATCCTAGCAGGTTTAGAAGAGACAGCCTTGGTATCAGGCCATCCTGAATGTGTGCTCTTACCATTCCTAGGCTCTGGCCTTGGGCAGTTCACTCCATCTTCATCTATGGGGTTGTAAGAGCCAAATGAGGTCCCAATGCATCTAAAACACAGCATCTCTGTGGTCATCAAATCCCAGCCCGCAAGGAACTCAGATCTAGTAGAGAAAAATCTGACGCCATGTGCAAACCCACCTGCCAGAGATGTCATTTCAGAGAGGAGGAAGAAAGGAAAGCAGGGCGTCATGGGAGAACAGCTGTGAGGTGGTGGCTCTAGTTGGTGGCCAGAGCAGGAAGGATGGGAAGAGGGCAGCAGGGTAAAGATGTGGAGGAGAAATTTGAGGCAGAAAGAACAGGAGGTGCAGAGAGCCTCTTACAGGGACAAAGGACTTGGCATGTGAAGGTAGAAGATGGCCGGCGTGGCTGGACAGAGATATCATGGGAAGGTGGAGGAGGAGATGGATGGACAGGAAGGAGGCTAGTCGTGAGAGCCTTATCTGGAGGGGAGGCAAAGAAGTGGCATTTCATTCCCAAGGTGATGTTAATCCCTGGAGGTCTTCAATGCAACTTCTTTGGGTTTGTTTTAGAAAGGCCCTGGCTGTTATATGCAGGATAGACTGAAGGGGGCAGGAGTGAGGCAGAGAGGCTGTCTCCAGCAAGAGATGCACCCTGGCCTAAGGGTGTGGCTATGGTTGTGTCTCCAGAGACTAGGTTTTAGGTACTTTAGGGATGGAGCTGGGTGGTGGATGGTCATGCAAAATGCTTATAGACCAGACCACCATTCCTGGTAGGAAGGCTTGGTGGGCAGCAATCATCAACAGATGGACAGACCCATCTTAAACTTACACTTGAACTCAGCCTTGTCATTCTCCTAAGTGACCCAGTTCTCACTATCTGGCTCCCAGAAACCCAGAGAGCCTGAGCCTGCTTCCCCTGTTTTTACGTACCCTGCCTACTGAGAAATGAGGGCAGGAGTTGCCATGGCTACAGGGACACCCAGCCCTGTGCCCTAGGCTATAGCCCTATTCTGGGCATTCCTGTGGCTTTGTGGTTCCTGGGTGACACTTATTTTTCCTCGAGTGTCTAGGTGGTCAGTGGACTTCTTCCTGGACTTCCAGGAACAGTAGGAAGGGTGGGGGAGACATAAGAGGGTGAGAGAGTTCACAGAATTCTCTGGAAATGGGATGTAGGCGTACTCTAGACTGACTTCCTCTTGGGGAGACAAAGAATAGAAAGACAGCTGGGGAAATAACTCAGTGGATAAGAATGCTTGCTGTGGGGTTGGAGGGGTGGCTTAGTGGTTAAGAGCACTGACTGCTCTTCCAGAGGACCTGGGTTCAGTTCCCAGCATCCACATGGCTCACAACTGTCTGTAACTCCAAGATCTGACACTTTCACACAGATATACATACATGCCGGCAGAACACCAATGAATAAATAATAATAATAATAATAATAAATAAAGGATGTTCATTGCTCAAAACAGGAGGACCTGAATTCAGCCTTCAATACCATGTATAAAGGTGACACTCGTCTATAACTCCAGTGCTGTGAGGGTTGGAGACAAGAGGACCACAGCCTAGCTCCATCCCTCATGATCACATCTAGCAAATGAGTTGGACCCAAAGAAGGTGGGCACTGATGACAGGACTGGCACATGTCACATGTCACAGACTCATCTGGCCTGTTCCCCGAGTAGCTATTAGAAGCTTTCTAGGTTGCTGCACCCATCTGCTTCATACAGTCCTGTTTTACTTTTAATTTTTTTAAAACAGTTTTTAGATTTGTTTATTATGTGTCCAGTGTCTGTCTGTATGCTGCTGGCCAGAAGAGGGCGCCAGATCTCATTACAGATGGTGTGAGCTACCATATGGTTGCTGGGAATTGAACTCAGGTCCTCTGGAAGAACAGCCAATGCTCTTAACTACTGAGCCATCTCTCTAGCCCCCTTTTAATTTTTGTTTGTTTCTTTTAAGACAGGGTTTACTTGTGTAGCCCTGGCTGGTCTGGAACTCACGGAGATCCACCTGTCTCTGCCTCCCAAGTTCTGGGATTAAAGGTGTGCACCACCACCACTACCCAGCTTCGATTTTCTTTAGATTTATTTATTTTATCTTTGTGTGTGAGTGTTTTTCCTGAACATATGCATGTACACCACACGGGTGCCTGACGCCTGTGAAAGTCAGAAGAGGGCACCAGCTTCCCTTTGAACTGGAGTTACCGATGGTTGGGAACCACTGACTGGGTTCTGGGAACTGAACCCACATCCTCTGTAAGAGTATCAAGTGCTGAGCCATCTCTCTAGTGCCTGGAACTGGATATGAGCTTGGGTGTTTCGTCTCTAGAGTTCAAGTGTTTTATGTGCATCGGGTCTGTGCGTGCCTGTGTGTGGAGGTCAGAAGACAATGTGTGAGAATCTGTTTTCTCCTTCTACCCTGTGGACGCTGGGGATTGAACTCAGGTTGTTAGCTTTTGTAGCAAGTGTTTTTCCTGGCTGAGCCGTCTCATGGTCTCCTGAGTCCAAGTTCTTAAGTGCCGTGTTATCCTTTCCATTCTTCAGTTTACTTCCCCCCCCCACACACACACACAGTCATTCTGTCAGGACAGCCATGTGGATACATGCTTCACTGCCATGGGAAGAAAGTTGCAGTAAGTGTTCTGAAGTCTTCCTTCAGCACAGCTCTGGGATGAGCAGATTCCTGGGAAAAGGAATCTGAAAGTTCGAAGCCTAGCAAATCCAGGGGCTGTGTGGGAGGGAGGAAGGGGGATTAGGATAGATGTGTTTAGAAGGGGGAGGAAGGGGCCTTAGAAATTGAGAAATGGTAGAACTCCAACAACTACCATCTGCTGAATGCCAGACATAGGGTGTCTGGGCTCTTCAGGAAGTGAGAGGCCTGTGGAAGGGCTAAACAAACCAGCAGGGAAGTTGTTGGATGGTATTGTGTGGGTGTGTGGGCAAGAAATTTGAAGGACCAGAGGAATGGGCAACTGACTGGGCCCAGGGATGTGCTGTTTGAGCTGGCTCCTAAGGTCTACCAGTCAGGCAGAGCCAGGAGTGGCAAAGCCAGAACCTAGGCAGCCTGGCTCCAGAGCCTGTGTTCACACCCACATGGCATACTCAGCTGGATGTGACATGTACCCTGGTCTCTCCATAGAGCCTTGGACAACTCACCAGTTGCTGTCTCTTTCACCCTCTGCTTCTGTTCTTTGTAAACTCCTGCCCCTCTTTCAGAGAGAGTCTCTGCCTTGTAGATGCCTAGGGCTTGGGGTGTCCCCAGGACACGCTGATTTCATCCCTAGTGTGCCTGTGGCTACAGAGGAGTGTTTCCTGTTCTGTTTTGCAGGGACCCTCTGACCCATGCCCAGCACCTCCTCTGCTCATAGCAATAAGGTCATTAGCTTAGACACAAGGGAGGTGGCTCTTAACTGATGAGCCCAGTGTCCAACGTCACAGGCCTAAGCAATGGAAGGACTGGAACCTGCCCCTGGACAGGTCTAACTCTGAGGCTTGTGCCATGCTTTTAAGCTAGTGGGAGCAACCTGGGATGTGATGGGCCCTGTACCTTTCTGGTGACAGTGTTGTGAGTCTGCGCCAGGCCTCCCTGGGATTTCACGACCATGGGAGCAGACTGTATATGTTTCTCAGGTTCTGAGATTCCTCGGGGGTGGGGGGGGGGTGGAGGACAACCAAGAGGGATACTGGTTACCAGGGCATCTGTACTTCCTTTCCAGAGATCCTTAATCATTCGGTTTTGAGCGGGGGTTCAAAAATCTGCATTTCTAACAGACTCCCTTACTCTCTCACCGTGTGTGTGTGTGTGTGTGTGTGTGTGTGTGTGTGTGTGTGTGTGTGGTCTCACTGCAGAAATTCCAGTTGGTTACACAGTTGCTTGTGGCCCAGCATTGTCCCCCAGTGTTCTATTTTGTCATTCCCGCCTTCAGAATATCACTCAGTTGGAGAAATTGATGCAAAGAATTCAGGGAATCTTGAGAGAGATTTCTAACATCCATGAAGACCTTGGGAATCTTCAATCAAATGGGGAAATGGTGGCTCAGAGAGTTTGGGCAACTTTCCCAAAGCCAGCTAGAGTGCACTAATACTTAATCCTGACTGTCAGCTTGACGAGATGCAGAAACACCTAGCAGGCAAACCTCTGGGCATGTCCTTCAGAGAGTTTCTACACTGGGTTAATTGAGATGAGCAGTGCTAACCTGAATGTGGACAGCGCCATCCCATGGCCTGGAGGTCCCAGACTGAATTAAAATGAGAAGGCAAGCTGAGCAAGTCTTCTTGACCCTGGATGCCATGTGGTTAGCTGCCACTTGCTCCTCCTGACTCCTGCCTTTCTGCTGTGAGTGTGAGTGTGGGCATGCATGTGTGCATACGCAGTGTGCATGTGTGTGTGTGTGCGCGTGCGTGCTCTCGTGCACACATGCAGATCCACAGAAGCCCGAGATATTGATTCACCCTGAAGCTGGAGTTACAGTTGGTTGTCTGCTACCTGATATGAGTGATGGGAACTGTAAAGAGATACATACATACATACATACATACATACATACATACATACATATGTTTTTAGGTAGTGAGATTTTAGGAAGTCACCTGCGTGTATTTCCTGCTCCCTTGTAATGTTATTTTCCTTCTCGGGTCTTTGATGAGGTTGAAGACTAGATAGTCATGGCTATCAACCTTTCTTATCTTAGCTAGAACATAGTATATACAGAATTTCCAGAATAGGACAGCTTGGGAGTAATCTCTGTTATTGCCATTATCCTGGGTCTGGACATTTTGTATGTGTTTCTTGCTTAATGTTATTCTTGCTAGTTGCAGGTCTAAATTTGTACGTGTTTTTACATTTCTTTCTCCTGGACTATACTTGATATTTGTTATCATGGTATATAGTTTTGCATCAGGCTTAAAAACCTCTTCTTTAGACAAAAAGGGGAAATGTAGCGACATCTTGTTTCGCCAGTGGACTTACGGTGGTGGATGCATCCTAGGGCAGTGGCTTCAGGTGTGACCCCTTATAAAGAAAGAAGAGGGGGGTTGGCTCACTCTCTTGGGCTGTAGTCAGAGATCTGGAAGGGCAGAGACTGCATCTTCAGGAGCAGAAGACCTCTGCAGTTATTTACCAGTAATTGTATAAGTGCTTCCCTAATAAATAACCTGTTAATCATTTATCTGGGTCTTGTGGACTCATTTTAACCTACCTTCAGGGATCAGAACTCGGGTCCTTTGGAAGAGCAGTGAGTACTCTTAACCACTGAACCATCTCAGCTCCTGTATTGTGTCTTAAACTGTAAGCCCCCCTTAAGTTGCTTTTTGTCCAGTGTTTGATCAAGAAATGTACCTAATTCAGTGTCTGAGCAGAGATTAAACCTGTGTCCCTGAGCTGCCAAGGCTACCTTCCTCTCAGTACCCTATTGCCTCCTGCATAGAGGTTCTGGAAGACACAGACTCTGCTCTGCCAACCACAGTTCAGCAGAATATAGGATGACTAGTGGTGACAGTGAAGGTCCGGCAAGATTACTCCACAGGTAAAGGCACTTGCCGCCAAACCTGACAGTGTGAGTTCTGTCCTGGTGGCGTGCACGGTGGAGGGAGAGAGATGACTCCTACACATGCACACGAACACATACAGATAAATAGATAAACAGTGATGATGCCTACCGGTGTGTGCTAACCATCGACTGTCTGAAAAGAGCGGTGCATGCTGTGCGCATGCCTGCGGAGCCATCCTACCCCCAGGCAGAAGGGTTGTTCTCTGATGGGAGACACCTGCTTGGAGAAATTAGAAGGGTGAGTTGGTTAAATGTTAACAAGAGATGGCTCACATCGGCTCTGGGCCAACAGAATATTTGCACATGTAAAAGCCCCAGGTAAGTGATCTATCTGGTATGGTTCCATGGAGCTGGAATCGATAGCAAGGGTGAGAGCCACCTAAGGTGAGGGCTGGAGGTGGCCAGGGGTTGAGTCCTGCAAAGCTGTATAAACCAGGTGAGAGCTTTGAATGTAATCCCCACAGCAGTGAATACAGAGCTGCAAGGCTGTGTATACCATCAAGTCAAACTTTCATTTCTCTAATACCAAAGGTCGCATTTAAGCCCTGAAGGGAAGAGGCGAATGTCGGTAGCTGGCAGAGTGGAGGCTCCCTTAGAATTGGGACGGTTGCCATCTGGGCAGTGACAAGATCCCTATTGCCTTCTGTCAACCTCACTCTGGTCCTTGGGCCCAGATGCATGGGGGAGGGGGAAGGGTCATGTCTGGGATTGACAGGGTGGTGGAGGGGGCAGGCAGATATGGGGGGGGGATAGAGTTGGCAGGGCGTTGGGATTGGTGGAGATAGGGTGAGGTCCAGCCCATTGCTTTGACAGGTGATAGTCCAGAGCCTGGAAGGGTTGTGTGAGTGGCGGCAGAACACCAGATGCTGCGGGGGACTAGCGGGGACACAGCCTCCCTGGCTGGGCCTAACTGGGATCCACGTTGCTGGCAGCTGCTTTTCTGGAGTCCTCTTCCAGGCCTCTGATGGTTCCCCCACCCCCAAATCCCTGCAGCGCCCGCCCGCCCGGGACTTCAAGGCTGGGAATGCTGTGAAGGCAGAAGGCTGTCTTTGAAGCAGCTAGTGGGGGAGGGGCAGCACTCTGACCTCCAAATTCTTTCCCTGTGACCTCTCTGACCCTGGAGTGACCCAAATAGCCCTTCCCTGGGGGATGGGAGGGGGAGGTCCCAGGGGTCTGCCGTGGGGGTCTCTACCACAGAAAGGAGCTGCAGGGCCAAAGTCTGGCATTATGGGATATCTCCTCAGAAGCTAAGACAGTCCCTTGTCTGAGTCTCCTGGGCTGGAAGCTCTGGCAATCACTTCTGTGCCCTGCCTTCTTCCCTGGGCAGCTGTCTTTGGCCAGTGTTACCTCTGAGGGCCTAGTTACCAGAATGTTCAATTGGGAAGCTGCAGCCACTGCCTTCCTTTGAGGCGTTTACCCCTTCCTGGGAGCCACAGTGGGGAACTCCCGGCATCAGCTCTCTCTGGGGTTCCCCCTTCCCTCTCTCCAGGTCTTGAGGCTGCTGTCTCTCCTACACTGGGATTGTCCCAGTCCCCGGATGTGGTTCTCATGCTCTAGGAGCCAGCTTGCCTCACCTCCCTTCCCAGGGTCCTGTATTCTGTCATCTGCCTAATGCTTAGTGGGTGCTCAGACAATGTAACCCCCTCCAGTCTCTCTCCTTCCCCGCCCAAGACTCCCCAGCCTCTCCCATGTGAGCATTTCTGTTCAGGGAGCTATAGGCGGCAGGCAGAAAACCCGTACTCGTTACACATGGCAACTCACTTGGGAAGTAGCTATTGTTGGCTGAGGACGTGGGGTGGAAGAACATGAAGGAGGCTGAGGAATAAGGAGAACACCGAAGGCTACAAGCTCAGTGTCCTCTGCCTTCATGTCTCCATAGCCTGTGGGCCAGTGGGGCGGCTCCATTACGGGAATCGTTGCATCAGGACAAAGGATATCAAGTTTGCAAAGAGGGTGGACACTGACGGACCCCTGATGGCTCCTGAAGCCAAGGTATCCTCTCACCTGGCACCCTGAGGACAGCAGCCAGGACCCTAATGCCGCCTGTTCTTACTGCCTCCTTGCCTTGTTCCCAGTCTGCTCCCAGGAGCAGAAGATGGAACCATGATTTATTAAGCACTAACACTGACCCAAACCCTAAGCTAAGTGGCAAATACATTGTCTTGGTTCACATAGAGTCAGCCCAAAGAGACGGCACACAAACACCCACAGTCTTGCTACAATGCTTGATGGTCCTGAACTCCTGGGCTCAAGTGATCCTCCTGCCTCAGCCTCCTGAGTAACTGGGACTCTCTGGCTTTTTGTCCCATTTTTACATGGGGAAACTGAGGCGGGGGTGGGGTGGGGGGAGAGAACATGCAAAAGTCCCATAGCCAGAGGTTTCAGGGTCCTCAGTGAGTGCTTTGTCAACCCTGGGGAGCATCCATCTTCCAGGACATTGGTGTTTTGCTTAGACTCAGGAGGTCAATGGGAGGAGGAGACGGCTGCCTGGGAGCTGACAGAGGGTTGCTGTGGAGGAGTACAGGCAGGTGCAAGCAAGTTCGGAGCTGAACGAGGACGTAGCCCAGCCTGTCCTAGGGCACTCATGCCCTTCCACAGTGACTAATACTTTTGTCCCCTGAAGGGGACAGGAATTTCCCAGAGGATACAGCATATGCCCTGGTTTCACACTTACATTCAGGAAGGGGCAAAGGGAGGGAAGGAGCCCCTGCAGGGCTGTGCCATGGGCAGGTAGACAGTCTTGGGGCTAACTCATATTCACATGGTCACTGGTCACCAGGGAGATATTGCTAATGTACAAATTGTACATTATGTACAAAATGTACAAATGTACAAAATTGCCTTTGGCTGTTCAATCTGGTTCCTTGATTACACCTCGATCTTTTTGTCTGTTTGTTGGTTTTTTAAAGATTTATTTATTTTATTATTTTGTGTGTGTGTGTGTTCTGCCTGCATGTGTATATGTGTATCCCATGTGTGCCTGGTGCCCACGGATGTCAAAAGGGGGCATCAGATCCCCTGGGACTAGAGTTACAGATGGTTGTGAGCAACCATGTAGATGCTGGGAATTGAACTCAGGTCTACACAAGAGCAATCAGTGCCTGCCTCTGCTTCCTGGGATTAAAGGCGTGTGCCGCCACCATCTGGCTTTCTTCCATCTTTAAACGGTTCTGGGGATTGAACTCAGGTATGTCAGCAGGCTTGCATAGCCAGCACCTTTACCCACTGAGCCCTTAGCTGCCCATAGCGTGCGTTTTTAGAAAGCAGAATCCCAAATACAACACATTTACTCATATCTCCCGAGATCCCCTCCATCAAGGGGCTGGCAAACCAAGGCGAGTCTTCTCTTTGGTGCCTTGTGCCTGTCATGCCGCCTCCAGCTGTCTGTGAGTCAGCCATAGAATTCTCAGGAAAATCCTGAGGAATTTTTCTTCTCAGTCAGTTCTAATTGAGCACTGTGGACAACACCCAGTGACACATGCAAAATGGGGTAAGGAGAGGCAAGGCGGCACCCTCTCTCTCTCTCTCTCTCTCTCTCTCTCTCTCTCTCTGCTTGTCTGTACCTTCCCTTCTGTCTTCTTGGAGCCATCAGCCCCAGCTGGGTGGAAGATGGATTTAGTGACCTGAGGCTCCCCAGCCTGACTTGCTCTGCCTCAGCCCTCCAAGGAAAATGAGTCATTTTTCTAAGGAGGAGATGTTTCCTTTCATGTGGGAGGGGGAGGGTAGGGGAGGGTAGGGGCAGTCCCCTTTGGTTCCCTTCAAACTCAGTTTCCAGCTCCAAGGAACAAACACTTTAGCCATGTACCCAAGGACACTAGGGCCACTGTTGTGTGGACCAGTCAGAACTGGTTATGGCACTGGCTAGCATCTCTGAGAGCACCGAGTCAGCTCTACAGAACTGGGTTGGGTTGAGTAGACAGAGGGTTCCTTTTGGTCCCCCATGGATGGCTTCTGTCTGTGGCCTGGCTATGAGTGGTATAGATCCTTTCCCCTTTCTTCTGCCCACCTAAGGATTCAGGATGGGGGCATATAGATCCATCCTTTTAAATCCTAAACCAGAAGGTCCACAGTGGGCATAAAGTGTCCCTGAATATGCCCTCCCTCGTCCTCTCCTCCTCAGTCCCCCTGGTCCTTCTATACTGACCCCCCACCCACCAATTGGCCATGGTCATCGTGGGACTTAGAACTCTGGCTTTAGTGAGGAAGAACAAGACGATGGCAGGGCAGGCAAGGATGGCTGTTCCAGCTTCCCCAGAGACAAAATCCGAGCCTGGGTACAGTCCAGTGCCCGTCCACTGTCCCAAGCACTGCCTAGGTAACTTGGAATACTCCATTTTATTCTCGACTCCCTTTTCTTGTCTGAAAGGCAGGAGAACTGAACACCAGTCACAGCTGTGAAAACATCTGCACAGCAGCTATTTCCTTTGAGTCTACACTCAGAGGTCATCTCAGAGAGCCTCTCTCTGGGCATGAATTCTAACTCAGCCGTTACCTCCCAGTCTCTGTTCCCTCCATTGTGTGTGTGTGTGTGTGTGTGTGTGTGTGTGTGTGTGTGTGTGTGTGTGTGTGAGAGAGAGAGAGAGAGAGAGAGAGAGAGAGAGAGAGAGAGAGAGAGAGAGCGCTAAGCCTCATGCATGTTATGTAAGTACTCTACCACTGAGCTCCAGCCCAGCCCTCTTTTACTTTGTGTTCTGAGCAATGGTCTCACTAAGTTTCCTGGGCTGGCCTTGAACTCACTCTGTAGTTCGGTTCAAGCAGTCCTTACACTTGCCACACTTCTGCCTTCATCTCTGAGGAGATGGGATTAGAGGACTGTGCCACTGGGTTCCTGTCTGGTTCCCTTCGATGTTTAGTTCTTGGCATTCGCCACAACTGGTTGTATTTTTATCTTGCTCCTTCTGCCCCTTTCTCCTAGCGTGGACGTTCCATGAAGGCAAGGACTGTATGTGCTTCGTCCCCTGCTGAACCCACCCAGCCCAGTACTAGCATATAGTTGTCATGCAGGCATTTGCAAAAGCAATAACTAGGGGCCCAGCAAGATGGCTCAGCAAGCAAAAGTGAGGTGCTGATGAGCCTGGCCATCTTCATTCTATCCCCGGAACCCACTGCAGAAGAAGGGACCCGACTCTTGCAAACTGCCCTCCAGCCTCCACATACATAGCATGGCACATGGCCAGGCATACACAATCATTAAATAAATAACTGTAAGAGAATGAAATGAATCGTTGGAGGCAGGGGCTGGGTTGCTCTTGCAGAGGACTAGAGATCTATTCCCAGAACCCACAGGGTAGCTCAACCGCCTGTGAGTCCATCCCAGGGCATCTGACACCCTCTTGTCTCCGAGGGCACCCCCACACAGACCTATGTAAAGAAAAAGAAAAGGTAGTCTTTAGGGGATTGGAGAGATGCCTCAGTGTTTAGAGCACTTGTTGATTTTGCAGAGGACCAGGGTTCAATTCCCAGCATCCACAAGGTAGCTCACAACCATCTGTAACTCCAGTTCCGAGGGATCCAATGCCCTCTTCTGACCTCTCTGGACACCAGGCACAAACATACATGGTACACATTACATCCATAAAGGCAAAACACTCATAAAGTAAATGTAATTGTTTAATTTTTAAAAAAATATTTGTGCTAGATGTGGTGGCACACACCTTTAATCCCCGCACTTGTCTGAGGCCAGCCTGGTCTATATAGAGAGTTCCAGGACAGGCAAAGCTAAATAGAAAGGCCTTGTCTGAAAAAAATTAAAAATAAGTTTATATATATAATATATATATATCAACTTATATATAAATATATATATCAACTTATATATAAATATATATATATCTTTTTTTTAAAAAAAAGGAACAATTGGAGAAATGAATATGTAAGTGAGTGAATGGATGGATGCAAGCAGCCAGCAATGTCCATCCTGGGTAAGGGCCAAGTACATTTCAGTCCCTCACCGGCCTGCCCAGCATCAGCTGGCTCCATTGAGGTTTCATGCTTGGTTTCTCTATTTGTGCTTTCACAGTAGGGCACGAGATTGCCCTGGGGCACAGAGCGAACACTTTTATGGGAAAGTCAGAAGGCACTGTTGGGAGTGGAATGTGGAGTTGGCGTACTCTTTAGATAGAAAGGAAATTCCGCCAAGGCTCTGGCTGTGTCCCCCAGCCCACCAAGCACAGCTCATACTTCTGTCCCCTGGGCACCTTGGGAAAGCACAGGAAGCTTTGTTTTTGGAAGTGAGCCCAACTCCAGAGTCCCAGAGTCTACTGTTCTTCCAGATCCCAGCCAGGGGTTATCGGTTGGGATCTGAGGTGTTGATGGACATCCCTTTTCCTCTGTCTGTGGCCCATCTGTCAGTTCTGTCTTGCCTTCTCTGCAACCGTTTTGCAGCTGTCTCCCTCTGTGGCTGCAGCTAGGCCACATGCTCACCTGGATGAAGGTGGAACTTCTATTTGGGTCCTCCTGCTTTTCCTCATGACAGTCCCACTGTATCTCTGAAACTTCCATCTAGACAGGTCACAGTCCTGTCTAAAACCCTCCATGGCTGCCTGTTACCCCAGGGAGAGGCTCAGTCTTCTCCACAGAATGCCCGTGTGCTTTGCCAGCTAGCCTTTGCCTGTGTGCCTTTCCCACCCAGCCAAACAGGAAGTCCTGTAACACACTTCTGCTTCCTCCCTCCTTTGCCTAGGTCATGGCTTTCTCACTTCCTGCCCTAGAACCCTGAACTCCATGAATGTGGGGATCCTGCATAGCGTGCTTCCTCTTGTCCCTGAAGGACCTTGGCTAGAGTAGGGAGAGCGTAGAAGATGTTCCACAAATCCCTACATTTTATACAGTGAAGCACAAAGGGAAAGGATGAGCTTTAGCAGACTATCACAGGGAGCATAAAGTTGCAGCAGTGACAAATGCCTCTTGGCACGGGAGACATGCCCCAGCCTGGGAGCTTAGAAAAGGTTCCTAGCGGGGAGGTACTCTGCGATCTGAGGAGAGGGAAGGGAAGAGCCTTAATGGGGTCAGAAAGTGTGTGCAAAGGCCCTGTGCTTTAAGGGAATGTGAAAGGCAAGCATAAATAAATAGATAGATAAATAAAAAGTGGGAAAAATAAAAGCAAGGAAAAACAAAACCAGTCACCAGGACACAGGGTCATGAGGGTGGGGGCAACTTGTGAAATGAGGCAGAGCAGGGTGACAGAGTCAGAGCCTGGGATCCTTGTAGGCTGCAGACCATAGTTGGAGGGTTCACCTTTAATCTGAGGGCAACTGGTGGCCACTGAATAGGGTTTGAAGGGGGATGTAGCTCAGTTAGTAGAGTGCTCGCTGAGCATGCATAAAGTCCCAGGTGGCCTCCCACACCCTCACCCCTCACCCCTCACCCCTCACCCCACACCCCTCACCCCTCACCCCTCACCCCACACCCCTCACCCCTCACCCCACACCCCTCACCCCTCACCCCACACCCCACACCCCTCACCCCTCACCCCTCACCCCTCACCCCACACCCCTCACCCCTCACCCCTCACCCCTCACCCCACACCCCACACCCCTCACCCCTCACCCCACACCCCACACCCCTCACCCCACACCCCACAACCCCTCACCCCACAACCCCTCACCCCTCACCCCTCACCCCTCACCCCACACCCCCACCCCACACCCCTCACCCCTCACCCCTCACCCCTCACCCCACACCCCACACCCCACACCCCCTCACCCCACACCCCTCACCCCACACCCTCACCCCACACCCTCACCCCACACCCCTCACCCCACACCCCACAACCCTCACCCCTCACCCCTCACCCCTCACCCCACACCCTCACCCCACACCCCTCACCCCACACCCCTCACCCCACACCCCACAACCCTCACCCCTCACCCCTCACCCCACACCCCTCACCCCACACCCCTCACCCCACACCCCACACCCCTCACCCCTCACCCCACACCCCTCACCCCACACCCCTCACCCCACACCCCACACCCCACACCCCACACCCCACACCCCTCACCCCCACACCCCTCACCCCACACCCCTCACCCCTCACCCCACACCCCACACCCCTCACCCCTCACCCCACACCCCACACCCCACACCCCTCACCCCACACCCCACACCCCTCACCCCACACCCCACACCCCTCACCCCACACCCCTCACCCCTCACCCCCACACCCCACACCCCTCACCCCACACCCCACACCCCACACCCCTCACCCCACACCCCACACCCCTCACCCCACACCCCTCACCCCTCACCCCCACACCCCACACCCCCCACCCCTCACCCCACACCCCTCACCCCCACCCCTCACCCCACACCCCTCACCCCCACACCCCACACCCCACACCCCTCACCCCACACCCCTCACCCCACACCCCTCACCCCTCACCCCTCACCCCTACACCCCACACCCCACACCCCTCACCCCACAACCCCTCACCCCACACCCCTCACCCCACACCCCACACCCCTCACCCCTCACCCCACACCCCTCACCCCACACCCCTCACCCCACACCCCACACCCCTCACCCCACACCCCTCACCCCACAACCCCTCACCCCTCACCCCACACCCCTCACCCCACACCCCTCACCCCTCACCCCACACCCCACACCCCTACAACCCTCACCCCACACCCCTCACCCCACACCCCTTACCCCACACCCCTCACCCCACACCCCTCACCCCACACCCCTCACCCCTCACCCCACACCCCTCACCCCTCACCCCTACACCCCACACCCCACACCCCACAACCCTCACCCCTCACCCCACAACCCTCACCCCACACCCCTCACCCCCACACCCCTCACCCCACACCCCTCACCCCTCACCCCTCACCCCACACCCCTCACCCCTCACCCCACACCCCACACCCCACACCCCTCACCCCTCACCCCACACCCCACACCCCACACCCCTCACCCCACAACCCTCACCCCACAACCCTCACCCCTCACCCCACACCCCTCACCCCACAACCCCACACCCCACACCCCTCACCCCACACCCCACACCCTCACCCCTCACCCCACACCCCTCACCCCACACCCCTCACCCCTCACCCCCACACCCCACACCCCTCACCCCACACCCCACACCCCTCACCCCTCACCCCACACCCCACACCCCTCACCCCTCACCCCTCACCCCACACCCCACACCCCTCACCCCTCACCCCACACCCCTCACCCCTCACCCCTACACCCCCTCACCCCCTCACCCCTCACCCCACACCCCACACCCCACACCCCACACCCCTCACCCCACACCCCTCACCCCACACCCCTCACCCCTCACCCCTTACCCCACACCCCTCACCCCACACCCCACACCCCTCACCCCTCACCCCACACCCCTCACCCCTCACCCCTACACCCCCTCACCCCCTCACCCCACACCCCACACCCCACACCCCACACCCCTCACCCCTCACCCCACACCCCACACCCCACACCCCTCACCCCTCACCGCACACCCCCACACCCCCTCACTGCTCACCCCACACCCTCACCCCCATACCTCCACCCCCTCATCCCCACCCCCCTCATCCCCACCCCCCTCACCCCCTCACCCCCACACTCCCTCACCCCCTCACTCCTGGCATTCTAGAAAACCAAGTGTGATGGCTCTCATCTGCAATGCTCACACTTAGAAGGTGAAGGCGGGAGGGAGGATCAAGAGCCCAAGGCCAGCCTCGGGTGCATAAGACCCTGCTCAAAAGAGGTAAAAAATAGAGTAGTGCAGATTGGAGAAGGGAAGGAAATGGGGAGAGAGAAAGAATCCCAACCTTTCCTATTGTGTACCTTGGACACCCAGGACTGAAGCTTCAGCTTCTGTGTATGTATCTGAAAAAGCCCCCGGGCCCCAGGGTTGCTCTGTGGGGAATGTGAACCAAGAGATGCACTCGCCTGAGGCTGTAGAGATCTGATAAATTCCTCTCTTCCTCTCAGACCGCTCCTATGGCTCCAGGCTGCTAAGGCTCATTAATAAACCCCCATTTCTGGCTAGACCAATCTTCTCTCTCATCTCAGGAACCTGGGTTTTACCCATGCTGGCCACCACTAACCTTTGCCCTAGGAGGTAAGTAAGGCATTGCTCTCTGACTGCCCTGCCCCATCTAGTCTGTCCCCACCCATTCTGTCCTCTGCACAGTGAAGCACTAACATCCCTATGACCTGCCTTCCAAGTCTCACCTGGACAGAGAGCAGACCCTTAACATGGCTGCATCGTTCTCACAATATAGTAGTAGCAAGCTGACACCAGCTCGCTCGACTTCCTCTTGAAGCAGCATGTGGGTTGCTCTGGGTAAACTATGCTTCCCTGTCCCCAAGCACCTGTGTCCATATCCCATAGCTGTGACCTTGAGCCACCGGCTATCACGGAAGGCACAAATCCCTCTTCCCTTTTTGCAGATGAGGAGTGAACACAGAGAGACTCCGGAGCTTCTGCTGGACTTGGAGATAAAGCGCACAGAGAGGGTTCTCTAAAGTTACCAACTGTTCCTTTGCCTGTTGGTTTTTAAACTAGGGTCTCTTGTAGCCCAGGCTGGCCTCAAGCTTGTTATATAGCCAAGGATAACTACTCCGGATCTTCCTACCTCCACGTTTCAAGTGTTGGCATTCTGGATGTGTGCTACCATACCTCTGCCTTCATGCCAACGCTTCTCTGTCCTGCTCTGTTGGGTAGCTCTTTAGTTCAGTTCCTGACGACTGGCTTCCCAAATGATACCACTTTCTTGCTATTTCGTTGGTCCTGGACCAAATGGAGCCTGCCATCTTTGTCACAAGTCATAGGACTTTGGGATGGGGCACATGGAAGGGCCTTGGTATAGCCCTAGTTTGTGCTCTCAGCTGCTATGCATACTGGCTAGATCGAAGAGGCTGACTGGTCACTTACCTTGGGAACATCTTTTGATATTTCTGTGGCAACTGTGCAGCCAGGATGGACACTTTGGCGTGGTGCAAAGAACCATCAAATCCTCCTTGCAGCTGAGCAGTGGTGGTGCACGCCTTTAATCCCAGCACTTGGGAGGCAGAGGCAGGTGAATCTCTGTGACTTCGAGGCCAGCCAGGTCTATAGAGCGAGTTCCAGGATAGCCAGAACCTTGTCTCAGAAAAAAAAAAAAAAAAAAAAAAAAAAAAAAAAAAGAATATCCTCTTTGCTTGGGGTCCATGTGATAGAGAGAGAAGTCTCTGTCAGGAGATGGATATGCGTGGGGGGGGTAGGGGGTGCGGAGTATCACTAAGCCATGCACACTGTTAACTTGGAGCATGCCCTGAGCTGTAAAGAGGCATATCCATGCACACCTCCCCTGTACACATCATGGAAAGCCTCCCTGAAACTTCTCTCTGAGTTTGTTTCCTCCTGTGTAAAATGAGGCAATAGATCGGGGTCTAGAATTACTTAGGAGGCAGGCGTGTCTGTGAGTGATTCTGCACTGGGTCTCAGGGAAGACCTACCCTGAATGTGGGTGGCACCATCCCCTAGGCTTGTGTCCCAGACTGAATAAAAAGGAGAAAGAGAGCTGAGTACCAGCATCCATCTCTTTTGCTGTCTGTGAATGCTATGCGACTGGTCACCCACGCTCCTGTGACCATGCATTCCTCGCCACCATGGTTGGTATCCTCAAACTGGAGAGACCGCACCCTATGCAGCCCAGAAGGAAGAGAGACATGGAGAGGGAAGGCCAGGAACTAATCTCTATAGGATCATGAAGTGGTAGCACTGTGTGACCCCCAGATAAGTGACTTGACCTCTCTGAAACATGCTTCCTTTCTACAAAAGTAGGGCAACTGATGTAGCTCCCAAGGTTGCTCTAAGTAGTTGGGGAGCTAACATAGGAAAGCGTTTGGCACAGTCTAGCTGGGAGGTTTTTTTTATCTGTACTTAGGATGTGTTCTCAGTGTCTCACTGACTTCTTGACCAAACTCTACCCAGGAAACAATAATACATTCTGTTCAGTCTTATCTTTCTGGCTCCTTCCTTGAGCTGGGCACTGTTTGGATTGCTTTTGCCACATAAATCATTTCAGGGTCATCATATTCTGGGCTGGCTATATTGTTACCCCCATTGTATAAATGTAGAAATAGAACCTTCCAGCACTTGCTGTAGCAGAGCTTGGCTCTCTCATTTCATCCTTACCTGAGGTGATCGTGGACCTGGTTAGGACAGTTCGCAGGTACCTGTGGGATACAGCAAATATCCATAGACAGGGTGCCTGACTGGGTGAGGGGTAACGCAAAATGAGGCCAACCTAGAGGTGAGCAGTGTGTGTGTGTGGGAAGCCCGTGGCAGGCACCGTGGGACCACATGTGTTTATACAGCCTGTCCTGGACAGGCAGCGGGCTTTGACCATCTAGTGTAAACATCCGGACACTTGTCGGCTCAGTGGAGGACAGAGGCAAACCAGGGACCAGTGGCCAGCGCCTTTCTGCACCTCCCTTGGTGCTGGTGTCCCGGTGGATGGATGAGGAGGTACTAGGAGCTGATGTTTACTGCCCACTTAGCATGTACTTGGCCATTTGCAGACAGTCTCCTGGTACACTGTGTGGTCTGGTTTATTATTTTTACTTAGCCGGTGTAGAAACTGAACCGTAGGAGTTGCACAAACATAATTCCATTGAAAACCACAAAGTTTGGTTTTCTGGGAGGGTGTCTTGGTCTATTTTTTGTTGCTATAACAAAATAACTGGGACTAGGTCATTTTTAGAGAGTAGAGGTTTATTTGTCCTGGAGACCAGAAAGCTTAAGAACATAGTACTTGTGTCTGTGAGGACTTCCTGCCATTTCATACATGAGCCAGGGCATTGTATCCAATAGGATGAGAACATGGCATTTTGGGTCTCGCTGTGTAGCGGAGGCTGGCCTGGAACTTGCTATGTAGACCAGGCTGGCCTGGAACTCACAGAGATCTGTCTGCCTCTGCCTCCCTGGGATTCAGGGTGTGCGCCACCAAAGCCCACCCCTCTCTTCCTCTTCTTATAAAGCCACCATGAAATCTACCCTCCCGGCCACGTCCAGTCCCAGTGACCTCCCAAAAACTGCACATCCTCTTACGATAATGTGAGTCTGGAGTGTAACACCCAAGCTTGGGGGGGCACATTTAAACCACGGCAGAGGATATATCCACGGAAGTGCGGCTTGGACAGTATACTTGAACCTGCCTCAGTGTGCTGTTTCCCAGGTAAACTTAGTTTCAACCCTTAATCAGTGCCTTTAGCCTCCACCTCAGACATACCTCCAGCCACCCACTCTGATTCTTGCTATGGACTCTCTCCTGAGTATACTGTTCTTCCCTCCCCCCACAAAAGGTGAAATTTGTTTCGGTCATTTATTTAAGTATTGGGGTTGAAACCCAGGGCTTTGTGTGTGTCAGAAAAGTGTTCTGCCACAAAACTTCACCCGAAGCCGTCTCCATCACAAGGTGAAGGACAAGCGTAGCCAGGGTGATTGTCGATGTAGTGGTCTTGGTATCTTCCTGTGGCTCTTTTTCCCCACTTGGAGAAAGGTCTCGCTAACTCCCTAGGCCTGGGGACTGGGTCTTAGACATACAGCATGGCTTGCCACTCCCTGTCCTGGGGAATCACCTGTCCTGAGTGACTGTGCTCCAGCGACACACAGCATGGCTTGGTGCATTACATGCGAATCACATGAGTCACAGACCACCGGCTGTTTACTTCTGCTGCTGGCCTGTCCTTAACTGTTGGGTCTGAGTTGTGCCTACTTGTTGTCCTGAGGTCCACCCAGGCTCCGGGTGCCTCTTTCTTCCTGCTGTCACCAGTGTTCTGATGCTTGCCTGTCGTCTGTTCCTGGTGACCACTGTAGCTTTCAGGAGGATGTATGTTGCTGGGTATATGTTAGGGAGGGAAACGGGAAAAGCTCTGGGTCTGTGGACAATGAGCAGTGTCCAGAACTGTGTCTGGTCCATGCAGGTCATTGGATGGGTTGTACCAATGCTGGGGAACATTTTCAGGGACTTACCTCATCCTTTGAGAGGAGAGTCTATCCTACCTCAGAGAACAGTTGATAATGTTCCCCCAGTCCTAGTGAAGTACCCAGGTCAGCCATTTCTCTCCTGAGGCTGTCAGGGTGACATGTGGGGACACAAGAGAATGGGACAGGCTTGAGATGTGGCCGAGATGTCACTATCTATGCAGGGCTTTCCTAGGTATCCTGGGAGCTATCCGATTGAGTGGAGTCAGCTGGCTGGACAGCTTTGGCCTAGGAGACCACCGGGGATTGTGGGTTGAGGAGACTTTCGTATCTAGGACTGACCCATGAGAAACCATGGGCCAACAACAAGCTGACATCCGATGAGGACAGTCATTGCAGCATGAGCTGCCCTGTTTGCTAGCTGTGTATTTCCATTTCCCTCAGTGACGTGACACTGAACCGAGTGACTCGTAGATGTAGAATTAGCAAGTGTAAATGCTAACTCTCGGCACAGTGCCTAGGTAGTTGTAATTACAGAACATGTGGGTCGGGCCCAGTGTCACCAACTAGACAGCAGGCCTGATGACATTAGAGTCACAGCATCACAGGAAAGGCATGGGCCAGCCTTGTCAGGGTGTCTTCCTAGAGGGGAGATAGGAGGCAGGTGAGGGCAGATGAGGGCTGGGGGCATATGGGACACCCACGCCCTGATTTTTCTAGCTAGGCTGGGTCAGGAGAGAGGCTGTCCATCTTGGCAGGGATCAGGGGACAGGCTTCCTGGGTCCTCTGCGCTGTCCTTGCCATCAGGCTGATTGCTCCCTTGGAAGAGAAGAAAGCTTGTTCCTAATTGTCCATTATGCAATTGCAAATTGGCTCTGAAGCTGGGCTGAGCAGAGCCAAGCCCTAGAGGGGAGGGGAACCCCAGGCTGTGTGCCTACAGAGCCAGCGTTTCGGGGACCCGAGAGGGGGTTTGGGAATGTCGTCTGTGTGAGTATCCCAGGCCCAGACACCCTTCCCAGAACACTCCATTTGGCATCATCCCATAGTACCTGAGAGCAGCAGAGACGGGTGATCCCGTCCTCTCGCCAGCTGTGTGACCCTGGGCTGTATTTACCCTCTCTGTGCCTCTATTTCACATCTCTTACACAGGGTTGCTGACATGGCTACATTAGAACCTGCATAGCTCAGAACTGACTCATCTCTCCGGAAGTGGCTTTTGCTCTGTTGCAGATGCCATTGCTGTTTACCACAAGCAATGGCAGTGGCCACCACGGAATCCTCAGGTTGAACCCAGGGTACAATGCAGCTCTCCGTTTCATGTCTTTGTGGCCAGGGCATCCCTGTGAGGTCACAGTAGCACCCAGCATTTCGGCAGGTGTCCCAGTAGTGCCTCTCTTGGGAGGTAGCACTTGATTCTGATGTGCCCTTTCCTGCATCCTCACCTTCATTTCTGCCAGACCAGTGAGGTCCGCTTTCGTGTGCTCACTCTGCTCAGAGCAGTGAGACCGCTTGTCTAGAGCCACACCTCAGTCAATTACAGGGACCCATAGCACAGTTCCGTCTCCCACCTTGACTCTTCCTCCTCTAAGACTAGGGGAACTGTTTGTTCTCAAGGAATCCAAGCCTCGTGCTCTCTCCCAGTCTGCTCCCCTGAACCAGTCTGCTCCCCCAAGATCCTCAAGTCTACCCTGTACCCAGGGACCACTCTGAGCCAAGACTGTGTCCTCTGAAACAGCACAATCCTCCCTCCTCTGCTATCAGTAGGAACCAGCCCTTCCGAGGCCTCTCCTTCTGGGCTCTTCCCTCCCTGAAATGATCACGTGTGGTGGTGGTGGGTGGAGTATTGGGGACCTGGTGGGAAGCTGAGCATGGGTGGGCTTCCTGAGGCAGAGACATTCCTGGTCACCAAGGCAACCACAGCTCAGGAGCACATTTGACTGAGGATCCCCTCTGATTGGCTGGGACTGACAGTGTGGAGCCTTGGTGTCCCAAGAGGCCTGGGCATTGTGTGGGGTGAGGACCAGCCCTTCATGCTGACAGGGAAGCTCGGCATTGTGGATGAGATGGTGGAGATGAAGAGGCAGAGTGAGACAGGCATTTGGAGCCACACAGACTCAGCTGTGACTCTTCCTGGCTGTGCAGCCAGAGCAGATCTGCAAAGTTGGGGACACTGACAGCACTTCTTAGTACACTGAGGTATAAGGGGATCGAATGAACAGCATCAGTGTCCAGCACACATAGCCTATTTGCACCGTTCTGTTCTCACTGGAAACTGCCACCCTGGGATTCTTATCTCTGGCTAATAAAGACACTTATACGCACGCTGAGGAGGTAGCTCATTTGTTATCGGACTTGCCTTGCATGGGCAAACCCCTGGGCTCCATCCCCAATGCCACATAAAATGGTCCTGATGATACACATGCCAGTAATCATAGTACTTGGGGGACAGAGGCAGATGAATGAGAAGTTCAAGATCATCCTGGGCTATGGACATGGGTTTGATGCCAGCCTGTAGGTTTCTTGGTGTCCCAAGAGGCCTGAGCATTGTGTGGGGTGAGGAAGCCTACTTTGAGTGGAGATCTTGTCTTCTCCATGGGGCACAGTGGCCCGGCTCCTGTTTTCTGAGGGATGACAATACCATCTCCTTCTCCTGTGGGGTGTCTGGAATGACATTGGTGAGTTGCAATGATTCTACAGGGCTTGGAAGAGCCCAAGCTCAGGTTTTCTGCTCAGTCAGGTATGGGAGGCTAAGGTGACCAGAGCCTGGGCCTTCAAGATTCCATTCTAAGGTAGCAGATGGGTCCCCAGAGCCATCCCTAGCAATGCCATGGTGTCTCATGGATGGCCACACAGACAAGGAGGAGAGCATGCAGGGTCTGAATGTAACTTAGCTGGCATGGGCCCAGACTGATTCTGTCAAATTGTGCTACCCCCAGCCCCCATCCTCTCTGCCAGCAGCAGCTCCCATCCTTTGGGAACTGTCCCCTCACTGTGATAGTCATGGTTAGGCTGCCGGTCACAGTATTGAACACCACCCCTACTGTTCTCACTAGGGAGGGCACATGAACCAGGCCTCTCCAACCTGAGTTTCCCCCCTCGACTTCATCATTCAGTCCAGGCAGGAAGAAGGTTTTTAGACTTGCCCAGGTAAGCATGGCTGGCTCCCCTACTAGGAAATATGTCTGGCCTCAGGAGGTGGGAGTGATTGTGGATAGTACATAGAGGGGGCCACTGTGTCAGCATGGGGGTGTGTCTGAAGGCCTGGATCAAGTCCTGCCTAATGCCTGATCCTCCATCCCATTCAGGAAATGCCCGCCAGAAGTATACTTTCTGCCTGGCAAAAATCCAGCTGGAGTTAAAGCTATGTCATTTACAAACCTGAGGGTCCCAATTTAGGAAGCCTCTCAAAGCTCCTGTGTGGGAAGGGCTCTTGGGATGTGTAGTAATGGCAAAGACAGCTGGTGGGAGGGTCATAATAGGGTCCAAAGAAGACGATGATGTCCGGGCAGCAGAGCATGAGCATGTGACACACTCATTCACTCACCCGTCCATTCAGGCAGCACCAGGCTTCATTCCAAACATTGTATAAAGAACCGATTATCCTTCCAACAAGCAGGAAGGTAGATACTGTTATTTTGACACTTTATAGGTATGAGAATAGGCACAAAGGGCTTAAATTGCTCCTTTAGGGTCTCACAGCTAAACTTGAACTCGGTACAGCCTGGCTTCAGAATTTCTGTTTTTAACCAAGAGTGGGGTGTGCATAGAACCCTGTCCAGCCTAGAGCTCTGTCCATGTCTCCTGGCCCAGTGGTGAGGAGACTGCAGTGTCCATGGCTGGAATGTGGCCCTGGGACTCTGGAGCTCCAGTGTGGCCTGGGTGACAGGGAAGGAAGACAGAGGGCCCTATGGATTCTCTCAGAGGATAGGTGGATGGGGTTCTGTCCTAGCCATTTCCCAGCCCAGGAGGACATGGGGCTGGTGCCAGGCTCTTGCCAGGCGGCCTGCCATTCTGCAAGCTGTGATGTGATAATCTCCAGTGGTGAATGATGGGCTTTGGCTGGGCCCCGCTGAGCCCTGGCGGGAGGCTGGTGACTTTAAGAAGCCCTGGCTGATAGCCCAGTACTGGGGAGTTTTCAGTGGCTCCAGCCAGAGAAGCCTTGGGCAGGCAGAAGGCGGAGTGCGCACTGAACGCTGAACGCTGAACAACGCTGAACGATGCTGCAATGTGTGCTAACAGGAAACAGAGGAGCCCGGGAACCTTCTGCAACAGCCAGGCTTCAGCTTGCCCTCCCTGCCCAGGCAACCCCCTCATGCTTTTCTTCTCACTCAAAGGCTACAGCCCTGTTTACGAGGGAAAGGCAGCAGCTCAGCCAGAGCAAGAGACTCCCCTGAGGTCACACAGCTGGGCGCTGTACAACCTTGTGGACCTTGCCTTGTTGGCCTATCTGACCTGGAATGTTTCTGGAAGACATGCCGGAACCCCCTCAGGTTCCCCAGCCAGATCTAAGCACTGTTCCTCCTGTTATCCCCAATTCCAGAGAAGGGATTTCCCCTGGTGAAAATGACAAGTGCTTTTGCATTTGTAGGGAGGGCCCAGCAGCCCAGGAATCCCTACAGTGTGGCCTGTGAGGCTGGGGCTGGGGACTAAGGGTTCCATTGTCCTCACTGGCTGGAGCTAGGAGAGCAGGCCAGCCAGTCTTGGGAGCTTCAAGTAATAGCTGCTGTGCTCTGGAACAGGAGAGGTCCAGTTTTCCTGCCAGCCTGGTCTCACAGCTACATCAGCCCCAAATAACATAGAGACACTGTACTAGATATAAAGCTGTTGGCCTGTTACTAGCATTATTTATTGGCTAGCTCTGTCTTAAATATTAACCCATTTATATCAATCTAAGTATTTCCACGTGGTCTTATCTTACTGGAGAGAGGGTCTGGACCTCTGCTCTCAAGTCCCTACATCTTGACTCTCCTACTGCATCTCCCAGAATCCTCCTTGTCTCCTTGTCCCACCTATCTTGCTTTCCTATTTGCCAACAGTGCTTTATTCTTTAACCAACAAGAGAAACACATTTACAGAATGACGTCTCCCATCAGTCCAGTATAGACCCAGCCCTGGAAGAACCACAGGGAGGTGACAGGGACAGCTTAAGTACAGATCAGGATCGAGGGAAGGGATAGTGTCCCTAAGAGGAGGGTGTACCATTCATTCCCATATGAGTAGAAGGCTTGGTCATGGCTCCTTGGCAAGAGCAGGCCAGCCAGGTTTCTTCAAAGTGACCTGTTCTAGACTTCCTAGGGACACAAATGGGACCCACTGTGGGCTTAAGGAAACAGTGAGTGAGGCTGGAGAGATGGCTCAGCAGTTAAGAACACTGGCTGTTCCTCTAGAGGATACAGGTTCAATTCTCAGCACCCACATGGCAGTTCACAACTATCTGCAACTCTAGGTCCAGGGGATTCATTGCACCAGGCATGTATGTAGTACACATATGCTGGCAACATACTCATATACATAAAATAAAGTAAACGTATCTTTTTTAAAAGGAAAGAAAGGAAACAGTGCACACGCAAAGGGATGCTGGAGGTACGATCCCACCCTGAGCAGACTGGGCCTCCCTCTGCTGGGCACCTTCATACTACAGACTCCTCCCATTTCCTGTCTAGAGCCCTCAGAGCAGCTGTCTGTGTGGGCACAGTGGTTGGCTCTCCTGACTGTCGAGTCCCAGCTCCCTACTTCCTGCCTTTGGTTATTTTGCTGAGGTATGAAATCCATAGCCCCAAGCCTAGTGGGGGCAGGTAAACATCCTCTGGGGTGCATGGTAAGGGCTCCCCAGTGTCCTTGTGCTGCTGGAGTCCTTGCGTCATCAGTGACTATGCCGATGCTCTTCTGAAGCCCTCAAAGCCAGCCACTGTACTCGGCATCTTACCCAAGGGGTCCTTTCTCCCTCAGAATCTCTGTGAGGAAGGGACTGCTGCCCTCATGTACAGAGGGAGAAACTGAGGTTCTGAGAATTGGCAAGACTGGATCAGTATGGCATGGCTCCTACGTGGCCAAGCCGAAAGTGGGTCTGGCTTTAACATCAACCTTGCCATATTACAATTTTCATGTGACCCAGCATCCGACCCTCAGAGAGCACTGGCCCCGCGTGGCAGTGTGAAAGACGGTGGCCAGCAACACACAGCCCTGCTTGGAACAATGTTGAGGGAGACCCACACTGCACTCATCAGGAAGGGTCGAGTCTGGATGGGAGGGACAAGGACCACTCTGTTGGCCTGTCTTCCTCAGCTTTGAGCCCTTACCACTGGCAGCTAACACATGGGACTTTGGAAGAAGCACGGGTAGGAGGCAGAGGTCTGTTCCTGGCTGCATCTCTGGGTCAGCAGCCCCAGGGTTGGGCTTTCTCTCAGAGCCTCAGTTCCTAGTCTGTTGGGTGCTCTGGGTCTGGAAGGCAGGGTCCCCTACCACATCACCCCGTACATCACCCCGTTCCTCCTTAAACTCTGTTCTCCCTCTTGCCTTAGGAGCTTTTGTAGAGGTTCTGTAAAACGCTTCTCCTGACTCAACCTGGTCTTTCTGGTCTCAGGCGATGTGTCGCTAGCTTTCAGAGCCCTTCTCCCAACACCTGCATGACCCCTCCCTGCTGTTCTTTTTGGCATGAGTTCACCAGTACACGGTCAGTTCAGGACCTGAAACAAGAGTTGAATTGCCTGGGTTTAGATCCCAAACCTCATCCCCTCCCCACCCAGCACCCCATTCCCCTATTCCCCACCCCAGGGCTGGATGACCCTGACCCATAGGAGATGTAACCTCTTTGTGCCTGTTTCCTCACCTACCGAAGAGATTCAGCAACAAACAATACGAATTGCTATTTAGTGAGGATACGTTTAATATATACAGAGATACATTTAAAGCATTTCGCATGTACTATTTGGCTGGCAGAGAACAAGCATTCTATACATGTTTGATGTGATTATTTCAGCCACATCGTTTATTATTTCTCTCCCACCCCCGCAATTCACGTTGCTCAGAGTGAGAACTCTGCCTTGGGGTTCATATCCTGGGATGCAGGTTCACGATGAATGCCTGGAATGAATGAATGAGCAGATGAACACCAGCATCTTGGGCTTCAAAGAGGTTCTGAAGACGTTTGGGTGGAGGTTGGGAAGACAGATCTGTTTTACTGCAAACTCTGAGCCCTGCCAGCTTTATTCCCTGCAGCCCCTGTGGCGTGCCCGCTTCCACCTGTCCCGATGGGGGTCCACACCCCTCCAGGCAGAGGAACCTCTCTAGAGATGCCTGCGGCTCCCTTTTGCACCAGTGTGACCACAGCAGTGTCTGCTGGTGTTCGGTGCTGTTCCCAGGTCCTGGTCCAACCACCAGGCATGGGGGCCAGTGGGAGTTTTCCTCTGTGCTCAGCAGCTTTTCCTCCAGGCCCGCAGCATTGAATCTAGCCTGTTTTATCTTTACTGCCCACTCATTTTCCAAACCGTCACAAATAGAAACGTCTCCACTGGCCCTCACACTGCTCCTGTGTCCCCCTGCTCTAGAATTTCAGGGTGCTCTGCTGACACAGCAGTTTTCCTCCAAGCCCTTCCTGACCCCTAGTGCTCTGTGTGCCCAGTCTCAAGAGGGAGGGGGATGGGGATGGAGAGATGGCTCAGAGGTTAAGAGCACTGGCTGCTCTTCTAGAGGACCCAGGTTCAATTCCCAGCACCCACATGGTAGCTCACAGCTGTCTGTAAGTCAAGGTCCAGGAGATCTGACACACTCACACAGTCAGTCATATATGCAGAGAAAACTTCAATCAATGTTCATCAAACAAAAGCAAATAGACCAGTAAAAAAAAGAGGGGGGAGACATAATGTTACCCCAAAACGGAGGTCATGGAGGCTTGGGGGACAAGACTGCTGGATGCCCTATAATGGTGAGGGCCAGAAGTGGCTTTACCCCCAGGTCTAATAGGGCAGCTCACAACTACTTGTAACTCTAGCTCCAGGGGATCTGATGCCCTTTTCTGACTTCCACGGGCGTGCACGCACGTGTGTGCACACATGCACGCACACACGCATACACATACACACACACATAAATGTAAAATACATCATTTTATTAAAAAATAAAAAAAAAAAGCCAGGTTGTGGTGGCACACACTTTTAAACCCAACACTCAGAAGGCAGAGGTAAGCAGATCTCTGTGAGTTCGAGGCGAGCCTGGTCTACAGAGGGAGTTCCAAGACAGCTAGGGCTGTTACACAGAGAAATCCTGTCTTGAAAAACCAAAATTAATAAACTAATTATTTAAAAAAAGTTTTGATGCAGGGCTGGCCTCGAACTCACTGTTAAAGCTGAGGGTGACCCTCTTGCCTCTACTTTCAGGGTACACCCCCACACCCCAGTTTATGTGGGGCTGGGGTTGGAATGCAGGGCATCTGCATGCTAGACAGGGCACTTTACCAGCTGGGTTACATCCCCAGGCCCAGCTTAGTACGTAAGTTGCCACTTGTAGCTGATGGCTTCTGTTTTTGACACCGTGGGTCTGGAAAGCTCTTGGAAGATCAGCTACACAGGCTTTAAATGCTAGATTCCAATCTCTGATGTGGCCGGCATTGTGCCAGGAGACATCTCAGTGCAGCTTTGCCCCATTTAACAGGCCCAGTCTCCACATCCAGAGAACTTAGGACCTTGAGCTCCTTCCCACCACGTTTCCAGTTCTTTTCTTTGGAGATGTCACTTGCATAGAATAAAACACACAGGTGACAGACAGCTAGATGTGTCTTGACAAACACACACACATGTAAGCAGCCATGGTGAAGTCAAAGGGAACACTTCCGAAATGTCCCTATTTGCCAGTCTTGCTCCATTCTAGGAAGTCCACCTTCTGAGGTCACCACTCTCCAGACATCTGTCACCATCGCTTAGCTGGTCTGGCTTGAAGCGTCGTGTGACTCCTTATCCCACATTTGACTGAGGAGCCTCCCAGCGAGGGGGACGCATCTTTTCTCTTTGTTGCGTGTCATGATGGCAGCATGATGGAAAGAACCATCAAGCCTGGGCCTCAGAGAGGAGGAGGCCAGGAGTGAGGCTAGGCTGTGATGCCTTGGGGACCTGCGTTCTGTCCACTGGGGGCATCTGATTACCCTCCAACTATGTGAGAGTGTGACCTAGCAGCATTTGTTTGTGTTTGTTTTGGTTTTACAAAGGAATCTCAAAAATACTGATTTTCATGTAAAATCCTTACCATGCTGGTATTTTAAAAACGTTGACACATCTGTGGACCAGATTTGACCAGCTGGCAGTGGGAATGTGAGCCTGTAGGAGGCAGTGACGGGGACAGCTGATACTTGGTTCAGACCTTCCTTTGTCTTTGTCTCAGGTCCTTGTCCGGTGAAGTCATTCAATCATTGTGATGGTTTTAATAAATCGGTTCTCATATTTGAGCAAGCTGAGCCTCCAGCATGGATTAGGTGCATGGCCCCAGGCTATAGACCCCCAGGATGAGCAGTGATTTGAACCCAGCTAGTTCTCGGGACTGTGTTCCTAACCATTACCCATATTCCTCCAGGGTTCAGGGAAGATGAGGCTGCTCAACATGGAAATGCCACCTAAGGTGCAGATTTGTCAGCCATTAAGGTGTTGCTTCCCTGAACAGGCCTGAGAGGGCCTAGCCCTGCCCACTGAGACTGCCCTGGCATGGGTCAATTTCACATCTGGGTGCTTTCTTAACAGGTGATGGGACCCCAACTCTAGTGGTCCTGGCATGGCAGTGAAGGGAGGAGAGGGGGCTGGGAGCCTGGTAGATGCCTGATGAGGGGTCGTGGGAAGTTTGAAGTGGGGCCCAGCCCAGGAAGGCGACTGTGGAATCAGACAGAGCCAAGGCATGCTGCTGCCTCAGGGGTGCTAGGGGCTGGGCACCCCCACTTCCTGGGGATGTGTCCAGGCAAGCCAGCTATCTGAAGAAGAGGATAAGGATCACTGGCTGGGCAACCTTCTGCCTCCCAGGGGCGAGGCCGGGGAGTGATCAGCTGAACTCCCATCCCACTCCCACTCCGGGTGGTTGTTACATCCTCAGGACCCACTCTGGGTAGGAAAGCATCTGTAGCTTCTAGTTTTTTAAATAAGATGGCATAGAAGGGCCTGCAGACATGTCCAGACTCTCCCCTGTGATTGTAGCCTGCCTGCAAATCCCTGAGGGGTATACAGTAGGTGCTAAATAAGCGTTTACTGGCTTGTTTTTTAAAACCCCACTTTTGAGATGTGTGATGTTATCACTACCCAGAGTTTGCTATTATTATTATTATTATTATTATTATTATTATTATTATTATTATTATTATTAGGGTTTCTCTATGTAGCCCTGACTGTCCTGGAACTCACATTGTAGACCAGGCTGACCCCCAAACTCAGAAGCTCACCTGCCTCTACTTCCCAAGAGCTGGGATTGCATGTGTGCCACTACACCTGGCTTTCCTCCCAGAGTTCTAAGAGGTGATTAGCAGAGTAAGAAGAGGAGCTGTATAGGGTACTCAGTGCCAGCCTGGGGCATGGGCTGGAGGCCGGGCACAGGATCTCTGCCTCTCAGGCAGCTTGCTCCCCTCAAACCAATGTTGGGTCCTAGGGAAGAGCCCTCAGGCTGCCTGTGTCCCTTCACTCTGAGGTTTCTAAAGCCTTGGTTTCTCAATCTGTGAAATGGGAAGAGCCCTACCCATCCTGAAGAGTTGTGAGGAAGGCCCAGCTCTCAGGACCTCTGTGAACCGGCATTGGCTTTTGGGACTGACAGGTCCCCTGTCTAGCCCAGAGAAGCTTAATGTGCATGCCGGAATGCCTCATAAAAGAGACTCTCAGCTTCGTAGGTTCTTTTGTTTGCTTCAGAGACTAACTTCTAGTTCTGTGTAGCCAAGGATGACATTGAAGTTCTTCTGCTGGGTCACCATCCCTGGCTCGACTTATGTTACCTTTGTATTTTGGGTGCTGGGCTGAATTTTGTTTTCAATTACAGTAAGTGTATGAGTGTTTTGTGTGTATGTACCTGTGTACCACATGTGTAACTGGTGCCTGTAGATGACAGATCCCCTAGAACTGGAGCTATGGATGATTATGAGCCACTGTGTGTGTGCTGGGAATCAAATCTATGCCCTCTACAAGAGCAGCCATTGCTCTTCATAACTGAACTATCTCTCCAGCCCTGAATTTTTTTCTTTTGTTTTCTTTTTTTCTTTCTTTTCTTTTCTTCTTCTTTTTTTCTTCCTTTTTTCTTTTTCTTTTTGAAATAGAATCTCATGTATCTATCCTCTGGCCTCCAGCATACTATGGAGCTGAGGATGGCCTTGAACTTCTGACCCCCGTCTCCTCTCAGATGCTAGAATCACAGGTGTGCACTAGCAGACCCCATGGATATGGTTCTTTCTGGGTGCGGGACCAGGGTTTTATGTGTGTTAGGTCCCATATCAACGGAGCTACACCTTCAGCTGCCCAAGCATCTCTCTTTGTGTTTGTCAAGGGCAAGTTGATGTCAGCTCTGTCATGTCACTGGCCTGTGCCCCAACCCTTGTCCTAATGATGCCCTGCTGCCCGAGGAAATAAGAAACCTGTATGAGCCCTGGCTCTCGTTCACTAGCTGTGTAAGCATAGACAAGGGGGTAAACCTGTCTGGAGAAGGCCTCATCATGACCACCATGGACCTCAATGAGGGCTGGACAGGATTGTCCACATAATTTGGTTGTCTTGGGGTTCACAAATCTGGGGTGTGCCTAAATTTCCTGTCCGATCTGTTTCTTCCTCTCCCCGGCTGCAGCCTGACCACCAGGGTAACACAAATACTAATTACCACCACTTCCACAAGCTGTTTCCTGGTTGAACCTAATTACCAAGCAGGTCGGGCACGTTATAAATATCATTAAACCAGACAGATTAGCTTTGTCCTAAGTTTTACATGATTAGATCAGCCAATTGTTCCCGCACCCTTGGCCTCATCAACCCGGGACTTACCCAGCCTGGTTGTCCCTCACAAGGGTGCTGGAGCACCAAGGTGTCCGTATCTGTTGGTGTCTGTGGACTCAGGACCAGCTCTCTGGTCTGCCTTGTGCACACTGCTCTAAGAAGACCCAGGAGGTGATGCCTGAGGCCGACAGAACCAAGCAGGTGAGGTGGGAAGGCAGGAGGTGGTGGCTGCTCTTGTGCAGGATGGAACCCCCAGGGATGGGACCCAGATGTGTGGCTGTTGCGCTTGTGTGAGCACCCTCCACAACCCTTTCATTTTCATGTGTGGGTCCTCTTTCCTCCTGAAGAGCTGGCTCCCTCTCAGCCTGCCACATACAAGGGGACCGTGACTGGGTGCCAATTCCCCGCCTGCTAAGGAGCCTATGTGCCTTGCTTAGCCCAGCATACATAAAGACTCCACATGCTAGGTACTCCTGCCATGGCCGTGAGATGGGAGGGGAAAGCAAAGCATGGGAAGGAACTGGGATCTGAAAGCCATGCTGTGCTTAGGGAGAGATACCAAAGGCCTGCTTGGAAGGAGAGGGGAAGTCCTGGAAGGCTGCCTGGAGGAAGATATCTAAGCTGAGGCATTCACTGGTAAAGAAATCGGGGCAAGGGGGGAGGCTGGGGGCGCTCCGACATGCAAAGGCTTGGGAACAGGAAACCCACTCTTTAGGGGACCTGTGTTTTGCTGTGGTTCCGGTGTGCCTGGGGAAAGGGGGCTGTGGGAGATGAAGCAAGAGAGATACTAAGAGACCGATCCTGGGGTGGAGAGGTGTGGTGCCAGCTGGCAGTTTTCATTCTGTAGCCCCAGGAAGTCTGTCTGTTAGCAGGAGACAGGCTGGATCTTGTCAGTTAATTTACATGTTTCTACCCAGAGTTCAGTGGGAGATGAGCCACCTGGAGATCAAGGACTAGGAAGCTAATAAGGGAAGGCTTCCCCTCTGAGGCTGTGGAGTGGAGGCCAGAAGTGACAGATGGGGTACCTGGTAGGGTACATTTCGTCACCCATACACTAGGGAAGAAAGAGAGGTGGTTAGCCAGGCATGGGCCACTTCTTCCATAGGTATCAAAGCAGCTGGTGGCAGCGCTCCTCAGGGTCCAGATACACAAGTCAACCCAGGCCAAGTGGACAAATGTCGAGTCTCCATTATTCTGTACACAGAAGACCGTAGTGACCCACTCCCAGGTAGAGCTGCCATGAATCTCAGAGGAAACAGCCAGCAACCCGACCTCCCCTGTATATTCCAACTTCAAGTGTTTCCCTAAACCTCAGCTTTAGCCTCCCCTCCAACCCCACCCCCACCTTCCACCTCTTGCCCAATATCCCCTTTCCCTGCTAGGCCAGTGCCATCAGAACCTTTGGTGACCCAAAGCCGAGTCTTTCCCCCACCTACCAAGTTCCAGCCTTTTGTTCTCACAGCTCAGATGGAGTGGCCTATGGCCTCCAAAGAGCCCTGCCTAAGAGCTAGGCCCTGGGATGGAGTGGGAGGGGGCAATGAGAAAATGGGGAATGAGAGAAGGTGAAGAAAATCTGAGATCAAGTCTTAGTTGTGCTAACTGGCAGGCTTCAGTTTCCAAACCTGTGAAATGGGTGTCTCGGGACTGGTTCCACAAGATGATCATAGACATGCATAAGATAAGGCCATACAACAGCCTTGTCAATTATTATTATTATTTAGTGCTTGGGCTCAAACTCAAGGCCATGGGCCTGCAAGCAGGTTAGCTACCACTGAGCTATATTACTGGCCTTGACCAGGCATTTATTTATTGTTTTATTTAAGACAGAGTCCTATGTAGTCAAACTGGCTTCTACCCCCATTCTGATGTTGGCATCTCCTTCCTTCCATCCTTCCTTCCTTCCTCCCTCCCTCCCTCCTTCCTTCCTTTTTATATGTATGTGGGGCAGAGTCTCTTGTCCTGCAGACTGGTCTTGGATTTACTGTGTAGTCAAGAATAGCCTTGAACGCCTGATCTTCTTGCCCTACCTCCTAAATCATGGTTATTACAGGCATGTGCCTCCATACCCAGTTTGTGTCTGGACCAAGGGATTCATGCTAAGGGAGCACTTAGTAGGGACCAAGTGACAGTTTAAGAACCTTATTTTATTTTAGAAGTAACCACGTTAGCTACGGGGAGTGATCAGTCAGTAAAGGGCTTGCCATCCAAGCAGGAGAACCTATATTCAACCCCCAGAGCACTGGCTGCTTTTGCATAGGACCCTGGTTCAATTCCCAGCACCCACATGGCAGCTCACAACTGTCTATAACTCCAGGAGATCTTTAAGTTCCAGGAGATCTGACACCCTCACACAGACATACTCATAAGCAAAACATCAATGAATTATATATTAAAAAAAAAAAAAGGCCAAGTGTGCAGACAGGGACTTGGAATCTCAAGAGCTGGGAAGATAGAAACAGAAGAATCCATGGGGCTTTCTGCCCAGCCAGTCTAACCTACCCAGTGAGTTATAACCAAATGACAGACCCTGCCTCAATGAAAAAAAAAAAAAAGATGGCCAGTGCCTGCGGGCCACCACTGGAGGTTGTCTCCTGGCCTGCAGGCACACTATATACTGTGTGATAATGATAGGAATAATACTTTCTGTGGACTTGGCACTGATCTCAACATTTATCTGCCACCACCGGGGAGTGGCAGAATGGGTTAGCAGACTGAGGTTTCATGTGGGAGCTTTCACTGTCTTCATCTTCATGCCTGTTGAGTGGGTATGTACCAGGTGATGCTTAGCTTCTCCCAGATCCCAGCCTGTTGCTGGCCGAAACAACTGATGGGCGCTTGGCCACTAGGGTGGCCCCCTAAGCAGTGGAGAGGGTGTGGCCTCCCAGCCCAGGCACAAATCTCCACTCTCTTTGTCACTTCTGACACACTCCAAGATTCCCTGAAGTTCCCTGCCTTGAGCAAACCAACCACAAAATCCGTATGACTAAAGCTGTTGGGGTCCATGGGGTTCCTGGGTACCACAAGGCCGCAAACCTTTGTCTTCAGAAACATGTAAGCATCCTTGCATTTGTGCTCATCCCAAATCCATGATGGCCGATGCAGGGCAGGTTTCTAGATCTGGTCACTTTCCCTGTACAGCTGGGCATCAGGGACCTGGGCCCCACATTCCACAAGGAGCTGCCACTTTACCATCCTTGATCTCAGCCAAACAGTTCTTGTGTCCTACAGGCCCAGATGCAGCCCAGATTTCTCTGGTGGGGGGTGGGGTCCCCTACAGAGCAGCAGTTCAACTTTCCAGAAGCCCACAGCAGGATGTGGTGTCCATATAACCCACAAGTGAGGCCATTGCAACAAGCCCTGGCTGTTCTGCCAGCCCAGGGCCTAGTCTTCCCAGGGCATCCAGACGCCATGAGGTCCCCACCGGAAGTAGTCCTGCCTTCCACAGGGCCCAGGCCCGTGACCTGACTCTGGTACTGACTGACTTGCTGTATGTGGCCCAGCCAGGGCACTGGAGGGGTGAGTCCCCCCTGACCTTCACTCATTTATTTGTTAAGTAGAGATAAGGATGTTGCCTGAGAGGGGTGAAGTGCTGAGACAAAAGGGACACTTAAGACATCTTGACGGCCATTGGTGGCGTACACCTTCAATCCCAGCACTCAGGAGGCAGTGGCAGGCAGATCTCTGTGAGTTCAAGGCCAGCCTGGTCTACAGAGTGAGTCCCAGGACAGTCTCCAAAGCAATACAGAGAAACCCTGTCTTGAAAAACAAAACAAACAAATAAAAAGACATCTTAAGTGACACCCTGTAGGTGTAGGGTCCCATCACCACCTCCCCTTCCTCTGCTTATAAATGGAAGACACCCCTGCTAGACTAGCCCAGGTACCGTGGGGACCTTTCATCTGCGGAGTCCCTGGCAGGTCCAGAGATAGGACAGCCCTGAGTGGATGTTATCCACTAAGCTATAACATGCCCCCCACTGAGGAGAGATGGGTGAGATGCTCAACCCATCTGAGGTAGGTGCAGTTTCACTTCAGGCCCCAGCTGGCTCCAACTGGCATTGCAGGAATGGGGTGGGGCTTTTGTGGGCTGGGAAACCAACAGCTCCTTACAATGCTTACTTCTCTTGAAAGGTGTAAGAGCCACCTATGTCATCTAGTCACTGACAGCTGCATTGGGACGGATTGGACACGATTGTCCACCCACCCATAAGCACCTTTGCTCAAACATCTATAGGCAGCTGGATGGTGGTGATGGCACACCTTTAATCCCAGCACTCAGGAGGCAGAGGCAGGTGGATCTCTGTGAGTTGGAGGCCAGCCCGGTCTACAGAGTGAGTTCCAGGACAGCCAGGACTACATGGAGAAACCCTGTCTTGAAAAAAAAAAAAAAATCTAGGGGCTGTAGCCCCAGATCCAGATCTTGAAGGAACAGGCCAAGCTCTGTCTTTACCCCTGCTGTAAGGTGGGTGCTGGGAGGACACCTCAGAGGGGCAGATGATGTCAGTGGTCAGGAGGTTTCCCAGAACAGGAGGTCTTTGAAATGAACTGGAAGTAAGAGGGCCCATTGCTTCACCTGCTTTCAAGCTACTTCCCTTAGCTTTAGTTTCATTCTGCATCAAAGGCGCCAACAAAACCCACCAAAGGGAAAGGATACCAGGCCGAAAGGGTAGGAAGCAGGGACCATTCCTGCTCTGGCCCTCCTAGGTCTCAGGGGATGTGCTGGAGGAGGAGGGGATTAAAGCTCTTTTTCCAGGACCCTTTCATCCTGGGATTAGCACCTGTCACTTAATGCAGCCAGATCTCTAGTTTTTGAAAACCCTTAGGTGTCCTTCTCTCCCAGAGTGAGGTAACAGGAACTCCTCCACCCAGTGAGAAAGGCGGAAGTTTCAAGGATTTGGATTATCCCCACCCTCTCACCCCCTGGAGGTGGGGCTGCAGAGATGGCTCAGTGGTTAAGAGCACTGGCTGTTCTTGCAGAGGACCCAAGTTTTGTTTCCAGCACCCACATGTAATTCCCGTTCCAGAGGCCCAGTGCCCTCTTCTGGCTTCCATGGGCACCAGTTACACATATGGTATGCATACATGCATGCAAGCAAAGCACTTAATATGCAAGAAATAAGAGTAAGCAAATCTTTCGAGACAGACTCACTGTGTAGCCCTGGCTGTCTTGGAACTCTCTTTTTAGACCAGACTGGCCTTGAACTCCAAGATCCACCTGCCTCTGCCTTCTGAGTACTGGGGCTAACAGTGTTTGCCACTATGCCCACCAACAAACCTTTTCAAAATTTTTATTTTATGTTGCAGAGTTTTTTTTTGTTTTTTTTTTTTTTTTTTTTTAACATTTCACTTACATACAAGTACATATGTAAGCACACCACATGCGTGCAGTGTCTGTTGAGTCCAGAAGAGGGCATCTGGTCCTCTGGAACTGGATTAGATGGTTGTGACTGCCATTTGGGTCCTGGGAACCAAACCTAGATCCTCTCTCTGGGAGAGCAGCAAGTGCTCTTAATTAACCACTGGGTCATCTCTGAAGCCCCCAAATCAATGAATCTTTAGAAAGAGATATGTACACACACACACACACACACACACACACACACACACACACACCCTGCTTTCCCCAGGACCTGTGTCCCTTGGATATGTTTCTGTGTTCTCTTGGGCAGTACATTAGACACTGAGGCTTTTGGGAGAACTTGCTCCACTGCTTGCTCCACCATTCAGCTCAAGAGTGGTTGTTGGGCCACCCACTCCATGCCTGGTGATGGGGAGTCTCCCACAAGAGCCCAGCTGCTGTAGGCAAAGCTCACGGTTCCGGGGAGGAGAAGGGGAACGAGCACCAGATAATAAACACTTAAGATCATCAGCAGAATGTTAACCGAGTGCTGGTGGGTGTGTGTGGAGGTGCCCACCTTCGATCCCAGTACTTGGAAGGTGGAGGCAGGAGGATCGTGAGTTCCAGGCTCACCCAAGCTACATAACACCCTGTCTCCCAAAACAAAACAGACATAACAGACCACAGTAACTGCTACAAGAGAAGGAGGAGGCAGTTGTAAGAGGATGTGGAGAGCTACCTAGGGTGTTTTGAACATCTGAGCAGGTGGCATTTAATCTGAGACTGGAGCTGGCTGTGGGAGGAACAAAAACCAGAAAAGAATGTTCCAGGTCGAGGGAGGGAGCAGCAGCTACAAAGCACTTGGCTGAGAAGGAGCAACCTAGGTATCCACAGATCTGAACAAAAGCCAGGGGAGAGATCTGGGGCCTTTTTGTGTGGTAGCTGAAGCGGGAGGGTCAGGGACCGGCAACCCTGAGCCTGGCAAAGTTTAGGGAACACAGAGGACTTTGAAGCAAGTGTGGTGTGACGAGAATTTCATTTATAATGGCTGGCTGACTCTAGCAGTTGAGTGGGCTGTCAGAGGGGAGGTCCTGGGGATGAGCTCAGGTGGTTGGATTTGAGGAGGGCAAGCACCTGCTTGCTGGCCCATAGAGCCTGGAAACCCCCAGGAGCCACCCTCCTCACTGCCTTGGGCAGCCCCGACTCACCCCTCCAGACTGGCTCGCTTGCGTATATGCCCAGCAGTGAAAATCAAGTTGGCAGGGGACAGAAAGGGTGCTTTGGAGGGACGGCCTAGTTGTTAAGAGCCCTGGCAGCTCTTCCAGCGGACTAGGGTTGGATTCCCAGCACCCACATGGCGGCTCACAATCATCCATAACTCCAGTTGCAGAGCATCCAGTCCTCTATTCTGACTTCGACTGGCACACGTGTGGTACACATACATTCAAACAGCCAAAACACTCAAACACATTTTTTAAAAGTCAAAGAAAGAAGGGAAGGGAAGGAGGAAGGAAAAGAAAGAAGGAAAGAAAGAAAGAAAGAAAGATTTGGAAAGCTGAAACCTCCAAATTCACTCGGTGGGTTTCATCGTGTCAGGGAACTTTCTTAGACTTGTGTGACCTTCATTCAGAAACTCTGGCTTTAAAACTCCCGAATTAGAGGGGAAGGGAACTGAGATGTTGGGGGATCCCTGACTCCACCTCCACCCCACCCCCACCCTGCAAGCCTTGTCTCATCTCAGGGCTGATGGTGAAGGAATCTGTCGTGACCCAGCTAGGCTTTGCTGACCTTGCCTCTTGATCTCTGCCGTTTGGGGACCCCATTATGAATGAAGCCTCCGTGAGACCCTGTCCTGCTACTTAAGGGCTGGGGCTGCGCTGGGGAAGAAAGAGGTCCATATCCCAACTCTCGCGGAAGGCCAGGGAGGGACTTGTGCCAACAAGCCACACCCACTTTCCAGCAGGTCCCGCCCCCGGCAGCCAGCGTGGGGAGACACCAGGGGATCCGAGAGGGACTGGGCGTCGTGGGGCACAGCATGCGGAGCGTGTGGCCACCAGTGGCCGCCGCACTGTCCGCTCTGGGGGTGAGGCGGGTGTGGCGCGCGGGGAGGGCCCTGAATCCGTGGGCTCTTCTCGGGTGGCCGGGGCGAGGCGGGACGCCGGGGGGCCGCTTCCCCATTTGGCTATGGAGACTCTGAGGGAGTCCGTTCTGCACTTGGCATTGCAGATGTCATCCTACAAGCGGGCCACGCTGGACGAAGAGGACCTGGTGGACTCACTCTCCGAGGGCGATGTGTACCCCAATGGCTTGCAGGTAGGGACTCTGACCTTTGCTAGTTCAGCGGTGCCCCACCCCCACTTAGCCTCAGAGAGGAAGGAGGTGGGTTGTGCACCCCGAAGCTCTGGATCCATGCCCACCTACAGTTCCATCCTTCCCGAGATCTTCCAGGCTACAACTCAGATGCAGAAGTATTCTCCTGCCCTGAACTTTTCTTCACAGCTGGGATGATGATGGTGGTGATGAGGAACTTGCCCGGGGTTACCCGGACCTAGCACCCAGCCCTGACAGTCTAATGCTGTCTTGGCTTCTGCATGGCGCCCGGCCCCCCTGGAGCCCTGTATGTGACCTGGACCCTGCCTGTGAAACACTGCTTCTATTACTCTCTGTCCTCCCTGACTACCTGTATTAACTGGGGGGAAGGAATGGCCTGTCCCCTCATCCCCCTCCACCTGCCCCCCCCCCCGCCTTTTTTCGAGCCTACTCAGGAAGCCTAGTTCCTTCCTTCTAGTGCTGCCCCGTGGGAAATTCACAGAGACTTACATCTCCTTGCTTGACAGTGCCTTGCAGGAGAGGAGGGCTGTTGCCCCAACTTTCTCCTCTCCTCTGCCTGGGGCAGCCCTTTCTGGCCAAGCCCTCTACATGGGTAGGGTTTAGACATGGGTGGGTAAGCTGAGTTTTGAATAGGAACACCCAAGGCAGTTTGGGGATCCAGTTCTTGAGAAACCATCCCAAAGAGAGCAGAACCAGGAGGATTTCTGCTGCGTGGGCCAAGGGAGGAACAGAGAAGAGTCTTGGGTACCTTGTGAAGGACACCTAATCAAAACTTATCTCAGAAGTGGAGTGTCAGCCTGCCAGGCCTCCATTGGTCTCCTCTGGCTAGTGATATAAGCCCTGGGAGACTCCTCAGCCCTGTGGCTCCCTCCCTGCAGGATCCCACTCAACCCACTCAACCTTCAGGACTTCTCTAAGCTGTAGGGTTACTTCCTCTATCTGTATTAGAGGAAACCGAGGACAGTCACACTGGTAGAAAAGCATGAGAGCATCTCCCAGTTCACAAGAAAATAATCCTCTGTGATAGCTGTGGTCCACCTGGGTGTGAATATCCATCATCAGCTCATTCATCTGAGTGAGATTCTCCCAGAACACTGAGAAAACTCTCTCTCTCTCTCTCTCTCTCTCTCTCTCTCTCTCTCTCTCTCTCTCTCTCTCTCTCTCTCTGAAGCCAGGGTCCTGGCTGTGAATTCTGACTCACCTGGAAACTCTGAGCAAGCCACTGAGTCTACTTCAGCCCTCATCTGTAAGATAGGACAACATCAAAAACAAGAAGAAACAAAAAATGAACATACAGGCCAGGTGTGGTGGTGTGATTAGGAGAAGAGTAGGGGGAGGGATTTCAAGTTAAAGGTCCAGTTAAGAAAAATGTGTGTATGTGTGTGTGTGTGTGTGTGTCTGTCTGTCTGTCTGTCTGTAAAAGGGAGGGGCTGGTAGAGCTCAAGCTAGGGAGAGGGTCTAAGTTACACACACCCCCAAATATATATACATGTATACACACACTCAAATGTAAAGTACTAGAATTCATTTTCTAAGTGGAATTAATTTATTTTTAAAGCCTCCCTGTGTACATGTGCATGCTGTTAAGGGATCAAATCCAGTGCCTTAAGCATGATAGGCAGCTCCCTAGAACAAAGCTGCAACCCCAGGCCCTTAAACCATTTTTTTCCTTGGACAGGGTCTCTGTAGACCAAGTTGGCCTTGAACTCAGAGATTCGCCTCCAGAGTACTGAGATTAAGGCCATGAACTGACATTTTCTTTTCTTTCTTTCCTTTCTTTTCTTTCTTTCTATCTTTTTTTTTTGTTTGTTTGTTTTTGTTTTTGTTTTTGTTTTTCGAGACAGGGTTTCTCTGTATTGTTTTGGAGCCTGTCCTGGACAGGCTGGCCTTGAACTCACTCACAGCGATGTTGGATTTTGAGACAGGGTATCACATACCTTAGGACAGCCATGAACTTACTGTGTCCCCAAGAATGACCTTGAATTTCTGATCCTCCTGCTTCTGCCTCACAAGCGCTGGGATTACAGTTATATGTATCCCTGGGGACCAAACCCAGGGCTTTCTGTCTGCTCAGCTCCATGTCCCAGCCCTCTAAGCACAAGTATAAAGCATTGCAGCTCTGCCTGTCTGTCAGGAGCCTTAGGGACCCAAAAGCACCTCACTCATACAGCTTTCTTTACAAGATGGGTCATTGTTGGCAACCCACCTCTTAGAGCTAAGATTCAAATAAGACAATATTGGGGGTTTTTGTTTTTAAAGCGTTATACATGCTGGGCATTGGTGGTGCATGCCTTTAATCCCAGCACTCAGGAAGCAGAGGCAGGTGAATCTTTGTGAGTTCAAGGCCAGCCTGGTCTACAGAGCTAGTTCCAGGACAGACTCCAAAACAAACCTGTCTCGAACAAAATCAAAAACAAACAAACAAAAAAGTGTTATGCCTGATGCTCTGAAAATGAATTTAGCTGTCACAGAAACTTACCATGCCTGATAATTCTATGATGCACTATATATAATGTTTTCCTTCCAAAGCTCTGATTTGTAAATGCCAGCTACCTGGTACCGCATTACACATATATGCACACATGCTCTTGCGCACATACACACACACACACACACACACACACACACACACACACACGGATTGCAGTGGCTTGAAGGAAAATAGTTGAGATTATACCTGCAGCCAACCTTGGGGGCCTGGTCACAGCTCCCTCCCAAAATCTTTGAAAAACATCCATTGGCTTCTGGGGGGGGGGGGAAAATAAGGAAAGGAAGCTGAGATATGAAAATCTCAGAACCCTGATGTTCCATTCTCTGCATAGGGCTGCCTTAGGAGATTAATTTGAAGGACAGACCTACTTTAGACTTAAAACAACTTCCCCCTTGTCAGGAGAGACTTTCAGCTCTGTCCACCAATTACAGTGTAAGACTCTTGGCCAGCAGGTTCTAGAATCTGACATGATCACACCTGGGAACTTCACCCAGCTTTCTAGTATTAGAGTCGGAAGACAGGCTCTGAGGCTGCCTTGGCACATCCCTGGGGTTCTGGCTGACCGCCTTTCCCCATGCTGAAGAGCTGCCTATTCCTTCTGGGAAGACACACATTTCCTGAGACTGTGATTCCTCTTTTGCTTTCTTCTTCTCCTCCTCCTTCTTTGTTTGTTTGTTTTTTGTTTGTTTGTTTTTGAGACAGGGTTCCTCTGAGGCTTTGGAGGCTGTCCTGGAACTAACTCTTGTAGACCAGGCTGGTCTCGAACTCACAGAGATCCGCCTCTGCTTCCTGAGTGCTGAGATTAAAGGTGTGCACCACCAATGCCTGGCTTTGTGATTCCTCTTAAAGGTTGATTCTTTTTTTGTTTTGTTTTCTGGAGTCTACTCCCACAGGAGGAGCTATTAAGTTTTCACCAGTCTCTTCAAAGTCAGGCATGGAGGGACATGTGGCAGGTGGGACTTGGGCAGAGTTGGAAAGACATCATAGTTCTTTCTGCTCCGAGCTGATCTTAGTGGCCTCATGGAAAATTTACTGGAAGGAACTTCCCCAAAGTGATCCCCCAATGAAGGAAGCCCCCCACCCCCACCCCAAGTCTGAGCTGTCATGGTCTGCCTCCTCTGAAAGGCTGTGTCTGCTACAGAGAGCCTGGTCCTCCTGCCAGCCTTCATGACGCTGAGCCTCTGTAAGGGTGGGCTCTTTGCCAGAGCTTTGGCAGACAACCCTTGTTTGCTGCCCCATGAAGCCAGGTTGCTGGGGGCCCTTAGACTCTGAAAGCAGGCTTAGCCAGGTTCCCACCCCTGTACTGCTGGCTCTTCTCCTGGACCCTGAGGCAGGCACCTTTCCTCACCTGCAGAACTCGTTCTTGCTCCAAGCCTAGGTGAGGCAGGCGCTCACTTCTGTAACCGAATATTTATCCCCACTTATAATAGGCTTTGTTCCTGTGCTCTGTAAACCCTGGGAACACCGGGGCTGGACACCTCTGCTTTCTCCCTCCCACCCTGTCTCTCCCTCTCTGCTGCCATCTCAAGCTCCTTCCTCTCCCTGTTCTTCTTGTCCCTCCCCTTCTCTTTGTGCGGCATCCCTGTCTCTCCTGCTCTCTTCCTGACCATGTTAAATAGGATGCTAAGCTGGCCAGCGGGCTGAGAGTCCACAGTGTATCAGCTGTTACTTGGCCAATGGCCATTCTTCAGTCACTTCTCCCAAAATGGATTGGGCTACTCGAAATTAATCCTCCTGCCTTCCAAGTGGCCACACTGTGGCCACTTTTGATTGACATGTCCTCGTCCCTAAAAGAAAGCATGAAAACACATATTTCCTTGTTGTCACCTCATCTCATGGGACCCTCTTCAGGGCACATGTGTTGGAGGGCTCAGAGAAAGGGGACAGAGTGGTACCCTGATACCACCCAGACCTACCCACCATACTGTGATTTGCTCAGCCTTCCCTGCTGCCAGCCCAGAGCTTCCAAGTGCCTCTTACACCCAGGAGCTGCCCCAAATTCCCTGTGCCCTCAGAGACAAGGCTTGTCCAGAAACCTAGAAATGCTCGGCCCAGCCTCGAAAGTCAAGCAATAAACATGACAAAAGTTAATGATCCTATTTTCAAATGCTGTTTGCTGTTCATACTCGGAACTGTGGCTTTTTAATTCAATTCCGTCTTAATTCTAATTCCATTCACAGTGGATGCCATCCGTTTAGATTAAACACTTAGCTTGACACAGAACAATAATGTCGCAGCCTGCCTGTCTTCTGGGGGTGGGGGGAGGTTGGTGGTAGAGCCTCAGGGACGGGACCGCATGATCTGGAGAGATGGCTCATCTTGTGCCTTCCCAACTCTGTCCCATAAGCCCCCAGTAGCTGTGCCTCCTCTAAGCTCACACTAGTACCTGTTCTTAGAAGTTCCCCTACCAGCAGACAAGATGAAACAAATGGGCGCCAGGAGCAACAGTGTCGCTCTTAAACATTTGTCAGTTGTGTCCATTTGTTTTATCTGCCATCTCTTCCCTCTCTCTCCTCCTTGATGTCTTTGCACCTGGCTGACTCCTTGCCCCCCTCACCACAGCACCTTGGTGTCCCCATGAGGTGGTATTTCCCTGCTTCCCCCCAAGCTGAACAGTCTGTCCCACCAGCTCCCCAGAGTGGGCACCAAGCTGAGGAAGCCTCTCACACCGAGGCCTCCCTGCCTCTGAGCTCTGTTAACTGAGCCATGACTGTGAGGCAGGAGAGGCCACGGGGTCGTGGAGAAAGGTTGGGACCAGGCCTGGAGAAGGACAGTTGGGTGAAGGGATATTGATGTCGATGTCCCCTGGCAAGGCTATGCCTGGCTCTAGCCCTAGGTGCTCCTCTGTATACCAGAACCTGAGGTAAATTTGAGTGAGATAACTGGATGGCCGAAAGGTATTGTGTCCATGAGAGCACATGTCCCAGGCTGTCTCTGAACAGGTGAGAGTGCCCTGGCCAGAAACCCCTACCTTTTCCTGTTTAAAGCCGAGAGGGTCTCCTTGGGCAGCCCCCACCACCACCTCGCCACCCCAGCACCACCTGGCCACCACCTTGGGTGCACACCTCCTGGTCAGTCAGGGAGTATCCTGGTTCTCAGCATCCTTTTTTACAGTTTTAGATCCCAGTTTTTCTTCCACAAGAAGTCCCCATGTTCCTCTTTCTCTTTTAGCACCAAGGGGGTTACCCTAGGATGGCCGAGAGACCCTTCCCGAAGGTGACCCATCTCAGGTCTGGTGTGCTCTGACCTGCTCTGGGGGCAGTCCCTCCCTGCACAGCTCTATGGGTATCCCTAGGTCCCCTGGCATGCTGGGGACCTCTTAGGGACTCCTACTGTTCCTGCAAGCATTACTCCCTCCTCATTGCCCACCCTAAAGGGCAGGTATAGTGACATCTCTTGCCAGTCCTTTGGAGGAAGTTCCTGTTCTTTCTCAGAGCTACGCCTTGCACCCTTGGCCATCTTGTCTCTGCCCCCAAGGCAGACATCACCTCCTCCAGGAAGCCTTCCGTGTCCACCCGTCTGTCTGTTCATCATCTGCCTCCCCTCTTCGCTGTAAGCAAAGGAGTTGGTGCCCAGCTGTTTGTACAGGGTGATGTCACTGAACAGCCCCACCTTCTGGGGACTCTTCCTGTCTGTGTCCCTCCTGGCTTTTGCCGGAAGTACCTCTTGGAACAGAAGAGACCCCCTCCCGACCCTCCCACCCCTCCCTGTGCTGGCTCTGGGTGTGAGGAAGAGTATGGGTCCTGAGCAATGTTGGCAGGATGTCCCTCCTCAAGTTCCCTGCCCCCAAGGGCCTGCCACACCCTCCACTTCCCCTCATTGTACCTCCTTTCCTGTTTAGCCAGAGTATGGGGCCTGGCACATTTTTCCTCCATGAGAAGACCTGCCCAAGTGGAGCTATTTCTCCTTGTCTTCCCCTACCATCTCCTAAGACCCATCCGTGTCTCTGGCCCGTGGGAGGCTCTAGAATCTACAGACTACTTTAGATCTCACACCTACCCATTCAACTGTATGACAAGTGACCGGGAACCCCAGTCTCATTTGTAAAAGCAGAAGCAGCCCTGATGGGATTAGAAAGGGTTGTTGGGCCGAATGTGTCCCCACTTGTAGAGAGCAGGAGCTGTGGTCCTGTCATGTTCGACTCTGGCTCTGTGGATGCAGGAGGTCTGAGGAGGGCCCAGCTGACCGCCCTCTGAATGCCTTCAAGGCCAAACATCCTGTTCTTTTTTTTGAGCTCCTTATTGGAGAAATGGGAAAGCTGCAGCTTTTTTTTTTTTTTTTTTTTTTTTTTTTCCATCTAGTGGTATCTGGTGTCATAGAAAACACAAGCCCTCCTGGGCTGAGCTGCTAGTTCTGATGTCTGAGAACAAATCTAAGCTACTGGCCAGGGTGGTGGTTCTGTTCCTAGATTAGAGCAGATTCTGTGGGAACTGGACCACCCCAAGACAGACTAGCAGCCCGATGCCTCCCCAGGGTCTGGGCTTACAGCAGAGCCCCTTCCTCTTGGGGAAGGAGGACCCCGAGCTCACAGTCTTGCCACCCCTCTTGCCTCCTTCCCTGCAGGTGAACTTCCGAAGCCCCCGGAGTGGCCAGCGGTGCTGGGCAGCTCGGACCTCAGCAGAGAAGAGGCTGGTGGTGCTGGTGGTGCTTCTGGGAGCAGGGTTGGGGGCCTGCCTGGCGGCCCTGGGTATCCAGTACCGGACAAGTAGGTTCATCTGTTATTTGTGGTGGGCTTAACCATGCTTCTTTCTGCTCTGTCATTTTGTACAAGGTGGGGGACCTTGTTCAAGCTGGGATTGGCCTCCAAAGCAAAGGAGAGAGACGCCTAGGGGCTCGGGATGTAGACAAAGAGGTGGGTGGAATGGGTGGGTGCTATGAAGGTTTTGAAGTCAGAAGAACAAATTTGATTGCAGTGGCTCAGGTCTCTAATCTCAATACCCTGGTAAGCTGAGGCAGGTGAATCAGGATTTCAAGGCTAGCCTGCATCACTTAGTAAGTTCAAAGCCTTTCTAGACTACGTTAGACCCTGCCTCAAAGCAACACAACCAAAGGACATGAGTTCACACCCTGGTTCAGCAACTTCATGGCTGGACATGCCACTTCATTTCCAAAACTTACATTTTTTTTCTTCTCTAAATGGGGAAGGGGGCGTGCACAGTTAAGGGATGACTCTGATGATGTGTGTATCCGGTGTCCCCGAGGACTTCTCCAGTTAGCGTTGGCTCCATTGCTGTGAAGGTGTGACTGCTTGCCATCCGTAGTTTCAGTAGAATGACAGTAATGGCTTCTGTTTACTGTGGAAGTGTGCATATGAGCGTGTGCAAAGTAGATCATCATCTTTCTGCAGCTACCCCATCCTGAGTCAGCTTCTTGTCAGAGCATCCTGCCAGGCAGGGTGGACCCAGCACTATCTGCCCCCCAGAAATGGGGAGCAGCCTGGATCCCAGCCTGGACTTAGGAACCCCAACATGTTTCTTCAGGACTCAGAGTGCTCCCAAAGAACAGCTCAAAAATAAAAAGCATGGTAGGGGCTGACAAGATGGCTCAGTGGATAAAGTGCTTGCTGCCAAGCCTGACAGCTTGAGTTTGATTCCCAGACTTTACACAGCTATTGTTGCTGCCAGGTGGGTTCCTGGAGAGGATTTCAGCATCTGCCTCTGTCCCATTCCTTTCTGCCTCCAATTCTGGACCTGGGATAGATGGCCCTCTTGCCTTAGGGTGGAGCTGGGCTAAGGCTCAGGAAATCCATGCACCACGAGAAAGCAGCCTCCGCCTCAGAACTTGGCAGAACCTCTTTACGCACCAGCAGCCTGACTTTGGCTGCATCTGAGCAAACACCAGGCCAGGCAAAGCAGCTCCTCAGATAATTCTAGAAGGCCCACCTCTAAGCAGTGTCTAGGCCCCTGGGGACATTCTGACCCACCTCCCTGCTTCGGAAGCCTTCTTCCCAGAGACTAGCAGCTGCTTTCCAAACAGCAGCAAAACAAACACAGGGTTCTTCCAGGAATGTTGGTCTCTCTCTCTCTCTCTCTTTTTTTAAATACTTTAAAATGTTTCTTATGCCAGGTGTTGGTGGTATACGCCTTTAATCCCAGCACTTGGGAGGCAGAGGCAGGCAGATCTCTGTGAGTTCTAGTCCAGCCTGGTCTACAGAGCAAGTTCCAGGACAGGTTCCAAAGCAATATAGAGTCTTGAACTCCCTTCCCCAAAATGCTTATTTATCTGTCTGAGCATTTTGCCTATGTGTTTATGCACCTCATGCATGCTTGGTACCTGCAGAGGTCAGAAGAGGATACTCTAGGATCTAGAGTTACAGATAGGTGTGAGCTGCCATGTGAATGCTGGAAATTGAACCCAGATCCTTTGGAAGGGCAGCCAGTGTTCTCAACCACTGAGCCATCTCTCTAGTGGGAAGTTTTTGTTGCTCGTTTTTTGTTTGGGGTTTTGGTGTGTGTGTGTGTGTGTGTGTGTGCGCGCGCGCGCGTGCGTACACACACCTGTGAACAGGCCAGACAACAACACTTGGGTGTCATCCTTAGGAACGCCATTCATCTCCATCATGATAGTGACTCTCACTGACCTGGAGCTCACCTATTATGCTTGACCAGCCTGCATTAGGATTACAAGTGTGTGCCATCTTTCTAGTGTTTATATGTGGGTTCTGGGGTTACTGACTAACCTACTTCCTTAGCCCTGTTCTGTAAAGCATTTCAAAGCATCTTGAAGGCCAGATAGATGGCTAAGTGGGCAAAGGCACTTGCTGTCAAGCCTGATGACCTGAGCCTACGTGGTAGAAGGACAAGAGCATCGACGTCTGTAAATTGTCCTCCTACTGCCACACACATGCTGTGGCACACAGTCTCACAATACACTTACACACGCACACTCACGCACATACTCACACAATAAATATGTTTTCAAATAATTAAAGCATCTTGGATGGCATGACAGAGATCAGGTACTATCAGATGATTAAATTACATCTGAGCTGCTTTCTGCCTATTCAGCCGATTGTGTGCGTCCCAAAAGAAAGGTGACCAGCAGATGAGCAGGTCATAAACACTTTCATCCAGTAGGTTAGCTGTTCATTCCACAAACACTCACTGAGCAGCAATGGATGTCATGCACAGGCTGGACAAAGGATGAGTGAAAACAAGTTCCTACTCTTCAGGGGAGGTGGACAGGGATGTGACAGTGACATAGCACAGTTCATGGGAGTATGGTAGGTGCCCAAGGCAGGAAGGAACACAACACAAGAGGGCCTAGGAAGGTTTCCAGGGAATAGGGGACTTAGATGAGACGGCCCTAAATATCAATCGGTCAGATGTGGTCCCCCAAACCATTCATTAGTCAGGCACATAGACATTAAGTTCCTGATGGGCCAGGGATGTTTAGGTTTCATTGTTGTTATTATTGTTTTGGTTTTTCAGGGCAGTTTCTCTGTGTAGCCTTGGCTGTTCTATCCTGGCTATCCTGGAACTCACTCTGTAGACCAGGATGGACCAAACTCAGAGATCCACTGCCTCTGCCTCCCTCGTGCTGAGATGAAAGGAGTGAACTACCTCCATTTGCCTTCTCTCATGTTGTTTTCAAACCCAGGTTCCCTCAGTGTCTGCCTTCTGGGTATTTCCAGCCAAGAGTTTGCCAGGCAAGACTTCCTGCAGTTTGCTGAGTAAAAACAATAGGTACTATTTTCCCAATATGAATAGTGAATAGCCCTTTGCAAACACAGACACACACACATACTCCCTTTCTCCATAGAAAGTTCTGGCCTTCCCCATCGCCAGGAACTGGGGTGTTCGACTCTGATTTGATTAGTGTTACCGTAAGTGACTCTGTCAGCCCTGCCTCAGAAGAGCTCTCCGGGAGCTGTGACTCAGTGGTAGAGCATTTGCCTAGCGTGTGCAAGGAAGGCCCCGGCTCCATTCCCAGCACTTGGAGATTCTTTTCAGCCCAGATGCCAATAGTGCAATAATTTTGTTTTGTTTTTTGTTTTTGTTTTGAGGTAGGGTCTCCTGCAGGCTGACTTCCTGCAATCCTTCATAGCTGAAAATGACTTTGAACTTCTGATCCATCCTTCTCTCTCTACCTCCCAGATGTTAGGGTTACAGGCCTGTGCCAATCCTCTCTGTTCTGTGTGATGCTGGGGACTGAACCCAGGGTTCTACTAACTGAGCTACATTCTCTGCCCTAAGTGTGTGTGTGTGTGTATGCATAAATGTGTATATGGTGTGTGAACACACACGTGTATGGTGTATGCACATTGTATAAAGTCTGTCTCACACATATGCACAGAGAGAGAGAGAGAGAGAGAGAGAGAGAGAGAGAGAGAGAGAGAGAACCTGGAAGACATTCATTGGTAATTGTATTGAAAAGTCAAATAAATTTGTTGGCATCAACATCAGAAGTCTTCATGGAGGAAGGGCTGCAGAGAGGAAATTGTCCTAGCTCTGAGCTCTTTGAAACCACAGAAAGGAGTTTATGAAGCTAGCAGAAGTTTTATTCTAAGCACCAAGAAACGCTAAATCTCATGAATTCTATCTCATGAGGGATCCAGTAACCGCCCAGCTAGGTCAGGGCCAGGTGGGGTTTGTAACTCCTGGGCCTCTGGGCTCCAGGCCACCTGTGCTGCTCACCTTCATTGGCCGTCTGTCCTTGACCCTCAGGAACGCCCCCAGTATGTCTGAGTGAGGCCTGCATCTCAGTGACCAGCTCCATCCTAAACTCCATGGATCCCACAGTAGACCCCTGCCAGGACTTCTTCAGCTATGCCTGTGGGGGCTGGATCAAAGCCAACCCGGTGCCCGATGGACATTCACGCTGGGGGACCTTCAGCAACCTCTGGGAACACAATCAAGCCATCATCAAACATCTGCTGGGTAAGAACCAGGGGAACCAATGGAGGGGCTGTGGGGGGCAATGTCCCTCCCTGTGTGGAGCCCCAGTGAGCTGGTTAACTCTGAGCTTTAGTCTTTTCCTTTGGGACATGAGATCAGTAGCACCCACAGTTTGCAGCACTAGAGAGCGTGTGTGAGGTGGTTGGTACTGCATACATAGGTACACAGAGCTTCTAGCTGAAGCTTTCAAGGCACAGCTCAGCTCCTGGCTGGCACTGACTGAGTTTGCAGTATTGTGAGGGTAAGGAACAGGTGAGATGCTCCAGACCAGACAGTACAGAGGGCGGGGTGTATAGCTCAGTAGGTAGTGTTTGCCTGGCATGCACAAGGTCATGGGTTCAGTCCCCAGCTCACGTGAAACCTGGTGTGATATCTGTAAATGCCTGTAATCCCAGCACTTGGGAGGTGGAGGCTGGAAGATCAGTTCAATTAGTCAATCTGGGGAAGCCAGACAGTGGTGGTGCACACCATTAATCCCAGCACTTGGGAGGCAGAGGCAGGAGGGTTTCTGTGAGTTTGAAGCCATCCTGATCTACAGAGGGAGTTCCAGGACAGCCAAGGCTTCACTGAGAAACCCTGTCTCAAAAAACAAAGATTTAAAAAAAAAAAAAAGGTCAACCTGGGCTTCAAAGCCCATCTCAAAAAGAAAACCCAGAAAGAAAGCAAAGTATGACAAATAACAGCTTATCAGAGTTTGTCGCTCCATAGATAGAGTCACAGCAGCCCTGAAGGACACCTAACTATTCAAAGTCCCTTTGACCGTGGTTAGACCCCCAGGTCTGTCCTGCTCGTGCTGTATTCCTGGTTAATATATAAGATCCTGCCCACTCACTGCCTTCTCTCCCAGGAGTCTCAGCATGTGCGGACCACATGTTCTGACCTCAGGAAGCCCTTCCAGCCCCCTATCTTTCTACCCTCTGCCCTCTGCCCTCTCCAGGGACTCCCAGAGCTGGGGAAGGGCCAGAAAGTGAAACATCTATTAATAGCTGTCAGTGGCATGACTTAGATTCATGAATACTTAACTGTGTCTTAGCAGGTGGTTGGATTTTTGAGACAAGGTCTCCCTGTGGAGTCCAGATTGGCCTTGGATTTGAAGCAATCCGCCTGCCTTCACTTTTCAAGGGCTGGGATGACAGGTGTGAGCCACCACACCCCGATTGTCAGGTTTTTTTTAAAGCCCTTCAGCGTTCTGAGGAGTAGGTGACACAGATGTAGCCACCTAAAAGAGGACAAATCCTCTCTAAGCAACGAAAATCATCTCAGGAGATAGGAAATGATTCTAACTTAACAGCTGATGTTAAGGCAACCATGCCCTTTAGATGCAAGTGGGTTAAGGACACCATACCCTTCCTTCCCACCCCCACCCCAGCCTCAGACCAGGACTGTTGCTAGGCAGCTTCTCCCCTGCAGTCCCCAGCAGCTCCCTAGCAGGACCCCTCAGCTCCTCATTTTACCCACTAAGCTGTCAGGGTTCACAGGGAGTGGCCTCCAGTCCTGGGCTATGACTTTTCTATCCACTCTGTCCCTTGGGGTCAAGTTGATAGTAGGGATCTGCCTTGTGCAGTAACAACCAAACAAGACCTTGACATGGGGAACAGCAGGGCCTTGTGGTATCAGGGCCACACTGCAGAGTTCCAAGCCAGGTAGGCTCCCTATAGACCAGCTTGGCTGCTCAGTCAGGGCCCTATTCTATGCCAAATGCCCTAAAACATGACCCCAGGTGCCATCCCACGGGGAAGGTTTCTATGAGTTTTGACTTGCATGCAGTGGTTCAGAGGCTTAACATGGAGTCCGGCCCTTAAAGTGCTCAGCAAAAACACACACACACACACACACACACACACACACACACACACACACACACACACAAGCCATGTCCTAGGGTCACCTTTCAGCTAAGACAAAGGGTCAGCCAGTAGGCTTCAGGAGGAGCCAGGGCTAACAACTGGCAGGCACCGGATCATGGGGTGTTCAGCACCTCCAAAGGTAGCCTGCCGGGGCTGTCAGGTAGGTAGAGATAAAGTGGGGCATTTAGAGTATCATGAGGACTATGCTGCTGGCCCAACAGCAGAGATGGTAATGTGAATGTGAAGTGTAGCCTTGAGCAGGCGATGTCCTTCCTTCCTCCCTCCCTCCTTCCTTCCTTCTTTCCTCGGGGTCTCCAGCCCATGCTGGCCTTGTACTCCCTACGAAGCCAGATGACTTTTAGCTTCCCATCCTCCTGTCTTCACTTCTAAGTGCTGGGATTACTGTGACTGCCTTATATCGGCCCTTAGACTTGGCCTTGCCTTTGGCTTTCCAGCTGCGCTTAGCTCATCTTATTTTACCATCTAGACAGCCTGCTCCACAAACCCTTCCAGACTGAGAGTCCCTCTCCCGTCTTGTGTATTGTATATGTGTAGTGTGTGTGTGTGTGTGTGTGTGTGTGTGTGTGTGTGTGTGTGTGTGGTGTATGCTTGCCCGTGCATATTTGTGTGAAGTCAGAGGTCAACATTGGCTATCTTTCTCAGTTGCTCCTCTCCCTTATGCTTTTGAAGCAGAGTCTATCTGAAACTAGATCTCACTGTTAATGCTAGACTGGCTGACCAGCAAGGTCTGGAATTGACCTGTCTCCATCCCCCTAGCTTTGGGGTTATAGGCCTAGGCTGCCACACCCAGCTTCTGTGTGGGTGCTGGCATTCCAAACTTAGATCCTCATGTTTCTAGGACACTGAGTCATCTCTTAAGCCCTTTAAACTCTATTAAGCCTATTTCCCTGTTATGTCTTCTAGCAAAGGGCCTCCTGAGGCCTGAGTCACACTGGTATGTGTGTACCTTTCCGATTTACAGCATCTTATAAGATGGGAACATAAAACTGGGCATGGTGGTGCATTCCTGTAACCCTGGCATTCTGGAGGCAGAGGTGGGACGATCAGGAGTTCAAGGCCATCCTTTGATATATATTGAGTCCAAGGTCAGCCTGGTTTATATGAGACTTGGACTCAAAAGCAAAACAAGGGTAAATACTTAAAATACTGAGTGCAAGCTTGTTGTGATGTTTGAGATAGCACAAATTTCATAAAGAACAATCACAGGGCAGGGGTAGAGGGAGATAGCTACCTCCCTTCCTTTTTTATGTCCCTGATACCAATCACTTTGAGAACACAACATTCCAGCCTCAGGAAATGGGTGCATGCTGATGTCTTGGCCACAAATTTACATCATCACATATCATCTCATTTTCATTTTGATTATGTTTTCCCAATATTTACTGTCTCACTCAGTTTCCTCTTCCTGTCCTCTGTCTGCCTTACAAAGGACTCCCCTAGTGTAGTGTCTGCAACAGTTGATGTGCTTTCACTGTAGAATGGTTCTGGTGGATTTGATGATTCGGGCAGGGAGGTGAGTGCAGGACTTCTTGGGGGGCAGGGAGAGTGGGTGAACTATCTTCTGGCCCGGTTTTTCCAGCATACTGACTGGCAAGAAGGAGCAAGCAAACAGAGAGACTGGGACGCCAGTCCTGGCCTCAGCCACTTACTTATGTGACCTAGGACCAGTTTCCCGATCACTTGCCTATAGATTGGGTGTGATCCAAGTAAGAGCCACTTGTGGTGAGTGCTGTGACTAGTTGCACACATGGGCTACACCCACGTGCAGAGAGGCAGTCCGGTTTCTCCGGGAGGCTTAAGAATGCCTGAGCTCAAATTCCAGCAGGCTCATTAGTCAGGTTGCTTTTGTCAGCAGGCTCCTTCACCTTCCTGGCCCCTTTTTCCTTCCCTTCGGCTGATAACACCTCATCCATCCCTCTGTGATGATGAGACACAGGCCTGGCCTGGCCTGCACTCGGCACCAGGAAGTATTGATGGTATTGTCACAAAGAGCTGGCCTCCTCTTTATCAGCCCCTCCTCTCCCTCTAGTATGGAGTTCTTGAGGCCAGGAGCTGTCTGAACTGAGTCTGTGGTTTTATCTAAAACAAACACTGGCCTTGCCCTGATGGAGACTCCAGGCCCCACATACTTCTGCCCAGACAATGCCGAGGCAGCCAGGGAGACCGTGGAATTCCCAGGCACCCTGTTCCTGTAGCCCATCTCAGCCCCTGCCTGCCTGGCTGCCTGGGCGTTTGCTTCCTAACCCCAGCAGTGATGTGAGAAAGGAATCCAAGAAAAACTTCCAGAGGAAAAAGAGGGCCGATTAACCAGTGTGCTGTCTTTCCTCTCTGGGATTTTGGGGAAGTGACTGTAGAAGTTTCTGGAACATGGGGTCTGTGGAAGGAAATAACTAGGCAATTGGAAACTCTGTTGTCTGGTCCTATGCTGCCAAAAGACTCCCATACCACTGGAGCCCTGGAGGTCTTTTATTCTCCCCAGTTTTCTCCTGGCCTTTACATTCCAGTCAGTAGTAGCGGCTGCTGAAGAGGCCGAGCCCATTGTGCAACTCTCCTACATGGCCCAAAATACCTCTCATATATCCATCATTTGTGTTCTCTCACAGGTGTGTTCATGTGTGTGCGTGTGTGTGCGAGCGCGTTTGGAGGCCAGAGGGCAAGGGCAGGTATTTTCCTCCATTTCTACTCTCTCTCTCTCTCTCTCTTTTTTTTGGGGGGGGCAGGCTCTTTCGATGAGCCTGGAGCTCACTGATTCAGCTAGATTGGCTGGCCAGGGACCACTTGTCTCCATGCCCTCCAACATTGGGGTTACAAGCATGTGCAGCTGTACCCAGCTCTTACGTGGGTGCTGGGGGGATCTGAACTCAGGTCCCCATGCTTGCATAGCAACACTTTACCAACCGAGCCAATTCCCCAGCTAACTCGATTCAGTTCAGGTCCCTCTGAGCTTGAAAGGTAGTAGCCGCTGCCTCAGGTAGAAGCCGGCGTGCCTCAGGCTGTCCCTGAGATTCTGCCCTCACCAGGTCAACGTTGGCTGGCGCATAAGTGAGACACACCTGGCAGAGATATGAATGCCCGTCCCCCACTGTGCCCACCCATCCTGCCTTCCTTCCTCTCCTTATAGATCTCAGCCTGGAACTGGCCTTATTGTAGGGGATGGAGTTGGTACAGGGCACACCCAGACACCAAGCACAAAGAGGATTTATTACCCCAGGGGCAAGCGGGGTTGGGGGGGCACTGAGGATGGATCAGACAAAGGGAGACTGCAAGGAGCAGCAGGGAGTGTTTTTTATTTGTCTTGGTGTCTGCAGGAGTGAGTTTTAAGGAAAAAAAAAAAAGGGAAGTTGGTGCTGGGGTGAGTCGGTAAGTCCTGATTGGACAGGTCAGCCAGTGTAGCCGATTAATGAAGTTTGATTGTTGGACCTTGTTTAGTCTCAAGAAGGGGTCAGTGGCCAAATAAGGGAATAGACCTTGGTGGCTAGCTTTAGGAGTGTAATCTAAGTGTTTGGCAAAGGAGAGGGAAGAGGGTAGGTAAGACCTGCCAGTGCCATGTTTACCATGCTTGGGCCTGCTAGACAGCCCTCATTTCCCACCCTTCTCTCCCGGATACGGTGTGCTGCTTTATTCTGAGCTCTGCTCTTGTGCCACATGTGGCTGGGGGGCCTACTGTGTGCCTGATCCTAGGGATACAGGACATGAGGCAGAGGCAGGCCAGACGCCATCCCTGTCGCAGTATGCAGTTAGATGCTCTCGCCACTGCTTGCGGGCTGTCTCCCCCACTGCCCATGCCTCTTTTACACCTAGCCCGGCAGCTGCCAACCCTGGGAACGAAATGATTAGCTGTGGGAGAGCCACCAGCATGGCCACAGAAACCCAACCTGGTCAGGGAAGCCTCACAGGAAAGGATGGCCTTCATGAAGCAACTGTGTGTTCTCTCTCCCTCCAGATGGGGGAGGGGGGAGGTGGGGGGAGTCCAGTCAGCGGCCTCCAGCTGAAACTCAGAACACACTGTGATGAGCACAGCCAGGCTGTCCTTGGGGAATTTGTCTTTAGGTTTCTTATCTCTGTGGCCTTGGGGCCCTGGGGAAAGCAGATGTCAGGCTCCTTTTTGGGCACAGAGTTCTGCCTCTGATGCTGGCCCTTACCTCTTAGGGTCATGGCCAGAGCCAGGTGTGGATGGTGAGAGAAAGCTTCTGGGACCTGGCCAGCACCTGGCACTTCTGCTTTCCCTTCTAAGAGCTGAACTGGTGGGAGTGTTGCCATGGAGATGAGGCCTTGAGGTGTGGGGCATTTCCCCTTCCCATCCCTGCTTTCCTCTCAAGCCTGAGACTCTGGCTCTCCTGTTTCCAACCTCCCTCTACTAGAGGCTTCATTCCATCATCCCCTTGGGGCCCACTGATCAGTGACAGCTTTGGTGCCATTTCTGGTGAGGATGGGGAATGACTGTGGAGGTGAGAGAGACTTCCCAGGAGGGGCTAGTGAGGCACTTAGCAGTTAAGAGCACTGACTGCTCTTCCAGAGGACCCAGGTTCAATTCCCAGCACCCACATGGCAGCTTATAACTGTCTGTAACTCCAGTTCCAGGGGACCTGACACCCTCATCCTGACATATATGCAGACACAACACCAATGCACATACATTTAAAACAGACTTCCCAGGAAATGGCATCACTTACCTGTGAGAAAGGGCTGTCTCTCTTTCACAAACTTGTCCTTTTGTGTGTCTCTCCTTGGTCCTTTACTGTCCTACCCCCCTCAAGTGCCCTCCCTCCACCCTGTGAACCCCCTTTAATCTTTGAGACTCAGCTCACACAGAGCATCATCTGGGGCTGGGACTGTACCTGCTGGTACAGTGCTTGCCCAGCATTGCAGGGCCCTGGGGGGTAACACCAGTGCTAGACAAACTGAGCATGATGGCACCTCAGGTCATCCCAGCCTGAAGCCAGAGCCATCACATTCTTTAAAGTACTTAGTCCCCTGCAGGCTGTTCTCTGCACATCCCTGTCCCTCATCCTCATCACGAGTTCTCTGGGGTCAGGAAACAGGTCCCGTGTCTGTGTGTAAAACTTCTTGCTCAACCTGGTGTCCAGCATCCAGGCTGTGCCCAGAGTGCTGAAAACCTAAAGTGAAGCTCCAGATCAGCGACCTCTGAGAAGACCTGGGAGCAGAACCTGGCTTCCTCAGGGTTTTGTGCAGGAGCCCCGGGGAGCAGGGGCCTTGCTGTTGGTATCCCAGTGGTTATATGGTGTGTAGCCCAGAGTGAACCTACAATGTCTGCCTGATGAACAGAGGCAGAGGGTCCCGCCAGAGACTGGTTTGTGGAGGAGAAAGGGCTGGGGAGATCTTAGAAGGAAGCAAAGGAAAAGGCTTCAAAGTCAGAAACTAATGTGAAAGGAGTAAAAAAAAAAAAAAAATAGTCTCAGCATCGCAGAGTTGCCCACTCTGAAGCTGGACTCTGGTGTGTGTGTGTGTGTGTGTGTGTGTGCGCGCGCGCGTTTGCTCAGACATAGCAGCTCTAGTGCAGGGCCTGAGCAGCACGAAGTGGTATAACTACTCTCAGAGCAACAGGAGGAACCTTCCAGGCCACACATGTGCGGGCATGTGACCTTCAGCAGGTGGCAGGTAGCACAGGAGCTGAGGAGGGGGAGGAGGGGGAAGGAATCTCATGGGTGTCAAGGAAGTTCTAAGCCCACCCTGCCCCCAGTAGGATGAAATACAGCCCTAGCCGGGGCCACCAGGGTGGGACGTGGAAAACAACCCTTTGAACCCTCCGTAAGCCTGGCTAACATATCTAGCCCTCACCTAGCCCTCACGGGAGAAAGTGAGAAGTCAGTTCCTAATGAATGAAGCCTTTCAAGCCTTATCCAACTCCTTCCTTGTTCCCAGAAGAGGTCATCTGGGATCCGAAAACCATGGCAAGATGCCCACTTTTCAGGCAGGGATTCAGGGCCATGTGCTGTCTGGTAGGGAAACCAGCCATCCTGCTGGGCGGGCACATGTCTTACTTAGAATAGCAATTGTTGTGATGAAACACCAACCAAAAGCAAGTTGGGGAGGAAAGGGCCTATTTGGCTTACACTTCCACATTGTAGCCCATCATTGAAGAAAGGCAGGGCAGGAGCTCAAACAGGGCCAAAACCTAGAGCAGGAGCTGATGAAGAGGGGTGCTGCTTCCTGGCTTACCCTGCTTTTTTATAAAACCCAGGACCACCTGCCTAGGGATGGCACCTCCCATAATGGGTGGGGCTCTCCCCCATCAATCACTAATTAAGAAAATTCTCTATAGGCTTGCCTACAGTCTGGTTAATGTCCCCTCCTCTCAGATGACTTGAGCTTGTGTCAAGTTGACACAAAGCTATCCAGCACAGCACACATTGCCTTCCCAGAGACTTATCTGTAAGGCCATCTTGCAGAGAGGAGAAACACACTTTTGATAACAGTCAGTTAAAATTCGGGTATACCTCTAATCATGTCAGCTCTGCCCAGAGGTCCTCATATAGAGCCCCAGGACAAGGCTTCTCCATGAACAGTAATCACGGTGCTTTTATACAGCCTGAAGTGCTGAGGATCCGGGAAGAGCTCACCCAGTCGGGACAAACTCTCTTATTTCTTGACATTCTAGAAAATTCCACTGCCAGCGTGAGTGAGGCAGAGAGGAAGGCCCAAGTGTACTATCGAGCATGCATGAACGAAACTAGGATTGAGGAGCTTCGGGCCAAGCCCCTGATGGAACTGATTGAGAAGGTGGGTGCTCAGGTGAATGCCCACTACCTCCCTCTGCAAAGCCTCCTGCCAGGCCCTCTGGCTTCCACCCCAGCTCTCAGCCACCTCACACCTCCAGCTACCACACCCAGCTGGAGCTCTGTGCCCATCTGTCTCCTGTGGGTGTTGGGGTTGCCTGAGCATGTGTGTGCATGGCTCTATGTGGGTGGATCTGTCTGTGTGGCTGATATAGGGGTGTGTGTCAACATTTGGGGGAGATGAATATATGTGTCTAGGTGGAGGCAGGGATTGTATTGGTATCAAAACCGTCCTCTCTGTTGCTGTTCTGGTCCCATGTATATTATGTAAAGGGATGTGCTATTCTAGCAGCACCCTAGTCTGATTGCTACTAAGTAATTTATCCTTTTTTTTTTTTTTTTTGAGACAGAGTCACATAGCCCAGCCTGGCCTCAAACTTGCTTTGTAACTAAGAATGCCTTTGAACTTGTGATCTTGCTGCCTTGACCTCCTGAGGGCTGACACTACAGGCATGTGCCACGGTGCCTGGTTCTGTATGTCACTAGAGGTTGAACAGAGGCGTTGTGCATGTGAGACATGTACTCTGCCAGCTAAGCTGCATCGCTAGCCTCCTGCCCAACCAGTCCACCCTACGCACATTTGCAGTCTTGGGTGGCCTCCAAGGAGGGCTGCTCGAAGCTAGCCAGACTTCCGGGTGCAGGCAGAGGTGGCTGGGGATGTTTTCTAGCCACCCCTGTGCCCTCATGGACTTTGCTTCTCAGCTCACCTTGGGCAAGGTCTTGCATGGGGGTTGGTGACCCTGGGACAGTATCTGTCCCTCCTCTCTTGCACAGGTCCCATGGGCCAGCATGTGCCAAGCTAGGGGGACCAAGGGTAGAGTATGTGTGTGTATGCATGTGTATTTATGTGGGCACATGGAGGCCAGAAGATGGCCTGCTTTGTCACTCTTCCTTATCCCCCTGAGACAGGGCCTCCTCACTGAACATGGAGCTGGGGAGGTGCCAGCAGGCCCCTGCAATCCTCCAGTTCCTTACAGCACTGGAGTCATGGGCTTGACGGCCATGTTGGTTTCCATTCCAGAGCAAGCGCTCGTTACCAGTTTGTAAGACATATGACTGCTCAGTGGTTAGGAACACTGGTTGCTCTTCCAGAGGTCCCAGGTTCAATTCCCAGAACCTACATGTCAGATCAAAACTATCTATAATTCCAGTTCCAGAGGATCCTACATCCTTACACAGACACACATGAAGGCAAAATGCCAATGCACATGAAATAAAAGTTAAAAAAAAAAAAAGAGACGACTATGACTTCTCCTCTTCCCCATAAACACCATTGGAACTATGTTTTAATATCACTGTGTCCGTTGACTCAGGAAACTGTGTCCATGGCAGTCTTAGCCCAATTCCACCCCAGGTATATGGGAGCAGCAGTCTTGTGTGCTCTTAGCACACTTAAGGATAAGTGGCTGGATGTGTTGTCACTCATTTTTAATCCCAGAACTCTGGAAGCAGAGGCAGGAGTGATCTCTGTGAGTTCGAGGCCAGCCTGGTGTACATAGTGAGTTCCAGGACAGCCAGGGCTGAGAACCTGTCTGTAAAAGAGAATCTAAAAACTAATAAAATAGAAACCCAAGATGAATGGTGCCCTAAGTACCAAGACACACAGACACAGATGCACAGACCCCTCAGTGACCTGTTCATTTGCATAAGAGCATAAAGGACAGAGGGCTCCAGGGTCACAGAACATGGGGCTGTGTGATTTGCATAGTGTTCTCATACCAGCTTACCACAGGCACACACCCGTGCACACACATACCACCCACCCCTGTCTGCTCTCCCCCCCCCCCCCACAGCTCGGAGGCTGGAACATCACAGGACCCTGGGCAAAGGACAACTTCCAGGACACACTGCAAGTGGTCACAGCCCACTACCGCACCTCACCCTTCTTCTCTGTCTACGTCAGTGCCGACTCCAAGAACTCCAACAGCAATGTGATCCAGGTGGGCTGAGCCTAAGAAGTGACCCTAACTCCTGGACGTGACTGGTGAAACCCTCTGCTCCCCTGCCTCAGCCCCTGGCCTTTGTGGCTCTGCTTGGAATGGATTTGAATCCATCTCTCCCTGCTTTCATCTGACCCATCCATACTACTTACTTGCTGTGTGATCTTAGGCAAGTGGCTCAGCCTCTCTGAACTATACTTTCCTTGTCAACCAAATGCACTATAATAACACCTACCTGAGGCGAGGTATGTCAAGATGGAACCAGAAAGCTTCCATGGCAGGTCTCTAGAATGCTCCTCTCCTCCCTGCCCAACTCTCAGAAGGTTTTTTTCCCACTATTGTCTCCACAAGTTTCCATCCCTGTTCTGCAGGGTAGCTGCTATTTCCTTAATTTTCTAGAGGAAGAACAAAAGGATCAGAAAGGTTTAGTAACTTCACCATGATCACACAGCTTGGGGTGGCTCGAACCACATGGACAACATTTGGTGAAATAGTGTGTTTTGCCTAGGCCAGGGGTTGTTTAATGAGGTTTGTTTAGCCCTTCAGAAGAACCCAAGTTCCTGCAGATAGGTGGGATTGTACCTGTCCCACCCCTAGTCCCTGGGTAGATGTTTTAGTGGTGGCTCTCAGCTCCTACTGTTCCTGCTGAGACCTGCCCCAGGGAAGGTGGTAGCCAAGCCAGGAGCTTCCCTCTCATTCTGTGTCCCTCTGCAGGTGGACCAGTCTGGCCTCGGCTTGCCCTCTAGGGACTATTACCTGAACAAGACGGAAAATGAGAAGGTGAGCTTGCCCAGACTGCCCGGGATGCATGACAGCACAATGGGGCTTCTGTGGAGGTCTGTTTCCGGAAGGCTCACAGGCAGCCGACTGAGGGGGAGGAGTGCCAAGCCTCCTGTGTCACAGTCACCCATTGTAGGCACAGGGCATCATTTATCCCTTCCCTAAAGAGAACAGTGGTGACAGCTGCCTGTAGGCATCACTGCTGTCAAGCTGATGGTACTTTTACCTCACCTTTAACTCAGGGACATTCAGAGCCAGCTCCTCCAGAACCTTCTGTGCCTGTGATGCCCTTGGGGAGACCTGGCCTGAGGCTCACAGACATGTCCCATCTGCGCCTGCTCAGTGCCCAGTGATGGGAAGGTGGTCCCCTCGGGGACCTCGAGGTCTAGGGGAGGCAAACTTCACTTGACTGATCACCCAGCTAGATATCCAGCCTCACATTGTTAGTGGAGAAATAGCTGAAGCAATGTAATTCGGGGACTTGACTCAGATCAGGGGACACACCGTTGGCAGGTGGCTCAGAGAAGGTACACTGGGCCAGTGAGATGGCTTAGCAGGCAGAGAGGCTTGCCACACAAACATGGCAACATGAGTTTGATCTCCAGAAGCCACATAAAGGTAAAAAGGGAGAACTGAGTCCAAAAGGCTGTCCTCTGACCTCCATACACACAATATGATGCATGCAACCTCCAACATATCACACACACACACACACACACACACACAGTGAAAAATTAAACAAAAATAAAAATTTAAAAGATAGAATATCAACTCTGGAATGAGCTCAGAGAGATAGGGCCAAGGCAGCAAGGCCCTGTAGACCACCCTGGGACCTGTTGGAAGCTCAAGCCTAAGGGCTATGGGGAACCAGTGGACAGACACAGCATCAAAATCATTCTTGAAGCTACATTTTAGAAGTTGGGCTTGGTGACACATGCCTGTAATCCCAGCATTTAGGAGGCTGAGGCAGGAGGATTGCCATGAATTCCAGGCCAGCCTGGGCTACAGAGTAAAACCTTGTCTCAAAAATAGAAAAACAAGCCAGGCATATATACCTTTAGGGAAGGAGAGGCAGGTGTATCTCTGTGAGTTCAAAACCAGCCTGATCTACATAGTGAGTTCCTTGGCTGTATGAGCTGGGCTGTAGTCTGTCCTGCCCTCCTCTAGCTCAGAGGACAGCAGCTGGCTGCTGTGAACAGTTTGGGGTGCTGGATCCCACAGGTGCTGACTGGATACCTGAACTACATGGTCCAGCTGGGAAAGCTGCTGGGTGGTGGGGACGAGGACTCCATCCGGCCCCAGATGCAGCAGATCCTGGACTTCGAGACAGCGCTGGCCAACATCACCATCCCCCAGGAGAAGCGCCGTGATGAGGAACTCATCTACCACAAAGTGACGGCTGCCGAGCTGCAGGTAAGTTGAAAGGTACTCGCTCCCAGGGCCAGGGCTTCAGTGCAGGCTCTGGGGACTGGTGCCTCAGACCTACCTTACGAGATCCTTGATGCCACCCGATAAAGGGACCTGCTCAGGGAGGGAACCTTACCCAGCAAAGACCATGAGGGTAGGAAGGGATGCCAAGGCAAAGCTGCTTTCTGAGATGTTTCCCTGGAGACCGTGGTGGTGATGACAGCTCCCACGGTGGAATGGTTCCATCCCTTCATGTACCCGTGTGTCCCGTGCTTGGTGACAGAGCCCAACAGTGTTCTGGGATATAGTGTTTCCCTTTTCTTTTTTATTTTATTTTAATTTTGTGTTTTGACCCAGGATTTCTCTGTATTGCTTTAGAGCCTGTCCTAGAACTAGCTCTGTAGACCAGGCTGACCTCAAATTCACAGAGATCCTCCTGCCTCTGCCTCCTGAGTGCTGGGATTAAAGGCATGCTCCACCAATGCCTGGCTTCCCTTTTCTTTTTTAAGAAAAACTCCTACAAAGCTTATTTCACTTATTGTTTTGAGATGAGGTATTATGTATCACAGGCTGTGTTAGTATTCAGGCATCTGTGCTGGCCTGTCCTCGGGGTTCTGACAGGACACGCCCTCAGCTGCAGCCACTAAGAGCACCACCTGTGCATATTCACTATGTTCCCCTTTAAAAGTGCCCTGCCCACCTCCCATCCTCTCTTTCTCTCCTCCTCCCCTCTCTCTTCCTCTCCCTCTGCCCCTCTACCCCTTTGCCCCTCTCTCTCTCCTGCTGCTCCTGTCCCCTGAGGCTGGTCTCCCCCTCCCCTTTCCCTTTTTTATGATCCCTTTTCCTAATTAAAAAACACCCTTGGCTTGAACTCTGTCACATGGTATCTTTTTCCCTCCAGCAGCTGTTTTTAAATTACAACAAGCTGGCTTTGAACTCACTAGGTAGCCAAGGATAACCTTGAATTTCAGATCCTCCTGCCTCTACCTCTAAGTGCAGGGCTAACAGGTGTGCATGACCAAGTCACTTTTTTTTTTTGAGATGGGGGAGGGGTGTTCTCTGTGTAGTTCTGGCTGTCCTGGAACACTCTCTCTCTCTCTCTCTCTCTCTCTCTCTCTCTCTCTCTCTCTCTCTCTCTCTCTGTAGACTAGGGTGGCCTCAAACTCACAGAGATCTGCCTGCCTCTGCTCTTCTACCAACTGAGCTACACCCCCAGCCTTTTCTGAGCTGGGCAGCCAAGTAACATGGTTAGGACCCAATGGCTTCTATATGGCTGAAGAGTTGGCTGGGACTCAGGCTTGGCTCCCAGAGCCCTACTCTTGATCAGGACACATCCTTTAGTTCTAGCTGCTGTCTCTGAGGTGACCAGAGAGACCTAGAGGCTTGCTAGAGGCCGGCTGCAGCCTCTTAGTTCTGACCCAGGCTGCCCCCTGGTGGCTGCTTGGGCCTCCCTCAGGGCTCCTCAGTTGGCTGCCCACTGGTTCCTCCTTTGTGGTCTGTCTTTTGGTCCAGCCTTGTCTTAGACCCCAAGGGGACAGGGACTTGCATCAGGTGACATTGTTGACTGAGCCTTGCTCTTGCCCCAAGAAGGACACGATGTCTGTGAAATCAGAGTTTTACCACCATGTCCTCTCATCTGACCCAGCCAGCTTTGTCGGTCTGTCCCTTCCCTCAGAAGGTATACTACGTTTTATTCTTTTCTTCCTTTTGGTGCACATGGGTTTTGCTCCCCTGTACCCTGCAGCTAGCCTGCCCCCAGGAGACAGTCTGTGTCTCTCTGCTAAGAGCTTTAAGAGAAGAGAAGAAGCTGGGCCCTGACCTGGGCAGGAAAGGCTGGGGATTCATGTTTAATGATTGGCATACTTAAGCCAGTCCATAAGAGTCCCAGGAAGAACCACAGCCCACTCAGGCCTCCTGCAGCTGCCAGCTGCCTGCAGGTTCCCAGGGGAAGTGCACCAAGCGGGTTGTTATGGAGACAGGTAGTCTGTGCCTGGCACCATCTGGCACTGTTTTCCGCTCCAAGGCTAAAAGGTGGAGGGAGATGTTGTTTGCTTGGCATATTTTGGTTTGCTCCAGCCCTGCAGGTCTTACCCTGGGGGCCTCATAGTAGTCTGATGTTGAAATTGATGCCCGGAATGGTATAGGGCACACCAATAGTCAGCCGGTGGTCACTGGAGTCTGTACCCAACCCTTACTTTTCAACTATTCCACAGAATAAAGGGAGGAAAAGATGATTGGTTCTACCTAGCCTGCTCCTCAATGCTCAGGTGGGACGGTCCCCTCAGAGGTAGCAGCCTACAAGCACTAGCCTGGGCTTGGGGTCAGAACATGGCACTGCCCTATTCCATGTCAAGCTGTACGATCTGAGGCAAGTCACACGACTCGACCCTTTCCTGATAGAGTGGCTCATGGGCCATTCTCTGAGCCCTGATCTGGGTCAGAACACAAAGGTGGACCGGACACAGTCCCTGCCTGCCCAAGCGACAACAGTTCTCCACTTTAACTCTCGGGTCTTTGGAGAAGAGCTGCTAGGGGATGTTAGACAGGAGGATTGGGCAGGTATGCAGGCACACGGAAGGAACTGTCTGTAATCTTAGGAAGCCCTGAACCCCATGAGGCTGGAACACACCTGTCTAGTCACCCACAGGTATGATGAGGCAGAGAGAGGTGAACATGTCCAATACTGATTGTCATTCTTTGTGACTAGTGATGCTACCTGGGTCCCCGGCACTAAAATAATTGCAATTAATTAAGCACAGAGCATCTTCTCTGATAGCTGAGGACTTATTTTCTTTCCAAAGTCTGGATAAATACAGGCACCACCAGCTTCATGACGTGGTTCTGGGATAGTTCTCAGATAGCCCCGCTGCTGTACCAGATGGCTTCAAACTAGCCCAGAGTAGAAGCTGAATTCAGAGCCATGAATCCTTTCTCCAGACCCTTCCCCCTTCCTTCGTAGGAGCTTCTGTGTTCAAGGTTGCTGGAGGCTAGGCTCCTTCCTCTGCCTGTTTTTCTAACTGGGGAAGGAGTCTTAGAATAACAATTCTCTTTGTTCCCATTTTATTTCCAGTGTTGGCAATTGCACATCTAGGCAACAGTTCTACCACTGATCCACATCTTAGCCTTAGCTTGTCTTTTAAAGACTTTTATTTTTATTTTTTTTTTTTCTTGGTTTGTCCAGACAGGGTTTCTCTGTGGTTTTGGAGCCTGTCCTGGAACTAGCTCTTGTAGACCAGGCTGGTCTCGAACTCACAGAGAAGCTCCTGCTTCTGCCTCCCAAGTGCTGGGATTAAAGGTGTGCACCACCACTGCCTGGCCATTTTTATTATTTTTAAAGTGTCTGTATACGTGTATGTCTCCTTGTATGTACACATGAGTGTAAGTACCCACAGAGTCCAGAAGAGGGTGTGGGACCCTCTAGAGCTGGAGTTATGGACAGTTGTGAGCTCCTGACATGGATGCTATCAGCTGAACTTGAGTCTTCTACAAAAGTGGTATGAGTTGTTACCCACTGAGACATCTCTCCAGATACACACACACACACACACACACACACACACATCACAGGTTATATAATTAGAGGCTGGCCTGTGCTAGCCTGTAGTAAAGACTGTGTGTGTATGTGTGTATGAATGTATGTTTGTCGCAGGCTAGCCTCAAACTACATAACCTGGAACTTGCTATGTAGACCAGGCTGGCCTTAAACTCACAGATATCACCTGTGTCTGCCTCCCAAGTACTGGGCTTACAGTCACATGCCCAGCTATACAATGTATCTGTATCAAATTCACCCTTCCTCTAATTCCTCCTAGTCCCACCCATACCCATTCCAACTTCACGTCCTCTTTATTTATTTATTTTATGATCTGCCAAGTCCAGTTTGTGCCGCCCATTTCCTCATGGGTGTGGGGCACCCACTGGAGCATGGGCCACCCTTAATGACAGCTGACTCCCTCTTCCAAGAGCCATCTACTGTCAGCAGCTCCCCAGCTGGGGGTGGGGCTTGGGAGACCCTCTCACTCCACTCTGGAATGCTGACTGTATTGATTGTGTGAGGACAGCCATAGCTACTGTGAGTTCCTGAGTGTCCTGTCGTGTCCCAGAAGATACTGTATTGTCCCTGCACGAGATCAAGCCATAAATGAGATGGCCATATCACACCCCAGCCTTGGGAATTTTGAGACAGTATCCTCCATTGTACAGACTGGCCTTAAAATCATGATCCTCCTGTCTCTGCCTCTTCAGCAACGGGACTATAGATAGAAGTGTGCCACTCTACTGGTCTTTCCTGCTCGCTAAGACTCTTTGGTTGGTACTCAGCAGGGCTCCTTGGCTTCAAGTGTGGAAAATAGAGCTCATCGGTGTCCTGGGGGGGGGGGACCGACTCATAGCAGAATGTCCCAGTTGACTAAAACAGCCATCTCCATGGAAACATGTTAAGTTAGGAATGGCTGAAGCAATCGAGGCTGGAAATTTGAAAATCCCAGTGTTCACACATGGCTCCTAAGTTCAGAGCCAGGGTCCTTCCAGGTGGGAATATCTGCTGGCCCTGCAGGGATGGGTTGTGTAGAGTCTGGTGATTTTCACCATCGACATCTCTGTCAGAGAGTTCCAATGACATGTGGTTCTCACAGATTCCATGAGCAGTGACATTTGTAAATGTATCCGTTTCCCCGGCAGAAGATCCTGCCATCAGGTGGCTTTAATGACTGAGCTCTATTTGAAGATCTCACAAGAGCACCTCTCAAGCTCCTAGTCACCAGAGCCTGAGGATCTGCCAGGAGGACGAGCCAGGGGACATGGATGCTTGGTTCAGGCCAGGCCATTTCCAGAGGGCAGTGCCGGCAGCTCTGGGAGCTGAGGGCATTGTCTCTGTGTTACAGAAACCTGCAAAGTGGCACTGGACCCTTGAGCTGCTTCCTGCTGGGGACTCCATCGGCTCTGCTGGCTCCCAGCTCACATCTCTCTTGCAGCAGGAATGTATTGTGGCACACTGGCTCCCTGCCCACTGTGCTGTTCAGTTTCCAGCCCAGTACAGTCGCCCTCAATGGCACAAATCAGCCCCTTGCTAGGAGCTGGCTAGTAGCTTTAATCAGCTCGACGATACCTCTGGGAGCCAGACACACCCTCAGCTTGATGTCCGTTCTTCCAGCTCTCTGGAAGCTGAAATGCCCTTTGAAGCCCAGAAGCAGTGTCCTAGGGGTGTAGCCCACAGGTTTAGCCAACTTCAATCCCTAACATCGCCAACAAGCAAATAAACCCAGCGGTGACTGAACCTGCTTTGTAGACCTACATAGGCTCCAGCTGACATGAGACCTCAGGAAAGTCAACTTTCCCCATGCCTTTTAAGAAGAGGGTCATACCCTCACTCTCCCCGAGGACAGGCTGTGTGCTGCTCTGATGTTACAGATAGAATTCCTAGAATTACCTGGCTTTTCCCATGTGAGGGGCTTTTTAAAACGTAGGTGTCGCTCACTGGATGCCTTTCTTGCCTGACATTTTCTATTTCTTCAAGGAAAATGAGAACAGAATTTGAAATTCCTCAGGGCTAGGCCTGCTCAGGGCAGAACTCAAACAATGATCGGCATGACTGCCATTGATGGCTGGCTTGCTAAGAGCCAGATGCCTGTGATGCATTGCTGCAGATGCTCATTTATGCTAAACCACAGTCTCCTCAGCCCAGAAAGACTTACATTCTGAAAAGTGGCACACTAAAAATAACAGGACATGTGGGTGACACGGGGCTGGGGCTGACCATTCCAAAGTTGTGCAATTCGGCTCAGGGACGCTGTGCTAAGTGAAATCAGCCAGCTACAAAAGGGCAGACTCCAGGGCCTGGGAGACGGGTACGGGGTGGGGGTGGGGACTCAGTATAAGAGAATTGGCATTGCACATGCAAAGCCCTGGGTTCAAGCATCAGAAAGAAGCACACACACACACAAGAACAGAGACTGTCTTTGTGTCTTCGCTGACGTTCTTGGTGTAGATTTGATAGAGATGGAAAATAGAGTGGATGGTTCCACCTTCTGGGGACTTGGGAAGTTGGGAGTAGAATTCTTCAGCCTGACAAGATGCTGGGAACCTGAGGCTGGGTGGGGGATGGGGTGATGTGGCAAAACAGTGAATGGCTAATACCACTCAGCTGGGCCCAGTCATGCTTAAGTTGAGCATAGCATGATGCAGAGCCAACAGGAGGAGGCAGAGGCAATCACTGCAAGTTCAAGGCCAGCCTGGTCTGTATGGTGATACTTTGTTAGGGAGAAAAATTGAGGTGATAATACAGGGCTGGTAAGATGGCTTAGCAAAAGGGTGTCTGTGCCATGCTGACAACCTGAGCTCCATCCATGATCCCATGTAGTGGAAGGAGAGAGCCGACTCCCTCAAGTTGTCCTCTGAACTCCACGTGCATACTGAGTTGTACATGCATACACAAATACATAAATCTAAGTTTTAAAATGGGAATAGCCACACCTAGTATGCATGCCTTTAATCCCAGCAGGCCATATGAGGTTCTTGTTATTTTTTGAAGTGGAATTGTAACAAAATTAGGGAAGAGAGAGAAGTCGCTGCCATCATCCATCAAGTCCCACACACATGGCATGTGCATTGTAAAGATTTATACGTATTATTCCACATGGCCCTGGCTGGTCCTCATAAGAATGCAAGGGGAAGGCAAAATTATCAAATCTCCCCTTTTCTTTTGTTTTTTAAGACAGGGTTTCTTTGTGTAGCCCTGGCTGTCCTAGAACTTGCTCTGTAGACCAGGCTGGCCTGGAACTCACAGAGATCTGCCTGCCTCAGTCTCCTGAATGCTGGGATTAAAGACATGCGCCACCACCGCCCAGCTATCCCTGTTTTTTTTTTTTTTTTCTTAACTATTTAATTATTTTGAGACGGTCTCACCATGTAGCCCTGGTTGGTCTTGAACTTGCTATGTAGACCAGGCTGGCCTAAGACGTACAGCAGTCTGTCTACATCTGCCTCCTCAGTGCTGGCTTTAGCTGTACCAACTTTCAAGTGAGGTCTGTTTTTTTTTTTTTAATTTTTACTATTTTTATTTATATGTATGTATATTGCTGGGTATGTGCATTCGTGTGTGGGTGTCTGCAGATACCAGAGGAAGGTGCTGGCTCCTCTGGGACTGGAGTTACAGGTGGTCGTGAGCCTCCTGACATGGGTGCTGGGCACCGAACTTGGGTTTGGTTTTTGCAGACAAGAGCAACAGCAAGCACTCGTAAACAGGAAGTCACGTTGCCAGCCCCTCAGATGAGGTCACCTGGCCCCTTAGACTGCTTCAGATGGAAACTGGCCAGCCAGCCCGAGCTTTGCCCTGTGCCCTGGCAGACAGCCTTTGTCAGAACTTGATAATGCCTTCTTCTGAGGAATGGCCTGGAGACCTGGGCGGAGGGGTCGTTCGTGGCCTGGCCACCCTCACACCAACCTCTTCCCTTGCAGACCTTGGCCCCCGCCATCAACTGGTTGCCCTTTCTCAACACCATCTTTTACCCGGTGGAGATCAATGAGTCCGAGCCCATTGTGGTCTATGACAAAGAATACCTGGGACAAGTCTCCACCCTCATCAACAACACCGATAAATGGTAAAGGTGCCAAAGGGACAAGGTGGTCTGGACAGCTCCCTGGCTGGCAGCCCTGCTCTTGTCCATGATGGGGGCAGGAGACATGGGGACTCAGAAAAGAGGCCTTGGATGGGCTTCTGTGCGAGGCTCCTGGTTGTGAACATGGGTTCGAATCCCAGCCTCCCCTCATAGCCTTGTTAACTTTGGGGCAAGTCTCACCCTCCCTGGGGTCCCTCTGCCACCTATCCAGTCAGGTTGTGGAGAGGTAGGAGAACGAAGGGAAGGTAGTGCTGGCAAGTCCTGAGACCCAGGAATGCTAGCTGCTAATTTCAGTTCATACTCAGTGACACTTTTTAGATTTTAATGACAAATGTTAGAAGGTATAGGGAAAAGGAGGAGATCCCAGGATGTGTGTCTCTGTGTTTATGTTTGAACATGGAGAAAGAGAGATTTTCTGATAGATGTATTCCTCCCTCATCAGGACCAGATACTTTTCTTATAGCCTTTGTCATCTTCCCTCACAACATCCCAATTCTCTGCAAATGTATTCCTGGCTGCACATACATGTATTTGTTTGGCTACATATATTTGTCTGGTGTCTAGGTTAAACAGACATCTGTGCTAAGGTGACTTCCTTAAAAGTGTGGCAGGTTTCCTGTACCCTGGAGATGGGTCAGAGGGAGCTGCCAATCATGAAACCTTGGGTCTGGCTCCCTCTAGCTGGGATGAAGTAATCAAGCATTTACTGAGTACCAGTGGCATACAAATGATTGCATTAGACCTCGGGGCTTTTCTGGGGTTGGAAGAGCTAGACTTTACCTTGAAGAGCTTATGTTCCTTGTGCTTAGAGGATGGTAAGCATCTGTATGGGCAGGGTGGAGAAGGGCCTAGGTCAGAAACTGAGTTTGGACGCTCCCCAGAGATCTCTGAGTTCTCCCCGGTCCTGTCACCACAGCCTGCTCAACAACTACATGATGTGGAACCTGGTTCGGAAAACGAGCTCTTTTCTGGATCAGCGCTTTCAGGACGCCGATGAGAAGTTCATGGAGGTCATGTATGGAACTAAGAAGGTGAGTGTGCTAGTGTGCGTACCCGTGTGTGTGACGGGGTCCCTGGGAGACCAGGAAGAGTCACTAAAGCGGGGTGGGGGTCGGGGTGGCAGCTGCTGACCATGGGAACACAGGAGGGAACCTGAGCCCTTAGGAGTCGGCAGGAGCATCTTGAAGGAGGTAAGGATGCCAAGACAAAGAGCAAAGAGGTATCGTAGCAACTAAACTGAGAGCAGAGGCAGACTCTCGACTCTTCATTCAGCCCCTTCACTCTTAATGGCTGCTATGATCCTCACAAGCCTGGGAGTGGGAGACACTATTTTCTTTTCTAAGTTTTCTTTTATTTATTATTGTGCACATGATGTGTGTGGGGGGGGTGCATATAGTGGTGTGTGTGTGTGTGTGTGTGTAGGTCAGAGGACAATTTGTGGGAATTGGTTCTCTTCTTCTACCATGGGTCCCGAGAATTGAACTCAGGTCATCAGACTTGAGCAGCAAGCCCTTCTAGCTACTGAGCCATCTCACCTGCCCTCTTTGTCTTTTCTTGAGACAGAGTCTCATGTAGCCCAGGCTGGTTCTAAACTTACTACATAGCTGGGAATGACCTTGAACTTCTCCTCTTCCTGCCTCCACCTCTCAAGTGCTAGGGTTACATGCACCAGAGTGTACCAAATTTCCTTCTTTCTTGCCCTAAAATTTCTGTAAGATAAAATCTACATACAGTGAGACATATGGGGAGATGTCTCAGGGGATAAAGCCCTTGTCACACAAGCATGAGGACCTGAGTTAAAAGCCAACTGTTGTATGCATCTGTAACCCCAGCACTCCTACGGAGAGATAGTAGCCAGAGATAGGTGAGTCGGCAGATGTTTGTGGCCAGCTAGCCTGGTAGGACAACAGAGACCCTGCCTCAAAATGGAAGATCAAGACCAATGCCCAACCCTGCTGTCCACACCCCCACTGTGGCGTGAGCGTGCCCGCACCTACGTGTGAATACACACTCAAAATTTTCATGAAGTAACCGGTTCAATGACTTTTGACAAATGATACCACTGATGAGATTACTCGGTACTCACCACCCCAGTCAAGGTAGAAAATACTCCCAGGGCTTTTGACCTTACAGCCTGAGCAGGAAGTGCCTGGGTGAGGCACCCACATGCACTCTGCCAGCTTCTTGTTCTCAGGGTAAACATGTAGATCTCGTCTATACAGCTGAGTCCCTGACAGTCTGTTCCCTGCTGTGCCAACTGGCATATCGGGTATGGAAACCCTGCATTTTGGACAGGTGGTGGTGGTGCACGCCTTTAATCCCAGCACTTGTGAGGCAGAAGCAGGCAAATCTCTGTGAGTTCGAGGCCAGCCTGGCCTACAGAGTGAGCTCCAGGACAGCCAGAGCTGTTACACAGAGAAGCCCTGTCTCAATAAACAAACAAACACCTGTGTACTTTGATTGTCCACACATTGCTGTATGAAACCCCACATTTTGATTATCCATTTGTCTGCCACAGGTATTGTATTGTGTGCAGCCTAGGGCTGATGTGAATCTAGAGTGTAAAGTGTTGTTACTGCCCCTCTCCAAGGTGAGGAGGACCCTGCAGCTGCAGCAGTGTGTGTGAGCAGTGTGTGTGTGTAGTGTGTATGTGTGTGTGTGTGTGTGTGTGTGTGTGTGTGTGTGTGTGTGTGTGCTGACTCCTGGTTTCCAGTTTGAATTGGCCAGGCGTCCTGTGGACTTGAGGCTGTGTGAGAGAAGCCCCTTCTGATGTGGCTGCAGCGGAGTGGAGTCCTGGCCGATTGGGAAGGGTTCACATCATTTAAGTACAAGTTCCCTGTATACTCTGGGAGGCTAGAGGAGGCTAAGGTGCTGGCTGGAAAGTGACAGATTTCCTACACCAGCCACACCCATCACCTACCTTCACTTGCTCTAAGACCCTGGAGAAGTCATCTTGGTTTTGTTTTTAATTTTTTTTTTTTTTGAGACAGTGTCTCATGTAGCCCAGGCTAGCCTTGAACTCACAGTGTACTCCAAAAGGGTGAACTTGAGCTCCTAATCCTTCTACCTCTATATCTATAACCCTAGGATTACAGGTGTGTACCGCCATGCCCAATTGTGTGTGTGTGTGTGTGTGTGTGTGTGTGTGTGTGTGTGTGTGTGTTTGAGACTGGGTCTCACTCTAACTCTGGCTGGCTTGGAACACACTATGTGGACCAGACTGAGCTCTGATACATACAGATTTGTCTGCCTCTGTCTCCTCAGTGCTAGGATTAAAGCTGTGCACCTCCATACCCTGCTCCATATCTAGTTTTGTTTTTTGGCTTTTTGTTGTTGTTGTTTAGTCTTTTGAGACAGGGTTTCTCTGGATTGCGTTGGAGCCTGTCCTGGAACTCATTCTATAGACCTAGTTGGCCTCAAACTTACGGAGACCCACCTGCCTCTGCCTCCTGAGTGCTGGGATTAAAGTCATCTAGTTGTATGTGATGCTGGGACATGAACCTAGGGCTCCATGTATGCTGCACTCTCCAACTGAGCTACATCCCCAGGCAGAAGAGAGAGAGGTGGCCTTACTCTGTAGCCCAGGCTAGCCTCAGATCTCGGGTCACCAACTCCAGACTTTCATACCTGTCTTTTATTTATTTATTTTTTTCCCTTCAGTACTGGTGATAGAATCTCCAGTTTCACGCATGCCAAGCGAGCACTCCACCACTGAGCTGTACCCTGAGAACTGGAATACCCCCAGTCCTGAGTCTTCCTGGTTCAGTGCCTAGAGTAGCCCCCACTGGATCAGAAAAGGCATCTCTCTCTCTCTCTCTCTCTGAAGCTCGAGAAGAAAATGCAGGCCCCTGGTGGCAGCGCTTCCCACATGAAGGGGCTGAGAGAAGGCTGACCACTGACATCCATCCACATGTGTGTTTTCCAGACCTGCCTCCCCCGCTGGAAGTTCTGCGTTAGTGACACGGAAAACAACCTGGGCTTTGCCCTGGGCCCCATGTTTGTGAAAGCCACCTTTGCTGAGGACAGCAAGAACATCGTAAGTGCTTCCTGTGCTTAGGGGTGTGGGGTTTGAACCCGGTGTGTGCTACGCAAGCATTCTACTGACTGAGCCATGGTCCCAACCCTTGTTGCTAATAGAGTGGACTGCACAGATAGTATTCAGTCGGCGGTTAACAGACAGACTCCACTCGGAGTCAAGGGCTGTCTGCCTTCGATGCCACCACCCCTGCTGCTGGCTAGTGCCACCATCCTCTGGAACCTTCCATCTGCCTTTGGCCTCCAGGTCTTGCCATGACACAGTTACTGTCCAGAGCTGCTGTTCATCTCCGGAGTGATTGCAGCCTCTTTGAAACTGTCCCTCAGAAGCAAGTTCTCTACATTTCAAAGCTCACTCCATTAAAAGTGATCTCTTTGCTTCAGTCAGTGTGGGAGAGGCGACTTCCTTCTCAGAAGGAATCTCAGTGCGCTGGCTCATGTCAGAGGCTCTGCAAAGTCCTGCCACGGGAGCTTTCCCAACTTCCCCAAAGCCTGCCTCATCTACTTGACCAGTCCTAACAGTGGGAGGCCCTGTCTTGTCTTGCTGGCTACTGTCAGGGAGACTTGGTTCCTCCCTGGCCCGGAACCAGAGGTTAACCTTTGGCTGACAGCACCCTTCTGCACAGGGAATCCTTGTGTTTAGGTGATGTCATAGCACAGCCCTTACTGGTGTGGCATCTGTCCCCTCAGGCCAGTGAGATAATCTTGGAGATCAAGAAGGCATTTGAGGAAAGCCTGAGTACCCTGAAGTGGATGGATGAAGACACCCGGAGATCAGCCAAGGAAAAGGTGAGGCTGCCTGGGAGTTCAGAGGGCTCCAGGCTACTGGTACTGAAGCAGAGCCTTCAGTGGAGGAGGGAGAGGGAGGGAAAAGGTCTGTCCAGTGAATATGTGCATGGATGCCATTGTGCCCATGAGTTTGTCGGGACATCCTGAAGCCCACAATGGCGTGATACCAGGAGACATTCCATAGCAGAAGGGGGAAGGGCAAGGAGCATGCAGGCCATAGAGGGGCTGGACCAGCCTTCCATAAGAACCAGCTCCTACCCTGTCTGCGTGCTCATTCCTGCAGCCATGGTTGTCCTTCACAGGGGCCAAGGAAGGCTGCGTGATATAATCGCCTCGCCTCTTAGCACTGCTCCTTGGGGTTCAGTTACAGTGCATGGACTTCGGGGGGCACACATCCAAGCCAGAATGGCTGTCTTGGGGGAAGTGACATTTCATCAGAATGTACCAGACTCATTCCAGGAAAGGAGGCAGGAGGCTAGCCCTGGCTCTCCTTGGCACAAACCCTGAGCCTGAACCCCACAGAGCTGGGGCAGGCTTGGGCAGCATCACTTGGCACTATCTTTCTTACTCCACCCCTCTGTCCAGGCGGATGCCATCTACAACATGATAGGCTACCCCAACTTCATCATGGACCCGAAGGAGCTGGACAAAGTGTTCAATGACGTAAGTGGCTTCCACCTGCCCCTCAAACTCCCTTATGCCCGTGTGGGGAAAGGCCAGGGTTGGTCTGATTTAGATGCTGGGGACAACATGGTTATTGTCTGTATCAAAGTGACTGGGGTGGGGTTTAAGGATATGGGCATGAGGATGGCTTTCCCTGTTCCTTTGTGTCCTCGATCAGTGGGGGTTCCTGTCTCACCAGAGCCACCACCAGCCATTGCTCAGTGGTTGTTACCAGAACACAAGCTGTGTACCCCTGCTAGAAATGGCCAGCTCCAGGGAGTGAGTGGGAAATACTAGCAGAATGGCTAGGCGAGGATGGCTCAATGGAAGAGCATGTACTCAGAGTGTGTGAGACCATAGGTTCCATCCCCAACACCACAAAACAGAAAAACAGAACGGGGGAATAAACACAGGTCTCCAATCCTAGCTCTCCAAAAGCCGGAGTAGGAGGAGCCGGGGTTCAAGGCCATCTTTGGCTACCTGGCAAGTTCAAGGTCAGCCTGGACTATTGGGTAGACCCTATCTCAAACAAACAAATGAAAAGAGTAAGAGAAGTGTGCAGAGCTGGCTCAGTGGTTAAGGGTCCATACTGCTGCCCTTGCAGAGGACCTGGGTTGGCTTCTCAGCACCCATGCTGGGCAACTCAAAACTGCCTATGACTCCAGCTCCAGGGGATCTGACTGCTTCTCCAGTCTGTGCACACACCCATGCACACACAAGTGAATATACAGACACATAAAATTTTAAAATTATTACTTTGAAGAAATGAAGGAAGAAAGCAGGTCTTCAAAGGCACAGTGAGAAACTGAACCTAAAGGGAGCTCTCACCCGCTGCTGCTGCTCCCAGACATCCTCCTGCCCCTGGGTCCTCTCTTCCTTCCTCAGACAATGATTAGACTTTTGACCTTGAAACGCTATCGGAAAGAGGAAGCATGCACCCCACAGGTGTCTTACAGCTTAGTTTAGGCAGCAAGGGGTAATTGCCATCCCTGCCACTTGGAGCTGTCAGCCAGTCAACTGCCTTGAGCGGGCTGCGGTTCTGACCCACAGGATTGGGTCTTCCGTGTTCTCATGATTGAGAGTTATTAGATGGAGCACTTTTGACATTACAGTAGCCTCACTCCGTGGTTATATTTAAAACCCGAATCTGTTAAAATTACTTCTGAGGCTGTGGGACTCTGTCTGCAGCCCGATTCCTTGAGAACCACTGCAGATACTCCCGGGTAGGTATCAGGATGTCAGAGCCACGGACTCCTGGAGGCCGCCAGGTGCTGCCCTGACAGTGACCTCAGCTGTTTCCAGTAGCTAGGAAGATCTAGAATGTATCTAAGCAAGAACTCTGCATTTGCCTGGGACAGAATCCAGGCTTCTCATTGAGGGTGCAGTTGGCTGTTAAGAGTGTAGGAGGGTGGTGCACGTAGAGGCAGGCAGGAGGCAGAGGCAGGCAGATCTCTTGTGAGTTCAAGGCCAGTCTGGTCTACAGATCAAGTTTCAGGATAGTCTCTAAAGCCACAGAGAAACCCTGTCTTGAAAAACAAAATGAGAGAGTGTGTATGAGGATCCAGCTGGGTGCTGAGAGGTATATGAGGGTGTATGCCCCTTCCCCACTTCTGAGATAGTTTAGCTCCAGGCCTTAGGTCTGTGCTGTTCACGGGGACCTATTTAATTTAATTAATTTTATTTGCTGACTCTGAGCCAGGGTCTTATGTAGCCCAGGCTAACCTAGAACTCTGTGTAGCCAAGGTTGACCTTGAACTTCTGATCCTCCTGCCTCTGCCTCTCAAGTGCTGGGATCACAGGCATGCACCACCATGTCCAGTTTAAGAATGTTGCTGATAGAATGCTACCCACACACACACACACACCAGCTTTGTTCATTCTAGACAAGCAATCTACCAATTGAGCTATACTCCCAGCCATATTAAATTAAAATGTAAGAGCCACATAAGCACATTTAAAGTGCCTCATAGCTAGTGTTTGCCATATTGGCTAGGACAGGTATGGGATAGATAAGTCTGTCAGTGCTGGACATATTCTTACCAAAGTCCAAAATGCTACAGCGGGGCATCTCACAACACCATTATGCTCTCCAGCATCTCTGGGTGATGCTATTAGTGATTTGTTTGTGTGTTTTTGTTTTTGTTTTGAAGAGGATGGTCAAGACCATCCTGTAGACCAATCAGTTGGCTGCGTGGGCGGGGCCTCGGTTCCCTTGGTCCCCAGCCTGGGCATGCTCTGATCTCTTGATTCTGCTTTGCTTTCCCAGTACACGGCAGTTCCTGATCTCTACTTTGAGAACGCCATGCGCTTTTTCAACTTCTCCTGGAGGGTCACGGCTGACCAGCTCAGGAAAGCCCCCAACAGAGATCAGTGAGTTCCCCAAGGTGTGGGCTTCTTGCACACAGGGAGACCCAGAGTGAGCTGGGGTGGGTGGAATGTGACTTCATCACTTACTGTTGTAAACAACATCTGAGGAATGGAGACAGTGAAGCTCCCACTTGGCACATGCAGAGACTGAAGGCCAAAGTGGGTCCTGGCTGGGGGCTGGCGAAGTCAGCATCGTCCCCAGCACCGGACCTGCTGGCGGAGTGGGCGGTGCTCTGTAGCTGGTGGAGCTGGCTTCCTGTCCCAGCTCTGCTGACTCAGCAGCGTTCACAGCTTCTCATTCTTGGCCTCAGAAAGGAAAAAGCTCGCTCGCTCCTGGGTCATGGCCCCACAGGTGGTTCTCAATACCTCATGAACAAAAGTGGTGGCTTCTCCATAGGAGCTTGCAGAAGGTTCTGGATGGGCCCCAACAGCTGTAACTGGGAACTTTCTCACAAACGCAACCTTATGGGCCTGGGTGTGGCTCACTGGTGGACTGCTTGCCTGGCAAGTGCAAGGACCTGAGTTTGATTCCCAGTACTGCAAAAGCAAACTCCAGAGTGAGACCCGGTGTCTGTCTTCTACTGTTTTGAGATTGGGTTTTTAGTATGTTGTCCAGGCTGGCTTGAACTCCAGCCTCAGCATCCCCAGGGCCCAAACAACAGGTGTAAGATGCTACACACAACTTTGGGTATGTTGGTATTTTATTTAGTTTAAAAGAAAAAAAGGTGTTTGCTGTAGAAGTGTGAGGGCTCTGTGCATTTGTCACCTCCCCTCTGTACTGGCAGAGGGAAAAAAGGACCCCTGGCCATGTCCCACCCACAAGTCTAGCCAAATTGGCAAGCTCCTGGTACCATGAGAGACCTTGTCTCAAAAATGTTAAGGTGGACAGCAACAGAGGAAGACATTCAACAGTGACCTCTGGCCTACACACACACCCCACACCACACACACTCACACACCATACACACACAGGTAAATGCAGGCTCCTGAGCTAAACATGTCTATTACACTCATAGGTAGAGCAACTTGTCTGGTGTGCATGAAGCCTGGGTTTTATCCCCAGGTCACAAAACAAAATAAACGAATGAGCAGAACATTTAGGAAAGCCAGGCACCCTCAGGTCAGTCCTGAATTACCTTCTCCATCCCAAAAGCATCCTGCAAAATTAACCTTCGTAATGACAACTCCCCTTTGCCTCTGGCGCCCCCTTGTGGACAAGAGATTCAGAACTCTAGTTTCCTCTATGTCTTCAATGATACTTTCTAAAGCATGAGATGGGCTTTGAAGCATGGATGCCAGTTCATCTAGTTCATCTGACCTTAAATTTAACAGTCTTTCAGCTAACTTTTGTAATGCACCCATGAATGTATCGGTGGTTATTTGGATATAGACGTGATGTGGTAAATTTCTCAATACCTTTACATGGCTTAAAGACACCCAGCAAAAACTTCTGTGGTGCTCGCTGGGAGGAAACAGAGTGACTGGGCTCATGTGCAAAATGTCCTTTCTCTTTTGCCATTCTTCATTGGCTTTCCCTCTGCACCAGAAAAACGCTGAGATGCCTGCTATTTGGTTCACGTTATATGGTTAGTTACAAACTTTTTGGTCTTAGGACTCTTCCATATGCTTAAAAACGTAATACTCCATCCTCAGATCTTCCAGGGTAGCTCAGGTGATGGAGTACTGGCCTAGCATGCTTGACCCTTGGCACCTCATAAAAAACAGGGTGATGGGAGCTGCAGAGATGGCTCAAAAATTGAGAGCACTGGCTGCTCTTCCAGAGGACCCAGGTTCAGTTCCCAGCATCCACATGGCAGCTCACAACTGTCTGTAATTCCAGTTCTAGAAAGTCCAACACCCTCACACAGACATACATGCAGGCAAAACACCAATGTACAAAAAAATAAAAAAAAAAAGGGGGTGATGTACACACTTGAAATTTCAGAATTTAGGTGATGGAGGAAAGAGGAACAAGAGAATAAGGTCAACCCTGCTACATAACACATTCTAGTCCAGCCATGAGTAAATAAAACATAGTGTAAAACAAAAATAAAACCAGGTCACCAGAAAGTGCTTAAAACATGCATTCCCTTGGTCTTATGAAAAGTTTATCAAATTAATATTTTTCACAAAAATATTTTATGTTCAGGTCATGGTAGCATACCCTTTAAACACTCAGGAGGCAGAGACAAACATGTCTCTATGAGTTTGAGGCTAGCCTGGTAGAGTTCCAGGCCAGCTAGGGCTACATAGTGAGACCCTGTCTCTCTCTCTAATGAGAGTAGGAGAGATTAGAAGTCTCAGCAGTTAAGAACATATCCTGACTGGCATTGGTGGCACATGCCTTTAATCCCAGCACTCAGGAGTCAGAGGAAGGCAGATCTCTGAGTTTGAGGCCAGCCTGGACTACAGAGCAAGTTCCAGGACAGACAGGACTGTTATATAGAGAAACCTTGTTCAGAAAACCAAAAAAGAAAGAAAAAGTAATACCTCCTATCACAAAGTATGGTGGTATATAACTTTAATCCAAGCACTCAGGAGGCAGAGGCAGGGGGATCTCTGAGTTCAGGGCCAGACTGGTCTACAGAGAGTTCTAGGACAGCCAGGGCTACAAAAAGAAACACTGTTTTAGAAGAAAACCAAAAACATATCCTACTTTTCTAGGGACCCAAATATACTTCTCAGCACCTCTGACCTCCATGCCCACATACAGGCTGAATATGCATACATAAATGCAATACATTTTTCAGATTTGTTTAATTATATATATGAGTGTTTTCCTGCTTGCCTGTCTGTGTGTGTACCATGTGCATGCCTGGTGCCTAGAAAGGTCAGAAGACAGGTCAGATCCTCTGGAACTGGAGTCACAGATAGCCAAGACACCGTATAGTGATGAGAACCAAACCCAGGTCTTCTGCAAGAACATGTGTAGGGTGTGTGAAGCAGAATCACTAAATCTAGCTAACCATTTGTCCCATGGCTCTCCTGGCTCTGCCTCCCAGGCCGGCCACCATGTGTATGCCACCTGGCATTTACATGGCTGCTGGGGACCTGAATTCCAGACTCCACGCTCACACAGGCAGCACTTCACCAGTGAGCCACGTCCCTTTTTTGTTTTGTTTTCCAAGACAGGGTTTCTCTGTGCAGCTTTGGAACCTAGCATGGCACTCACTCTGTAGACCAGGCTGGCCTCGAACTCACAGAAATCAGCCTGCCTCTGCCTCCCAAATGCTGGGATTAAAGGCGTGTGCCACCACTGCCTGGCCAGTTGTTTTGTTTTTAAGCAGGGTTTCATGTCACTCAAGCTGGCCTTGAGCTCACTATGCAGCTGAAGGTGACTGAATCCCTGATTGCATCCTCCAGCCTCCACATCCTAAGTGCTGGGAAAGTGCTGGGAATGTTCACCATTCCCAGCTGTGTTGATCTGGTTTTTGGTAGAGAGCCTGTTGGGGAAGCCTCGGTAGCCCTTAAGGCCTTTTGAGCCTTACATAGCAATAGAGGATGACCTTGATTTCCTGGTCCTTCTGCTTCCAGCTCTTGCATGGTGGGATTACAGGCATGTACTGTCGTCCCTGTTTATGCAGTGTTGGGAATTGATCCCAGGACTTTGTACAACTTAGACAAACACTCTACCATTCTGAACTGCAGCTCTAGCCCCTAGAGTCCACTTTTTTGTTTGTTTGTTTGTTTGTTTGAGACAGAGTCTCTGTTGGGTAGTTCCAGCCAGCTGGCATCAAAATCATAGAGATCACCTGCCTCTGCCTCCCAAGTACTGGGATCATAGCGAGTGCCACCACTGCCCGGCTCAGATCTCACATTTTAAGACCCTTGACAATGGTCTCTAAGCCACGCCCGCCTTCCCTTCCACCAGATTTGCCAGAGATCTCATGTGTGCTTGTGGCTTGCAGGTGGAGTATGACCCCGCCCATGGTGAATGCTTACTACTCACCCACCAAGAACGAGATTGTGTTTCCAGCTGGAATCCTGCAGGCCCCATTCTACACCCGCTCTTCACCCAAGTAGGTCTTGTCTGGTGCTCTTATCCCAACCTCAGCAACCCCCAGGCCAGTCTGGTCAAGCTCCCATAGCCAGCCAGTCCCCTTGAGCCATTGGTGCCCAGAGGGCCCAGGATACCAGGAATTGGGAGATAGATAGTGAATGAAACTCTGGTCCTGAGTCCTTCTCTTCTGGCCTCTCTTGATTCTAATGTCCTTGCATAGTGGGGTTTAGAGGATCATGTCAGAGTCAGGATCTCTGGACAGCGTCTTAAAACACAGCTGGAAGGCAGACATTATGTCTATGTTAGTGCAGGCGGGCTTTGAAAGCCACCATCCTGGGTCTGAATCCCAGGCTGGGTGTGGACTATGGGACACTTAGGCAGACAGGCTGACCTGGCCCAACCTCAGTTCATTCATGAGTATTAAGACCCAACTCTGGGGCAGGGCGGTGGTGGCGCACACCTTTAACCCTAGCACTTGGAAGGCAGAGGCAGGCGGATCTCTGTGAGTTTGAGACCAGCCTGGTCTACAGAGTGAGTGCCAGGACGGGCTCCAAAGCTACACAGAGAAACCCTGTCTCGAAAAACCAAAAAACAAATACAAAACCCCAAATCTGCTGCGGTAACTTACACATGCATGGCCCCCAGATTAGTCAGCTGTGGCTAACTCTGCCCAGCCTCCTGCTATCTCCGGGAGCCATATTCCCAGAAAGCCCTGCAGGTCTCTACCACATCTTGGGATCAGAGGTCACCTAACGGGTTTCACCCTCACCTGTGCGTTCCTCCTCCAGCGCCTTGAACTTTGGTGGCATTGGCGTTGTGGTGGGCCATGAGCTGACTCATGCTTTCGACGATCAAGGTACATGTTCCTCGGGGTCCCATTCAGGCAGAACCAGCCAGCTTCCTGCCCCACCCCTCCCCCCACTCCTTCCCCCACCCCCATCACTTCTAAGGATCTTAGTATGGAAGGATTGGTGTTCAAAGCCAGGCTCTGCTGCCTTCGGTATTAGCTCCTGCCAGTCCCGACACGTGTCCACACCCCTCTTCTCTCTGCTGGGAACATGAGGATTCCGTGTAGTGGTGGGAAGGTGGTTACTATGAAGCCCCTGCTCATGGCTCCTACTCAGGTTGGCAATAGTGTTTGGCAGGGAGTGTACAGTTCTCTACTGGAGACAGATTTTTCTTGTGTCCTGCCAGCCAGTTCCCAAACAGCCACACAGAGACTTATTATTAATTATAAATTCTCGACTGATAGCTCAGTTTGCCACTAGCTCTTAAAACTTACATCAGTCCGTATTTCCTATCTAGGCTCTGCCACATGCTGCTAACTGTTCTCAGTACGGCAAGTTCATCTCCTGCTTCCTTAGCATCTCCTGTCAACTCCTCAGAGTTCACTTAACTTTCTCGTCTCTTTTTGTCTCCCAGTCCCACCGAACCTCTACCTGTCCACCTGTTGGCCAATCAGCTTCTTTATTAAACCAGTCACAGTGACATAGTTTAAAGGAATAGTCCACACTCTACCATTCTAGAAACTTCTCTGGTCTGACCATAGTCAGAGAAATGACAGTCAAACCCTCACCATTAGCTAATAGCCAGACTCCCACTTACTGCCTCCCACCTTGGGGACCTCATAGCCCAGAAGGGAAAGCTGGGGCCTGCCTGTGATCCTGACACTGCCAGCCCTGGGTAGGAATCTATTCCTTGGGGTCAGGAGTCCTTAGCTTGTGTTAAAAGCCAACCCTCAGTGCCCTTGAACTGATCATCAGTGGTCTGGATGGTCTCTGGTACGACTGGTCAAGCCTCCATCACATAGGTCGATCACTCGCATCCATGTGACCTGGAGGGCGGCAGGTCGCACTGCGTGACCACTCTACCCCCTCCACAGGCCGGGAGTATGACAAGGACGGGAACCTCCGACCCTGGTGGAAAAACTCGTCCGTGGAGGCATTCAAGCAGCAGACCGAGTGCATGGTACAGCAGTATAGCAACTACAGTGTGAACGGGGAGCCCGTGAACGGGCGGCACACCCTTGGCGAGAACATCGCGGACAACGGGGGACTTAAGGCAGCCTACAGGGTATGTCTGCTTCCCCGGGGCTGAGACTGTTCAAGGATCTCATCAGTAGCGGATCAGTGCAGTAGTGGATGAGCCTTGGTTTGCTCAGTCAATAAATGGAGTGGAGTGACTGAGTGTTGACTGAGAGCCCTGAGCTCAGCCGTTAGGAGGCTTCCTGCTGGGAACCTGCCTTCCTGAGCCCCAGGGAGAAACCAGGCCCACTGCACAGCCTGGCCATTCTTCCCAGAAGCCACTACCACATCAGACAGGAGGGACCAGCGTGGGAGAGGGACTGTGTCGGTTACTCTCTCTTTGTGACAAAACACCCAACTTGTTTTGGTTTGCAGTAGCGGATAGTCAGGCAGGAAGGCTCGGTGGCAGGCGTAGGGGGGAAGGCAACCAGCCACATTGCCTCTGCAGTTAGGATTTAGAAAGTAAACAGGAAGTGCCTGAGCTGTAAAGCCTGGAGGCCCGCCCCCACAGTGATCCACTTTCTCCAGTAAGACACCACCTCCTAAAGGTCCCTCAGCGGTCCCAGTCCGTACCACCATCTGTTAACCAAGCGTTCTAAACTTGAGCCTATGGGGGGGCATTTCACATTCACACTGAATTCACACCCAGGGACACTGAAGGTTCTGGGTTCGAGTCCCAGTGGCGTGGCTGAGAACTCCTAGCTTTTCTCCCAAGTTCTGGGATTAAAGGCATGTGCCACCGTGGCCCAGCCCTGCGCTGAGTTTGAGATCCATCGTGGGTACCTGGCTGGATCTACACCTGAGAGAGGCTGGAGTGGGAAGCAAAAAGTTGCCATCTAGCATAACGGAGTGTGTGTGTTTTAGGCTATAGGGTTGAACTCCTCCCCTTTTGAATGAGAACATAGAGGGAAGCCGACGCCCAGGTACCCACCTCTGCCCCTGAACCTGCACAGGTGAGTGGCCCATCCTCACCTGTGTCATGTCTCAACTCTGCCTCTCTCTCCTCGCAGGCTTACCAGAACTGGGTGAAGAAGAACGGGGCTGAGCAGACACTTCCCACCCTGGGCCTCACCAACAACCAGCTCTTCTTCCTGGGGTTTGCACAGGTGAGTTCCCTGGGAGCAGAGGCAGGCGTGTTCCTTTGTGGGCAGTACAAGAGCTCCAGAGCCAAAGGCAGGTTCCCCTCAAGTGGCACCTTCCTAAATCAGAGGTGCAAGGAAGGGCAGGAATCCGCCCGCCCGGAGCTCCTCCTGGCTCCCTGGGATCTCAGGCTCACTCCGCTGCTGTCCTGGCCGGGACAATGGAATGGCTTCAGGGGCCACGGTGACCCCAGATCCCCCTTTGTGCCCCGCCCCAAGGTCTGGTGCTCCGTCCGCACACCTGAGAGCTCCCACGAAGGCCTCATCACTGACCCACACAGCCCCTCCCGCTTCCGGGTCATCGGCTCTGTCTCTAACTCCAAGGAATTCTCAGAACACTTTCACTGCCCTGCTGGCTCCCCCATGAACCCTCAGCACAAATGCGAAGTCTGGTAAGGGCTGCAGCCCAGGAAACACGAACGAACGGAAGACGGGAAGGGTCTGCAGCCAGCTCCTTCCAGCCTCCAGGCCTCCGCCCAGCCCCTCAGCTGCCTAGGGCCCCTTCCCACCCTGGAGGGTATGTATCCATCCTGTCTAAGCCTATGATGGAGGTTCATTGCTTGAACCCAAGATCTGACCCTGTGAGGCCCTGGCATCCCAGACACCCATGTGTGATGCTAGAGGGCGTTTGTGTGTCCAGCTGGTGGGCCTCACACTGACAGCGGCAATGGGACACAGTCCCTTGCCCACATCCAATGCCAGTTAGTTATACCACAATACCACTGTGTCAAATGCTTTAAAGATATATTTTTGGGGAGACTATTTTTTAAGCATTATGGAATACACTGGAAATCTTCAGGGAAAAATGCATTTAAAACACTTTTTTTTTTTAAAGGAAAGATTAGTATATTTATTATGTTCTCTTTTTCTAAGTAACCTGTGGACAAAGGAAACCCCACTGATTCACCCCAGGGGACCCCAGGCTGCTGAGCAAGGCTCCCACACTCACTGCATCAGTCCATTATTGGGGTGATTGCTTCTGTAGTCACCCATGCAGACAGAAGATGTAGGGACCAGGCAGAGGGAGGAGCCTAGCTTCTGGGCATGACCTTCTCAGCTCGCCTGCCCTGTCTCTGGAATCCCCTTGGGAACTCCAACAAGGATGGGCTGATACCCAAAGTTGATAGCCGTGGCCGCACAAGGCCAGAGTAGGGCCCTCCCATGGGGGCCCCTGAGCAGTCTGGACCAGACCATAGGAGCCCCTTGGGACCGAGCCCCTCCCCCACATTAGATGCACACTGATCTCCAAAGATGTCTTTCTTTTGGTCCCACCTCTTCTGGCCTTGGGGACCTGTGGCCTCTCTGTAGCAATTCCGGTATCTTGAAGTGGTCTGCCTCGCTGACCCTTGGCACCATGGTAAAGGAAAAGTATAGTCCAGTTCTCTCTCCAAGCTCAGTAGCCCAGAGTTGCCCTGGCCTGGTTCCCAGGACCCATTCTCTAGTGCCTTAACTGAGGCTGTGGCCCCTGAGCTCCACCAAGGAGGCAGCCCTGCCTGGAGCCCAAGGTTTTCTCCGTGGAGTTCCCAAGTGTCCTGACCACAGGCCATCTCCCAGGAGGGTTGCCATCCCAGCCTGCCTATAGGGCAGCCACTCCAGATGGCCAGTGTTGGGAGCTGTTGGCCTCTCTCAGGCTTCCAGCCTCCCATGGCATTTGAGTTGAAATAAACCAGTTCTTATAGGTGGTGGGTTTTCTCGCATGGGGCGGGAGGGAGTGGGGGGGCAGGCAGCTGTGAGTCAGAGGAGGCTGAGGATGGAAGGTTCCCAGCCTCATCTGGGCTACAGAGAAGTCATCCGTCCAACAGCATCACCCAATAGTAGATGTATGGGTTCACACTACATCTACTGTGGTTCTCGTGATGGCTGTGGGGAGGCAAGCCCCTGTAACCTGTGAGCAGGGAGCCCAGTAGTGCCACCACCTGGCAGGCCGTGCCCCCACATTGCACAGCACCCACCCACTCCCCTGCCCCATACCATAGTCCTCCTTGGCCAGGAAGCTCAGAAATGTGTAGTCTTGGCCCTGCTCGTTCCCGGTTAGCCTTAGCACTTGGGCAGGAAGCAGCAAGCTGGCCCCTGCCAATGGTCCTGGCCCCTGTAAGCATGCTCAAGGTCTGGGAAGGATTACCCCGGAAGCAGGAAGGAGCTGGGGTGCTGGGGCCATTGCCCTGCCACACAGAGGTGGATGGGCCTTCTGGGCCTGCACCCTCTGCCCCTTCTGCCCTGTCTCTTGCCTCCCTGTGGAGAGGCAGGTCCTGGAAAGAGTCCAACACCAGTCTGTGGAAGCAGGATCCTGAGCTGAGGTTCAGCAATACAGGTATTGCTCGGGATGCAGGGCAGCCATAGCAGGAAGGCCCAGGCTGAGCAGGATGGATGGGTGCAAAGCAGCAACCCCCTCCCTCCAGAGATTTTAGGAAGGCAGAGGTGAGAAGGACGGCTGCCCTCACAAAGACCCCACCTCTCAAGCCTGGGAGCTTCCCTGCGGGTTCAAGGACATGGGGTTTGGAGCTGGGGAATCTATTTTTTGTATTATTATGGTTTGTGCTACTGTAGTTTGGGTGTGGCACTATTGTAATTAAAATAAAGGACTTGTACCAAGCGCCTTATGTCTGAATGTCCATCCTTCTTGGGTGATGTGTGTCCTGTGAGAGCACGAGAGAGACCCTGGTCAGCACAAAGCTGCCCACCTTTGCAGCCATCTCAGACCCTGATGAGTGCCAGGCTACTGCTTCCTGTGCCCACATGGCCGTTCCTTCAAGGAAATGTTTGTGTGAGTGCCCCTTGCTGGTGAGAACTGTGCCCCTCCCTCCCCTCGTGCACATATACATGCATGCATGATCATACACATACACATAAATACGTGCATGCCTGCACACACACACACACATACATACATACATACATTCACACACATATACATTCATGCATGTGTACACACTGAAAGAGTGATGTTTCCGGCCCGGTGGTAGTGGTGGCAGCGCACACCTTTAATCCCAGCACTGGGGTGGCAGAGGCAGGTGGATCTCTGTGAGTTTGAGGCCAGTGTGGTCTACGGAGCGAGTTCCAGGACAGAGAGAAACCCCGTCTCAAAAAACAAACAAACAAACAAAAAAGTCATGTTTCCATTGTTTTAGAACAAAAGCCTTTGTTTGGGTGGAATAGGGATTCTCAAAGACGTTAGTTTTTACACATCCTCTGTCTACAGTGTTCTCCCTTGGCTTCTCTGCCTCAGAAACTCCTTCCCATCCTCCAAGGCTCCAACAATAGCAACTCCTCCTCCTCCAGGAAGCCTTTCTCACCTCCCATCCCACACAGGCTTCCTCTTTCCAACTAGGGTGTGTCAGTTTGCTGGGCCAACACAAAAACCACAAACTCACTGACTACATGACGGAAACTCATTAGCTCATAGTTCTGGAGGCCCAAAGGCCAAGACCAAGGTATTGTTAGGGTTGGGTCCGCCTCCTGGTGTCAGGAAGAATGCTCTAGGCCTCCTGACCTCTGATGGCATTACACCCCAGCATGCATGGGACAGAGGTGCCACTAGCTGCCACCCTTTCCCAAGAAGAGACATATAACAACACTTCCTGTCAGATTCCCAATGTACCTCTAGACCCCAGCCTGCAGAAACCAGTACTTTTTTTTTTTTTTTTTTTTTTTTTTTTTTTTTGAGGCAGGGTTCCTCTGTGTAGCTTTGGTTGTCCTGGAACTCACTCTGTAGAACAAGCTGGCCTCAAACTCACAGAGATCCGCTTGCCTCTGCCTCCCGAGTGCTGGGATTAAAGGCGTGCGCCACCACCGCCTGGCTCGTCAGTACTCTTAACAGACCCCTTTCTCAACAACCACTAAGAGAACAGGTGGCCTCTGGGTCCCCAGCCCTGAGTCCTGAGCCCCCATGTCTCCCTCTTCGTAGACAGTGCGTCGACAGCTGCCACCATCAGCAGTGGCCCTCCCGTGAAGGGCTTCTTGCCTGACTGTTCAGGCTTTCCCTTCCAGCTGGGGACTGTGGAGAAGACAGAGCTGAGTCTTCAGAATAATTGGAAAATGTAAGTGATCTGGAGTCATTGACTGTGAGCTCGAGAGCCAGCAGGGTCCACTCTGCATGGAGGGATTAGAGGAGACTTTAAATACTCCCAGACTCCAGTACAGCATTGGGCCTAAGGACAAACGACTTCACAAAGAAGTTCACCGCTTCACTGGAGATGAGAAGTGTAGAGGCATACCCCAGCCGTGCCCGGAAAGGTCTGTGCGTAAATGATTCCAGTGCTCCCCTAAGCTAAACTAATTCCAGCATACTCACAACCGGAATCCCAACGTAATTATCTGTGAGAGAGTGTGTGTGTGGGTGAGAGCATCAGGGCTGGTGGACACTAGAGCCACTTAAGATACATTGTCATTGTAACAGGCTTTCTCTTGGGCCACAAACCAGCTCCCAGATCAGGACACGGAGACTTATTATTAATTATGAATGCTTGACCTTAGCATATGCTTGTCCCACTGGCTCTTTTAAACCACACTAACCTGTCTCTCTTCGCCTACATTTTGCCGCAGGGCCTTTTACCTTGCATTGTGCGCTCTCTACTTTAACTGCTTCGTCTGTGTCTGCTTGGTGGCTGCCTGGCAGGCTGGCCCCAGGTGTCACCTCTTGTTCTTCATTTCCTCTTCTAGAGCCTAGATTCCTCCTGCTCATTCTCTCTGCCCACAAGCCCCACCTGTTCCTCTCCTCCCTCGTTATTGGCCATTCAGCTTTCTATTAGACCAATCAGGTACCTTAGGCAGGCAAGGTAAACAGCAACACAACTTACATAGTTAAACAAATGTAACATGTCTTTAATAGTTAATGTTCTGCAACATGTCCTTTTTTTTTTTTTTTTTTTTTTTTTTTCTTTTTGAGATAGGGTCTTTCTGCTGTGTTGCCCAGGCTGTCCTGGAACTTCCTCTGTAGACCAGGCTGGCTTCAAATTCACAGAGATTTGCCTGCTTCTACCTCCCGAATGCTGGGATTAAAGGTATATCACTGCCTGGCTGATACATTGTCATCTTAAACAGAATTTTAAGCTGATTGATGTTGATGAGAAATACACAGGAGTACCCAAGATTGGTTATTTAAGACAGAATTTCATGTAGCTCAGGCTGGCCATGAACTTGCTTTATCGCTGAGGATGACCTATTTTAAACTTCTCTTTTTTTAATTATCCATTTTTATTTCGTGTACATTAGTGTTTTTGCCTGCATGTATATCTATGTGAGGGTGTCAGATCTTGAAGTTAATAGACAGTTATAAGTTGCCATGTGGGTGCTGGGAATTGAACCTGGGTCCTGTGGAAGAGCAGTCAGTGCTCTTACCTACTAGAGCCATCTCTCCAGCCCTATCATAAACTTCTGATCTTCCTGCCTGCAGCGTCTCAGTGGGATGATTACAGGTGTATAAAACCACACAGTGTTTATGGGACGAAGGAGATGGGCCTCATGGTGAAACACGCCTGCTCTGACCCTCCCAGGTGAGCATGCCATGTAATGACCTAAGATTGAGGCATGTCACATCTGAGGCAGTGGTACCAAGTAAGGGAGAATGTGGAATTTGATCCGGCAATGAATCGTGTCTGGGAGAGTAGATACACATGGTGTATACATACACACAGGCAATCACACAGTCACACATACCCACAAGTTAAAAGTCTTAAAAAACTAAAACAAAACAAGTAAAAACAAAAAAAGACAAGACCAAACATGGCAGTATAGGCATCAAAGCAGGCTTAGGGGTTTTCACATAACCATGACTGGCCTGGACCGAGGTATGTAGACAAGACCCAACTTTGAAAGGTTTTTCACAGCTGTTCAGAAGACTGGAGTGGGAGGGGACTGGAATGGAATCGGAGATAGCAATCAGTCAGGGAGCATCGAAAGTGGAGTGTGTGACACACCCAGGGGAGCGAAGAGCCTGTACCTGGGCTCTACCCTCATTTCCATTTCTTTTTGTAACACCAGGGCAAAACCCAGGAAAGTTCTCCAGAAGGCTTGCGCTGGCTCAAGCAAGCAGTTTCTTCCTATAGTGTTAATATATGACCACCAGATGGCGCCAAAACACAGAGGATCTCCTGGCTGACAGGTCCCACCCTGAAGTTAGTCATTTGAAGGCAGGGCAGACACTTAAAGTAATCTTGGACTAAGCTCCTGAAAATGTGAATTCTAGTTCCTCCCCAACAGCTTCCTGACTTGGACACATTCCTTTGTATCTCTGAACCTTATTAGTAACAAGAACAGAAGTTATAACCTAGGCCCGGGCCACACGTCACCTAATTTTAGAGACAGGTGGGCCAATACGGAGACTCAGAACTCAGTGTTTCAGACCTGAGTTTAATCCCCACTCCAACTCCTAACCATTACCTGGTGACATTAGAGTCACCTGCGAAGGAGGGACCTCAGTTGAGCAATTGCCTCCATCAAGTTGGCCTGTGGGCATGGGGGGGGGGGAGGGACAATTTCTTAATTGCTAACTGATACTGATTCAGGCCACCGTGGGAGGTGCCACCCTAAGCTCACAAGGGTGTGTGTGTGTGTGTGTGTGTGTGTGTGTGTGTGTGTGTGTGTGTGTGTCTGGGCTGTACAAGACAGTAATGGAGAAGCAAGCCAGGTGTCTTAATTGGTGTTCTATTACTGTGAAGAAACACCATGATCAAGGGAACTCATAAAAGAAAGCATTTAATTGGTGACTAGCTTACAGTTTCAGAGAGTTGGCTCATGATCATCATGGCAGGAGCATGACAGCACCCATGTTGCTGAGGCAGGAACTGAGAGATTTACATTCTGTTCTGCAGGCAGGCAGGTCAAGAGAGCCACTGGACCTGGCATGGGCTTTTGAAAATCCTCCCCCAGTGACACACCTCCTCCAACAAGGACATGCCCACTCCTACAAGGCCACACACCCCCTAACCCTTCCAGGCTAACTAGGGACTAAGTATGCAAACATATGAGCCATATGCCCTGGAACTCCCGCTGTAGACCAGGCTGGCCTCAAACTCGAAGAGATCCGCCTGCCTCTGCCTCTCGAGTGCTGGGATTAAAGGCATGCACCACCACCTTCCTGAAGGTTGTTTGTTTTTTGTACCCAAGTCCAATTAGTGCTGTCCTGCCAGAATGTTGACTGATCTGTTCGGCTTGATCCTGTGTAGATAACTGCAGCTAAGGTGACTTCCTAAGGGCATTGGACATGTCCTCTCCAGAGTGGTTTATTTCATCAAATTAACTAATCAGTTGAGAGAGGATCTCGCTATGTATCACAAACTGAGCTTGCACTCAGCCTAAAATGGCCTTGAATTTACAATCCTCCTGCCTCAGGTGTTCAACCCCACTAGTGCTGAGATCATAGATTTTTTCCACACCTAGCAGTTCCATCCTCCTCATGAGCCTCAGTTTCTCCATCAGAAAAAAATCAACAACAACAACAAAACAGGTTAGGTGTGACTGGACCCTTCTAGCCCTGACGTGTCCTCCTCCCCCCTCCCTCTGTTTTTTAAATTTATGTTTTATTTTATTTATTTACTTATGTATTTATTGAGACAGGGTTTCTCTGTGTAGTCCTGGCTGCCCTGGAACTTGCTTTGTAAACCAGGCTGGCTTTGAACTCGCAGAGATCATCCTGTCTCTGCCTCCCGAGTGCTGGGCTTAACGGAGTGTGCTGCCACACCTGGCTTTCTTTTCTTTTTCACCCATCACTTATTCATCCTTTCAACATCGATTTATCACTTTATTCCAGGTGCAGCTAACAAACCAGATGCACACCAAAACAGGTGTCCCTCCCTGGGAGGTGTTTGGTTGGAAGCCTGTTTTTTCAAAAGCTGCCCCTCCAGGAGTCGATCCTTGCAGGTTATTTCCTGTTTGAGTGGAGGGGGTGGGATTGTGCCAAGAATTTATTTCCGTGCATCTCTGGGTGGCTGTGTTCACACACGCAGGGGCACACACACACACACATTTATATATAACGTTTGCAGCAGTGTTGTCATGGGAACCAGTTTTTGGTATCTCTGGTCGCAATGGATGCTTGGGAGTGGAGGAGCTTCCATGGAGCATCCCCTGTATTCACTTTTGTGTGGCGTGAAACCCTGCTGGGAGAGTTGCCCTGAGAGTGGTGCACAGCCCTTTTGATCTCTGCTGTGTATTTTTCCCATTGACCTTGTCAGACATGAGTGAATGGGACTGAGGGGCTGAGTGTTAAGCTTGGTGGCTGACCGACAAGATCGTCTGGGACATTTGCCAGCCTAGTGGCACATCACTCGGGCTTCTCCTCCTTTGAAATGCTGAGGGCTGGGGGATGATGTGACTGAAAAGACATGAAACAGCCAAGGGTTGTATTCTCAGAAATAATAGCCACAGTGGCCACTTTGAACTCTGTGCAGTGCCGGCTTGGGGAAGGAGCCGAATGCCAGACAGAGGGCGAGAGGGAAATTGCTATTCCCTGAGCACTGGCAGTGGGCCTGGCCCCAGACTGAAGTCTGTGATCATGTCCTTCTCAAGTCAGCTCTGTGAGATGGATGTGGCCATTCTCAATGGGAGCCTGGGATTTGGAGAAGAGGAGCCAGCTAGATGGGGAGGAGGTATGAGGCTGAGGTTCGAATTCAGGCCCAGAGCCCAGGCTTTGCACACCATCCTTGCGTAGTTACCTTTGCTGCAACTGATACCACAGACTGGGTTATTTTTTTTTTTATTATTTTGGACAGAGTTTCCAAAGCTAGGCAGTGGGAGGCAGAGGCAGGTAGATTTCTGAATTTGAGGCCAGTTTGGTCTACAGAAGGAATTCTAGGATAGCCTGTTTCAAAAAATCAAGGTGGGGGGGGGGGAGGTAGGGAAGGAAAGGGAGAGAGGGAAGAGAGAGAGAGGTTGCCCTGACTGTCCCAGAACTCACTATGTAGACTATTCTGGCCTCAGCCTGCCTTAGCCTCCCAAGTCCTGGAATTAAAAGCAATGTACCACCATGCCCAGGTCACTTATTTTACTTTTAATCATGCACATGTGTGTCAGTGCACACGTAGGTAAGTGTCTGCAGAAGGCCAGGAGAGGGCATCAGGTCCCTTGGAACTGGAGCTGGAGGTGATTGTGAGCCACCTGATGTGGAGGCTGAGCCTTGAAGTCAGGATCTCTCAAGAGCAGGACATATTCTTAACCAGTAAACCATCTACCCTTACCCTCCTCTCCTCCCTCCCTCCCTTCCTCCCTCCCTCTCTTTAAAAACTCAGTAACAGCTCAGTCGATGAAGAGCTTGCTTTGAAAGGATGAGGACCTGAGTTTGAGCCCCAGCGCCCATATACAAGAGCCAGGTGTAAGGATATGCTTGGAATCCAAGTGCTGACGAAGGAGACGTGCAGCCTCTTGGTAATCAGAAGCCTGCCCATCTAGCTGATCGGTGAGCCCAGGTCCCAGGGACATCCCTGTCTCATGAAACAAGGTGAGTGTCTCCAGAGGAAGGCCATGCATGGCTGATCTCTACCTCCAAGTATACGCTCACACACATGCATTTATTTGTACACGCATGTCCACATGAACACACAAACATACTGTGAACATTATGCCCTGAACACCATCATTGAGTTCCACTCTGTCATGATCTCAGTCATTACTTTGCAAGATCCACCCTCCAAGTACCATCAGTGTGATCTTCTGGGGGGGGGGGTCCAGTTTCCAGTACATGAACTTCGGGGGTACACACCGGAGCCAGGCCATACACCACATACCTCTGGTCCTTTTACTGCAGTCAGATTCCCCCTCAATTCTAGGCCAGGACTGGAGTGAGAAGCAGCAAGGAGTGGAAGCCTAAACATTCTTCTCCTGAGAAACTGAGTCCCGGTGGCATAAGGGGTCCTGAGTGGTTAGCAGGATGCCCTGCCCAGGTCTGTGTGAGAGCTTGTAAGACAGCTGGTTCACACTGCTTTTGTGAGGAGGACTTACACTCTCACTGACTTGGCCACCCAGGGCCATGTGGGTGCTAAGCTCATGCTCTACCAAGGAGTCACCATCCCCACCAGGCACTCTGTACTGGTTCCTTATAAAGTCTGGTGAGATTAGTGACGTACAGATAAGAAGACTGATGAAACAGTCACCCAGGCAATAAGCTGAGAGATCTGAACCCAAGCCACCTACCTGGCTTCAGCTCTGCATCCCTCCTCCTCCTTCTCCTCCTCCTCTCCCTCCTCCTCTTCTTCTTTTTGAGACAGGGTTTCTCTGTGTAGCCCTGTCCTAGAACTCCCTCTGTAGACCAGACTGGCCTCAAGCTCACAGAGATGCCCCTGCCTCTGCCTCTCGAGTGCTGGGACTGAAGTCATGTGCCATCACCAGCGGGAAGGCAGGGGTGCCTCACTTATTGACAATATCCTATGTGTCTCTGGATCTTGCTAGATCTTTCTTCTCATAGCTTTGCTGGAACGTCAGAACTACCACAGGCCTCTCCTGACAGAGGAGAGAGAGAGTTTAACTACAGTCTCAGAACTGGGCTCAGTGCCGTGATCCTCTGTTTTCCAAATGGACTTCCTATGCTGCAAAAGTAGGTCAGCCCTGGGCCCTCATCCCATAGTCCCTGGTCATGGTGCCAAGAACAGGAAGGACTCTACACACCAGGAAGGAAGAGGACTCCCACCTCCCCAAATGAAGGGTGCCCCCAAATTGGCCAGAGTAGGGCTACATAAGATGATTAAATCAATACCATCTTCCAGTATCTGTAATCCTTCATTTCTCAGTGAGTCAGCCTCTGGACAGGGGTGACAGAAGTGAAGGTCATAGCCCCTGTCCTTGGATCCTTGGAGAAAGACTTGGAAGTCTTCATTTTGATGTATGAAATGAAAAGAACACATGCCTCTATCTATCTATCTATCTATCTATCTATCTATCTATCTATCTATTTATATCTGGTTTTGATTTTTCCAGCAGGGTTTCTCTGTGTAGCCTGGCTAACCTGGAACTCGCTCTGTAGACCAGGCTGACCTCGAACTCACAGAGATCTTCCTGCCTCTGCCTCCCCAGTGCTGGGATTAAAGGTGTAAGAGGTTTCTCTTTATGTGCAAAGAAATTGTGAGGCCGGGAATAGCAGTACATACCTGAAATCCTAGCAGCTTGGAGATGGAGGCAGGAAGATCAGGAATTCGGGGTTATCTTTGGCTACACAGCAAGTCTAAGGCCAGCATGAGCTATGTGAGATCCTGTTTCACAATGAAGCAGAAAGCAACTCACAGATTGGGGATGTAACTTGGTCAGTAGAGTGCTTGCCTAATGTTCCCAGCATTGCATAAACTGAGCAGGGTGGGACACATATGCCTGTGATCCCTGCCCTCAGGAGGCAGAGGCAGAGGCAGGTCCAAAAGTTAAGTCTGATGTAGAGACCGTGTGTGTGTGTGTGTGTGTGTGTGTGTGTGTGTGTGTGTGTGTATGTGTGTGTGTGTGTGTGTATTTATTGAGTACCTACTACGTCCCATGCATCGAGTTGTGTAAGCCCCTTATCAACAGAACCACAAGAAAATAGCATCCTAACATAAGAGAAGCAGAAGGGAAGGAAGAGAAACTGAGACAAAGCGGCATACTAGTTTTTCATTTGTTTCAGTTCCTAATTGTTTTGTTTGTTTGTTTGTTTGTTTTTTGTTTTTGTTCTTGTTATGTCGTCCGGCTGTCCTCAAATTTGCTATGTAACCCAAATTGGTTCGAGACTCTTGGCAAGTCAGCTTTCCTTCCCAGTGCTGGGATTACAGGAGTGTGCCTGGCTCTGAGTGGGCTCTGAAGGAGAAATAGGAGCTGGTAGGTACTCCAGGAACAGGACACAGTGGGAGTGGGAGGAGAAACTGGACAGAAAGCCTTGGGGAAAAGTGAAAGCCGGTGTTCAGAGTGTGGGTGGGGAACCGTAAGAATGAAGGAGCCTGGAGGGCGAGAGCCAGATGTGATGGGGCCACAAGTGTTTAACCAAGAAACATGGACTCTCTTTAGTTTCACGTAGGCTGCGTACACACTGAGCACCAAGCGTTTTCTTCAATTTCTCCATTCCAGTGAAAGAAAAAGCATGCAATGAGGCTGGAGGAAAAAGAGAGAGAGGGTAGGGAAATTGTTGAATTTGGGAAACCAGAAGACATCTGTAGAATTAATTCTCACTGTAAACACTATTTTTCTTCTCCTGCTGGTGGCTAAAGACAGAGCACAGCAACCCTCCAGCCTCTTTCCAGGTGTTGGGAAGTGCCAGCAGGCCAGGCCAGCTCCCACGAAGATCAGATCACTGGAGCCTGGTGCCAGCTGTGGGCATCTGGAAATCCAGTTTCCTCTTCAAGTCACTAGATACAGGCAGGATAGAATCTGGGTCTCCCTAAGGCATCCAGCTTGGCAGGATATTTAAATGGCATCAGGTTAAGAGCCAGGGGAGGGCTGGACCACCCGGGGACAGGGATGTGGTTTCTAGGTTCCAGATGCTATGTTCTTGTCATTGAGAGAAATGCCCCAGCATGGTGGTCTGGAGAATTAAAGTGCAGGCCACACAAGGGAGGAAGCCTGACACCAGCACAGCCACAGGTTGCTTTGTCCCCAGGCCCAACCACTGCCACCTGAACACACTGAGTGATTTGCTAAACAAGGAGGAAGGTGAGCTCATCCATCATTTTCAACCTTGGACCCTGTAGTGAGGTACTATATGGTACATACCTGTAATCCCAGTGTTCTGTTCAGGAGATGGAAGCAGCTTCTGCAGGCAACGAGGAAGGGGCTGAGATGCAAGGGCTTCTCACCCTGGGCTTTGATGATGGTCTCAGGGCAATTGGTATCTGTGACATTTCAGCTTTCATCCATGCCAGCTTTAGAAGGGTGGCTTGCCTTTCTCCTCCTCCCCAATTTACTCTGGCCTCAAACTTGTAGCCCTCCTGTCTCCAGGATAACAATAAATTTCAATCTCAATGTCTTTGTTGTCTGTCCCCTCTCCCCACCTTTGTCCCCCACCTGCCCCAACCTTTCACCTCATGTAAGCCATAGGGCCACATCAGATAGCTGCCTCACAGGGTTGGCTTCTCTTGGCAGTTTGCCTTAGGGATCCTGTGGCTCCACTTCTAAGCAGCAGGGTCACAAGAGGGCAGCCACACCCATTCAGCCTCTACCCGGACTCAGAACTCTAGTCTCAACTTGTGCAGTAAGGGCTCTACCTGCAGAGCCCCCTCCTAGCTCTCGGATTTGACAGACAGGCTCTAGGACTGCCTATGCTATCCTCAGTTTGCTAGGTAGCTGAGGAAGACTTTGAACACCTCTACCTCCCAAGGACGTGTCCCCACATCCAGCTTTGTCTCCTTTTGTTTTATGAGACAGGGTCTCGTGTGGCTGGCCTGGAAGCACTGAATAGCTGAAGGCCCCCTTGAACCCCTGACTCTCCTACTTCTGCCTCCCAAATGCTGCTCTTTCCTTTGGGCTTCCCATCTCTACACTTAATTGTGTTCAGCCCTGGGCCATCAAGGCTCACACTGAGCATGCTCTTGGCAAAGCTTGGTAAGTATCAAAGAGATGAACCTCATGACAGAACCACAGAACCTCTATGGCTAATGGAGATAGCATTTCTTGGAATTGACATGACTGGTTTGTATGCCCAAAAGCCGGCTCCTCCAGTAAAAACAAACAAAAGGACCACATAGTTCTGGCTTGCCAACATAGTTTTGGAAAGTATTTGCTTTATAAAGATTATATCATCAGGACTCTATGAGCCAGGGCTCACAGGCCTTCTGCTTAAGAAAACATGTCAGGCTGGCTGGTGCACACACCTTTAATCCCAGCACTCTGGAGGCAGAGGCAGGGGGAATCTCTTAGTTCGAGGTCAACCTGGTCTACAGAGTGAGTTCCAGGACAGCCAGGGCTACACAGAGAAACCCTGTCTCAAAAACAAACAAACAAAACAAAAGAGAGAAATCACTCTGGGATGGGAGGAGGGCCTGGAGAGATGGCCCAGCTTTTAAGAGCTCTTACTGTTGTTGGGAAGGATCCAGGTTCAGTTCCCAGAGCTCGCATTATGGCTGTCTTAGGTAGAGTTTCTATTGCTATGAAGAAACACCATGACACTCTTATAAGGGAAAAACATTTAAGTGGGGTGGCTTACGTTTTTCAGAAGTTTTAGGCAACAGGAAGTGATCTGAGACACTGGGTGTGGCTTGAGCATATGTAAGACCTCAAAGCCTACTTCCACAGTGGTACACTTCCTCCAATAAGGTCATACCTACTCCAACAAAACCACACCTCCTAATAGTGTCATTCCCTATGAACTTACAAGGGCCAGTTACATTCAAACTACAGCAGTGGCTCATAGCCATCTGTAATTCTCTATTCAGTGCTCTCTTTTGAATTCCACAGGTTCCTGCACGCATGTAGTACACATATGTTCATCTGGGCCTATACATATTTACATAAAATAATTTTAACTTTTTCCTTTATCTTATTCATGTGTATGTTCTCTCTGAACATATGTGTGTGCATTACTTCCATGTTTGGTGTGCCCTGGGGCTGGAGTTATAGATGGCTGTGAGCTACCAGGTGGGTGCTAGGAACCTGATTTCTCTGGAAGAGAAAAGCAGCCAGTGTACTTATCTTCTGAGCCACCTCTACGGGGTTTCTCTGTACTGCTTTGGAGACCATCTTGGCACTCACTCTGTAGACCAGGCTGGCCTCAAATTCACAGAGATTCACCTACCTCTGCCTCCTAAGTCCTGGGACTAAAGGCGTGCGCCACCAACACCCGGCCCAATAAATAATTTTTAAAATTTAAAGCTATCAGACTAGGGCTGGATGTGGTGGGCAAGCCTTTAATTACGGCACTTGGAGAGGCAGAGGTAGGTGACTCTCTGTGAGTTTGAGGCCTACCTGGTCTATGTGGTGAGTTCTAGGACAGCCAGAGCTATACAGTGAGACCCTGTCTCAAAAAAAAACAAAACAAAACAAAAACAAAAACCAAACATATGTACACACACAAAAATAAAAGGGGATGGGGGCGATTAGAGCTCGGGTTGTAGATTGGTGGTGGTTTGTCTAGTATACTTGAGGTCTTGGGTTCATCCCCAACACTGGGGAGGAGGGTAGGAAAGAGGAAGAAGACAATAAGGAAAGCCTCTGTATGTAGCAGTTGGATGTGGTGGTGTGCCTATAGTTTCACTCACTTGGAAGGCTGAGGCAGAAGGATTGTTGGAGCTCAGGATTTAAGTTAGAGGCAGCCTGGGCAACACGGTGAAGACCTGTTATTTTTTTTTTTTTAAAAAAAAAGAAATGAAGGGTTTCCTGAACCAGTACATGTCCATGCAAACAGCTATGCCCCTAACTGAGGATAAATGAGTGCTCCTTTCCACTCACAGGGAATGCCTGGCTTTGCCACAGGTTGCAGCGGGCTCTGGGAATAGCTGCTGGGCATCCAAAACGACAATACTCCTCTTGGGCATGAGGTTTGCCTGTTCTAGGAGATTCTGGCCCTGCTTCCCCCCATGTGGTAAGGCAGAGCCTAGCCTGTGTTACCCGGGATTCCTGTGGGGTAACATAAAATCCACTAGCAATTCATAATTATTAAGTCATTCAAATTTCATATCCCATTTGAGTGCTAGCCACATCAGAGGGATTTTTAAAGAACAATGAAATGTCTCTGCATAAATGAATCATAATGGTTAAAGTGTACAAAAAAAAAATTACTGTGCCCCAGGGAATCCCTGGGTAAGCATTCAGTATTTATTCCCCAAACTCCAGGAGGTGGAGTTTGTTTCACAGATGAGGAAAACCTAGGTTCAAGGGGATTAAAACCTTTCTTGAGGGGCTGGAGCAGGGGCTCAGTGGTTAAGAGTGTGTACAGCTCTTGCAGCTGACCTGAGTTCAATTCCCAGCACTAATATCAGGTTAACTTCAGCTCCAGGGGTTTTGATGTTCTCTTCTGGCGGGCACTGGCACCCATGTAACACACACACACACACACAAATGAAAATATGAGCCTTCCATGAATACCATGAATTCCTTCCCCACCCCAAATGCCTTCAAGATTTAGCCTAAATACAAGATCCTTCAACATCCAGGCTCCTCTTCTAACCTTAGTTAATAGCCACCCTAGTCTCTTGGCAACAAAGCCCACATTCCCACATTTGGGCCTGTTCCTATTACCTTCATTCCACAATGTAGGTTCTGGGAGTCTCAGGTGATCACAGGAGTCTTCAACTTACTGAGCCATTTCAAAGGTCCTCATAGAAAGTTCTTAATGGACAAGGTGATGAAGTCAGATTTTTAAATATTTTTATGTATGGGGTGTTTTACCTAGTATATGTCTGGGCATATGCATGCCTGGTACCTAAGGAGGTCAGGAGAAGGTATCAAATTCCCTGGAACCAGAGTTATAAATGGTTTAGGAGCTGCTATGTATCCTGAGAATTGAACCTGGGTCCTCTGGGTGAGCAGCCAGAGTCTTAACATGTGAGCGATCTCTTTAACACCTACATCAGATTTTCTTGCCAGTGTTTGTGTTGAGAGGGTTGCTATGCTGAAGGCATGCTGTCTAACAGATCTAGAAGTAGTGTTTTGAAACATCCACTTAGAAGTCATAATCAATTACCTTTTCATGTCTTTGAATCTTAACATCTCTTCTAGTGAATGAGGTATAACACTTATTTTATAGTGTTGTCAGGGGAATGAGTTAACCTATGAAAATGGTCTACACATGGTAGGTGTTCAGTTAGCTGCTCTAGGATGCCTGAGTGTTGAGAAGTGTTGTACTTACTTTATGTGTATACAAGTGTTCTAACCATGGCTCCAGGGTCAGCTTTTTAAGAAATGATGAGCCCAGGACACGTGTTTTACCGCTGAACCACAGCCCTAGCTCCAAGGCTCATGCTTTTGGATGAGAGGAGAGAGCCCTCTCTCCATGACTTTGCTCTCTGAGCTTCTGCTGCTCGATTGCCTGAGGTCAGAATCTTATCTATACTTTAACATTATTTTGCCCAGTATCTATCTTGTTTGAAAGTGATAATGCTCACAAAATGCTTAGCAAGGGCCCAGCACATACTAATTACCTGACGTTTGTAGCAATTATTAAGATAAAAAAGGAAATTAGCTCAGAAAAGAATAACAATTAAGCAATTATCAATCTGCTATCAGCCTCGTGTAAATAAGAAGTCAAATCTTTCAGCTGGGAACAGAGTTTGATTGGGATAAAGAAGCCTGAGATCTCAGAACCGGAAATGAGAATCTGGGGGAACTGAAGGACCACCTGGGAATTTCCCCTGGAGTAACTGAAGCCTGAGGAGGAGTGGAAAATCCACACTTGAGGATGCCAAAGTAGGAAGTAGCTGCTGTGTCCTGGTCAGGAGATGGGGATGAGGCTTTCCTTTTCATGCTGGGAACCAAGGAGGCTCAGCCAGGTACAAGTGGTAGGGAACATGCCATCCTGGTGTTCTTTTATCCTTCTGGGAGCATCTGAAGCTCCTAGGAGTTGTCATGAATTAAGTATCCACTACATGTAAAGCTTAAAGAAAAAAGTAAAAGAAGAAAGAAAGAAAGAAAGGAAGAAAAGAAAAACCCAAGCAGGGCAGGGTGGTAGATGTCAGATGCCTGTAGTCCCAAGTAGAGGCAGGTCATCCTCAGGCACATAGGGAGTTGAAGCTACCCTGAGCAAGCTAACAAACAAACCCAGAAAACCCAATCAACACCCCAACCCCCAAACCCACCAATGTAGTAGGAATCAAAGAATCAGAACACAATATCCCCCCCCCCCTCCGCTTTTTGAGAAATGGTTTCTCTTTCTCTGTGTAGCTCTAGCTGTCCTGGAATTCACTCCATAGAACAGGCTGGCCTGAACGCACAGATCCATCTGCCTCTGCAACCCTACTCACAAGGATGGAATTAAAGGCATGTGCCACCACTGCCCAGAACACAGTCTTTTTTTTTCCCCCCAAGATAGAGTTTCTCTGTGTAACAGTCCTAGTCCCGAACTCGCTGTAGACAAGACTGGCCTCAAATTCACTGAGATACGCCTTCCTCTGCTTCCCATGGTTGGTGCTGGGATTAAAGGCATGCACCACCAACACTCTGCTCAGAATACAGTCTTAAGTGTATATGTTCATGTGTGTTCACAACCTCAGATGTTGCTCCCCCAGTGCTGTCCATCTTTTTATTTACATGATTTATTTATTTTTATTTCATTTGCATTGGCGTTTGCCTGCATGTATGTTTGTGTGAGAGTGCCAGATCTTGGAGTTAGAGACAGTTGTAAGCTACCATGTGGGTGCTGAGAATTGGAACTGGAATCCTCTGAACAACAGTCAATGGTTTTAACAGCTGAGCCATCTTTCCAGCTTCCAGCCTTTTATTTTCAGTCAGGGTCTCTCACTGACCTAGAACTCACCAGACAGAGTGGACCAGTTGGCCCGTGAGCCCTAGGGATCTGCTGGTCACCACCTCCTCGGTGTTGGAATTATAAACACAGCTCATCATGCTAGATTTTTGTAAGTAAATTCTGGGGACTGAACTTAGGTCCTCATGTTTGCAAGACAAGCAGTCTTTACCACTGAGGTATGTCTCAGATCCATTAATGTACCTTTGTCCATTCATTAGTCACATGGCCTTGGTGAAATCTGTCAGTTTTGAACCTCATATTTATGGCTTTTTTTGGGGGGGTGCCTCAGATTCTTCATTAGTAAGAATGGGTATTACCTATTTCTCGGGACTGTATGAGCTAATGAAATACTTTGTATCTTTATAGTTCGGAGATGCCTGTGTCTCCTTTTCAGTTGACGTTACTGTGTGCTGGGGACAAGTCTCCTATTGAGGGTGGCAGGTGTGGTGTGCAAAGTGTAGATGAGGGTGGGAGGAGCCTTATCAAGTGTCATCCCAGCGAAGGATGATGGGAAGCCCACTACAAGTTATGGCCAAAGGCCCCTCCAGTCTTGGGAAGCCTCGGGAAGACATCCACCTTACAGAACCCTGGTCAAAGTTGCTGATAAGGCAGATCCGTTTGCATCCTAGAAGGCAAGGTTCATCTCAGAGAAGGTGGAATCCAGATTTTGGATTCCCTTCATTTATTTCCAGCTGGGTGACCTTGGGGAAGTCCTTTTTTCCCCCTCTGGATCTCCTCTGCAAATGGGGCTCCTCGTTCCATTTCGCACTTAAGAGCATCCGAGGACGACGTGTCGACATAATGCCCGTGACTTGCGACGTCAAGTGCCGGCGAGTGGCATCTGTTATGTTAATAAGTCCCTGCGGCAGGCGGTTTTCTATCAGTAGCCTTGCGCTCCGGCTTAGCCGGTCCCTCTACAGAGACTCGGTTTCTCGCTCTGGCGCCTCTGGCAAGTCTCGGTGGACCTTGGCCTCGGGTGCCGTTACTATTGTTCTTCGAGGCTGGGCCGCAGGGGAGGGCTGCCTCTCTCTTCAAACCTCTCCTTTGGTCTCTCCCTCCGCCCGGCACCGTGCTGCGGAGAGCCTCAGCAGTCCCGGATCACCGATCTTTCCCGAGAAATAGAGTCAGCTCCAGCGGCTCTCCCGAACAGCGGCCGAAGACGCTCCCGAGAGCTCCCGAAGAACCCCGGCCGTTCGCTGTCTCCGGAAAGAACCGAAGGAGCTTTCTACCCTCGGCCTGCCGAGCCCTTCCGAAAAGGGACGAAAAGCTCCGAGCGGCCGTCCTGCCGGACTGCTGGAGGCGGCCGCAGCGCCATGTTGGATGCTCTGCTCGTTGAGTGAAGAAAATCCGTCCGCATCGCCCGAGCCCCGCTACCGAGAAGGGCGCCGCTTCCCCCGGGGAGGGGGACAGAGACCCCCCGCCGCCGGCCCATGAGGATATTGCCGTGAAAGGTCCGGTCTCTCCGCCTCCTGCCCCCGCCGGGTCCGGCCCCCCCCTCCCCGGGGTCGCGTTGTCACGGAGACCGGCAGCCGGTGGTGCTGGCCCGCGGGGCGGCTGCTGCTGCCGGCGGCGGCGGCGGCGGAGGCGGCGGCGGCGGCGGAGGGCGTGTGTGACCGGTCCCGGCCCCCTCCTCCTCCTCCTCCCAGCCTCCCCCCGGCCCCCCGCTCCCGCCGCCTCCCCGGGTCTGCCCCCATCCCGCCCCTCCGCTGCCCCCGGCCCCTGCACCCCGGCGCGCCCGGTCCCGCTCTGGGGGGGTTGGTGGCTTCGCTTTGCCATGAGTTTACCGCAGAAACCGGCTCTGAAATCAGGCTCAGCGGCTGCAGCAGGAACCGGACCCGGCACCGGAGCGGCGGCGGCAGCGGCGGCGGTACCGCCTCCTCACCCGGCGGCGGCGGCGGCAGCGGCGGCGGCAGCGGCGGCAGCGGCAGCGGCGGCCCCTCCTCACCCGAACATCAGGGCCCTCCAGACCCCGGCGCCCCAACAGTATCCTTTTCACCTTCCAGCAGTCCAGAACGACCCTTGGTGGGAGCCTCCTTGCCTGCCGCCACAGCCCAGCAAGGGAAGGGACGGGCAGCCGCTCATGCCCGCTGCTCCGGGCTTGGCCTGAGCTTTTGGGGTGCACCGGTGGCAGCATTTGCTGGGACCCCGGGACGCTCTGCCGTACCGTGAACAGTAGCTCCCTCGGGCCATGCTTCTGCAGCTCTTATGGTTCTGGGGGAGCCCTGCCCTTGAAGACCCCCTCCCCTTTATTGGGCAGAATTTACTGCTGGTGCTTGGGACTAGCCCTGCAGGCAGGGCTTTCCTGATTGTTGGGAGGCCCTGCCTTCCTGCGGGGCTCGGTGGCCTCTCTATTATTTAGATCCCACAGTAAACTTCATTGGTAAATTTCCCATTCGAAGCGAATCCGCTCGTTCCCGAGGTAAGTTGGGTTTTTTGCCTATAGTGCAAGTGTCCAAAAAATTACTCCTCCTGGCTAATTTATTTGTTTTTTTTTTAAGCAATTAGAGTTGTGTTGTGGTTTGTGGTGGATCCGGCTAAGGAGGAAATGCTACAGTGGACTCTTCCCTGTCTTTGACCTTTTTAAAGGAAGAGGAAGTTAACTCACATTACCCAGCACCCCCAGAAGTGTCACTTCTTCCAAGATTGGTGTTATGCTGAACATCTCCCCCCCTCCCCAAGGCGTGATGCCTGGAGGGTATCAGGGCTCCCGAGAAAGGGCAAGTTTCGAATGTTTTAATTTCGTGATGTTGAAGTTGGGACAGCTTTGATTGAAAAATCTTGGTGGCCAGGTGTTTTAGTCAGAATAAAACGTTGAATTCATGGCTCCCACGGAGCTGCAGCAAGGTATTTCTTTTCTTTTTTGTTCTGTGGATTTTTCAAGCCAGGGTTTTTTCTGTGTAGCTCTGGCTATAAACCAGGCTGGCTTCGAACTCAAGAGATTTGCCTGCCTCTGCCTCTGCTGGGATTAAAAGTGTGCGCCACCATCACCTTGGCAAGCAAGGTGTTTGTTATCTGAGAGTAACGTTTTATCATTCGTCCCTCCTCCCTACGTCTCTTGTACGTGTGTGAAAATCAGATGATTATTGGATGTCTGCTATGCTGTGACTTTTGAGTTTGTCACCCTGTTTTTGACTTTAGACATAGTCGAGGTGTTTGAGCTAGGCAGTCCTGCCGGTGAGGTCCGCAGACCATTTCAGTCTAGTTTGATTCTTGTCTGTATTGATTACTTTGAGAAGGGAAAAGCACTGTCCTCCTTGGGTCACCTCAGGTCATTGTTTTCTGTCGAGTGTCCTGGGGAGTGTCCTTTCTGTGTTGTCTCAGTGTTGGTAGGCCAGCCACATCTTTCAATGCTCCAGTGTGCTGTGTATACTGATTTCATAACACTTTGACCCTGCATGGTTCTGTTGAGTTAAGCGCTTACTGTTGAGAATGTTTAGTGTTTGGGGAAAGAAACGCAGTTACTTCTGACCCATATGCACAGCTGCTGGCCTGGGAAGGAGCAGGTTGGCTGTTCAGCCTGCTTCAGGGTGGAATTGGGTCGATGCAGTCACCGAGCTTCACTTCATACTTGGGAAGGAATTTGAAGTAATTTTAGGGTTGTTTTTCTTGATGGTCTGTGCTTGTAGGTTTCTGTCTCAGGACCTGCCACTTTTAGGGAGTTAAACCAGAGGAAGCACGTAGTATGTGCTCGGGACATACTGAATAGCAAGTGTTGTATCACAATGTTGTATGCGACAGCTTTTGGTAAAGTTGGTGGCTTCTTTGGAGACAAATCAGGGTGGTTTGAGTTCCCAAGTGTGCTTTTTTTTCCCATGTACTTCACAGTCTAAGGACTGGAAAAACTTGGAGCTGGTGACAGCTTGGAAGTAGTGACTGGTGCTTCGAGTTAACTTTTTTATCTTTTCTTTAAAATAGAAGATGCAGCCGTTAAAGATGAGTAAATTCAGGGTGCTCTTTCCAGAGATCATTTTAAATCCTCCCTGGCAATGTTGAATCCTACCGCGTTGCTTTAGGGTTGTGTTTTGCCCCACGTCATGGCAGTTGACATTTTACACTTGATGTAGTCTACAATTCCTACCTGTCACCTGGCAAGATTACATTGCTAAATTGTAAGCATTTATCTAGCTAGTAAGTGAAGCATAGGCTACAGGCTTCTCAGAGCACGTAGTGGTAAAATACTGTCACCTGGTAATGGAAGAGGTCAGAAATGGATTGAAGTAGAGCAATTCTACTTTTTGAACTAGATGGAATGGGGGACTTTGGGTTTGGTACAAGCATCATCAGTAATTTGGTGTTGCTCTTTCCGTGGTTTGAGTAGACCTCAAGTTCCTTGAAATTTATGGGTACAGTTGCTTGCTTCACATTAATTAGCTTAAGCAGTATATTTAAAAAAAAAAAAAAAAAAAAAGCACTGAAAGGGGTTGGTTGCATGGCCAGGTGTCCTCCATTTGTACCGGGTATTTAAGTGGCAATTGAAAACAAGGGATCTGAATGTAAACTTGAAGCTATTTCTAAGCAGGCATGAGTTTTGCACAGCAGCATCCTTGAACAGAGACTGCAAATGCAAAGAGTCAATGGATGGGTCCTGGCAGAGCGAGGTCTGGGGTGGCAGGGCTGGAAGGAGAAAAACCCTACCTAATGTGAAAAGTACCAGAAGCAAGGAGAATATGCTGGGAGTGTTTGGAACACAAGCCAGCTTGGGTGAAGCTGCAGTTTGGGAATATTTGTCTTGAGTGCTCAGCTCTCTGAGATTGTGATGGCTCTGTTGAGAATCTTGACAGTGCTCATCCTTTTTCTGGCCGGCAGAATAACTGACATTTTGATCAAAAGTGGTCCATATAGAGTTTCTGCTGAGATTCTTCAGGGCCTTCCCAGGTCTCCCATTAAATCTCAGCTCTTTAGATTGAGCCTGCCTGCAACACCGTTCAGAAAATTCTGGGTAAATGAACTTGAGTTAGGTGCCCAATTGAACAGAAGGGTTTTCCATATGTTAGGAATACAGTATTCTCTCTGTATGTGGGGACTTGAGGATGTGGCTCTTCTTGCTGTATTGTGGCAGCCAGTTACGAAAATAAGATGGGGGATTGGAGAGCTGGCTCTGTGGTTAAGAGCACAGTCTGCTCTTCCAGAATACACAGGTTCAGTTCTCGGCATCCACATGGCAGCTCATAACTAGTACTAGTAACTAGTTACAGGGGCTCCGACACCTTCACACAGACATACATGCTAGCAAAATATCAATGCACATAAAATAAAAATAAACAAGTCATCCTTTAAAAAAAAAAAGTGCTGATTATGCTGAGCTGTGCTGTTGTACACCTTTATCCCCCAGCACTCGGGGCAGAGGCAGGTGGATCTCTGAGTTTGAGGCCCATCTGGTCCACAGAGCTAGTTCCAGGACAGCCAGGGCTACACAGAGAAACCTTTTTTCAAAAACAAACAAATAAAAAAAAAAAAAAAAAAAGAAAACGAGACAGTAGGCCTCCCCAGGGACAGAACTAAGTGGCCATATGTGTCACCCAGAAGATGACCTGTGTCTCTAGCTCCTTTGTCATAATTTTTTGTCTTTGCTATATTCCTGTTGCTTTTTTTGTGCTTTTTGTTTTTTAAATTTTCTCCCCTCGACTTTGATTGTCTTTATGGAGTGAAGCTTGTAATTTTTTTTTTTTTTTTTTTTTTTTTTTTTTGCCTCTGATAACTAGATTTGGGTAATTTCCACTGCTCTAGAAGTCATATGTGCAAGAGTCTATTTAATTTTTCCAAGACTCCTAATAAGGTAGGTGTTATCTATTTTACAGACAAAGGTGATGTTTAGGGAAGTTAGGTACCTTTCCTGTGCCAGTGAAAGGTAGTGTGTGGGCAGACTAGTGAGCAAGGCTGAGGCCATGGTACCCTCTTCCTTGGCTAGGTCAGCAGCCTGCATGAAGGCTTGGGAGGAAGAATCAGTTTTCTCCTGTATTTGAGAGAAGCCATGTGAACCGATTAGAACACAGCCATGCTATCCAGGGTTTTAATTAGTTCACAGCCACATAACTGCTGGACAGGTATGCTGTCCTCCCCTCACTGAGCCTAACAGCATAGGGGCCCTCTGTTGCATTTAAATTAGCTCGTGTTTCTGCTTGTTCTGGAGTCAGCAAGGCCTCCAGCAAAATTCCACTGTTGGTAGCTGCTGGAATGCTGAGGCTGCTGTGGTGTTAAGCATATCTCCCATCCCAAGCCCCTCCATCCAGCAAATTGTCAAATCTTGAATGCTAGGAGACAGAGGCAGGCAGATCTTTGATTTGGAGATCAGCCAGGGCTGCACATGAGATCCTGTCTCAGACTAAGCTTTACAGATTTTTGAATGCATGTCCTCATAGGAGGGAGGGAAGAAGGTGGGGGGGGAGGTAGGAGGGGGGATGGGACAGGCAAATGCAAAATGGTAATGGAGGGAGAGTCCTCCCCAGGTGCTTGAGCCTTGGCCTAGCTTCTGCTGCCTTCAGTGGGTTGACTAGTTATAGAGGGATGGGTGTTGGTCAGACTCAGTTTAGGCCACCTCAGCACTAATAGGTTGCTGTTCTTTATATTGATGTTTCCATTGAGAGAGAGAGACTCTTTAAAAAAACAATTATAAATGGTGTTTAACGTGTCATGGTGAGAACATCTTGCTTGTCTCTGGAGGCTTCAGTGTGAATTTATGAATTTACTTTTTTGTTTTATCATCTCCTGTGTTCCAAACTGGTGCTTGGTCTAGGGTTGTGTTGTGTGCCATGTTTTATTCTCTTGGTCCCTTATTCTTTTTTGAATGTTTTTTGGGGGGGCCCACTACCCAGCTCCCAAATAAATCACACATGGAGGCATTAGCTTGCTTTGTTTTTTGCAAGCCTGCCTTCCTTCCTTCCTTCCTTCTTTTTTTTTTTTTTTTTTTTGAAACAGGGTTTTTCTGTATTGCTTTGGAGCCTGTCCTGGAACTAGCTCTGTAGACCAGGCTGGCCTCAAACTCACAAGAGATCTGCCTGCCTCTGCCTCCCAAGTGTGCACTACCAACACCCGACTTGCTAGCTTTTCTTAATGTAAATGATCCCATCTACCTTTGACCTCTGGGCTTTTATCTTTCTCTATCTTTATATACCTTTTCTTTACTTCTTATTCCATGTTTGGCTGTGTGGCTGGCACCTGAACTCTCTTTCACTCTCTCTTGTATCCCCATTCTCAGATCCTTTTCTCCCACATTTTTCCTCATATTTATCCTTAGCCTGCCAACCCTGCCTATTCTTCTCTCCTGCCTTGATATTGGCCGTTGAGCTCTTTATTAGACAGGTGTATTAGACAGGAAAAAACACAGCTTCACAAAGTTAAACAAATGCATCATAAACAAAAGTAACACACCTTCAAAATAATATTCCCCAACAGGGTTGAGATAACCTCTGTTCTCAGAGAGATTGGTCCCAACAGGTAAATAGGGTTCTCTTGAGGTGGGGCCCAGTGACCATTGTGCTGTGAGTCTGATCTGGGGACAGTGGAGTTAGAACTCTGTGGAAAGAGTTGCTGTCTGAGAGGTTAAACTCATGAGTAGGAATTGATCCAACTTCTTAGAGCTGCCTCACCAACTGGCTCTTCCCAGTTATGTGGCTGCCTTAAAGAGTTTTAGTAGAGTGTAGTCATGTAGCTTTTATGCCTGCCTCTGCCCAGTGTGGGGACCTAGTGGAAGTACCACAGAAAATGTAATTGCTATAGATTCAGAGTATCTTTTTTTTTTTTTTTTTGGTCCAACAGCCCTAGCTGTCCTGGAACTCCCTCTGTAGACCAGGCTGGCCTTGAACTCACAGAGATCATCTGTCTCTGCCTCCCGAGTGCTGGGATCAGAGGTGTGGGACACCACTGCCCAGCTGTTGAAAGTATCTTTTACATGATGGTCTGAACATATTTGCTTCCCTGGTCCCTCAGTGTTGACTTCTGTTTTATCCCTTTTGGGGCTGGAGTGATGGTCAGTGATTAAGACCTGGCTGTTCTTGCAGTGGATTTAATTGTATTCCTAGCACTCAGATGGTGGCTCAAACCCTGTAACTTCATTTCCAGGGGATCTATGTTCTCTTCTGATTCCCACAGGCAACACACACACACACACACACACACACACACACACACACACACACACCCACACACACCCCACATAAAATAATAAGTAACTCTAAAATAACCAAATCTTTAAAAAAGACCATTGCCCTTCTAATAATATACTTTAATTTTGAAATAATCCCTGTTAATCTTAAAATACAAAACTGAGCTTGATATATTCAGAGGTGCTGGGTTTGATTTTGATGGGTTTGTGTTTGCATTTACTAATTTATTTAGTTTTGAGACAGGGTCTCATGTAGGGCAAGCTGGTCTTAAACTCTGTATGTCACTGAAAATGACCTTCAACTTCTGATTCTCCTGTCTCCAGAAGTGTTATGTTGGAATTGTCCGGTTGGATACTTGGGAACATCTCTCTTCCTTTTCTCTGAAGTGAAGGGTCACTGACCTTGAGTTCCAAAGGCTTGGGATTTTGAAGATGTGTCTGGAGGTGTGTTTTGCTATTGCATGTATAGGGCAGGACTTATGTGGACACGTTAAAAATATTTCTGTGCGTCTGGTGGACAGTAATATGCTTCTCTGGTAGTTTATTGGTCCCCCAAGAATGCTACCATGGAACCAAGGAAGATAGATTGCTCATATAAGAAACTTCTAGGTTAGGGCTTCCTACTAGATTTAGCCCGGGACTGAAATGTCTCCATGATGTCATGCTCTGCACTGTGTGAAGTTGGTTGTGGCATGGTTTGAGAGTGTAAATACGGTTGCCATGGTCAGTGACTAGGTCACTTAGGGTGAGGATAGTTAGTTCATTATGAGGTATGAGAGGAAGTGGGTTCTGGAATAAACTTGTGGTGAGAGCTGTGTTACTTCAGGGATAGTATTTTGAGCTACGACAGTCAGGATGGTTTCCTGGTTGTTAGGCAGGCTGATTACTTCAGCAGTGCCGAAACACAGCTGAGATTGCAAAGGATGAAATGCCGCAGGGTCCCATGCGACTTCTGGATTCTCAAATGACTTCCAGTTCTTTGGCTTGCTGCCAACCAGGAGGAGCCTTTCCCTCTGCTGGTGCCTCAGCCGAAATCGGAGATAGTTCGGTCTATTTTAAGTGCATTTGAAACTTGTCAGTTTTTGTGACCTTTATTAACTGTAGCTGCTTTGTGTGTTTTGAGCCCACTGTGTGTTTCCTGACTCTTGGTGTTAGTGTTTGTTGATAGAATGTCAACCTCACAGAGGTAGGGATGTATGACTTGCCAGGACTTAGACTGGTGCTTGCTTTTAGGGTAATGTGCACGGCATTCAGGGTAGTCCTGGGATTGTTTTGTCCTGATACATGATTAAATTGAAAATCTTGTGTGATTTCCTTTGAGATGGAATAGTGCTGACCCTGTTTACAAGTCTGAAGTGGCTAACTTGAGTTTGAGGATTAAATAATTGTGATGAGGACTAGGGTGTCCATCATGCAGAGGCCATAGGAGCAATCTGTAGTCACATTAAAGATGGGCTTATCATCCGCACTAACATTAGGAACTTACAAGGTAGATCAAGCTTGCTTCAAACTTAGAGATCTGCTGCTTCCCAAGCGCTGGGATGAAAGGTGGTGTCACCATGCCTGGCTTTAGGAGGAAATTTTAAAAAACAGAGGAAGAAGTAAAATAATACGTGTGTGTCTTCTCACTTGGTCTTACAAGACCTATGCTTCTGTGACAACCTTAGAAGATTAGGATTTGGAAGGGGTTTGTTTTGAACAGGGTTGCCTTCTGCTTTAGCCTTGAGTGCTGGGATTCATGTGTGGGATCCCACGCCTGGTGTCTAAGTGGGGGAGAATGGTCACTGAGCTTTCCTGGGCTTGTGTGTTTTATTAATGTACTGGTTTCAGGGTTGTGGATCCTGTCAGTATACAGCTGAGCTATTCATGTGCTTGGCTGCTGAGCCAAGCTCCCCGGCTCTGTATGCATTTGAATTTTAATGGATTTAAACTATTAGTTTTTGGAAAATACAGGCAGATTGTCTATAGTTTTAGATTTCTTTTCTTTTTTGATTTTTTTTAAGACTTGTGTGTGTGTGTGTGTGTGTGTGTGTGTAGTGCTGGTTATTCTGAAACTCACTGTGCAGACCAGGCTGGCCTTGAAATCAAAGCTCTTCCTGCCTCTGTCTCTTAAGTGTTGGGATTAAAGAAAGGTGTGTGACACCATGCCTGGCTTATTTTTTGTTGTTTTTTGAATTAGGATTTTGATATGTTACCTAAGTTGCTGGCTTCAAACCTACGTGTGATCTTCTTACCTCAGCCTCTAGTCACGATGACTATCTTTTCCTTGTTTTCATAACTTGGTTTCAGGGAGTGTTTCTGTGATGGATGAATGATGGGGGGGGGCACTTACAAGGGATTTATCTGGTTAGGGAAGCAGGGCAGAGGTAGGGACAGAGAAATGTTAGAAACGACAGGGTAAAATTAGGTGGGAATGGAGAATTAACCGGCAGTCTAAATCCTCAACTCTAACTTCGAGGGCAGGAAGGAACCCTGTGAGAACAGGTGAGGTATGGTTGTCTTTACGAGGCCTTGCTGGGCCCTGGAAAATAAGTTTATAAGAAGCATGAGGGTCATCCGATTATCACTGCCATAATACTGATTGTTGCTTGCTTGCTGCCAAACTGCCCACCTGAGTTTGTTCCCAGGAACCCATGTGGTGAACTGACTTTCACAAGCTGTCTTTTCACTTTCTTTGTCTTATACAAACTCATATACATATACACACACACAGAGCAAATAAATAATTATTAAAAAATAGAAAACAAACTTGAAAGCTGGGTGTGGGAGGCAGACACAGGAGGATTAGAAGTTCAGAGTGCTTCTTGGCTGCATAGTAAGTAGGAAGCCTGTCTGGGCTACATGAGACATTGTCTCTAAAAAGCACTCCCACCACCCCATCACCAACAGAAAACAACTTGAATGCAGAGATGGGTGAAAAGGAAAAAGGGGTCAGGGTCTGGATGTGCAGAGGGGCTGAATTAAGAGTACTGACCACTGTGAGACAAACACAGCAGATACTGAGTCCAGAGTCCTACCTGAGTGTTGGGAGCATTGGATTCTGGTGGTGGAATGCTTGAGAGAATGGATATAGATTCTGAGGGACTTGAGATGAGTCTGAAGAAGTTAGATTTCACCTGAGTCAACTCATAGCTCTTCCCCCACCCTCCCATGCTAGAGATAAAGCCAGGGCCTTGCATATGCTTGGTGATGGTTTTACCACTGGACTGTAGGCCACTCCCAACTTTTGAAACATTTTTATTTGTGGTGTGTATGTGATTTGTGTGCACCTGTGCACACATGGAAGCCAGACATGGATGCTGTGCATCTGTCCTTGTCTCACTATACATGAGCTAAGCTGGTGACCAGAAAGCTGCAGCAATCCTCCTGCTTAGTTCTTCCCCACAGCCCCGGGGTACACACAAGAATGTGACTGCGCCTTGCTTTTTATGTAGGCTCCAGGGATTTGAACTCAGATCCTCAAGCAAACACTATCATTCACAGTGCCATCTCCCTAACCCACTTCTTAAAAAATGTTTTAGTTTTTCTTTTTGGTTTTTTTTGAGGCAGGATTTCTCTGTATTGCTTTGGAGCCTGTCCTGGACAGGCTCTGTAGACCAGGCTGGCCTCAAACTCACAGAGATCCACCTGCCTCTGCCTCCTGAGTGCTGGGATGAAAGGCATGCACCACCACATCCATCCTTCTCTTTTAACTTTTCATTGATTCCTTGTGGATTTCACATCATGTACCTCAATCCCACTCATCTCCCTGTCCCTTCGGATACACCCTCTGCCCTTGCAACCTCCCTGCCAAAATTTAAAAAAAAAAAAAAAAAAAAAAAAAAAAAATCTTGTTGTAATGTGTCACAATGAGTCACACAGTATACCCTTTAATCTGTATATACATCTTTACTTGCAAATGTGCATTACAATGAGTCATTGGTTTGGTGAGGCCTTTGTGGCTTCTCCTGCACTGTCAACACCGGATCCTCATTGGGACTCCTCTTGGATATTCTGTGGTTGCCTCATGTTGTGGAGATCCTGCAGCTTTGGATCTGCAGGACTGGCCCCTTTATGTTGGGTGGGCCAACTCATAGTCCCGGGTCTGGATCCACCTAACCCACATTTTTAAAAATAATTTTTGTGTGTGTATGTTGTGTGTCTTGTGGGTATGTGAATGTAAGTACCAAAGCAGGGCTTTGAGTCCCTTAGAGCTGGTCTTACAGGTAGTCGAGAGTTCTCTGATGGGTGCTGGGAATACAGTGTTGTAAGTGCATCAAGTGTTAGTAATAGCAGTGCCCTCTCTACTGCCCACCCCACACCTCCCATTAAACTGTGTGTGTGTTGTGTAAGTACAACTTGCAGGAGTTGTTTCCCTCCTTCCACCTTTGAGTCCTGGGGATTGAACTCAGGTAGCCAGGCTTGCATGGCAAGCACCTTACCCACGGAGCTGTCGGCTGGCCACTTAAATTTATTTCTCTTACTGATTGAGACAGGGTCAAACTGTGTAGCTCTGGCTGGACTGGAACTTGCTACATAGACTAGTCTGGCAGAGATCTGCCTGCCTCTGCTTCTTGAGTACCAGGGTTACACTTGTGTACCACTACATCTTACTTACTTTTAAGCAGTTTTATTAAGATCTAATGGGCCATACCTTTAATCCCAGCACACAGTCAGGAGGCAGAAGCAGGCAGATTGCTTGTGAGTTCAAGCCCAGCCTGGTCTACAGAGCTAGCTTTAGGACAGCCAGGGCTACACAGAGAAACTCTGTCTCAAAAAAAAAAAAAAAAAAAAAAAAAAAAAAATCTAATGAACATTTGATAGCAATCTCTCATTTGGAGTCTCTATAGCCAGTAGTTTTTTGAGTCTATTCAGCACCATTCCCAAAGGAAGCACATCATTAGGCCTCCTGTTTTTCTTAGTTCTACCCTCTGCAATTGTTGATTCTTCTGCCTGTATGTAGTTACCTACATGGAATGAAAGGTTACCACATGTGTCTGTTGCTTAGTATGATGCTTTCAGAGTTCATCTGTGTTGGGGCATGCATCATTCATTGCTTGACCTTTTTGCTGTCATTGAGTGGTACTCTGCATACTTCCATCTTATTTATTCATTTTGCAGTTGGTAGCTACTTGAGTTGTGTGAAACATTTGGCTGTTGGATAATATACATAGCTAAAAAGCCTGCTTGGGTTTCTGTTGGATATGCAGCTAGTAGTACAGTTGCTGGGTTCCATTAGGTAACTTTGGGTTCCCACTTTGAGGAATCGATGAACTGTTTCCCTGAGCATCATTGTTACCTGGTGACTGTGAATTTGCAATTTGTCGGTCTGTGTCATGACTTGTGTCTGCAGATCTTTCCACTGGCTGTACAGGGGTTTCCATTGTGGCTTTGATTTGCATTTCCCCAGTGGCTAATGAACATGAGCACCTCTTCATGTTGTACCGGCTATTTGTCACTTGTTAGAAATAATCTGTTCATATCCTTTATTCAGTTGTCTTACTGTTTCTATTGTTGAGAGGAGACAATCATGGCAACTTTTATAAAGGAAACATTTTAATGAGGCCTTGCTTATAGTTTCACTGGTTTAGCCCATTATCATCATGGCGGGGAGCATGGCAGCACACAGACTGGAGAAGTAGCTTTGAGTTCTCCATCTGCATCCTCAAAAGACACTGGGTTTGGCATGGGCTTTTGAAGCCTGAACCCCTCTCTCAGTGACACACTTCCTCCAAAAAGGCCACACCTCCTGATCCTTTGGGATAGTACCACTCCCTGGTGACCAAGCATTCAAATTTATGAACTTAGAGGCCATCCTTACTCCAACTACTAACCTGTCTGTCTTTTTTCATACACCAGGCTGCCCTAGAACTTGAGATCCTCCCCACTCAGCCTTCTTTCTTAAGTGCTGGGATTACAGGTGTAGGCCACCCTTCACTTGTAAAAGGTTTATCCTATTAATTTTGGGTGTAGCATGTCTATATTTAGGCGTGTGCATGTGTGTGAAGGCTCCTGAGAAAGTCAGAAGAGGGTGTCAGATCACCTGGAGCAGGAGTTCTGGGTAGTTGTGAGCCACTTGCTTGCCAGGGACAGAACTTGGGTCACCTGAGAGAGCAAGAAACAAGTGCTTTTAGCTGCTAAGTCATCACTGCAGCCCCCTTGGGTTTTTAGTTCTTGTCTCATTCTGAATGTAAGGCTTCTGTCAAGACAAGGACCTGAGAGCCTGTCCCATTTAGCCTTTTCACATTTAATGTTGTGTGTGCACCAAGGAAGCAGAGGCAGAGGCAGGTGAGTCATGAGTTCAAGGCCAGGCTGGTCTACATAGGCGCTCCACATCAGTCAGGGCTGTGTAGTAGGTACTCTCTCAGGGAAGGAAGAGAGGCACTTTAATACCCTACAAGTTTAATAAAACACAGGCTTGAGTAGTTTTAGTCAAAAAATTTCCACATACAAACAAAACCTCTTCCATGACTTCCGTGCAGTAAGGTTATATCTGCTTTTTAATAAGTCTCAATAATAGATATGCAGAGGAAGTGGATCTTCATTAACCTCTGCATAATTTTAATGCTATCAAGTATTCAGTGATGAAAATTTTTGAATTCTTGAGACTTAATTGAGGCAGCTGATACTGTCAGTATTACATTGTCGATCTTTCAGAAATAGAATCTGGAAGCAGTTCAGCTTCCTGAGGTAACTGGTGTTTCTAAAGCTGACATGAGCACTTGATCTTAGTGCAGACCCTTCATGTTGTGGTGAGTGGCTGAGTGTACTTAAATCTTAGGCAGCAGTGAAAACTGCATGTTGGTGTGGACAGTCAGTGATTTCATTCTTGACTTTTTAAACACAAATTACAGAAGGGGCCTGGAGAGGTGGCTCATTGGTCAAGAGGGTCCTCAAGTTGCCTGGCACACATCTGCCTGTAATTCCAGCTCCAGTGGATCCTGTATGTTCTTCTGCCTTTGAGTACCCACATACATCTGACTGTGTACACACATCCAAGGTAATATTTTTTAAAAAATCTCAAAGTGTACATCTAAGTGTACCTCAGCTTTGCATTGAGAACATTTAAAGACATCTTTGAGTAAATTTAACAACAATAAATTGGATGTGGTGGCGCACACCTTTATTCTCAGCACTCAGCAAGCAGAGGCAGGGGGATTTCTGTGAGTTGGAGACCATCCTAGTCTACAAGGCTACATACAGAGCTAGTTCCAGGACAGTCTCCAAAGCCACATAGAAACCCTGTCTCAAAAAACCAAAAAAAAAAAAAAAGGAAAAAGAAAAAGTATTTGAAGAATAAAGTTTGAAGTGTGTAAGAGTCATTCCATCAACTGTTTAGTTCTTCTTTTTTTTACTATTTTATTTAGTCCATACATATGTCTGTGTACTGTGTTTGTGCCTAGTGTTCTTGGAGGGCAGAAAAGGCCATCAGATCTCCTGGTACTGGAGTTAGGGTTTCATGAGCCATCATTTGGGTGCTGGGACTTGAGCCCAGGTCCTCTGGAAGAGCAGCCATGCTCTAACCACTGAGTATCTCTTCAGCTGTCTTTTTTTTTTTTTTTTTGGGCTTAAGTTGGAAGGGAACTTTGGGGTTTTTGCATTCAGCTTTCTGCCCGTCTTCCCTTTGCTTAAGTAGCTTAGAGAGGACGGTTACTCGCCTGAGCATTTCTGCTATGTAAATTCTTAGTGATTTGAGAGCTTTTGTAACATTGGCAATTACCTAATTGGGCATCCTCCCCTTCTTTTGTTGCTCCTGATTTGGATGGTAAATTATATGGTTACCTACCTAGTATCCATTTTAGAACTTAGAAAATTGGAAGGCTTTATACTATTTCTAGATGTTACCCAAATGTTTTGTGAGATAGTCCTTTGTCCATTAATTTGTACTTAATCATTTAATTTTTTTTCAAGTTGTAAAGGTCTGTGACATCAATGTGTGAACTTAAATAGGAACAAATTCTTGCCAACTCCCTTGTACTAATTTGTTTATTTTTGCGATATGTATATATGATGTGCGTCCATGTGTGTGTATTTATGTGAGTGCTGGTGTGCATGCATGTCCATGGTCCACTTGTGGAGGCTGGAAGACAGCCTTGGGGGTCTTGCCTTCCAGCCTGTTTGTGACAGGAACTCTGTTGAGGCTGTCAGTGTCAGGCTCCTGTCTCTGCCCTTTCCCCATAGGAGCGCTGGGGCCATTGTGTAGGTTCTGAGGATTTGAGCTCAGATGTTCATACTTGCCTGGCCAAAAAAAAACAAACAAACATTTGACTTACAAAAAAGTTGCTGAAGGAGTTGCTGAAGGCCTCTTTAACCTTGTCTTACATCCTGTACCCACTTTGTTAATCTTAGCATCTTTTATAACTTCTCTTCTGAATCTGGTCCTCTTCTACATTTATGTCTTTTTTGTTTGCATTTATTTATTGTGTGTATACATGTATATGGGTGCGGTGCTGAGTGCTATAGTGAACTTGGGGTCAGGGGACAATATGCAGGAGTTGGTTCTTCAGATTGAACTCTGGTCCTTTATCTGGTGGCAAGTGCCTTTGTCTGCTGAACCTCCCTAGGTTCTCATGTCTAGTTTTTGGTGACCTCATGAGTTTCATTATAATTGTGTAACATTCATTTTAAAATTGTGTGTGAGTGAGTGTGTGTGTGTGTGTGTGTGTGTGTGTGTGTGTGTGTGTGTGTACTCATGTGTGGGCAGGTGCTGGAATAGGGACCAAGGAGTTACATGTGATTATGAGCCGACGGATATCTGTGCTGCCGGACATGGTGCTGGGAACAGATAGATCTCTGGTCCTCTGGAAGGACCATTAAGTGCTTAAGTTGAGTCATGTCATCTGGTTCTTGTTAGAGTTGCAGGTGGTGGAGTTTGTGTATAGGAGCATCTGCACCTTACCGTGTGTGTGCATGCATGCAGAGGCCAGGGGTCACCATTGTGTATCTTCTTTGGTCACTTCTCCCCTTATCTTCCGAGACAGGTCCTATCACTGTCTCTGCTGTCACAGATTAGCTAGACTGACAGATCAGTAAACTCTTAGGTGTCACAGATGTGCATGATCAGGCCTGGTTTCTTATTTTGTGGATGATTGATCTGAACCTGGATCCTCATCTTGTAGTGCAGCCACTTTACTGAGAGGTAGGCCATCTCCCCAACACTGTAGCATGCTTTTGGAGTTCACCGGATTGAATAATTTCCCTCATAGGTGCTTTTTACCCATAATATTTAAAGCAGAGAACAGTTCTTTAGGAAAACTACCCAAATGACTCTTTACTCTCTTGACTTGCAAATTTAAAAATAACACTGAAGGCTGGGACTGTAGCTTATGTGCTAGAATGCTTGTCTAGAATGACAAGGCCCTGCTTCTGAACCCTGACACAATGTGAACTGATTGTGGCAGTGTACTCCTGCTGAAGGTAGGAAGGAGAAGCACTAATTCATGGTCAGCCTTAGCTACAAAAGGAGTTAGGGACCATTCTGGAGTATAATCTTCCTTCAAAGCTGGATGTGGTGGTGGTGGTGATGGTACACACCTTAAATCCCAGCACTCAGGAGGCAGGTGGGTCTGTGAGTTTTAGGCCAGCCTGCTATACAAAGTAAGTTCTAGGATGGCCAAGCCTACACAGAGAAACCCTGTCTCAAAACACACACACACACACACACACACACACACACACACACACACACACACACACACACACAGTCAAGTATGGAATGATTTATATTTTATTTTCTTCCTCTACATCTAAGTAAATGGATGTTTGGATTGTTCAGAATCCCTTTGTTCTAAGGCATTTCTCTCTTCTGTTCTCTGTATGAGCTTTGACTCGCAGTCCGTGTGAAATCCTGTGGGGAGCTTGGCTCATGCTGCTGAGGAAGCACCAAGCACCGAGCTTCATCTCCAGCCTGAGAGCTGAATTTTGTTTTATTTTGAGGAGGTTTTATTCTGCAGCCCAGATTGGTCTGGAGTGCAGTATGTAGCTAGGCTGGCCTCAGATAGTAGGACAGCTATTCGCTCAGCTTCCAAAGTGTGTTTTCCTAGTGGAAGTCATTTGAGAAATAGACAATAAACAATTTAGTTGTTTATTGATTGCGTGTGATAATGGAAAAATATGTAATTTGTGTGTCATCCTTGTGCAGGGGCCTCACTATCCTGTTTTAGTTTTAGTGTCTCTGTAGTTTTAGTATGTGTGCTGCTGAAGTGAGCACTTTCCTTGGAGCTCTCATTGTACAGTCTAGGCTGGCCTTGAACTCACTTTGTAGACCAGGCTGTCCTCAACTCACAGAGATCCACCTGCCTTTGTCTCCTGAGTGCTGGCATTAAAGGCATGTGCCACCAACACATGCACCACCAACACCCAGCTCTTTACAGGAAGCTTAACACTGCTTTTAAAGGCTGGGGACCGACCGGAACAAGTCTGGGCCTCGTGGGTGAGTCTGAGGCCAGTTGCTTCAATAGTTTTGTTTATGTCTTTTTTTAATTTCTGCAGTCACATTTCATATGTAAAACTTTAAAAATAATTTACTTAATCCTGGGCAATAGTTACTATGAATTTACTTATTTATTTTGAGGTTACTACTATCTAGCCTGTAACTAGTCTAGACCAGGGTAGTCAGGAACTTAGATTTGCATGCCTTTTGTCTGGCTGAAATAATTTATTTAAATCCACTTATTTATTTATTTTTGTCGTTTCTCCCCACCCCTCATCCCCACCCCACAAGATAGGGTTTCTTTGTGTAGTCCTGGCTGTCTTGGAATTCACGCTGTAAAACAGGCTGGCCTTGAACTCACACAAATCTGCCTGCCTCTGCCTCCTTAATACTGGGATTAATGGTGTGTGCCACTACTGCCTTGCTTGACAAGGTCTTATATATCTCATGATGATCTACAACTTATTTTGTTGCCAAGTTTGGTTTTGAGCTGACTACTTTGGGACTTTGGGACTAAGGAGAAAGACCATTATAAAGTCACTATGCAAATACGAGGTCCTGAGTTCAGATCCTCAACACTCACATAAGCACTGGGTATGGTGGTGTAGGCCTGTAACCACAGCACTGAGGGGCAGAAAGAGATGGACTGATTCTAAGGATGTACTGCGCAGCTAGGCTAGCCAAAATGTTGCGCTCCAGTCTCAAGGCAACCCTGTTGCTCTGCCTCCCTAGCACTGGGCAAGGCTGGTGATCATTTTTAAGTAGGAGGATATATTTTATATATAGATATTGATGGCTCATTTCTAGGCTTTTTTTTTTTTTTTTTTTAAATGGGGTCCAGGGGACTGACTGCTCTCAGGTGACCCTCTTGCTGCACCGGACTACAGGTGAAAATGTGTAGGTAAACCATTGTGTATGAAGTCACTAGGAACTTCGAGTCATTCTGTTGAAAGTGAAAACCTGGAAAAGTGGCTTTAGAGAGGGAAATCTCAGGGCACAAGGGTTCTTGAAGATGACTGCTTTTGGCTGTGAGAAGTGAGACAGTGGAGAGCATTCAAAAGCAGACAAGAGAGTTTCACCGAGAACTTAGGGTAATTGGACACAGAAAGTGGCTGTCACAAAGATTAGCGATCCCATCTCACCCACTTGTTTTCAGTACCTCTTTATATTTTAAGTAGTTTAGTGCCTTTGATGTCCATTTGTGTGTTACTGAAGCACGATGTCTGTCTACATAGAGCTCAGGTTTTTGTGACTAGAGGCAGGCTTCTAATGGTAAGGTTGGTTGTTGGGTTGCTCAGTTATCTGCTTTGTGGTCCCCAGATCTTCAGAAATGAAGCAGTGACCTGATTGATGGCCGACCGTATCTGTGCTTGGGGGTGGGGTGGGTGGGGTGGAGATTGTTCACAGCATTTTAAGAGCTACTTGCTAAGTTTGCTGCTTCTTAACCCTTAACTAAGGAAAATGGGGTTCGCTGACAATAGATGGCTTTACAAGCCTGTGAGGCCTGGCAGCATGTTCAGCAATGCAAACAATGGCAGCTGTCTTTTGCTGGCTTCTCTGTTGTCCAAAGTGTAATGAAACCACTTCTCACCAGTGGCTTCACCTGCTGACTCATCCATCTGCCAAGCCCCTGACCCACCGCCCACAGAACCGGAATTATTTTCCATTGGGTTTGAGAATACAAAGGGCTGGAGTCTTTGGAATAGGTCAAGGAGTCCTCCTTTCGGTCTCTTTTCACATGGCCTCAGCTGTCAGAGGGGCATGTTACCGTGGCAGACGCTCCTGGGCGTGAGAACACCTGTAGAGTCTGTGAAGGAGCCGGGGTCTCCATCTAGGAATCCTGGGGATGAGAACTTTTTAGACTTTCTTCAAATGGTGGCAGAAAGCTGCTTGGTGCAGTAGCAGCACATGTTTAACCCGTACACATTACACACCTCTTGTATACCTCGGGAGGACTGTGGGATGAAGTAAAGAGTGGTCCCTGTACCAGGGAAAAATGTAAATGTCACTAGAAAATTAAGTTGAAAGGAGTGGGAAACAGTGGGGCATTTAGCATAACTCGTTTTTTACCTGGTGCTTTTTTTTTTTTTGAGGTTCTATTTTCTATTCTATTCTTTTATTCATTCATTCATTTAATTTTTGTTTTTGAGACAAGACTTTATCTGTGTATCCCTAGCTGTCCTAGAAGTCACTTTGTAGACCATGCTGGCCTTGAACTCACAGAGAGATCCCCCTGTTTCTTTCTGCTCCTGAGGGCTGGGATTAAAGGTGTATATCACCACTGACCAGCTGTTTATTTTGATTTTATGTGTGTGGCTGTTTGCCTGACTATTTGTACCACATGTATGCAGTGCTTGAGGAGGCCAGAAGAGCAGATCCCTTGTACTGGAGTTACAGGGTTGTGAGCTTCCACGTGGGTGCTGGGAACTGAACCTGGGTTCTCTGGAAGAACAGCCATTGCTCTTATTCATTGAGCCACTTCTCCTGCCCCAGATGGTTTTTTTGTTTGTTTTTGATGCAGGCATTCACTGTAGCCCAGACTGGCCTTGAACTGGGGAACTCTTATTCTCCCTATTACTGGTCTTGTAGGTGAGCACCACCAATAATGCTTGTTTGGATTTGTTAGCACTTTGTTCATTGGCTTAGTTTTTTTGTTTTGTTGTTTTTAATCTTTAGAGATAGGATTTCACTGTGTTATAACCTGGCATCAAACTCACCTCCTGGTTCCTCAACTTTCCCAGTACTTGGAAGTCCACTTACTGCTTTGAGCTTTCCTGCAGTAGAGGTTGTTGTCAGTTACAGATGAGTGTGTAGAACCTCTTCTGTGTGCCTTGATTCCATCATCCTTCAATCTGGGGATGCCACTCAGAGATGCCCAGATAGAGGGCTCCATCAGGGTTTTATTTGTTTTCTTTTCCCCTTTGCTTTTTGAGACAGGTTCTCACTGTGTAGCTCAGGCTGTCCTTGAACTTAAACCTTGATTCTCGTGTGTGTGTGTGTGTGTGTGTGTGTGTGTGTGTGTGTGTGTGTGTGTGTGTGTGTGCGCGCTCGCGTATTTCCTGGATCATAAATCATCAAATCACTTTTGTCTGAAGATAATCTGAGTATCTAGCATTGGAACAAAAGCAATGCCCAGTCTCTTTTCTCTAGCAGGGCAGGTGAGAGACAGCTGACCAGGGATTTTACTTTTTGTTTCCATAGATGATACAAGAGAAATTGAATCATTATATAAGAATTTTTAGTTCTTATTCACCTTGCTGTACTGGGGGCATGGGTTGCAGGGAGGCCCTGATACAGCAGCTGGGCCCATCGTGTTCTACCACTGAACAGTTCTCAAGCCCCAGATATCCTTAGATATCCGTAACATTCTTCAATTCATTTCAGACTGATTTCAAATCAGTCCTGCTGTGTTTTGTTTTCGGCAGTCTTTGGGTTCACACCAGGGTCTCACTCATGCTGGGCCAGTGCTGTGCCACTGAAGAGTAGTTCACCCCTCTTTCTTTCTTTCTTTTTCAAGAAAGGGTTTCTTACTTTGTAGACCAGGCTGGCCTGGAACTCACAGAGATTTGCCCCCTCTGCCTCCTGAGTGCTGGGATTAAAGGTGTCACACTGCCCTGCTCAAATTTTTAAAATATGGCTAGAGGAGCCAGTGAGATGGTTCAGCAGGTAAAGGCAGTGCTGCCCAGTAGTGCAAGCTTGGGACTTGAATTCCACCCCTGGAATGCTGTAAGTGTGAGAGGGGAGAACTGATTCCCCAAGCTGTCCCTGACCTTCACATAAGTGCTGTGGCATGTGTACCTTACACATAAGATAATAAATGATAAGTGTGGAGAAAGTGCTTTATATATTATTATATAATCAGTGTTCATAGCATTGCCTAATGAAACAAGGTAGTCTTTATATTACAAGTAATCTTGTTTACTTTAATGATATACTGCTTTCCTGGTGCTGGGGATTTGAACCCAGGTCCTTGTGTGTGCTGGGGTGAGTGCTCTACCATCTAGCTGTATCCTTAGCCCTCATATACTGAATAATCAGAAAAATGAACATACCTTATTTTGAAAAATGAAGTAAAGCTGTTAGGCTCTACAAGGGCCTGCATTTGTAAAACAGATTAAGTTACATTGATTGTTTTGAGAACAAAAAGAGGATTTAAAGTAACATTCACAGAGGCCCAACAGGGAAGTGAGGGAGAGGAATGCTCCCTCCCACCTTCTCATCCTGCTTCCTCTCACAGCATGTGTTTGTGTTTTGGTTTGGTTTTTAAATACTGGGAACATGGCTCAGTGTTAGAGTGCTTGCTTAGTATGGACAAGGCCCTGGATGTGATCCTCCACCCCAAAACAATATTGGAAAACCTGCTTGTTGTCTAATCCAGTTAAGTAGAAACCCAGCTCATTGAGTGTCCTGCTCCTTAGCCAGTAGGATTTGTCTGTGTTTTCCCATGGCAGCCACACTACTGCTGGTACATTGCCAGCTAGGAAATAGTTGGAAGCTGTACATCTGATGTAAAGGAGGGCTGTGTTTTTATTGATGTGATGAATGAGTGCAGTGTTTGTGAGACACAGTATGTGTGTTCAATAGTTTCCTTTTCAAAGGCCTTTGCTGGTCTGTTCCTGCTGTCTTGTTTTCCAGCTGGAGCTCCAGCAGAGCTGAACCAAAAATGGCTGCTGCCGCAGTAAGGGCTGGTACAGGATCCAGCTGCTGTGTTCCCTGGGATGAAGCAGGAGGAGGAGCTGGGGGGACAGTGCCCTGGGTCAGGAGTCTCTGAATTGTTGTTGCCAGAATGGGGATTGCTTGAGGGAGAGTGGATAGAGATGCTGCAGTTGGGAGGAAATGCCACTAGTATTGGGATTTATAGCCTCAGCAAGGGACCCACCCCTTCTTTGCTGCAGCAAGAAACTCAGCAGATGCTGTTGTTCACCAGCAGAGTTGGCCATGGACAAGCAGCAAAGCATACTTGTCTGGCTGTGGATGACAGCAGTGTTCAGAATGGTGTAGATTGCTGATTAGTTGGTAAATTGGATGAAATGTAAATGGTTATTGAAGGTGAAGTGATTGGCAGATGGGGCAGAATTAAAGCGGGAGATCTCTTCCAATGTGCAACTGGGGTGAGGAATGCTTCGACCTCAGAAAGAAAGAAGCCCCACCCAAGTGAGAGGTGGGTGTAGTTGGATTTGGGAATTGAAGTTGTTGTGTGTGTACCCCAGGGCCACTCCCAGAATGGATACACTGCCAATTGGATGCATGTGCTTTTGCCTGAGTTCTTGCCCTTTCTGTCTGTAACTAGACATAGACATGATGTGACATAGGACACCAGGATCGGCTGCTTAGCAACCAGGGAGAAATAGTATATCTCCATGGGCAGAAAGACACTGTCATCTTAAAAAAAAAAAACAAACAAACAAGCAAAACACCAGTGAAAAGGGTTTTTCCTCTTCTAACATTTGTGTGTGTTTGTGGGGGCTATGTGTGTGAAGATGTTTGTGCTTGTCTGTGTAGGTCAGAGGTCTCTATGGCTGTTAGTAGTTTTGCTGGGACTAGCTCTGATACGGATGATTGACAATATTTCAAATATTTCCTTAGTAAAGATTTCCAGGGCACAGAACGTTACAGCTTGTCCTCTGCCTGTTCTAGTCTAGTCTCTTCCCAGCGGGACCCCCCCCCCCCAGTGGGCTTTTTGTACACAGAATTTTTGCTTCATTTACTGAATGGACTTTTTTGTGCTGCTGAAGGATCAAACCCAGGGCCTCTCTCCCCTGTCAGGGAGGTGCTCTGTGGCAGAGCTACTCCTAGCTGTTCTCTGTGGTGCAATAGTTGGAAGTGACGTACTGATCACATTCACTTTCCTCCAAGCCAGGCCTAGGAAGGGCCCTGCCGTGTGTACAGCACAGACAGTAGTGCCAGGCCACAGCCCCTTCTCTGTTTCTTTAATTACCTGGAGCACTCAGTTCTGTGAAAGTGACCAAAGTGCATTCAGGTACAAAGATGCCAGGATGAAACCCAGTATACTGTATACATGATAAGTGCTAATTAAAAAAAATGTCTGGGCTGTGGCCTTTAATTCCAGCACTGAGGAGAGACAGGCAGAGGCAAGAGAATCTCTGTGAATTTAAGGCCATCTTGGTCTACATAGTGAGACCCTGCCTCAAAAAAAAAAAAAAAAAAAAAACCAAAACAAAAATGAAAAAGATTTAGTTTCCTATCTTTCTGTTTATTAATTACTATTACTATGTAAAATATAATGTGTTTGCACTGTGTCTCAGTCACTTTTCCATTGCTGTGAAGAGACTTCATGACCAAGGAAGGCAACAGAAAAGAAGGTGACTGAGAGCTACATTCTGATCCACGGGCAGAGAGCGGCACTGTAGGCACTCTGAGCCTGGCATGGGCTTCTGAAACCTCAAAGCCCACTCCCGGTGACACACCTCCTCAAACAGAGGCCACACTTTCTAGTCTTACTTAAACATCCACCAGTTAGAGATCAGCCATTCAGATTTATGACCATCTTGGGGATATTCTTACTGAAACCACCAGTGTGACCCATCTGTCTCCATCTCCCCAGTGCTGAGACTTTTAAGCCTACACCAGTTAGCCTGTTTTTTTTTTTTTTTTTTTTTTTTGTGAGACAGCCTTGGCTGTTCTAGAACTTGCTATGTAGACTGGTCTGGCCTCGAACTCTGTAGTGTTGTTGTGTCATTGTGCAGACTCTCAGGGTCCAGGATCTTAGGAGAAAAGCGAGTTTCTGTGTGCGTGCTGTTGTTTTCCTTCAGCTTACATCATGTGCTTTGTGAGCTGTCTACATATGTCTAGACAATATTCTGCCTTCCAAGGAAAAGCACTGGGTAGACTTGGCTGTCCTGGAACTCAACTTTGTAAACCAGGTTGACCTCAAATTCCCAGAGATCCTCCTGCCTTTGCCCCCTGAGGACAGCTAGGGCTACACAGAGAAATGCTGTCTTGAAAAACAAAACAAAACAAAACAAAACAAAAATAGTGTTCAGTAGGCTGAAGTATGAAGTCTGAGAATTGGAGGGCAGTGGGCTACATAGCAATCCCCCCCCCCCCAAAAAAAGGAGGCAGACCTGAATTAGATTTCAGAGCTGTGGGTGATAGGTAGGAAAAGATCTCTGGTTTAAAAAAGTTAGAACATAAAAGGAACAACTATTGTGAGTTGTGTGTCCATTTAGGTCTTTTGGGGGGAGGGGATAGTTCGAGACAGGGTTTCTTGTTAGCTATGGAGCCAGTTCTGGAACTCGCTCTGTAGACCAGGCTGGCCTTGAACTCAGAGAGATCCACCTGCCTCTGTCTCCCGAGTGCTGGGGGCAATGTTTTTTTAAAAGTCCTTTTATTTTGATTTTTTTCATGTGTGTAACTGGAGATAGAAGACACCGCTGTGGAATTGGTTCCCTTTGGTGTTTTCCTGGTTCTTGGCTTGAAGTTGGTTCCCGGCCTTGCACAGCGAGCACTGTCACTTGCTTTACCACCTTGCCAGCCTCTGTTGCAGTAATGCCTTGGGAGTTTTGGGTGTTAGAGTGATGCAGAAATGAATTGATTTCATTGCCCAGTGGGTGTGCCCTTTAGTTTTTATTTCTACATTACTATTGAAGTAGGTTCATCAAATGAGTTAAGTATTTTTTGGAAATCTCTTGGGGCCTGATGTGCAAAATCCACACTTCATCCTGACATCCTCTTAGGACATTTACTACTGGCATACAGTTAATCAGGTTAACAAACCAGTGGCTGCTGACAGCCACTGCTGTTTTCCTTCCCGTTATAAAGTCAACTGTCTTCCTTTTGTGGTATTGGGTGGGAATCAGGCTGACAGCCTCACACATGCCAGGCAAGTGCTCTACCGCTGGCTGAGCTGTCTGGTGAGCTGTCTTAGTTTAGTATTTTCTTGTATAAGGGACTTTGTAAGTCAGTAAGATGTAGGATTCTTTGATATTCTGTAAGCCTGCAAAAACATGAAAAAAGATGGTGAGTGCTACAGGAGTGAATGTATTAGCAAATTCCCTGGATTAAAACAAGTATTCTTGGGCTGGAGAGATGGCTCAGTGGTTAAGAGGACTGACTGCTCCTCCAGAGGACCCAGGTTCAATTCCCAGCACCCACATGGCAGCTCACAACTGTCTGTAACTCCAAGATCTGACTGAAACCTTACACAGATGTAGTATATACAGGAAAAAAAAAAAGAAGCCAACACAAAACCAAAAAAACAAAAACCAACAGAAACAACAAAGCACAATATAACAAAACAACAATTAAAAAAAAAAAAAACCCCAAGTGTTCTTTTTAATCTGAACATTCCTAATCAGCATGGTTTTGGGTCTTGAGCCATTGTGGTACTGGGATGGCAGAGATTCTCATGTAGTATGGCTGGATGGCTTCAGTTCTCTTTGTGTCCCAGTTAGCAGGAAGGAGAAGGGGAGGACAAGAGTCCCCTGGTGTCTCAGAACCTCCACTCAGAGCCTCCTTTCCTTTTTATCAAGGAAATTGGGGGCAGCCAGCAGACTTAAGGGTGGAGGAGTTGATTGAGAATGTGAGTCGGTAGGTTCCCGGGCCTGACTCATTCTCTGCTTGTCTATAGACTGTCATTCTGCAGCTCTCTGGAAAGTAGATGACAGAGATACCTGCTAAGACCAGCAGTTTCTTTCCAGAGTAGCTTTATTTTATTTTTTTGTCAGAGTTGTACTCATATGAATGAAATGGTTACACAACAGTTCACTAAAACGGAAACAAAAGAAGCCTGTTGTGTATCTGCTAGCTGTTGAACAGGATTGTGAATGAAGTCGTCTTTTGAGATGTAGTCTGGTGAAATCCTTTTTCTTGCAGCCCACACACATGTAAAAGAATTTGAAATAGTGTAATTGAGTCATAACCCAAATAACAGAATTATATCTTCATAGTGTATTTGATTTAATTTTATGGTACTTAGTAATTCACCAATAAAGACCTTGCCTAGACTGTCAGGGAACAGTCTAATACTTGTGAACTCAGATGCATGCGGGCTGGCGTTTCTCACGAGCTTCTTGCTGCCTGCCTTCCCTCCCAACCTGTTGGTTCATTACTGTTAAGTTACTGCTTCCTTTCTGGTCCACCTGATTTTTTTTTTTTTTTTAAAAGTACTATTTTTGAAATCTGATTTTCCATACGTAGTTATATATCAAAATGAATTTCAGTCCCCATCTTTGTGTTTACATTGCTGGGGACAAACTAGGGCTTTACACTTGCTGGATAAGCACTCTTCACTGAACTAAGACACACCCCCCCTCCCCCAGCAACAAGGTCTTCACTATATGATCCAGGCTAACCTCTAGCTTGATGCCTTCCTGTTTCTGGCTTCTGAGCCTGGGCTGGTCTATGATTTTATATCTTTTTTCTTCTCTTCTCTTTATCTTTTTTTTCCCCCCTGTCTTTTGAGACAGTGTTTCTCAGTGTAGCCCTGGTTGTCATAGAACTTACTCTGTAGACCAGGCTGGCCATTAATTCACAGATCCCCCTGCTTCTGCTTGAAGAGTGCTGGGATTAAAGGTGTGCTCTGCCATCCCTGGCTTATGCCTCCATCTTGATGACTGTATGTCTGTCTCTTCCTTGAAGTGGAAGTAATGTGCCAGTCAGTGGGGCACAACACTGTCATATAGGAGGCATAGCTGTTCTTGACCTCAGCTGCTTGTGGAATGCCACTGTGGTCAGCAAGATGGCTCAGCTGGTAAAGGGGCTTGCTACCAAGTCTGATGACCCAGGTTCCATCCCAGAGATCCAGACAGTGGACAGAGAGAACCTAACTCACTAAGTTGTCCTATGATTGCCATACGCATTCACGTGGCACCCTTTCCACAAGTAAACAAATTTAATAATAATTAAAAAAAATCCCTGTAGTATTAGTCAGTTCTGGAACATTGTCATTTTGTGTAATAGGATTTTTTTTATTTTGTTTTGGGTAAAGTAGAAATGCTTACATGGCAAATATATATGTAAATAAAAAACAAAACAAAACAACCTGTTTCACTATCCAGACAGTAGGATTTTCTGGGTAAAATGCTTCTCCCTAAACTGTATTTCCAGAGTGGGTTTTCACACTTTTCCTGACTGGTCTTGATCTTGTAGCTGGGATTACAGGCTCCTGTAGTGACCCTGGTTGAGGACTATCAGTTTGCCCTTGGTTGAGGGCCCATCTGTCTTTCCCTGCCTCTGGGAGACAACAGCTGGGTCCGCCTGACTCATTCCTCCATGCTTAGAGGTAAGCATGTAGATTAACAAATGGCAGGTAGAAAAATTGAAGATACTAAAAAGATAGACACAGGATAGACTCCGGAGGGCACCTGGTGAATACCAAAACTACCCCAAGTTTATTATTCAAAGCTCTTTTATACCCCAATCGAAAGGGAGGAAGGCAAAAGACTTCTTTACCAAACATTATGTTGTTTAACCTTGAAAGAGCAATAGTGGGTTTGAACTCTGACCTTAAGTCAAGATGAAGCAGAGCCATTTTTGTGGGTCTGGACAGCTCCCCAAGGCACTGTGTTCTTGTGCTTCCCTCCCTCCTCCTCCTTCCTCCTCTCCCTTTTCTCTCCTTCCTTTCCCCTCCCCTGATGACACCCAGAGCCTTGGCAGAACCCTGAGCTGCTAGTTTTATTTGCTTTAGTGTTCTCCCAGAATTTGGAGTTACAGTTTGGATAGGAGGAATTAGACTTTAATGGGAAGGGTTTTTAGGAGAATTTTTGAATGTTTGGAACTTTCAGTTTTGCTTTGTTTTATTTTTAAGTGTATTTCAAGGTTGGAAATGTTTTTTGTGCTATCTGACCTGGCTAGATTTTTTTGTTTGTTTGCTTGTTTTTCTGTCAAATTGGATAAGTCAGGGTCATCTCATGGGCATGTCTGGGAGCATTTCCTGATTACAAACTGATGTGGGAGAGCGCAGCCCACTGGGCTGTGTCACTCCTCAGCAGATGGCCCTGGTGGTATGGGAACATAGGCTGAGTAATCTTTGCTAGTGAGCAGTGTTATTCCATGGTCCATGCTTGAGTCCCTGCCTCCAGTTTTCTGCCTTGAGTTCCTGACCCGACTTCCTTCCACAGTGGTTGGTCATGGTGTTTATCACAGCAGTAGAAACCTCACTTAGACGCTGAGTTTCAAGGAAAGTATCTGTCCGCCTTATCTTCAGTTTGCACAGACAGCATTGTGTTGATAGTGGCCATCACACTGGTCATTTGAAAAGTCTTGACTGCATATGATTGTGTATTTCCTCTCTGTTTTGGGGCATTGAGATGCATCTGCTCACTTGTAGAATCTGAGGAAGCCTGCTGCAGCTCTCCCCTCCTCTTAGAGCATCTGAGGAGGCCTGCTTCAGCCTCTTCCTATTTGAGGCTGTATGCTCTTTTCTTTGGGCTCCTTAAAGCTATTTGAAGTGCCAGAGTGTTGTTTGTTTATTTTCTATTTGTCTTGAAAATTTCCAGAGCTTACTAATTTGCTGTCTTTGACTATGTTTGTTATACTAGTATTTTATTTTGTTTTAATTGTCCACAAACACCCCCACCCCCACCCCGCAGAGTTGCTTTGTGTACTCCTGGAACTGACTAAGTTGGCTTCAAACTCAAGAGATCTGCTTGCCTCTCTCTGCCTCTTCCCAAATGCTGGGGCTAAAGGCCTATGCTACCACCACCCAACTAACTGTTCTTTTGCAGTTTCATTTGTTTGCATGCCAGGCAGGCCTTCAATGTTTTTTTCATACTAGTTTGATTTGGATAATTTCTTTTTTTTTCCTTGTCCCCTCCTTTTTGAAAGATGTCCCCTGTAGCTAGCTTGTAACACTATGTAGCCAAGGTTGATGAGGTTGACCTAAGACTTCTCTGATTGTCCTGCCTCTCCTGAGTGCTAGGATTCCAGGTGTGGGTCAATACACTAGCTTTCCCAAATCGATGGAGGTGGATGGAGCTCAGGGCTCCATGCTGCTAGTGTTCTGCTTCCTGAGCCACACCCTGGCCCCTCAGGTTTTATTTCTATGCTGTGTCATCAAATCATGGGTTGTTTTAACAACTGAGCCTAGTCTGCTAGCAGCTCATTTTTTATTTCTACTGTTTGCTGTTAATATTTTTGATTTAATAACTTGTTAAATAAACACTCCATCTTTAACATTATTTTAAGACTTTCATTGATTTAGTGAAAAGTTGTAACCTGACTTAGTGAATTCTCCTAGTGCCACTGCCATCGAGGAAGCAATGAAACAATGTACGGCACACTCAGTCCTAATGTCCCTGCCGTGGACCCAAGTGTTTTCCAGCTAGGGTTTCTGAAGTAGTGTATGAAGACGTTAGCCCTTGCCTGGCTTTGAATGATTTCTGCTTCAGTTTGGTTTTCACCACCTGTTAAATTTAGTGTTCTTCCTAGAAGAAACTGTCCCTGTTTGAGAATATATTCACAAGAGATCAGACACTTCCTCAGAGTTAACAGAGAGGCCATTAAATTAATTAACCCATTAACATGGCTTGAGGAGAAAGTGCCTGCTTGGACCGTGGCTGTGGCTTCACCCTGGTCTATAGACTGCTTTGTAGCTTCTGTGTCATGCAGAACACTAAGACTGCTTTTAAAAGCTGTGTGGAGGTGTCCTACCTTTTCCATGCTTCATCTCCACATTTAGTCTTGTTTTCTGAAGTAACAGTAACCTTTGTGGGACTCTTCATATCTTTAGAAGTGAAGTTCTGAGCAAACAAGGAAGTCATGTTTAATCAATATTGAGCTATAAGCTCTCTGGCTCTCCAAGAGCCTCACAGGAAAGCTCTGGCAAGTGGGAGGAGACTGGTGGTCTGTACAGGGTATCAGTTTGGGAGGCTGACAGCCTGCACGATCCAGAATCACTGAGCTGTGGCTGGGTGTGGTGGTGCACACTTTAATCCCAGCACTTGCTGGTCAATCTACATAGTTCCAGGCCAACCATACATGATAAAAGTGTCACCCAGCCCCCAAAAAACCCAATCCTCCCAAAGAACTCAACACAGACCCAAGACCAAAATACCAGCATTGAAAACAAGCAAGAGAAAGAGTCAGAGCTTTGCAGGGTCTCCTCAGTTTCCTGTCATCTCTCTTTCTTGCACCTTCAGCCCTGATGGTTTGAAGAAAGCGTTTTTTACTTTTTAGGGTTGCTGTGATCTGTTGCTGCACCTCTGTGTGTCTTAATCAGAAACAGAAATCTACTAACTCACCTTTGGATTTATTCAGACTGATCTATCTCAAATGTTAGTCCAAGGTCAGACATTCCAAGAAGGATCACGGAAACACTTCAAGTACTAGTAGGGGAAAAAAATTGATGAGAAAACTAAGGCCAATGAAAAATAAAGATAGGGCAACCAAGGAACTAGGCCTTTAATCCCAGCACTCAGAAGGCAGAGGCAGGCGGATCTGTGAGTTCAAGGCTAGCCTGGTCTACAAAGTTCCAGAACAGTCAGGACTGTTACACAGAGAAATCCTGTCTTGAAAAACCAAAATCATCACGTAACTGAGGCCTGGTGAGGTGGTCCCCAGAGGACATCCTCAGTGAAGTGATGTTTGTTACTGCTGGAGTAGTTGTTTTGGGTACAACACGGGCAGTTAGTGTGTCTGTTGACTGACAGCTCCACTGGCCTGCCCTTCTTTTTTCTCCCTCCCTCTCCTCAATCTTCCCTTTGTAGTAATGTGATATAACTGCTACAGTGGCCTCGAGTGTTCAAGTTAAAAGAATTCCCCTTTCTCACTGAGTCTAGTGATGAACCTGTGAGTGCTGTGGGAGAAGGGAACTGGGGGGCAGATGGATATGATAAAAGTTGTTTGCTAAATATGATGTCCTAGAACATAAATGAAAGCCACTATTCACCATCTATTGTCTGCTTGCTGTGTGCCGGTTATTGTGTGTTTCGCTTAGGCTGTGGCATGGATATAAATGAGTATTTTCTCCCCGAACTTATACGTATTACAAAGTCCCCGTCATCTAATGTCAGTGCTATGTAGGATGATGATGCAAAGTATGAGTGTGGAGAGATTGAGACATAGTCACTGCCTTGTTTGTCTTTGTGATGCTGACATCTAACAGGGTCTTGCTTGTGTAGCAAGAGTACTGTTCTGAGTTCCATTCCTGGGTCCAGGAAAGCTACTTTTATTATTTACTTAAATTACTCTTATGGGGATGGGTGTTTTGCCTTCATGTACATCTCTTTACTCAGGGACAGTAGAAAAGGGTGTAAGAGCCATTGAGACTGGAATTAGATGTTTGTGAGCTATTGTGTAGGTGCTTAGAATTGAACCCTGGTCAATTCTAAGAGTAATTCTACTCCAGAAGAGTAATTACTGTTTTTAACCACTAAGTGTAAGTCAGAATTTGAAATCAAGTGCCTTCCTTGATTTGTGTTTTACTGAGGCAGGGTTTTTCACTGGAAAACAGAGCTCCCTGAATTTTGTGGCTTATCTAGTCAACTTGTTCCTTGGATGCTCTGTGTCTGCTGCCACTGTTAGTATTCAGGCATCTATACTGGCCTGCCCTTGGGGTTCTGACAGGATACACCCTCAGCTGCAGCCACTAACAGCACCACCTGTGCACATTCGCCATGTTTCCTTTTAAAAGGGCCCCGCCACCTCCCATCCTTTCTCTTTTTCTCCCTCTTTCTGCCCTCCCAACCCCTCTTTTCTCTGTCCTGCTGCTCCTGTCCCAGAAGGCTGGTTCCCCCTTCCTCCCTTTTATGATCCCTTTCCCTAATTAACACACACACACACACACACACACACACACACACACACACACACACACCAACAAACCCCTCTGCTTGAACCCATTGCTTTTGTTAAATTACAACAGCCACACCCTGTCCTTTCATAAATGCTGTATACCCTGACCATTTCCCTAGCCTTCCTTCTTAGGACTTTACATTTAAATTTCTTGCTGCCTTGTTGAAACATCTGTGGTGGCTGCCACTGGTGACACTGTCGGCTTGGGTTGCCTGCTGATGGAACTCAGCCTTTGAAAGGACTTGGGGGGTTTCTTTCTTAACTTAATTTTTAAACAGTTGATGATCTGAAGTCCAGTGACAACAAGAAAATACTTTAGTAATAAAAGGCCATAATTATTTGTTGCATTTAATTACAAAAAACAAAGGCCTTGGTTTGACTAGATGTGATTGATGTTAATCTTACTGAAAGTATTACATTCCAAGAGTGGTGGCTTAACTGTTTAGCCCGAAATAATGACACTTTTTATGTTTCCTTTATGAAATCCTGTCCAGAAAAATTTAAAAGCCAGCACACAGACATCAGCAGATTTTTGGTAGGATAAATTTCAAGTTTCAAAATTTTGAAGAAATCTGACTTTTTCCAAGTTTCTCTCAGCCTCCTGAAAGTTTCTGTCCACCTCACAGAGGGATGTGGATGCTGCTTTGTTCACACCTCAGCTAGTCTTGGCCATCATTGCAGTGATCAGGTACTGAACAGATGTCTCTTGGAGGAGGGGACACTGACCTTGCTTTTGATCCATCTTGGTAGGGAGGGTGTGGAGGAGCTGCTGACATCTGGGCAGATAAGGAGTAGAGTGGGGCAGGAAAGAAAGCTTTGGGGACAGCCTCCAGAACACACCCTCAGTCAGGCCATGCCTTCTGCAGTGCTGACAGGTCTGACACACACACCTCCTCAAAGTCTGTCAGTGAATTCAGCTAGGTCAGAGGGAGCCAATGGCCTAATGATCTTGCTCCATCCTCTGGCAGACACCATTTCTCAGGTGTCACTCAATCCGGTCATAGAAGATTAGCCATCCGCTTGACTGAATGAGTTGGCTTTCTGTAGAAGTGACTGAAGTTTCTGTTGGAGTGTCAGGTTTGTGAATTCTGTGGTCTTAGTAGACTAGACTCAGTAATGTCCTTACAGTGTATCGCAGTTCAGTGCTTGTTGAGAGCTTTGTCCTACACTTTGGATTTGAAAAGCAGAAGTATCTGTTGAAGGGTGGTATGGATGTTGTTTCTAACCCTTACACTGATGTCTAGACTATCAGGAAGCTATGAACCCCAACAGTGCTCTCGGGAAATGCCTGCTGGTTATCATACTTGTCTGTAGGGCATGATAATAGTAGTTGGTGAGTGTCTTGTCTTCCCTTGGATCTGTGTGGCAGAATGTTGCTTCATCATGATCTTCCAAAGAACTTTTTCTGCAGATAAGTATTTCCTGCTTTTAAAGTAAACTGTCCAATGCAGTTTCAGTTGTCTGTTCCTGTTTTTACTTTAGGGCCACTGAATTTAAGTGTTTGTTGGAGCATGTGTTGTTGATGTTCTTCAGAGTAGATCCTAAAGGCCTCTGACCAGCGTACTTGGCTATTTATTTGTACATTTTATTTTGCTTCTGAGTCTGTTTGGAGGTCAGTGGACAACTTGTGAGAGTCAGTTCTCTTTCCACCATGTAGGTCCCAGGAATCGAACTCAGGCTCTCAGACTTGGCAGCAAATGCCTTGTACTCAATAGGCTGTCTTGCTGACTCCAGAATCCGCTTTTGCATCAAGTGGACTATGTTGCATTTACTTTCTACATGCACAGTGTGCCTGAATACACGCTGTGGGCTTGTGTCTGGCCTTTGCTGTTACCTGGGCTTGTGCTAAGCTGACGTGAGAGTGGCGTGAACCAGGCTTGCTGCTGGTACAGCGCAGTTACATTCAGTTCACAGGTGATTGCAGCCTGGCAGACCAGCCCCCAGCGGTGTGCTAAATGCACTGGGAAGAAGTGTTTCACACGTTGAAGTTGTGTTACTTGCTGACTGGACACCTCTCAGTATCGTTGGCCAGGACTGTAGTAATTGAATCACAGCTGAACCTAAATTAGGACCACCTGGGATGAAAAAAATAAAGTCTCTTGTCTGACCAGCAGTATTGAAGCAGTAGGTGTGTGAAAATGTATCAGAGGAGGTGCTTGTTTGAAAGGACCACTGTTAAATTTGAACCAGTTGTCTGGTTAGTCTATGAGAAGTAAAAAAGGTCCCTCCACTTTCTCTCACACATACTTGATACATAGTAAACAAACCAAAACTGTTCTGTGCCGGTGTTCCCCATCCTGTTTTGTTTTCCCGCTGTTTGAGAAGGTGGGCTATTTGACTTGACACAGGAATTGATTTGGGGGAGGAGGGCGGTGGTAGAGGATAGCCGCTACAGGCTTTTCTGGGAGTGGAGCTTGGTGACCTGAGTTGAGTCTGGGCTGTCTTACTGGCCATGTGACCTGGGGAGAGCGCAGTGCACACTAAGGTGTAGTGTGGGTTTATTCATACCATATACTGTGTGTGATGTGCTCTTTAGGGTCTTAAGTGGCAGAAGTGATTACTTGGAGGCGATACTTAGCACACTCTGTTGCTGTATTTGGCCAATCAGGCCATGGCTCTGTGCAGTGCCCCTCCCTCTCCTTACCCAGCATGCCCTTGTGCCTGGAGCAGACTGAAGTGGAGCAGTGATCTTTTTCTCTTTATTTTAGCAGTGTGCATCTTACTTGGCTTCAGTTTCGGCTTTGAATCTTCCCTCCCTTTATGCTTCCTGACTCTTAGCTGAGGTATCTAATTAAGACCGACTTTTGAGCATGATTGAAGCAGATTTCTTGAAACATTCCTTATTAAATTAAAAGACCGTCCTCATTAAAGGTGTTTTTATTTTTTTATGTGTCTCTGTGTGTGCCCTTAGAGGCTAGAAGAGGGATCGGATTCCCTGGATCTGTAGTTACAGCCATTGTGTTGTGGGTGCTGGGAGCCAGGTGCTCTCACCCACTGCTCTAGCCTCTTCCCCGCTTTCCACACAGTTACAGTTGTGAAGCATAGTTGAATTGTACAGAGTGGGAGTTGGGGAGGTTAAGGTTGTCAGGTTGTGGCTCATTGGGCTTCTGGACGCATGGTGAACATAGAGTGTTGTGAAGGAAGTGCTTCAGGCCAAGCACAAGATGCTGGCTGTGTATGGGGGACATTGCGGGTCAGGATTAGCTAACGGAGCACTCTTGTTCAGAACAACTCCTGCTGTAGTTACAGGTTTGTGGGTCCTCATGTAAAGCTGGCAGACCGGCATGGTTAATGTGGACTGCACTTATAGTATGAGCAGTGAGGGAAGCCACCATTCTTGCTGGAGCTCTGTGTGTTGGTTTTGCTTTGGCAGTGACAGCTTAATGGAGGGCAGGGAAGGAGGAAGTCTGTTGTGCAGGAGGTCATGTGTGTTCTGCTAGACTCCACAGTGGAACAGCCTATGGAGACCCCTCTGCTGGCTGCTGGGGGTTAAGGTATGAGTTGTTTTCAAGGCTGTGTGGGAGGGGAAGTATGCTCTTCCCTTCCTTTTAGACATTCAGCTTTAGGTTATAATAATAGTAGTAGCACTGAGATGTCATATGTCTAAATTTAACTGTCATAGCACATTGAATATATGTTTATTTTAACTATCTTTAAATTATAATCTCTGTAGACAGAGTTTTCCTGTCCTGGGAGCCGCCCCCAAATAACCACTCAGAAAGTTAATATTAATTGTAAATGCTTGGCCAATAGCTCAGGCTTGTTACTAGCTAATTCTTATATTTATGTTAACCCATATTTTTTATTTATGCTTTGCTACACGACTTGGTACCTTTTCTCAATACTGCATGCTCATCTTGCTTCTCTCTGCCTCTGCTCCTGATTCTAGACTCCACCCTTCTTCTGCCCAGCATTCTCAGTTTGGTTCTCCCACATAACATTATCCTGTTCAGCTATTGGCCAGTCAGCTTCTTTGTTAAACCAATCAGTGTAAAGGAATATTCCACAGTAAATCTCTGTGCAGTGGCTGCTTTTGTTTGTAAAGTATTCCTGTGTAGGAGTTGTGCTTTACCTGTGAGTTTGTAACTTCCAGTACTTGGCAGGTTGAGGCAGAAGGACCATAAGTTAGAGGCAAACCAACTTTCCATTGTGGGATCCTGTCTCAAAACAAAACCAAAATAAAATAATTTGCACCTACTGTGAGAGCTCCCACTTTGAGTGCTAATAGTGTGATAGTAAATACTCCCATTTGTTGAATATCTGCCCTGTACAGGCCTGCTTAAGAATATCGGCTTAAGGGGCTGTAGAGATGGTTCTTCTCATCGGTTAAGAGTACTGACTGCTCTGCCAGAGGAATAGGGTTCAATTCCCAGCACCCACATGTCAGCTAACAACTGTTTATAACTTCAAGATCTGATACCTTCACAATACACGCAGGCAAAACACCAATGCAAATAAAATAAAAATAAATTAAAAAAAATCAGCTTAAAATACACCTGTAATCTCAGCACTCAGGAGGCAGAGGATGGAACATCAGGAGTTCAAGGACACCCTTGGGCTAATTGAGACCCCCATCTCAAAAAGCACATTTATTATTGTACAATGTAGGAAATGTAAGCTTGGCAGTGAACCTGGAATTGCAATTCAGATGTGACTTTAAAATTCACATTCAAACCCTTGTACTGTAGTGCATCTTGGGTTATTTGAATTGGTGAGATTTGAATGCAGTACTATATAGTCTTGTATGTCCCATCTCAGTTAGGATGTACATGTTTGAAAGTGGTCTTTTTTACTGAACATGGTAGTGGTACATACCTGTATCCCATCTACTCAGTAGGGTGAGGCAGGTGGATTGCTTGAGCCTAGAGTTCAGCCTGAGCAATATAGTGAACTTTCCTATGTCCTAAAAACAAACACATGTATCTTGAGTTTAGAACAGTCAGGATATGTTGGAGATTATGTAGCCATGTTAGTTTTTATATGCTGATTTTTAAATGTCAGATTTGCAGTGCTGCTAGCTTAGGGATACAACTACTGGATTAAAGCAGACCTGAGTAGATGCATTTGAAAGGAAATACTAAAGATTAATAAATTATACAACTGTTCAAAGGTACCATTGTGTGGAAATAAATGCTGAGTATGATTTCTGTAGCTGGAATGATAACCATTTAACACTTAGATGCATTTACTTGCTTCATTTTACCTTAATATTTAAATTTATTTTTTATTTTAGGCAGGCTGCACTAACCTGGAACTCACTGTGTAGACTAGGCTGGCCTCTAACTCAGAGATCCTCCTGCCTCTGCCCTGCATCCTGAGGGCTAGGGATAAAGACTTTTGTCACCACCACCTGCCCCCTTTATAGCCACCACTTCCTGGCATGGATCTCTATCTTAAGCCTTTCTGCTGTCCCATCAAGCAAAAGTGATGGGATTATCCTTGCAAGTCCTCCACAGAGGTAGATGGATGGCAGCAATGATGGGTGGGGAATAGGAATGCACCTCCTAGAACTCTAGTGGGAACAGCTGTGGAGTCTGCCTTGCTGGCCTCTGTTGATAGACGCACTCAGTAGCGGCACACTTGCAAAGCTTTTCCGTGTCAATGGACTTCAGCCCAGTCGTAGCTAGGCAGCTGAGGAGATGTCCCCTACAGGAGCAGGCCCATCCTCCATGGCAGTTGCCCTTTTTTGTTTTTCTTAAACTATATGCTGTGACATTGAAAGGACTTGTATTCACCAGAAAGACAGAGAGTGCTTTCATGGTGTGGGGTCTCCAGGGCCACCATGCAGGGCCTTTGTTGGGTTGGCACTGGTCCTGTTGCTCGCCATCCTCAATCTCATTGTTAGCACTTTGCCTTTGTATCATTTTGAGAATCTCACCTCTTTATTAAACAGGTCACAGTTGCAAAAGGAAATCAAGTCTCTTGAAATACATGTTAGGGAAATCTTCCCTGTTACTTATTGGGGCAAGGCACCCTTTTACATCAGAGCGCTACCCTGGAAGCTGTGGCCATGTTAAAATTATCTTCAGTTATTTAAAACTCAGATATGTTGTTTCTGTATGGCTACAACTGTAAGGCATTACTCTGCTTAATATTAATCATGAACCACAAGAGTCAACATTAGTGTCAGGTGGTATTTCAGCTCATTTTTAAAAAAGTGATTGTGTGTGTGTGTGTATGTGTGTGTATGTGTGCATGTGCGCATGTGCTCGTGCTCAGGTGGGTATTTGAGTGCTGGTACAGTGGAGGCCAGAGGCTTTGGACCTCTTCTCTCCACCCCCAAAGCTAGAGTTACGGGTTACAGGTGGCTGTGCTATCTCTCTGACCATGATAGTTCCCAGTTTTTGTATCAGATAATGTGAAGTAGAGAATTTATTTTAAAAATTTATTTTTGAGACATGGTCTCCCTAGGTAGTCCCAAGTTGGCCTGCATCTGCCTTGCCCCTGTATGTGGATGATAGCTATGGGCACAGGCCAACTTAAAGATTCTTGTAAGAATGCAAATAGGAATCAGGTTCAGGCCTGTAATTCTGGCCTGGAGTGGTTGAGGCTGAAGGATGGAGAGTTTGGTCTAGACTGTGTGCTGAGTTTGAAGCCAGTTTAGGCTATGTAATAAAACTTAAAATATTGAAACTAAACCATATCAAAACTTCTAAAAAGGCTGAACACTGTAGAGTCTGAACCCTGGTGACTTGGCTGACAGTCTGGGATTGCCTGTACTCATTCACAGACTGAAGGGTTTTGTGGGATTTGAGGGATCAACTGAGAGTTGCTGTACATGGCCCCAATAGAACACTTGTTAGTATTGGCTGAAGCCTGTGCTTAGCTACTCAAACCTACCATTGCCAAAGAAGAGGAAGAGGGGTGGGAAGCAGGGGATGGAGAGAGTGAGGAGGAGTCTTTGTTTTGTTAGTGACTTGAACTGTCACCCTTCTGAGTGGAGGGAAGATCCCAAGGGTTCAGGTGAAGAATGGTGTGTCTGTGGGCCCAGAGGCTGCCATAGAGGGGCTGCCCCAGCAAACAGCAGAAAGCCACTCAACTGTTGCTACTTTGTCTACTGCATGTGCCTTCTGTGGAACACTCCAGGGACATCAATTCGTCCTTTTTCCATAAAGAGCATTATTGAGTAATCATACTTCATTCCTCAAATGTACAGTGGTTCTCTGTCACTGTGAATGAAAAGCCCTTTGGATTTTGTTTGATGACCTCATTGGGTGACCATTTTTGAGTTAATGTGGCATGGTACCATTGAGGGGGCCTCTGATGCTTTTCTTTATGGAGCAATGTGCTTTTGGCCTCCTCACCTAGGTTTTTCTGGACTTGGAGATTCGTGACCCTAGGTTTGTGGCTCTGGCCCTTGGGCCTTGGGAAAACAGGAATTTCCTAAGCAGCCTGTCTGCTGTGCAGAGACAGGGTCTGAACTGTTTCAGTGAGTATTGTAAGATTTTCTTTGTCACTTTTCCTTTTCCCAATAGTTTTACTTAATGGTCCAAATCAAAGGTCGGCACCTCAGGTCCTATCAAGGCAGTAGGCACCACGCTATGTTAGTGATGATGTGACTTAACAGCATGCATTCTCCAAAAAGAGAGCAGCACTAGCAGCAGCAAGAAGACAGTCTTGGCTTTTCACTTAACTTGTGTGTGGATGTATGTATGTGTATATGTACATGTGTGCCATGTGTGTACAGGTGTGAGGGTGAGAGACTGATGCCAGCTCTCTTCTTGACTCACTTTTCCCTTCGTTTTTGAGGCAGAGTCTCTCACCAGTTGCAACTCCCTTGATGTGGCTAGTCTAATGACAAGGAGCCCCAAGGAGCCTCTTGTGTCTGTCTGCCTTTCTTTCATCTCTGGGATTCCAGGCTCCCACTTGCTAAACTTGGCTGTTCAGCAAGTTGCTGAGGGTCAGTGTTCAGGTTTTCATGGTTGTGTGACATTTCTCCAGTGTTGTGTCATTGTAGTTGTGCGTATCTCCCTCCCATTTTTTGAGACAGGATGAGACAGGGTCTCTTTCCATAACTCTGGCTGTCCTAGAAATCATTTTGCTTCTGCCTCCAGAGTGCTGGGGTTAAAGTATGCACTACCACACCCTGCTTGCCTTTTGATTTTTGAATCATGGTCTTGCTGTGCCTAGAGCAATTTATAATCCTCTTGCCTTAGCCTTTTGATTGCTGGGATTTCAAGTGTGTACCTCCTCACCAAGTTCTTAGAATTAATGTCTTTGATGAAATGGCAAAAGCTACTAATATTAATAAACCCTGCCTTGAGCATATACCATCTTTTTAATATTTTGTGTGATAAGCTGGGAGTTATATGTAAAGGACTGTTTATATATTGGTCTTACCTAAGAACACATATACCTGGCCATTGTGGTACACATGTGTAATTCTGGTACTGGAGAGATGGAGGCAGGAGGATTTCATGTCCAGTCTAGCCTGGGCTACATAGATTTCTAGTTTAGCAAACCAGATAATCTCAAATCAAACCAAAAAAATTTCTTACCCTTCCAAAGACATCTTGTTGCCCCTGTAGCTCTCTATGTAGATTACAGATTAATGGACTTAAATAAAGTAATAACTAGTACAGGTGGGGTTTGCAGCTGTTTGGTCAGTTGCACTCAGAGTTGGCTTAGTCACATTGATTTACAATTATAAAACATTTCATCATAGCAGTTCAGGCTAAGAAACCAGTAAAGGGACTGACGAGTGGGCTCATAATGAGAACACAGGCCGCCGCCGCCGCCGCCAAAGGCCTGAGTATGGCCCCAGTACCTTGGTTTGCCAGTTCACAAAGTGCCTGGCTTTCCAGGGATCTGTGTTGTCCTGGCCTCAGGGGGATCCCACACATACCGGGTTTGTACTCACAAGTACAAATAAACCTATCTTGAGAAAATTAGAAAATATTTGCTTTTTACTTTCAGTTTAAAGGGATATGAGTTTTGCCTGTGAGTTTTGCTGGGGACATAACTGTGTGAGAGCTGGCACTCAGCTGCAGGCAGGTGGAATCCAGTGAGCTCTAAAAGCATTTACTGTCTCCTTCCAGAACTCACCAGTTCTCCCTTATCTCCAGCTGACCCTCTCAGGGTTTTAAGTGGAGAGGAGGTCTAAACAGCAGCCTAACTGGGAGTTAATAAAATACCTGTTTGGAGGTTTTTTAAAATAATAATTTATTTTTACTTTATGAGCATTCGTGTTTTGCCTGCATGTATGTCTGTGTCAGTGTGCTGGATCTCCTGAAACTGGAGCTATAGACAGTTGTGAGCTGCCCTGTGGGTGCTGGGAATTGAACCTGGGTCCTCTGGAAGAGCAGTCTCTTAACCCCTGAGCCATCTCTCTAGCACCCTATTTGGAGTTTTTAGATTTTCAGCTTAAATTAATTTCACTATTTGTTTGCTTGTTTATTTATTTATTTTGTGCATGCCTGCTTGTAGGAGGCCTCTGGAGATGGAGTAGAGGTGGTTGTGGTCTGCCTGATATGAGTGCTGGGAACTGAACTCAGTTTCTGTGTGAGACTAGTGTGTGCTGAGCTATTTATGCTTGTTCCTGTAATGTGGGCAAATGATGTCTCTAGCAATCTTGTAATCATAGTCATCTGATTAGCTAGCAGATGAACAGAAAGCAGGAGTCTTGAGTAGCTCAGGTTCTCAGGCAGAACACTGAACTCCCTTGAGGACTGCTTCTCCCATTGTGAGAATTAATCCTTCCTGGAAAAAGCAGTGCAGTTGGCAGTGCAGTAGAAAGTGTGGCTCCTTTTCCATCTGCCTCGAGTACTGTGGAGTTCGTTCAGTGTGGATTTCAGTTAACCGTCCTTCAGTCTAAAAGAGTCATAATGACTGGAACTTGGTAGGCTTCTGCTTTCTGCAGTGTGTGTGGTATGTATGTATGTAGTGTATATGTATAGTGTGCTAGGTGTAGAGTGTATGTGCCATGTATGTATGCAGTGTGTGTATGTGTGAGTTGTGTATGGGTAGATTGTGGCTTTAAATTGTGTGTGCATGAAATGCTTATGTGGTTTGTGTAGAGTATGTGTGTGGTGGGTGTGGAGGGTGTGTGTGGATTGAGTGATGTATATGGTGTGTGGTTCCTTTATGAAATGTTTCAGCTCTATCGCTTTCCAGTGCAGCAGGTGTGTGTGTATGTGTGTGTGTGCGCGCGTGCACGTGTGCGTGTGTGCAAAGTATTTAACTGTTGTGTGAGGTTGCTAGTTTAAAAACTGTCTAGAGACCGCTATAGTCTCATTAGACATTTTAATGACTAAAACACAGGGTGTGTTTGTTTTGTTTTCGGTCTTCTAAGCTGGCTGCTTAGAAATAAAGAATCTACTAATGATTCAGTTTTTGGCAACTTAACAGTCATTCTTAAAATACAAACAAACAAACAAAAAGCCCACTACTTTTTTCCTTTTCACTCTATAATTTTAAAGATTTGTTTATTTCATATGTATGAGCGTGTGTGTGTGTGTGTGTGTGTGTGTGTGTGTGTGTGTGTGTGTGTGTAGGTAGGTATGTATGTGTGTGTATGCAAACCGTGTGCATTCCTGGTGCCTGTAGCAGTCAGAAGAGGGTATCAGATCCCCTGCAACTGCAGTAAAGGATGGCTGGCTGTGAGCCACCATGTGGGTGTTGGGAACTGAGCCCAGGGCCTCTGTAAGAACAGCTAGTGTTCTTTACTCCTGAGCCATCTTCCCTTTCGTTTTGAAACAATAGTGTCAATGTGTGACCCTGGCTGGCCTGGGACTCATTCTGTTGACTATTCTGGCCTTACACTTTCAATGATCCTCTTGCCTCTGCCTCCCAAGTGCTGGGATTACAGCTGAAAGTCACCACACCTGCTGTAGCTCTTACCTTGTCTTCCCAACTCTCTAGGTGAATTAGAAAGAAATATTAAGTATTTAAGTTGAGGGAATTTTTTTCATTTGGGATTTATGATACAATAATTTAAAAAAAATAAACCAGTCAGCAGGAATCAGGTTACAGGATTGTTGGAGTTCAAAAACAAAACAAAAACCAGGTGGAAGTCAAATCATTTGTATCATCTGCAACTGTTGTAGAAAGCACATAATCAGGCATGTAATGGCTCATTCAGGGACAGTGCTTTGGTCAGGGCATATAAGGAGTTCTCTAGAATAGTGCCATACCAGCTAGACAGCTCCTGTCTCCTAGTTTGCAGTTGAATAAAATGTTTATAGTCTCTTGTCTTTTAATGCCTTTGTGTTCTGAATATTTTAAATGACTGCTGGAGAACCTGTTTTTAAAAATGGGAAACTTGCTGGGCAGTGGATCTCTGAGTTTGAGGCCATCCTGGTCTACAGAGTGAGTTCTAGGAGAGTCAGGGCTACACAGAGAAATCCTGTCTCAAAAAAACAAAACAAAAAAATAAATAAAATAAAGGCAAAAAATAAAAATGGGAAGCTAGTGGAAATGGGAATAATTGAGCTTGCTCTGTGTAGCTAGAAAAGACTGGAACATTCTCAGCAGTCAGACGAAGGCAGCCTTTGTGCAGGTGTTGGGAGTTGAGGCGCCAGTGCGTCTGCTGGCCTTGCTTCCGCTGTGTTGTCTGAACCTCTGGTCTGGCTGAAATTTTAGAAGGTGCTTGAGTCTCATAATGGGCCTAAGGTTCGGGGCCTCCAGTCATTGGTTTCATTTGCAATGGAAGTTTATTGTAGGAAGCAATTTTGGAGAAATCGAGTAATCATATTAGGAAATTTAAATACTTGGTTTTTCAGTTTCTTGGGAGCTTGGGAGGAGTAAGTCCACAGTACCACAGGGTGGGTTAAAAAGCCTGGGTCATGGGCAGAATGTTCTTATTGCTCAGCAGTTCCATTAGAGTTTGTTCCTTAACTCGCCTTCCAGAATTCCTAGAGGACCTGTACAACAGCCTTTGGAGGATCGGATCTTCCCTCCCACGGTCTCTGCAGTCTACAGCACGGTGAGTATCCCAAGTGTCCATCATGTCTATGTGAACATATTAGTGCTCAGTATTCCCGGCAGTGTTGGATTGACATAGGCTTCAGGTGGAAGATTAATAAAACTCCCAGTAGTATGAGGTGTATATTATGTAACCTTTACTCACCATTGAAATCTAAGGAGTAGAAGCTAGGTGAACATTGTGTTATAGTTGATTGGATTTCCACACCTGCATTAAACTCTGGCTGGCATTGTTCACAGTTTTGTAGACATAGCCCCAAGTCTATGTGCATACCACAGGAGCTTAGACACTCTACCACTGAACTATTATGCTTCCCCTCCCTTGGAATTGATTTTTTTATACTGGTCTTAAATTATTATTTTGTAATTTATTTTATGGGTATGGGTGTTGGCTGCATGTGTGCTGGTGTGCCTTTTGTGTGTAGTGCCCTTGGAGGTCAGAAGAGGACATCAGATCTCCTGGGACTGGAGTTACAGGTGTTTGTACTGTGCTGTATAGGTGCTGGGAATCCAATCTGGGGCCTCTGGAAGAACAGCCAAACACTGAGCCTTCTCTCCAGTTCCCTGATTTTAATTTTTTTATTGAATATTTTTTGTTGTTGTTTTTCAAGACAGGGTTTCCCTGGCTGTCCTGGAACTTGCTCTGTAGACTAGGCTGACCTTGAACTCACAGATTTTCCTTTCTTATTTGAGGGTTTTTTCTTTTCTCTCCCTGATTACATATAAAATGTGTATAAATATTGGCTAAATGAATACAAGCGGAGATTTGAATTATGTTTTGAATGATGAATTTGTAAGAGAAGGTTTATTTTAGTTAGAAGATTCAGTTACTAAAATGATGTGCATTTAAGACATGGTGACAAACCTATCTATTATTTCCCACTCGCTATCTGACATTCAGTCCTGTGTTGTAAAGTCACTTAGAGTCTAATGAGGGAAATGGGTCAATAAATGGTTGTAATCTAAAGTTATAAAATTAAAAGTTTGAGTTCTGAATCAGTTTAGTTTTTGTACAGGATTAGAAATAGAACCTAGGGTTTTAGAAATGCTAGACAAGTGCATGCAACTCAAAGAGTTGGGAGTGTTCTTTGTTTAACAGAATAAAGACTTACATAGTTTAGGTGCTGTATTAAGTGCTTTGGAAGAAATTAGGTGAGCTAAAAGGGTAGAGCATGGATATGTTCCCTTAGCTAACACACTTAAGGAAATTCTCTTTGACAAGGCATTCTAAGGGAACGAGAAAGCCGGGAGTGGCAGTGCCAGTACTGGGGAGGCTAAGGCAGGACAAGCTCTAGTTCAGGCTAACTTGAGCTTCTTGGTAGACACTTGCTAGCTTGCGCACAGTTCTGGATTTAGGTTCTTACTGCCAAGGACAACAAAACAGATGATTTCTAGAGAAAGAGCACCTGGGGTTGAAGGACTTGTAGTACAGAGGCTCTGGGATGGCTGTGGTCTTTGCAGAGGCTTCAGGATGCACAGATACTGGTGTGATGCTGCTGGGGAGATTCCACAGAGAGGTTTTGGAACTTAGTCTTGGTGTAATGGGGTGGGGGGTTATTAGACATTGTTGTAGTAGCACAGGCCCAAGATGATTGTGCTGTACTTAGAAGAGGAAGTAATAAATGTTTATGATGTACGTTTTGAAAAGTCAGTTGGGTATAAGGATGACTTCCAGTGTATGATGCAAGAGAAAGAAGAGTCTGTATAATGTCTTGAGAGTTTGTCTTGATTAAGTCAATCCTATTTATTGGTCCTATTCTTTGCTGGTGATCTCCATGGGGGATATTCGTTGACACAAGTCAGCTTCCTTTAAGCAAACATTACTTTGGGGTTAAAGTGTTAGGTTTTCATTCTTTTGCTTTTATAAAATAATTGAACTTACTTTTTCTGCATTGTGGATATATGATTTTTGTAAAATATAGTTCTGAAAATGAAAATTTTGATTCAAAGAATAGGTGTGTAGTTCATACATATCTCTAATCCCAAAACTTCATGGCGTGTGTGTGTGTGTATTCGTTTAAGGCAAGGGCATTGTGAGTTGCGGGCTAGCCTAGGATTCATGGTGATGTACCCTAACTCAAAGAACAATCATGTTAAGCTGGGCGGTGATGTCACACTCCTTTAATCCTAGCGCTCAGGAGGCAGAGGCAGGCGGATCTCTGTGAGTTTGAGGCCAGCCAGGTCTACAAGAGCTAGTTCCAGGACAGTCTCCAAAGCTACAGAGAAACCCTGTCTTGAAAAACAAACAAACAAACAAACAAAGTAAAAAAAATTGAACAGTCATGTTATTAGAGTCCTCATAAATATGACATTTGATGGTGTAAATTCATACTTTGAAGACAAGCCCATGAACAGCCTGAGAGTATCTGCAAGGACAGCCTTCTACCCACTGAGCCTTCCTTCACGGCTTATAGAAATGCTTGACCCTCAGCTGTTGGGTTTATTTGTGAAAGTTACTTGACTTATAATATTGAAACTTACTGTCATACTTGTAATACATGTGTACAGTGTATATTGTGCCTCTTCTAGAAGGATAAGAAACTTCAAGCATTAAAAACTACTCCAAAACATGATGTTCTCAGCCTGCAATGGTGTTGCCTCCCAGTGCTCAGAGGCAGAACCAAAGGCAGATGGATATGAATGAGCTTGAGGCCAGCCTGATTTACATAGTGAATTCCAAGTCAGTTAAGGCTACACAGTGAGATCTTGTCTCAAAAAACCAGAACAACAACAGATGATCTGCTTTTTTTCCTTTTTGTTTTTTGAGACAGGGTTTCTCTGTGTAGCCCTACCTGTCCTGTAACTCACAGGCTGTCCTCAAACTCAGAAATCTGCCTGCCTCTGCCTCCTGAGAGCTCTGTTTAGAGGTGTGCACCACCACTGCCTGGCTACTTCATGTTTTTTTAAAGTCTTGTTCTTTTCTGTATTAGCTGAGTGTTCCCAGACTGTTGGGGTGAAGCAGTCTTTCTGCCTCTGCCTAGTAGCTGTTTTCTTCCCCAGTTTAAAAATTACATTTATTTTACTTCAAGAACTTTCTGTGTATCCATAACTGGCCCGGAACTTGTAGACTAGGCTGGCCTTGAATTTACAGAGATCTGGAAGTGCCTTTACCTTTGGAGTGCTGGCATTTTCAATGAATTATTTACATTCTTTCTTGTTTGTTTTGCATCAAAGTCCACTATTTATCTCTGGTTGTTCTAGAGCTTGCTATATATGCCAAACTGTCCTCAAATTTCCTCTTGACTCTGCCTCCTATGTGCTGGGATTAAAGGCATGTGCCACCACAGTTGGCAAATTATTTACATTTTGTATTACTGTACATGTTATTCCCAGTGAGTGGGGAACTGTGTGACTGGGTACTTTGAAGTCTTGAGTGCCCTGGTCTAAGCATCAGGATTCTATATTTGATCATCATTTTTCTGTAGGTTCATTTTCCCCTATTTATGTGCCATGTTAGATGAAGGCTAACCCTTTATTCATCCCATACCTCCTTGGCCCATGGTGCCCATGTAACACCTGAATGAAAAGGCAATAGTACTTCTGGTTGATTTTTTTTTTTTTTTTTAAAGTTCCCAGCACTCTGCTTTCTTAGTGACTGGTCATCTTCTGTAGACTCAGTAGTCACTTCAGATAGATGCTTTGCCAGTCATCCAAAAAATATCCAAAGTTGTACAGGCTTATGGGAATGCCATTGTGTGTTAGGTTGTTTTGTATTCATTTATTTTTTAACTTAGTTTATAGAAACTTGTCTTTGAAATATTTATCAGAGATAAGTCGAATTTGAGGAATGATCCCATTAATGAACCATGAACATTCAAAGAAACACTTGAAAAGTTGTGCTAGTGTATTACAGGGTGGAGGAGAGATGGCAGCCCGTGGGAGGCATTAGCTGATCTGCAGTGTATCCGTAGTGTGGCTATACAGGAAGTCTGTCATGCTGTACAAGTTTGTCTTGTATTTAGAGAAATTAGATTTTGTGACTGTTAAGCTAGTGTGTAATGTGATTGCAGTCACACTAGTAATTGAATAGTGACTGCTGTTGGGATGGAAGTCTGTCTTCAGGCTGACTGGAAGGGAGGTTTTCCTGCTCTTTCGTTTTCAAAGATTGCTTTGTTACTTAAGTTGCTCTTTAAGAGAGAAATTACTTTAATATTGTAGCAGTCTTGATCCTTGTAGGCAGTTTACACTTTATATATCAAGTCCTAGTTTTTCCATCCTGTACTTGTATGCAATGTTTAGAACAGCCACTGAGTGTTGAATAGATCAGCACATTGGTGGGGGTCCTACTGCAGAGAAACCTGGCCTTGCTCAGTCAGTCCTTGTTGGGCATCCAGCCAGGTGGGAGTCTTATTGATTCTACTGTCACCCCACAGAATAATAGTCTGTTGTTTTTAAAACATCCAAGTGATGATTTATTTACACGCATTGAGACACAGTGTACGGCACACATCATTCATGTTGTGCACATTGATAATGTTGTGAGGACCCATGAGACTCCACAGTGAGAGCAGGACAGTTGGCATTCATCCCAGGAAGACCGAGTCTCACTAAGTAGCCAATGCTACCCTGGAACCCACGATTCTCCTGCCTCAGTTGTCAAGAGTGCTAGGGTTTTGAGAGTGGCCATGTTGTCTTCTTTCGTTCTTTCGTTTATTCGTCCCTTCCCTTCCCTCTCCTTCTCTTCCTTCCCCTTCCCTTCCCTCCCCCCGCCCCCCTTTGGTGCCAGGATCTTGCTATGTAGCTGAAGTAGGACTAGAGTTTAGTATGTATCTTAGGCTGGCTTGAAACTCATGGTGTCTTCCTGTCTCATACTCCCAAAATGTTGCATTTACAGATATGTGCTGTCATGCCGTATGATTTTGTGTGTGTGTGTGTTTATTCCATGTGTGTGCATGTTTATGTACTGGAATGCCTGGCCTGAACCCAGGTTTGAGCATGTAGACACCAATGGTTGATGTAGAATGACTTTTTTTTTTTTTTTTTTTTTAACTGCTTTCTACTCTGTCTGCCTATTATTTTGCTTTGTTTGTTTATAAGACCGGTTGCACTATGTAGCTCTGGCTGCCCTGGAGCTCACTCTGTAGGCTAGACTGCCTCTGCCTCCTGGTTGCTGGGGTTAAAGCATGTACTACTGTTCTTGGTTTCTACTTTGTCTTCTGAGGGGGTCTCTCCCTGAGCCTGGGGCTCACTGTTGTGGCTTGACTAGCTGGCCAAACTCTCAAACACACTGTTTCTGTGCACCCACACACTGCTCTTAAGTGGGTACTGGGGATCCAAACTCAGGTCTGATGATGGAAGGTAGAGCACACTTTTTGCAGCAAGCCTCTCTCCCTGTCCTGATGCCCCTCTAAAGTACTCCTGTCCCGCACCTTAGGCCTCAGAGGCTGCTTGTTACCAGTCTGGGTTTGCTTTCCTGCCTGTCTTTGTAGCTGCTAATTAATGCCATTTATGAAAGTTTAGATTCTTCATTAATATTTAATGTGGATTTCTCATTAAATGTTAAATCAGAGTCCTAATTAAAATATTATTTAATATGTATCTGCTTGCTTGGTTTTCCTTTTTCAGAAGAAGGATTAATCTTGGAGATGTAAAGGAGTGCTCGGCTGATAAAATGCCAGTTAGGTTTCTCAGATAAGAGTAGAATCTGTGTCAGAGCATGTTACTAGTGTGTTTCTTTAAGCTGTGGAATATTCCATCCCCTGAGCCATTTCATAGTGTCCCATGAATCAATGCTCAGAAGTAAAGCAACTCTGTGGAGCGTAGTAGTCAGACAGGTCCTTGGAAGTTGGACGGCTGTAAGTACTGTGCTGGGTGAGGGTGTAGTTAGTTTTAGAAAGAACAGAAACAAGGTCATTATCTTAGAGAATAGTTTTATTACTGTTATACCTTGCTGGCATGACGGAGAGCACATTTTTAACTATAATTGGGTAGACACTGGCCAGTGTTCCTTGCAGTTGATGCTGTTCTCACTTTTGTGAGCACATCTGGCTATATGGGACACCTCCAGTCTTCACTTGAGCAGGATTGATGGTTTTGTCCACTGTGTTTCAGTTAACTCTGGGTTTGGGGTCACAGTTCATGGTAGAACCCCTTGCTTAGTGGCTGGCTTTGAGTTAGGTCCCCAGAACTTGAAGCTGGGTGGTTATGTATGTATGTATGTATGTATGTATGTATGTATGTATGTATATGCAAACTGTTCCTTGGTTGTTCAATTTCCATATAGAATATTCCATGGAAGGGTGTCTTATTTCTTTAGGTTTTACAGATTTCAAAGATCCATGGGACATGTTAATTTTTAGACCTATAAAACCATTTTTATTCTTTCAAGATGTACTTTTAAAAGTTTAAATGTATGCTTGTGTCTATATGTCTATGCCATGTGTATGGTGGTATCTGCAAAGGCCAGATGTGAGGCCAGAAGAGGGCATTAGATCCCCTGTGGCTGGATTATAGGTAAGTGGTTGTGAGTTCTGCAATGTAGGTGCTGGAAACAGAATTCAGGTCCCTCTGGGATTCAAAGAGTAACAAGTATTTTTAACCTCTAAGCCATCTCTCCAGCCCCTCCCCCCCCCTTCTTATTTATTTGGTTTTTCAAGACAGGGTTCTCTGTGTCACAGCCCTGGCTGTCCTTGGACTCACTTTGTAGACCAGGCTGGCCTCAAAGTCTGCCTCATCTGCCTGCCTCTGCCTCCCAAGCGCTGGGATTCCACCACTGACAAGCATTCATTTGTGTTTTTGACACAGGGTCTCTTTATGTAGTCCTGGCTGTCCTGTGGTCTGTATATAAACCAGACTGGCCTCAAGCTTGCAGAGATCCTCCTGCCTTTCCCTCCCAGAGTGCTGGGATTAAAGGTATCTGCCACCACACTCCTCTAAATAAACATTCTTTAGTAATTAAAAAAATATTCCAAAAATGTAATTGGCATGTGTGAAGTAATTATTTTAAACTTCCTCAAAGGAAGAGACTTTGAAAGTTCAGTTCAGAGGTGTAGGTGTGTGTGTGTGTGTGTGTGTGTGTGTGGTTTGTCTTTCCCCATTATTGAAATTTTACATGCACACACTTATCAGTGAGGCATAGTATTGAAATGTATGATTCTGGTAGGTTTTTAGGCTATGTTAACTGGGTTGGGTGGGAAGCTTTATGGGAGAAAAATCATTATAGTTTGGAAGTTGGTCAGACATTTATCTGGAGTGCTAATTATGTTCTAGTACAAGCTGGGCAGTCATAGCCAAGGTTTGGGGCTATGATTCTTTCATCTTTTTTGTTTGTTTGCTTATTTATTTTTAAAGAAGGGATCCACTATGTGTCCCTGGATAACCTGGAATTTGTTAGGTTGGCCTTGAACTCACAGAGATTTGTTTGCCTCTAACTCCCATGTGCTGGCATTAACAGGCATGAGCCTTCTGTTTGTTATGTGTAGGGTAGGTTCCATAGAAGAAAGCGCAGCGGAGAGGGAGGTTACCTCACCCTGCTTAGACTTTAGCACTCACACAGGGAAGAACAAGCTGTAGGACATGTGGAACATAGTTTTGGCTCCTCCTGCCCCCTGAAAAGGAAAAAGCCCAAATCAGCTAGCAAGTCTTGACCACAAGCAGACTCTTGTCTGAGGGTAAGCAGAAGTCCTGTGTGCCCCCCTCCATAGTGTGCTTTTCTGTCATATTTGAAACACCCCCTGTGCTACTGTGTCCCTGGGGAAAGGAGGGAATGTAGTTGTGTTAGAAGCAGGCCAACAATGCCTTTCAGTTTCTTTAAGGTTGGCAAAACATTGCAACCCAGGCATGGAGGCAGCTGAGTGAGGAATTAATCTCAAGAGGAGATTTAGCTTGGCACTATACACATGAGCAAAGCCCATGTAATTGAAAAGGATGCATAGACTTGTGACATTGATTGGAGCATGCTAGGGGACTGTCAGAATATTGTTTGTTGAATTTTGAGGGTGTGAATTGTCAAAGGGATAAAGTTTAGCCTCAAGTACAGTGCTGGGACTGCTCTGCCCTGACTCCATAAATCTGTAGAAAACGGTTGGTTGCTGCTTTGCATGTCGTTAATCTCAGCTATTGTGAGGCAGAGATGAGGTGGTTCTCTGGGCATTCAAGGCCTGCTGGCTGGGTCTACAAAATGAGTTCTAGGTCAGCCTGGTCTACATAGTGAAGAGACCTGTCTCAAGATAGATAAAACAAAAAACAAAAACAAAAAAATAAATAAATAAAAATAAAATAAAAAAAGAAAACAGAAAGCTTGGATAGTGTACCTAAAATGGTTTAGGTTACATTCTGTGTGTAGTGTCAAGGAGGTCTATTCACACTGGGTTCATGCTACAAATAGTCCTCATTGTTTGAGGTCATGAATTTCTGGCTATCTGAAAATTGGCTGTGTAGACCTCATCGTTCCCCAGCGTTTCTGGTAACCCAGTGTGAACTTCAGGGATGTGGATTACAGGAGTGGAGGGTGTGAGAGGATAGGCTGAGGCAGCAAAAAAGTCCAGGTTGGGAAGAGAGCTTGGACCTAGATGTTTTGGCAGCGGACTGTGTTGGTACACATGGGTCACACAGTGTAGCATGTGCGTGTTCTCCAGTAGGCTGCCTGCAGCTAATTTGTGTTACAGTTCTGAGGGCTGAAAACAACAAGCAGGACATTGGGGGTGCTGTGCCAGCATTGCTGGGGCCTCATTCGCTATTGGTAGATTTGCATTTTTAATCCAGCTCCCAGGTGGTGCCCAGGCTTTTAGTCTAGGGACACACTGAAAACTGCTGCATTCACTTAACCCGTCATATCCTCTCAGGTGTGACAGTAAAAATCAAAGTGCCAATCATTTCTGTCTAAAACTGTCATTCAAGGTTTTAAAACCAACACTTTAAATGTTGGTAAGAAAATTAAACATGGTAGCTACCATGTATGTATACTTTATACTATCAATGTGAAGCATACATCATTCAATGGATTGCATAAATAGGTTTTTAATTTTACTTTTTAATTTTTTTTAAGGCTAAAGAAAAATAGTTTATTGAGTTTACAGGAGGCCAATGGACTGGGCAGTAACTAGAGTTCTGCTTGTATCATAGGGCAGTGGGCTATCAGAGTTTCCATTCAGGAGAAGTAGCATTATGTTTAGGGTGTTACCAGATGTGTGATTGGCACCATTTGAAGGTGAATAGCCCAGATTGACCAGTGTACAGTTCTGCAAGGTCAGCTTGAGTCAATGTGCAGTTTCTGCCCTCCAGATAAAAGCCTTGCAAGCCACTCAAACCTGTGCCATTATAAGACAGGTTCTTTTCTCTTTGTAAGAAAAGAAATGAAAATTTTTTGATTTATTTTACGTGTATGTTCTGTTTGTGTGTGTGTGTGTGTGTGTGTGTGTGTGTGTGTGTGGTGTGTGGGGGTCCTCTTTGAGATCAGAAGAAGATGTCTGATCTCGAAGAAGTAGATGTGAAATGGTTGTGAGCTGCCATGTGTGTGTTGGGAGTTGAACCCAGGTCATCTGCAAGAGCAACCAAGTGCTCTTAACCACTGAGCCAACTCCAACCCAAGAAACTAAATTTTTGTACAGCCACACCAATAGTCAAACCTGGGTCTCTAAGACCAACGTTCTTAATGCTGTTTGGCCTACTTACAAGATTCCTGGAATAAATATTTACAGTCTGCATGTTTCTGTTTTACATTTGTGTTTGGGAGGTAATGATCTGTAACTTAATCTCAGAATGGGGACTTAATGACACTTCTGTGACGTATGCTATTCCAGAGCAATCTGGCAATACGATTTTGATAAGTTTCAGTTTATTATTTATTGTTGAATACTAAGCATGGAGTTACACTAGTACCTTGGAATTAAAACCAGTTGCTTTGGATCAGTTATATAAGCAGGTCATTAACAATGGGAGTGTAAGTGTAAAAATCACGTTTTAAGATGGAAACTGCCCAGATGGTGGTGTCACAGGCCCTTATTCCAACACGGAGAGGCAGAGGCAGGCAGATCTCTCTAAGTTTGAGGCTAGCTTGGACTCTAGAGCAACTTTCAGAACAGCCAGAGCTCTTGCACAGTGAAACCCTGTCTAGAAAAAACAAAAACAACAACAAAAAAGATGGGAACGGATTCCTAGGCAGCCCATATTTATTTCACAGTAGCCTCCCAGTGCCCTGCATCTCTGCCCTCTGGGGAAAGCCAAATCCCTTGACAGTTGGCTTCTATCTTGTGCAAGAGAACATGGTACCCTGTTGGATATACACATCCTGGAGCCCAGCACTAGGGAAGCTAGGGAGAGAGAATTGTTGTGTGTTTGAGGCCAGCCTGGTCTGTACAGTTACTGGTTACTGTGGCTTTCCTGTAAGACACTGATTCAAAAATCCAAAATCACAGTAAATCAAAACAACCAATCAGCTGTTTTCAGATCTTCACAGGGACAGCAAAAAAGCAAACACCAAACAAAATCAATGTGGCCATTTTTTGTGGGACTTCAACCATGTGAATGTTACTGCTTCTTTTTGTATTTATATTAAAGAGCTATTTATTATTTTGTGTGTGGGGGCATTTTGTGTGCGTGCGTGCGTGCGTGCGTGTGTGTGTGTGTGTGTGTGTCTGTGTCTGTATGTGTATGTGTATGTACCTGGGGTGTATTAGATTCTGTGTGTGTGCAGGAGGGAGCTGGGGTGTGTTAGATTCTGTGTGTGTCTGTAGGGAGAGCTGGGGTGTATTAGATACTCTGTGTATTAGATTCTGTGTGTGTATGTGGGAGGTAGGGTGTAATAGATTCTGTATGTGTGTGTATATAGGGGAAGCTGGGGTGTATCAGTTTCTTTGTGTGTTGGTGGGAGGAGGAGCTGGTGTGGATTAGGGTCTCTCTGTGTGTAGGGAAAGCTGGCATGTGTTAGATTCTGTGTGTGTATGTGTGACAGTGTGCATTTCTGTTCTCCAGTGTGTGGAGACCAGAGGCTGGTAGCAGGTCCCTCTCATGGTTGTCCACCTTAACTTTGGAAGCAGAGTCTCTTAGTGAGGCTTGGGTTTACCAGTTGGCTAGGTAGGTGGGCTGTTGAGCTCTGGAGATTCCCCAGTCTCCATGTCCTTCTCTCCCTAGTGCAGGGTTTACAGTCGTGAATCCCCATGGATCTTTCCTTTGGGTGGTGCAGATCAACTGTGGATCTTCATGCCTTTGTGTGTGGCAAATGGTTTACTCACTGAGTCAATTGAAAATGCATTTAATCCACCTGACCATCCAGATCATACAAGAATAGAGCAGCCTTTACTGGCCTCAGAACATTTAGATTAGCCTGTCATCAGGCAAAGGGCTTTATAGTAGTGCTTACTCTTACATAATTCATCAACTTGTAGGTGTACTTTTGTGCTATCTAAAGTTCAGGAAGCAACTATCAGGCTGGTTTTAATTGGAGAAAATAACTGCTTTTGTCCTTGTCTTACAGTTTTTTTGGTTTGACAGTGTCATGGGAGCCCAGACCAGCCTTGAATTTGAGCTTTCTGTGTTACCATGGATGACATTAAACTCCTGATCTTCCTGTTTCCCAAGAGCTGGGAATACAGGCCGCCACCACCAAACCCTGGGTGCTGCCTGGGTTTGACCCCAGGGTTGATGGCACAGTAGACAAAATCACTCTTCCAGAATTTGCCTCTTCTCTTGAGGCAGCCTCACTGTGGAACACAAGCCAGCCCTGAACTCAGCATTCCCCTGCACACTCCTCCAGAGTGCTGGGATTATAGGCAGGCACCATCGTTGGGTAGTCCGGAGAGTCTTGAGAAACACGTTATGGGATTCTCACTCATACTACAGAAAAGCTGGGCCTCTGTAGTCGCCTCTTCACTTCCGCAGGGATTTGTTTCTTGTGTCTTTTATAAAACATTCAATACAATTTCAAGTTACATTGCATTTAGCAAATTTTTTGTTTTAGCATGTTTGGTTTGTTTGGAGACTATGTTTTAGGAATTTATCAAACAGATGGAAATATTCATGTATTCTCAGATAGTAAGCACCTCTTTAGTAGTAGTTTACTGTAATTTGTGAGACAGTCCAATTAAACAATGATTTGAGCTGTACTTGTAGATCTGGTCACTAATCTGCTGTTCTTTCATTTCCTCACAGGTAACACAGGTAGCAAGACAGCCGGGACCCCCAACCCCTTCCCCTTACTCAGCACATGAAATAAGCAAGGGGCACCCCAATCTTGCGGCCACGCCCCCGGGACATGCATCGTCCCCTGGACTCTCTCAAGTAAGAAATATAGGCTTTCTTTTTAAAAAACATTTTCTTATAATCCTTACATTTCAGTCTCTCTAAATGAGACTCTGCTCACTGTGGGTTAGTTCAGAGTCCTTGAAGGCTTGGGTTCCTTATTTTGTGTGTCTGCCAGAAGCTGCCACTTTATGCTTTTCATCTTGTAGTGATTAAAAAAGAAACTGAATTTATATTTAGCTTTCCTCATTTATTTGAGAAATTGGCCAATGATTCTAAAATTAATTAAGAGAAGAAACTTAGGTGTGCTGAACCTGCCTTTTAGTGTCCTCTGCCCTTCCCATTCCTTTTTGGTGGAAGGGACAGTGCTTTTTTGCTTTTATGAAAGGCAGATGATCTTTTCTGTAGGGTAACTTGGTGTGTTTTCTGTTTGTTGGTGTTTTATTTATTTATTTTGCTGGAGTTCTTTGGGTTTTGTTATGTATCAGGACTCTCAGCAAGTTTTACTTGATGGGCAGCACAGACATTGATCCGGCTTTAGGGCATCAGTGAGTCTCCTGCATCCCAAACCTTCCCTAGATACTATTTAGCTGGTGTATACCTCCATCACACATCACATGCTTAAGAAAGGAACCCTGGACCTCTGGAAGGGCGACAAGTGTTTGTAAATGCTGAGCCATCTCTCCAGGCTACATTTAAAACTTTTGTTATCGTATTTGAGGCTTTTTAGAACTTTACCATTAGGAAGCGACTAAAATTAATAAAAACAATTCTAAAACTTGTGATTATTATGTTTGGGGTTATTAATCATAGTTTGAACTACAGAAAGTTCCCAACAGTAGTTATAATTGGCTAGACCATAATCAGTCTGTTTCTCTATTAAGGGCTCTATGAGTTAATTTGTCCTGGACTCCTGGACTCTGTGAAATGCTTGTTTGTATATAATAGAAGTCTTATTTTTTTTTTTTTTGAACTCTTATTTTTTAAAATATTTAAACTCTTGTTTACTTAGCTAGTGGACAGAGCTGTCCAACTTGTAATTAAGATATATTAGTCTGAGTCTCATCAAGAGAAAACTTGTAGCAGCTTGAGTAGGGAACATTGGATATAATGAATTACATATAACAGATTAGAGTAGAGATGACTTGAATGTAAAGAAAGGACTCCCAAGAGTGTAAGAGGGGCAGATCTGTACAGAGGCCCCTTTTCGAGGACTGATGTCGAAGCTGTGACTCCTCATGGTGGAAGGGTCTGGAGTGCTGCACAGTTGAACTTGCTCAAAGTCCTTCCTCTGGAACTTGCTAGGAGCTTGTCCTTTAGAGTGTTGAAAGGTATTTTTGTTGAATAGATCTCTAATAGAGCTGATGCAGTGCAAATGGTCCAGGCCTTACAGTGACATTGGGTGAGCAAGTCAGGAGCCACCAGTGGTGGGAGCTTGCCACAGCTCTGCTTCTGCAGAATTTTCTGTTGTCTGTTGTCGCTGAAAATTCAAAACTTCCAAGTGACTGTATATTAGTCAGCCACGCACTCACATATAGTATTCATTGCATGGGAAATACAAAAAGACCTCCTAGACTTTGTGCCATTTACTTTAGATGTAGTATGTTAGCTTGCTTTCAAGTGCTTTGAGAAAGCACTGGCTGTCCAAGGGTTTCTGCTGCTGTGAGAGACACCATGACCACAGCAACTCTTAAAAAGCAGAACATTTGACAGCGGTGGCTTACAGTTCAGGGGTTCAGTCTGTTATGGAGGAACATGGTGGTGTGTAGGCAGATGTGGTTCTGATAATTCATGTTGATAATTCAGGCCAAAGGAAGTAGACTGTCTCCCTGGGCCTGGCTTGCAAATATGAAACTCCAAAGCCTGTCTCCATGCACTTTCTCTAGCAAGACCACACCTACTCCAGTATGGCCACAGCTACTCCCAACAGGGCCACACTCCTAATAGTGCCGCTCCCTTTGGGAGCCTTTTTTTTTTTTTTTTTCTCTTCAAACCACCACATTGGCCAAAAACAACTTGAGAGGAGAAGGTTTATTTCCACTTACAGCCTGCAGTACATCGTGAAGACAGGGCAAAACTTAAGCATGAATCTGGAGGCAAGAAATGAAGCAGAGGTCTTGGAGAAACAATGCTTACTGGCTTGCTGCCTGTGGCTTGACCAGCCCCAGGGTTAGCATTACCCAGAGTGAGGTGGGGCCTTACACATTAGTCATCAATCAAAAAAATGCACATGGGCTTGCCTATAAGCCAAATGGATGGAGGCTATGGTTGTTCGAATAACAATGGCCCCCATAGTCTCATATAGGGTGGCCTTGTTGGAGGAAGTATGTCGCTAGGGGTAGACTTTGAGGTTCAAAATCTCATGCCAGGCCTTGTCTGTCTGTCTCCATCCCTTCTTTCTTTCCTCCCTCTTTCCCTACTCTTCCTTTTTGTCTTCCTCTCCCCAACTCCTGCTCCCTCTCTCTCCCCCTTAGGATCAGGATGTAGCTCTTAGCTCTTCCTCCAGTTGCTATATGTGCTGCCATGCTTCTGCCATGATGATCATGCCCTTACCCTCTCAAACTGTAAACAAGCCTCAGTTAAATGCTTTCTTTGAGCTGCCTTGGTCAATGGTGTTTCCACAGCAATAGAACAGTGGCTAAGACAGAAACATCTCAGTTGAGGTTCTCTATTTTGTGTCAAGTTGACACAGCCTTAACCAGGACGGGTAGATAGTGTCCCCTTTCTGGTTCTGGGTAGGCTCTGGGCTTTGTGTAAAGGGAGTGATGTGGCCCAGTGAGTGGACCCTGCTGACTGTAGCTCCCCTTGTGCTGCTGAGGGGAAGCTGTATTCAGGAAGGTTCTCTGCTACAAGTCTGCAAGGTAGTTAGCTATTGGCTGCTGGGCACTGCTCCCCACTGTACTGCACCGTGCATCTGGACAGAGCAAGCTGTGCCAATCTGGGAGCTGGTCAGAGGAGAAACCTGTTTGGAGTCGCTGTCAGGATGACAGGAGCTAAAGTCTCCTGAAGGTTGCCTGTGTAGTGTCCTCATTGACAACAATGTGTCGGCTGAGACTTGGAAATATTTATAGAGTCAGATCCATTTTCCCATCATAGACAAATAGGGCCACTTTTAAGCTGACAGACAAGCAACTGACTTTGGTGAGTAAGGAGCAAAAGTCCTTCATAGCTGAGATTTTGGCCGATTCAGTGTGTGATTTGACCCAGGCAGCTGGTCCAGGGCGCTTCAATTTCCTGAAAGTCAGGGCTCCCTAGAATCACACGGTTCACATTTAAGAAAGGGTGTGTTCTCAGTGGTGTCAGTTGTGAGGCCACAAGAGCCATCTTTTTGCCATTTCCTCAGCCCTTCTTCAATACTAGAGCACATGAACAATTAGGAAGCTAGAAAAGGGGCCACCAGTTGTCATCTCAGGGTCCTTTGTGCTCTGCCTGCTGGGATCATTACTGATTGATGAGTGTGTGTGTGCTCCATGCAGCTCCCTGAGCTGTGTCCATAGTCCTTTTCTTACTTAATGTTTTGAGGCAGGGTCTCACTGAATTCTCAGGCAGGCCTTGTTTGGGGCAGTCCTGTTTCAGTTCCTCCCTAGTAGGAATTACAGGCTTTTGCCACTAGCCCAAACTCTTAATTTTGGTATTATTAATATGACTAATCATTTTACTTATTGGTAACTTTTATATACTTAAAATTTTCCAGTTCTATGAGGAAAGCAAGTATAGGTTCAAAGACTTTTACAAGGAGCCTTACTAAGTAGGGAAGGTTTTATTTTTTCCTAATTTTATCCTTTTTAAGTGAGAACTTTTATTAGAAAGGGGAGGGAGATGGAAGGAAAGAGAAAAGAGGTAAAGAGACACAGAGAGAGGACAGAAGAGAAAAGGGAGACAGGAAAAGTCCTGTCTGCCCCCGGGGAACGGCGGGTAAGGAAAGTGGGAAGAGAACAGGAAAAGAGCAGAAAGAGAAGAGCAGAGAGAGAGAGAGGAGAGAGAGAGAGAGAGAGAGAGAGAGAGAGAGAGAGAGGAGTTCCCTACTTTTATCTTGTTGGTGACATAGATGCATGTTGAATTTCCTTAAACAGCAAAACAAAGTTAAAATTTCCTTTCCTTATTTAAAAAAATACTTATTTAAGCACAGCTTTAATCTCAGCATTTGGGAGGCAAAGGCGGGTAAATCTGTGAGAGTTCAAAGCCAGCCTGATCTATAAAGTGAGTTTTTAGGGCAGCTAGAGCTGTTCTACAGAAAGACCCTGTTTTGAAAAAAACCCAAAAGGGGAGGGAGTTAAACTTATGTATAGATAATGTTTGCCTGAACATTCCTGAATTTGTGAATGTGCACCACATACATGCCTGATGTCCAGGAGCCTGAAAGAGGGTGTTGGATCCCCTGGTACTAGAGTTAAGGATGATTGTGAGCCACCTGATGGGGTGCCGGGAACAGACCTTAGGTCATTTGCAAGGGCAACAAGTGCTCCTAATTGCTGATCCATCTCTCAGGCCCTTTTTTCCTCTGTCGTGAAGTACATTCTGTCTACAGTGCCTTTAGAGGGAATGGTGTGTGGAAGCTACCTCAGGGGCAGCTGAGGATTTCTTTCTATCTATAATACTGGTAGCATGTATGCCCTGTTGGTGCCTGTTACGGGCACTTTCCCACCAGCCTGGTCCACAGCCACATCAGCCCCCAAAAACATGAAGAGATGCTGTATTAATTATGAAACTGTTGCCCAGTTACTAGTAGCATTTCTTATTGGCTAGCTCTGTCTTAAATATTAACTCATTTTTATCAACCTAAGTGTTTTCCATGAAGACTGGAGAGAGGGTCTGAACTTTTTTTTTTTTTACTCCTCTTGCTTCCTACATTTCAACCCCTCTCTACTACATCTCCCAGAATCTACCTTGTCTCCTAGTCAACAGGGCTTTATTTATTAACCAATAAGAGAAACATATTTACATAATGACATCTCCCATCATCTCTTTTTTTGTCTAAAATAAGGGTTTTAGCTTTAACATAGTAACATATATAACAGTTACCAAATAAGAACTATAGCTGACAATATTTAGTTCATTAACATCAGGAATTAAAGAAAATATTTTATCATCTACTCTATCTTTGTGAGTCTAAGGTCTTATATGTAACTTATCTTTAATCCTAACAAAGGGAAACTAAACCATTAACTATCTGTCTTCAAGTCCATCAAAGACCACAGGAGGATAAACTCTAGAAATTACAGAGACAATCGCTGCCTGGTCAATCACCCGAAGTTCTTCTGTAATGTTCCATCTTTGGCCCAAAGGCCACAGTTTGTCTGGCAAACTCCTCCATGAAGCAGGAACCCTGCAGCAATATTCATCTTGTTTAGCAGTCTCTTTCCTGGGGGTTATGCATGTCCAGTTTATACAGCATAAAGTCAAACACAGTCCAGACAACAGCAGATTTTGTCCAAATGGCTAGTCTTGACTTATTGGAAGCAAACTCTATAATGAGTTTCCCTGATGCCCATCTTCCTTTATGACACAGGTGGTGTTGCCAGGAGCAGTTGTGCCTCACTGTTTAAAAAAAAAACCTAAATCATTTTAAATGCCATATTCTGTAGGTCTTTGAAAGGGTTGAAGAATGCCTATCCAATTGAAATACATCTCTGTATATCTAGAAAACCTAACCAACCTAACCATAAGCTTTGACTATCATAGGTAACTATCTACAATCTGTACTTAATTATACGTTACATTTTAAAATGAGCTATACAAACACAATACTTAAACAAGAAGAGAAATATACATATCACAAAATTGGCCTTAAAATTTGTATCAGTAAGTGAAAATCCATTCCAAAGCAGAGTATTCATATCTATACCATAATCCCCTTTTTACCTTTAAAATGAGACTGGTTGTGATCATTAACTGTTTATAACCAACCCTATTTAAATGAAAACAAACATTTATAGACAATATTTGGGAGTTTGGTGTCATCCTTTCCAAACTGCTTCCTGCTAATTGGAGACTCTGAATACCATGGATTCCTAAGAAGATGCACAAATCCTGGCTGTAGTCTGCAAGGCTGCCTTGTCCCATCTGTTTTGAATGTTGTATCACCTGAGACACTGACATCTCCTGTTAGGTGCCAAATGCTGTTTGTTAGTATTTGATAATCTCATATTTAAAAATAAATTTCAAATACTATTGTCTTTTTTGTTCTTGTTGTTTGAGCTTGGGTCTTGTGTAGCTCAAACTTGCTTGGAATTTACCATACAAATGAGGTGGCCTTGAACTCACAATCCTCCTGCCTCAGTCTCTGTTATATTAGAATTAACAGTATACCATCATGTTCTGCTAGAATAAATACTGTCATCTTTCTGTCTTCACAGTTGTCATTAGTATAAGTAAATGGTATCCTGCTGTTGTGGCTCTTGACTTTAATCCCAGCACTTGGGGGATGAATCGGCAGGATCAGGAATTCTAGGCCAAGTTCCCAGAAGAGAAGGGGAAAAAAAAAAAAAAAAGAATAAGCTATAAATACCTGGGACAACCAAATGGTTTGTTTGTGGTATGTTGCACAATTGTGGTGATCATTTGTATTTGTGGTGGCTTAATGTGACAGAACGACTGGGGAATTTCCATGGCCTTGTCATCTGCTTTTCTTTACAGGACAGCTGGAATTGTATTTATAATGTAGGACTTCACCCAGTGTGTTCCTGTTGCTACCTCGTCTTAGCAGTCTTTTAACTTACCTTGAACCCAAGCCTAGAGGAATTTTTGGATGCCGATTTCATTGTGCTTTTCCTTATACTGCATTGCACAGAGCTTCAAAAATAGCCCAGTGATTTAAAAAATTCCATGCTTGATTTTTTTTTTTTTTTTTTTTTTTTAAATGCTCTTGTTAGAGCAATGGCTATTACCCAGATTGCAGTGAGCCCAAAAATTCACATTTGGCTTGGCAAAAGTACTCCATCTACACAGGTAGAATCCACATTAGAAATCTCAAAGTAGGGCCTGGAGAGTTGGCTGAGCAGTTGGGAGCAGTGGCTGCTCTTCCAGAGGACCTGGGTTCAATTCTCAGCACCCACATGGCAGCTCACAAGTGTCTGTAGCTCCAGGGGATCCGACACCCACACACAGAATACATACAGGTCAAACACCAGGGTACACTAAATAAAATCTTAAAAACAAATACAAAAACAAAAACAAAATCTCAGAGTATCAAGTCAGCTTCTTAGGAAATGAAAGGACTTTATAAGAACCAAACTGATTATGGTTTCATAGGCATTCCTTTGTTGTCTTTTATGTGGCTTCAGCTTTTGATTAGTGTGCCTCATTTTCACCTACGTGCTGCCAGGGGGAAGAACAATTTTTTGTGGACACAGCTAGGGACTCTTCTTGACACCCTTCCCCCTTGTTACCACTGGGTATTTTGAGTAAGTTTTTAAAAAACAAACAAACAAACAAAAAGCCTGTCTTTCCTATTCAGGTTTCCCTCAGTGGACACTTAACACTTCCTGTAAGATCTGAGCCTTGCTGGCCTGAGTGTTGCCACTTTCTAGAACTAGTGAGACATGCAGATGGTTTGTTTGTCTGTGTATTTATTTTTTTGACAGTTCCAAATGAGGCCTGATGGGAGGGGCTGGGCAGTTCCGGAGGTGTTCTGGAGTTACAAAGCCTTGGTACTATAGAATGGTGCTTGGAAATGGAGTCCTCCCTGAGTGCTGTTTCCATCCAGGGAAACCAGCACACACAGCGAAACTTGGGAAGGAGAACTAAAGTAGGGTAGTGTTTGGCTTGTCTTCTGTTTGTTTAGGATGCCGTGCTGGGGATCTGCATTGGATGCAGGTCCTCTGCCACTGAGCTAGAGCCACAGTCCTGAACCAGATTACTTTTGTAGAGAACTAGGAAGTTATACAGGAACATTTCTGGCAGGAATACCCTCTGCATGTATGTGACTGAGCAGGGTGTAGCATGGACTGTCAGGACCCAGGAGGGAAGGTCAGCAGAGGGAAGGAACTGGGTGTGCTGGGAGAGTTTGCAGGGGTGTGGGGTGTGGGGCAGGACAGTTAGGTAAAGGACTGTTGCCTTTAAAGGGAATGAATAGGAAAGTTATTTGAAAGTTTATGAGCTGCAAAGGGCAGTATATAAAAGCCCCTATCCCTGTTTTTCTTTGGAGACTGTTTCTCATGTAATGTAGGATGGCCTCCTAGCCCAGGCCTTCCTTTGCCTCCCAAGTACAAGGGTCATTTCTAAACCATCTACCAGTTTATGGACCACATTTGCTTTTCCTACACAAAATAAGCCTCAAGCTATTTAATTGCATCCCTCATTTTCTGTTACTCAATAGATTTTTTTTCCATCGATGCCTACTAATTGCATTTTATATGTATGATATATATGCATATATATACATACATATATGTGTGTGTATATACATACATGCATGCATACATATATATGTATATATGAGAAATTATGTTGCCAATATCTTGTCATATTTTACAGGTAAAACCAGTCTTTTCTGTTCATTGTTCACAGCACTCTATTTCTAGGCACTACTCTATATTACCAAGGCCGTGTTACTTCTGAACACCTCTGGGATTGCCCATCCCCTCCATGACAGGCCTCACTACAGTTGTTGCTTTCCTTCACCAGATAACCTAATTACTTTAAGAGCAGTTTGTAGTTGAAAAAAATGTTGTTGGGAAGAAAAACACTAAGGTATTTCAAAGAGAGGGCATTCAAAACATCAGTTTGTTATATTGGCCATGTGGTTAAGATGAGGCTGATGTAATCTAGAGTTAGTACTGCTGGAAGCGGCTGACATGCATGCAGTTGCAGAAGTGAGGTGGAAATGATGGTAGTGCGAAAACTTGTTGTTCAGAGGATGGTTAGGAATGAAGTTCAGGGTCAGGTGGTAGGCTCCTCAGTGCCCAGTATCACAGGGTGCCCTTTTTCTGTAAATTCTGGAGTTTGTGTGTGCTCCCTTATTGACATTGGCTGTAATCCCAAGTTATCCTTTAGTGTGAAATGTCCACTTTCTACTTATTGCTGTTCTTCTCTTAGCTTCAGAGGACTAAGAGTACAAGGCATCCAGGCTGTAGTTCCCTGTGCTCAGAGCATCAGTGCCTGACTCTCTGTTCTCAAGGCGTCTTGCTCAGGGAATATGATTGCTAAAGAGGCATTTGGCAGTAGACTTTGTTTTTGTTTGTGTGCTTGCTTGAGGGTTTTCTAACATAACCCAAGCTGGCTTGCATTCTCCATCTTCCCTCCTCATCCTTGCTAGGGCTGGAGTTACAGCTGTGTGCCACCATGCCTGTTCCTGCCTGTTGCAAAGCTTTTCACATTGTACACAGGTGAAGATTTTCTTCTTTTAGGAAACTAGAGCAGGTTTAGAGAGAAATGTTTTGGGTTTCCAAGTAGACAGGTAATAGAAACCAATATTTGAACAGCAGCTGTCATTTGCCACTCCCCTGGAGTGAGGGAGGTCAGCTGTCCAGTTTCCATATTTAGGGAGTGACTGAAACTCTGACTGATGTTAAGGGTTCATGGAGTACTTCAAGGTTCACCAGGGAATGGAGAAGTTGGGAACAGAAGTGATGACTCAGAGGCCAGCTGGCTCATTTACATAACCATTTGGCAACCTTTAGAAGGGAGGAAGTCGCTAAGGCACTGGTGACTAGCCTGGGAAGATGAGCTGTATGGAGGACTGACACACAGCTATCACTCTTGCTGCTTCTGCTCTGAGAATGGTCACAGCAGCCAGAGCACCAATAAAGGCAGAAGGTTAAACCACTTGGAGACAAATACCAAAGTACTAGGAAGAGGTATAATAAAGCTTTGCATTATCTATATAAAAACGAAAACTGTTAAAAAGGTGGTCTTCTGTTCAGCTGCAAGGAATAAAGACTTTCTGAAGAGTGGCCCTCTCTCTAGGGTCTTTGAAAAGGATAATTCTCACTGGATGACAGTGCCATAAGGCTCTCAAAGGAGTGCTCAGTCTTCAGGTGTCAGAAGGACAAATTCTAAAACCAGGTCTTGCTCAGATTAGAAATGGTTGTAAGCATATCCCATTGGACAAACATTAAAATAATTGCAGTTGAAACACTAAAAGCTATTCTTCCAAGATCACAGAACTTATTCACAGCGGAGCCCAGGCCTGTGTTTATGGACACTCTCAGTTCTAGGTTGCCATTGCCAGGGTGGTAGCTGGATGGTCAGGGTACCTTGTGACACAGGTGTGGTTATTCCCATTTTGTAGATTGAGATGAATTGATTGGATAGCAGCCAGGTCAGCGCGCCCCCCCCCCCCCCACTTTTCCTAGCTTCTTTGTTTTTTTTCTGGCATCAGACTTGAACTTTGGGCATCACCCATGTGAGGTAAGTGCTCCACCACTGAGCCTCACTCTCTAACTGCAGTTCCCAACTCCTCTACTCTCTCTTGTGTCCTCATAATTCCCTGTTATCCTTCAGGCTCATTTTTAGATATGCCAGACTTTTATAACCTATTCTGGAAATACAACTGTCCGTTGAAACACATATGTCTTTTGAAATACTGTCTCTGGTCTGAAGACATGGCTCAGCAGTTAAGGGCACTTGCTACTCTTCCTGTAGATCAAAGTTCATGTCCTAGTACCCACATCAGGTGCTTCATAGCACCTGTAACAATTGCTGCTAGCAATCTGACATCCTCTTTTGACCTGTGGACAACTGCACTGGGGTGTGTGTGTGTGTGTGTGTGTGTGTGTGTGTGTGTGTGTACATGTGTATGCTTGTGTATGTGTGCATGTGTACAGATAATATTAACAGAAATAATGTTTCATAATATTGTTTGCGGTTGAGAGATGACTCTGTAGACAATTATTTGCTGTGCAAGTAGGAGGACTCAATTCTGATCCCTAGCACCTACATAAAAAGTCAGGTGTGATGGCATATGTCTATATTTCAGGCTCTGGGAGGCAGGAACAGAGGATCATGGGGCCTTATTGACCAGCTATCTAGCCAGTCAATGAAATCTGGCTTTAATGAACTACCCAGGCTCAAGAAATAAGATGAGAACAATTGAGTATGATAACCTGATGTCATGTTTGTCTTCCACACATGGACATGCACCTGCATGTAGACACATGTAGGCACGTACACTGTACACACACAAAAAGAAACAGTACATTTCAGCTTTTAAGCAGTCAACTTGAAACACCTTTGCTAAACAAATGGACTTTATAAGAAGCTATCTGCACAGGCCCAGTGGTGGTGGCACATACCTTTTGTCCCAGGGAGGCAGAGGTGGGTGGATCTCTTGAGTTGGAGGCCAACCTAGTCTACAGAGCGAGTCGCCGCAGGATAGACAGTACTGTTACACAGAGAAACCCTGTCTTGAAAATAAAAACGTTTATCTGTTCAGTATTCAAAAACGAAGAAGAGGAGTTGCAGGACTCACAGATTATGTCTACTGTGACACATGCATGGAATGAGAGCCTGGCTGAGATAATTTTAGATGAAAAGAAGAATCTAAAGAATAGATAAAGGTTGGGCTAGAGGGAGAAAGCAGCACAGATGAGAGAGAGGGTGTCAGAGCAGGTGCAGCAGTGTTGGGTCTAGCCCAGGCCCAGCCGAGCAGATGCCGTAAATGTCTGTGGGTGCCTGGGGACTCAGTGAACCAGCAGGATCTTCCTGCTGGCACCTGATGTTTTGTGGCAGCAGAGAAGGAACTGGGTTGCTCTGCTGCATAGGGTGAACAGTATAGTTACTATTGTGAGACTATGATGCATCCCAGACATAAATGAACTCAAATGCCATCCTTTTAGATGACTTGCCATGACCCAGGTAAAAGCATGGCTTGTCACCTTGCCTTAATTATTAAGGATACAAAAATGGAGCTTCCTTTGATGTGACTGCTCAAAACTGAGGGGGTCCTGGGGCTAGAGAGATGGCTCAGTGGTTAAACGCATTGGCAGCTTTTCCAGAAGTCCTGAGTGCAGTTCCCAGCAACCACATAATAATGGCTCACAGCTTCTATAATGAGATCTGGTGCCTTCTAGCATGTAGGTATACCTACAGATAGAGTACCATATACATAAAATAAATACATATTTAAGATGAGGGGTTCTTAGTCCCTTAGTCTCATCTTCCCACTGGAATCAGCTGATACTGTGCATCTCATTCCTCACAGATGCATTTCATTGCTTGGGTCTGAGCCTGAGTATTGTGATGAGTGCCCAGGCTTGAGAAGGCAGGCTCAGGTTGTGCCCTTTGCTCCTCCCTGCCACATGTGAGCTTCTTAAAGAGCACACAGCCTCTGTCCTAGAGCACACACACAAGTGAAGAGATGAGGCTGATTCTTCATCTGGAGACTGCCAGTTTTGTGTAGTGTTGCAAGAGGTGTTCCTTCTATGGCTGCATTAGTCTGTAGCTTTTGATGGTAGAGCAGTGTGGTTTGGACTGCTTGTTGGTTGCAGGTGCCTTTGCTTCTATGCTGTTAAGACTTCCTGGGTTTCAAGCTGAAGTTCAATGGGTTCCAAGACTTTTAATGCTGTAAATCATATCCCTTCATAGGATTTGTAGTGGCTAACCTTACCCATAGTATGTCCTGAGTCCTTAGCCAGTAAAAAGTAGTTATAAATGAAATTTTGCAGTTATTTCCTTCAACTATTTAACAGTGTGAATGCTTTAATTTATTTTAGGAAAAGAAGATCTGATTGAGAGTAGATGTGTATTGACACTGATGAACTTTGATTAGAAGTTTATTTTGTACATAGAAGTGTAACTGTAAGATGGCCAGTCTGACCGTTCAGATCTTTTTCTGAGGAGGAAGGGATTCCAGCTCCTCTCTGTGAGGCCTTCCTTGAGTTCCTGAGCTGGGAAATGAGGAGACTGTGGGCGTTACCTAGAGGATGAATGAGCAAGCGATCTGTCTGAACGGAATGTTTCCAGAATACAGTCAGCCAATGAGCATTTTGGAAACACGGGCAGTGTTTAGATACAGCGAAATGCTGCCCCCACCTAGCTGATTTTAAAGTAGTTAAAGAAATGAAACACAAGAAATTAAGGAATTTTTTGTTGTTGTTGTTTATATGCTTGTTTTCTATGCTGTTATAGTATTTCAGTTTATGGAGTATGGTAAGAAATCTGTTTGCTTTCAAAATTGCCACATTCTAGGATTCTGTTGATAATGATAAATATTTTGACTTGGGTTGCTGAAGGTGACAAGTAGCGCTGTTGAAATGGATGGTGATGAATGACTAAAGCTATTTCCGTTTGTTGAGGACAGTGCTCATGAGCTATCTGTTTATAGGGTAATAGTAAGAGGGATTGGATGGCTTTAATGTGGACTAAATATGTACTGTGTCTTAATGAATGGATGAATTGCCTAAAACCTTCATTCACTATGTTCCACAATTAAGTAGAGTAGTATTTGTGACAGATAGCCCTGTACAGTTGTACAATGCCCCTGGTGTTTCATTCAGAAATGAATAACCTCTCCACTGGAGCACTGTGTGAAGAGGCCTGGAGGGGAGCAGAGCAGTCGCATTTTGTAAAAGGCTTGGGAAGATTTTCCTTCAGTTAGATAGCTAAAAAGGGATTGATGGCACATCTTGCTGAATTAATTCTCTGTGGGCTAGGGCGCCCTGCAGCACATCTAGAATATCAGAAAGTTCTCAGTGTGCTGTGGCAGCAAGACAGCCTTAGACAGCAATGTGTGTGGGCACACACTTGTAATCCAGCATTTGGAGCAGATGTCCCGAGTTTGATGCCCACTTGGGCTATACAGTGAGACCCTGCCTTTAAAATAAAACTGAAGTTGTGTACCTGAAAGGGAAGCTCTGGCACACACCTTAATTCCATCACTCGGGGCAAGGCAGAGGCAGGAGGATCTCTGTGAGCTAAGGCCAGCCTGGTCTACAGAGTGAGTTCCAGGACAGCCAGGGCTACACAGAGAAACCCTGTCTCAGACACCCAGAGTGGTGGGGAGGGGGAGGAACAAAAGAAATTCAAAGCAGAGGGAGAACTACTTGGAGCAGTCCCAACAGCCACAAGAAATTCATTGTAAAGGGAAAGAATGAGTGTGCACCCGGATCGGCCAGGGTCTTCCTGTCTGTTGTTGGCTTTGGTTTTTCATCACTCAACATAACACATAGTGAAAATTCAAATTTAATTCAGGTCTCACAGTTAGCTAATGGTATACCTGAGATTTGTGTTCAGTTTCTTAAAAAAAAAAAAGTTTGCAGGGTGGTAATGGGTACTTGCTCTTGTAGACCAGTCTAGCCTTGCACTCAGAGGTCCACCTGCCTTTACCTCCCCAGTGCTAGGATTAAAGCTGGCATTATTGAATTTCAGTAGCAGATTTCTAGTGTATGCTTTTAATTGTGTGTGTGTGTGTATGCAGTGTGTGCGCATTTGTGTGTGGTCATGAGTGGTCAAAGGAAACTTTATGGATCACCCTTGTGTAGCAAGCACCCTTCCCATTGCCCCTGTAATTTTGTTTTAAAAGATCACAAAAGCCATCCTTCAGGCAAAGCTATGAACATACAGTGCATTAAAAATCCAGAAAGTCCCTCAGAAGTGGAAGCTAGTGACCTTGGTACTATCTTGAAAGAGAAAGAGTGAATCTCAACTTTTCCTAAAAACTCCCAGCAGCCTTTGTTAAAGCAGCCATAGAGCTGGTGTGAAGGGAAGTTCTGGACAGCGGCCCCTCTATTTTCTACCTCTTTGCCAGTCAGTTCTCAGTCTGCTGCTGTGATTGGAATTAGCCCGTAATTAAGCACATAATCAGCTTCTGCAGATATATATATATATATATATATATATATATATATATATATATATAGGCTGTATTTTCTGAGGCTTGTGGGGGTACACCTGCAGGGGCCAGAGGATGTTTGTGTAGTTGGTTCTCTCTGTCTTTTTTTTTTTTTTTTTGAGACAGGGTCTCTTGCTTTGGAGGCTGTCCTAATACTTGTTCTGTTAGACTTAGGCTGGCCTTGAACTCACAGAGATCCTCTTGCCTCTGCCTCCCCAGTGCTGGGATTAAAGGCGTGCACCACCACTGCCTGGTTCTCTCTTTCCATCTGTATGTGCTTTTGTAGTGCCACACAAGTTTGCCTGACATAATGAGCCATCTTGAATGAATTGCCTTTTGGTGCTTGAAATCCTGACTTCTTTACATTGGTTGTGGCTTTTCTGCTCATGGTGGCTAGCTGATAGCGTTTCTCTGGTACTGGGTCATTGCTTCCCTTGTGTGCAGAGGTCTTTTCCTTAGCCCTGTCAGTTTTGCTATTAGCTTTGAAGCAGGGACAGTCCTATTCAGATAGTTGTTGGCCTCTACCACTGTCTTAAAGTGGGTTTGTTTCCTAGTAGTTTGCTTGGCGTTTGACCCATTTTGAGTTAGCTTTTGTATATGGTACAGGGTCTATGCTATCACATCCTATTTTGGGTTGGTGGGTGTTAGCAGTGGGACCTGCTCTTCCACTGAGCTGCTTCTCATTCCCCATGAACCCTGCCAGGCTTTTAGTTGTCTCAGCACCATTGATTAAAAACACTATTTGGTGGTCATTTCCCATGTGTGTGGACGGTTTTTTTTTTTTTTTTTCTGGGCAGCTTACCTCAGTCTTTGTCAGTGGTCTTGTTACTACATCAGTACTACTGTGGTAGTTTTTTGTAGATTTGTGATAAAAAATTTCAAGTGGAGGGGTGTGAGCTACCGAGCCAAATTCTTTTAATGACTGTTTAGAGTCACCAGCACTCAGGTGAGCACTTTGTTTCTAGAGAGGATTCCATTTGGCTTTGATAGCAATTGTATTGATGTAGAGATCCTTTTGGGTAGGGCTGGCATTTGATGCTCGTTCCTTGGCTTCTCTGGGCAGCATTTTATAGTTTTCCTTGTATGTGTCTTTCACTTTCTTAGTTTAGTCACCACTTTGACATTTATTCTTTTAAATACGTTGTAAGTAAAGCTTTCTATTTTTCTATTCACATAGTTGTTTGTTTGGTTTTTCAAGACAGGGTTTCTCTGTATTGTTTTGGAACTAGCCTAGCCAGATAGTTGTATCTTTACAATAATTTTTATATGTTGACTTTGTACCCTATTTAACTGAAGTTGTTAGTTCTGATAGTGTTTGTGTGTGTGCGTGAGAGAGAGAGAGAAAGAGAGAGAGAGAGAGAGAGAGAGAGAGAGAGAGAGGGGAGAGAGCAAGAGATACATGTGAGTGGTCCTACCCCTATCTAGCTAATGTTGGGTACCAAACTCAAGGCTTTGTGATAAGCTTCAAACACTGTACCACTTGAGATGTATCCACAGCCTTCCTATGGTTTTCTGCATATAAAACTTGTATTATCAGTGAGCAGATGCATTTAGTTTGTGGGAATTTTAAAGTATCTTCTTTTCTGTTGCCTGGATCTTCTGCTGGCCAACAGCGTCCATCATCTCTTGTTCTTCATCTTCAGGGACAGTGCTTAGACTTTTCCATTAAGTGTGCTGTTTGTTGTGGTTTCCTGTATGGCTTTTTATGCCGAGGCAGTTCCTTTTTAGCCCTAGTTTTCTGAGCTTTTAAATTTATTATGAAAATGTGTGATTCTTTGTGAAGTTTTTGTGTATTTGGTTTTTTTGTTTTGTAGTTTTTGTCTCTTTTGGTCCGTGCACATGAGTGCAGGTCCTGATGCCTCATCAGATCCCCTGTAGCTGAAGTTACAGGTCGCTGTAAGCCACTGTATTTGGGTCTTGGGAACTGAAACCAGGTCCTCTAGAATAATAATACTGGCTCTTAACCACTGAGCTATCTCTCCAGCCCCTGCGAAGTGTTTTTTTAATGCAGTATATTTTAAGATTTACCTCACCACTACATAGAATTTAGTTTTGGAATGCAAGGACGATTCAGTATTGAAAACTGAGCATTGCTTTTCATCACACAAGCATAAAGAATGATAAAGAGTGATTATTTCAGCAGACACAGAAACATTTCTCAGTCCAGTGTCCTGTCCTGACAGGAGTACTCAGTTAACCAAAGTAGAAGGAAACAACCTCAACAGAATTGAAGCCTCACCCAGAAAACCCACAGGGGTGTCTTGTCTTCCTCAATGCTGAACCTAAAATACTAATGACATGATAAAGATGCCTATAGTCACCTCATATTTTCTCACTTAAATAATTTGTAGGATGGGTATGGTGATATCAATCTTTAATCCCTGCACTGGAGAGACAGAGGCAGAGGATCTCAGTGTATTGAAGGCCAGCCTAGTCTATACAATGATTTCCAGGACAGCTACATAGAGAAAGCCTCTCAAAAAGCAAGACAAACACACACACACACACACACACACACACACACACACACACACACACACACAACACACACACTAAAACAAACAAACAAACAAAAACTCTTAGAGATTTTTATGTAATTAAAGTAGATATGTATTTGTTAGGAAATAAATTCGGTATTCAAGGAATTGTCCTGAGCTTTGACATTGTCCATCTTTCTACTTCATTGTAATGTTTCAGTTACAGTTTGTTTATTTTGTGGTACAAGTGCCACAGCCAATGTGTAGAAGTTAGAGAACAACTTGTGGGAGTCAGTACTTTAAAGAATGTTTTACTTTTGCCTAAGTGGACCCCCTCCCCCCCAGTGCCCTTTGGTCTTGATCCAAAGTGAACAGTTCTCCTAGAAAGTCTGTTGTTTTGTGTCCTGATTCATGGGCTCCCCTGGGGTTAACTTCTCTCTCTATGTTTTATATTCCCTAGTTTTTGTGCTTGGGGTTTTCTTTTGACAGTTAAAGTTTAACATAATACAAATTAATTTGGCGGGGGAGGGGGGCTTTTCAAGATGGGGTTTCTCTGAGTAACAATCAGCTGTCTTGGAAATTGCACTGTAGACCAGGCTGTTCTTGAACTCACAGAGTTACCTCTGCCTCTCTGCCTCTGTCTCCCAAGTGATGGGATTAACAGCGAGTGCCACTACATTTTTAAACTCCAAATCAGGGAAACTGTCTACTGAGAAAGCCTCCAGAAGCAGAAATCATGTGTTCTGAAGAAATAGACCAATAGACCAACCAGTATGGCTGGACTGTAGCACCAATTGTGAGGCACAGGAGGGCCCTAGGCCCAGTCAGTTTCCTTGGCCATTCAGCTGTTAATTTTGTGTTCCCTTGGGAATGGCAGAGCTCAAGAGTCCTGTACCTTTAGTATTTTTACTTTTAAGCATTTAGTGCCTTAGCATGATTAGGTGTGCATACACACCTATGAGAATCAGTTCTCTCCTTCTACTGTGTGGATTCCAGAGATCTAACCCAGGTTGTCAGCAGGTGCCTTTACCTGGTGAGCCATCTTACTAGCCCTGCTTAATACTAAGTAGTATATATTTGTCCTGTTTACCTTGTTGGTTCAGGTTCACTGCAGGTACCATGTACTTGAACTACTACTTTAGTAGCCTTTTATCTGGTATCTACACTCATCTCTGTCCTGGCTTCCCTTTGTGTAATAGTTCTTCTAATTAAACACATTTGAGGATAACAAAGATGCCTCACTGAGTGTCTTCTAGATAATTCCTGTTTCCCTTGACACGTGATTTTAGTCTGGCCCTAAAACCTCATTCTCCTACTTCACCTCACTCTGCCTCATTTAGTTCTTCCCCTGTGGTCTCGTCGTGCTTAGGTAACATGTTCTCTTTTTCTGGGTTCTCTGTCCTCCACCGATGCTCCTTGCTACTCCTCCCAAGGATGCGGCTCTCTCTCCACTAATGACTGGAGGTCATTATTTGCTAAATTGTCATTGTCGGAGCCACCAGGAAACCTCCCCGTGAAATCCTCACCTTTGTGCATTTGTACTTTATTATCCACATACCTGTAATGACCTACATTTTACTATTGCTCTGTGAAGTGAGATATCTTTTCCTACCTACCCATGCGTCTCACCATTCTCAGCAACCATCCAGAATCCATACACTTGCTGAATTACTCGTTACTAGGATCTGGAGGGAAAAAAAAAAAAAAAAAACCTTGGGAGCCAGATGGTGATTACTGGTGATGTGATGAGCATCCTCAGGTAAATGAAGCAAGTTTACTCTTCAGGGTGTGTTAGAACGAAGCCTAGGGATGTATTGGTCATCTTCGAAATGCCCAAGCCATGTAGAATGCTTGATACTTGCCTCCAGGTAAACTAGAGACTTCTACTCTGACACAGGTAGGGTACACTTGAGCTGAAATGTCTGCCGGTCTTATTAAGGAAACTGATTTACTGGTGGGAATGGGAAGAGCAGCTACAAGTTATGGTACTGTAGTTGCTTCCACCAAGTTTCTGGAAATCCAAGTGGAGAGCCGTGGAGAACTGGTGGGGGGTGACTCAGCTCTTCTCTGAACCTGCTCATGTGATGTCTGTTTATTCTCAGGGTGAGTTGTCTGGGAGTCACATTACACAGCAGGCAAGCTCAGCCATGATCTAAATATAACTTGTGTGATTTTTGTTTTGTTTTGTTTGTCAATTCCTTTTAGTATTTATTGCAAGATGAAAGTCAAAATGGAGACCCGGTATTGAGTGCCTCCTTTATAAATGCTGATATATACCCCTCCTGTGCTATTGCTCTACTTTTCACATTATGATGGGAGCTTTGGTATTTAATACAGAATAGGAATGGGAGATATTCTGTTGTCTAGAAAGCAGTTAAGTACCATATCATTTTATTTTCTATTCAAATATGCCTTTTTAGTACCATCATTGATGCAGTCATTGTTAAAGTTTTATGTAAGAACCCTGTTTTCCTTGTTAAGTTATAGCAATTTCTTGCTATTGGAGACTTGTAGCAGTGTTCCTACTATGGTTTGAGTCCATATGTGATTGTGATTCTGATGTGGCAGCCTATTTATATTCTGGCTTTTGAGGGCAAGAACACGGAGAAGCTGAAGCACACATAATCACACTCTGCTCATTTGTCTGGGAAACAGGGAGTTGTTAACAATCAATGCTTCTTTTTGATATTTGGGTGCCTCTGCTCTTTGAGGTTCGGCATATGTGAGGGATGTCTGGATTCATGAGGAAGGAAGCACAGTGTTCTGTTTGCCTGGTGCTTGCCTGAGTTGGGGTATTGGGTCCATGCTAGTTTACTCACTCACTTACCCCATGCATAGTGCTTCATGCTGTATGGAAAGACAGCACGAAGTCAACTGTGCATTTGTGTTTCGTGAGCTATTTTACTTTAGAGACAGGAATCTCTATGTAGTCCTGGCTGGCTTGCAACTCAATTCTGTAGACCAAGCTGGCCTAGAAATCAGAGATCTGTCTGCCTCTGCCTCCTGAGATCCAGGATTAGAAGTGTGGCTTGGCCAGCTCATTTCACATTTAGGAGAACTTTAATAAACTGAGATCTGTTTTACAGAAGTACATAGACTGCCCAGTGCCTTTTCTATTTTAGCACTTTTTAGTTAATACAGTCTTTAGGAATTTTGTGCTAACCTAGAATGGAATTTTAATTTCGTGTCTTCTGATTGATTTCATATCGGTGGGACCTGACTTGGATACCAATTGAAACGATTTCCAACAAGGCCTCTAGTTAGATGTGGTCCTATAGCTACTCCTTTCCTAATCGATAGATCACTTATTGTTCTTGTTAGATTATTGACATAAATAGCTCTGTAGGTAAAGAGCTTGTTGCCAAGCTTGAGTTTGATCCTGCACCCGTGTGATAGAAAGAATTGTCTACCACAAGTCGTTTGACCTGTTCATGTGCTGCGGTGTGCATATGGGCACACATAATCAACAACTACATGATTTTTCAAAAGGTTCTAAAAAAAAAAAAGTCTAAGGTTTATTGTTGTGCTGAACTAATGATTTGTTTCAAAGAACAAATGCTAAAGTTTTTAGTGGACTCCGGTGTTGTACAGAGAGATAAGGAGTCCCTTGTCCCACCAATTGCCATGTGAAGATGATTTCCTTTCCTTGAGTCTTTTAAGTGTCTGATGTTTCTTGTTGGCATTTGTGGCATTTTGGTTTTGTTTTCAAATGACACCTCTTGCATGTAAAATGAGAAGATATTTGCTTTCTAAAATGGGAAAATGGTGTCTCCTGCCTGGACTCTCTTTTCCATCCTTGGAAATGAAACACATGAATTCTTCCTCACAATCTTCCTTACAGAAAGATCTTCAAGCTCTGTTGTGTACAAACCAGTAGTGTTGATTGTCAGGTGTGTATTGATGGTTTTGTGATGCTATCTCCCAGTCCCCGAATCTGCTGTCCCCAGACTGACAAGTGCAGGTCACCACACTCAGCATTTTCCCTTGAGTCCTGGGAATCAAGCTCAGATCCTTTTGTTTTCAAGGCAGGTGCTTTACCTACTGAGCTAGCTCCCTAGTTCTGGAGTCACAGTGCTCTGTTCCCCCTGCCCTCCATAGCCCATTGAATTTTGATTTTTTTTTCTAAAAATATGCTTATCTATATTCATATTTGGGGAGTTCTCAACATTTTTTGCAGTTAGGTTTGAGCTGTTTTTTCTCAGCATCCTGGCTGTAAAGTGAGCCTTGCCGCGCCTGCTGTGTGCGCCTGCGTCCTGCAGGCTGTTCACTTCTTCACTTTGCCATTTTCTTCTCAAGATGGCAGGTTTAGCTAACCAGTCTCTGTTATGCTACCGCTGAACCTCTCCAGCACATGAACTGCAGCAAGACTTAATGTGTTTTTGTTGGCTGAGTTTGTTTTTCATAAAAGAAGAAAATCATCATAGTCTTGTGTGTGCCTGTATCTGTGTGCTGTCTTGTTGTGCTCATCTCAGTGGTATTCACCCTGAAACTAATGTAGACATGGACTGACAACCCTTTGTAATGCTGACAGCAGGGAAGTAAGGCCTAGTAATTATTTCTTTCTATACCTGTCCTTAATAGAATGCTGGCCACATGCCACCATTAAATTTAAATTGAGTGGTTAAATTGCATGTAAACAGCATGATTAGTCCTGTAATTGAGTAGTTCTTTGCATGTAAAAAGCAAATGAACTTAGGGCTGGGTGCCTTTAATCCCAGCTCTTTGGAGGCAGAGACAGGTGGATCTCCTTGGAGGGTAGCCAGAGCTACATAATAAACAAAACAAACCTTGTAGTTAGTTTCTGATTTACAGAATGGGAATGCTTTGGAGGGCGTTTGCAGTATAAATAGCTAGCAATGTTGTACTTATACTTCAATAGTTAAGTTGGTAAAAAGATTGTTGCTATGGTGTTGGGATAGAACAAGGCTTTATACATCTGCCAGGCCTTTGTTAGCAATTTATTAAGATGTGGCAAAGTTGGTTCAAACACCAAGCTAAGGAAAGTCTGAATATTGACCTGTGGTTCTTAGGAACTTGGACAGTGGACGAGGGTCAGTGTGCACAGGGAGTGCTGTGTAATCCTTGGGGGACAGAATCCTTGTGATGGTTCTGATGTATGCTATCCTTTCTTTCTGTACTGCAGTGTCAGGTGTTAAAATGTGAGGGCCTTGAATGTGCTAGGCAGTTGTCTGTCCTACCACTGAGTTCAAGCTGCAGTCCCGTGATTTCTTTGGAAGTCATCGTAAAGGGAGAGCTGTCAAAACCATCAATAATGCTTGAAATGATACTTCATTGACCTAGCCCTAGCCCTCTATGCATTTGATGTTATGAAGCCAGGTCAAAGAATGTTTCCACATTCTGGCAGGGTGGCTCAGTGGGTGAAGGCATTCACTGCCAAGCCTGGTGACCAGAGTTCCATTTCCAGGATCCACATGGAGGAGGGAGAGAACCAACTCCTGATCCCCACATGCAGAAGTGAGACATGAGCACATGCTGGGGGAGCACCCACACCCTAGAGTAAAGAAACATAATTTTAAAACTAGGAAAAGCATGTTTTGAACCTGAAAGATAGATTAGTGCTTAAGGTCACATTCTCTTGCATAATACCCATGCACATATCACACACACACATTCACATAATGAAAAATAAATATTAAAAAGTATGGTTTTGTGAAGTATTTGTATAAGTTTTAGTAAAACACAGTAGTAGTGGGTTAGAAAGTCCATCAAGAAATGTGATGAATTCGTCTTGTAGTGTAGGGAGGAGATAAGGATATGGAGGTATCTGCTCCTTACACTGCTTAGAGCCCAACAGGACAAATGCCTAATGAGAGAGCTATTGGCAGAATTCCTAACTCCGCACCACTGATGAGCAGCACATGCCGCTGAGGGCACAGTAGCTGACGTTGTAACAGAACAATTTGTGTGCCTGCACCAGACACTGCAGTGTGTGTGTGTGTGTGTGTGTGTGTGTGTGTGTGTGTAAGAGAGAGAAAGAGAGGGAGAGAGAGAACCAGCCACTGTTGTGTGTGTATGTGTATATGTACTTGTTGAGACACTATGCTCTCTATGTGTTTGTTAGAGCAGATGCTTAAGCCAGAGGAAATAAAATTCTTGGTGGTATAATGTTATAATAGTTTGGGAGCATTGTACTCTGATAGTACATTGGGAGCAGCATTGACAGTACCTCTGGTTAGATATGTGCTGTTACTGCTAAATAGAAAAGCTTTGTCCCTGGGTGCTAATTTGTGTTCTTTCCCATTGGCTATGTGTGTCCTTCCATTGGCTATTGTTGACCAATGTGTTGAAGACATTACTAAACTTTTGACTTGTTGGTCACTATGGCTGTCAGGCATATTTCCAGCATGGTCCATGAAAGAGCAGTGGGTTCCTTTTCCATTGTACAGCATGCTCTGAAGAATCTGAGGTTGAGCAAGAGAACATTTCTACATGTTCATACATGTAGAAATTTGCATGTAGAAATACATGTAGGGTTTGCTCTTTAGTCCAGGCTAGCCTCAGACTCCCATTTGTTGCACCTATACCCTCAAATACCAGGGTTTGAGATGTTTGCTTTTATTCTATATTTTTAAACTAGTTCCAAATGTTTGAAGAAATACTTTTGATCTCTGTTAATCTGAAATTGCTAAGAAGTCCACATACTCTTTGAAAAGTTGATGTGGTCAAGCCTTTCAGGGCAGTACATGATGAAAATATTTTTGGTAAGATAAATGGTAACCTTGAATCAGCTGGTTTAGTTTCATCTAATTATTAACTATGTGTAATAATCATGTAATAAATAATAGGTAACTGCTTTGTTGTTCGATTTGTGGCTAGAATTAATAGAATTTGAGTAAGGAAAGAACTCAAGGTGGTGCTTGGCCTTCTGTCTGCTGGGGAACTGGCTGTGGAATGAATCACTGTTGAATCATTGCCCACCAGCCTCTGGCCTCCACATCTATAGGCCCCTCCCCCGCAACAGTGCAAACCACTACTGTGAATTTCAAAAATTGTGTTGGATTTGAGTTGCTGTGTCATGCATATTTTTTTTAAATGTTTTTTGCCATTCTCTGACAGACCCCTTATCCCTCTGGACAGAATGCAGGTCCAACCACATTGGTCTACCCTCAAGCCCCTCAGACAATGAATTCACAGCCTCAGACCCGGTCTCCGGTAAGTGTGCAGCAGCTGCTCGCTCCTCTGTAGCCGCTGTGATCTCTTAGGAAATCCTCTCTGTGTTGGGATAACATAGCACCATGTCGTCATCACCACTGCCACTACACGTCAGTGCTGGGACTGGGCAGCATTTGCATTTGCAACAACTCAGATGCACTGGTAGCTTACATTCTTAGGGAGGAGAGGGTGGAGCTGTGTGTCCCAGGAGCTTCCTTTTGCACAATCCAATACATTGAGGTTTCTCTCCTTTAAGTCCTTCACTTTTATTTGTACTGTTCAAAATTTAGAAGAGTGAATCATGATGTTAGGAGCAAATTGGGTTTTATTGGTTTGCCTCAGACTTGAGTGCTGTGGGAAGTAGGGTTTCTGAACACGTGTCACCAGATCGCTCTAACCATTTGACAGTATGATCACGTGCATGATATCCACCCAGGTGTATTCATTTCTTCAGTGGTCAATTAATTGTCATACAGATGTAAATGCAGTCATCCTCCTTGTTCACCCCTCATGTGGATTGCACCACTTACTAAGATGGACTCCAGGTCATCCTCCTGTTTCACAGTGCACAGTGGCTTCAGCTGTCCAACTGTTAGCGTCGTTTCCTTCCCTGCATGAGTAGCTTTGGGCAGAAGGTGTCTATAACATCTCATTGTACCCCACATCCCTCTTTGTACTTGAGCTCTGTGTATTCTTGGAATACAGGGATCTTCTTTTTGCACCCAAACCCTGCTTTTTTGCTTGTAGCATAGGAAGGTCATTGCATTAGCTCCTGCTCATTTGATTTCATGCATGAGTTTTGAATTGTTGAAATGTTCTGGAGACTTGCTTAAAGAACTAGGAGAGTCTAGACTGCACACAGCAGCCTGTCTTTCTCACCTCTTCCTGCCTTCCTTTCCCTTGGTGCCTTCTCCAACACCTGTTCTTAGATCCTGGCCATCCCCAGAGGTCAGAGGAACCGTTTCTAGAGTTGTGGGACTTCAATCCTTGTTGCCTGCTTGCTTGTCTCCTTTTTCACTGAAATAGTGAACCCAATGTCTGGTGCAAGTCTTGTTCTGAGAGTGGTTTGGGGATGTGGATACTTGATTATTGGAGTGGGCCTGAGATCTTTCCAGATCATTTCCATAGACCCTGATTCTGATTGTTAAGCATGAACTGTTACGGGAAGCTCTTACTGCAGAGCACTCTGTGGCCCTCTCCCCGACCCCATTTTAATGAGTGGGGAAGACAATCCGAGAGAAATTACATGGTTAGAGCTTGGCGCAAAACCTGACTGAAGAGCTGCATCTCTAAACCAGTTTTCTTGACAGCCCAGCAGAACAGTGCCAATACATTGCACAGACAACTGGAAGAGGAGGAAGGTTTTGGAACAGACTCCCGTTTACAGGTCCTTGGCTGGAAGAGGCTGGATAAAATACTGCATTGTAAGCAATATAACAAACTGTACTTCTTGCAGGCAGCAGTGCTTCTGGCACACATTATTTCTGACCACACCCACATATTGGCTGATGAACAGAAATGCATTGATCACGTCTTCTCTGGAAGTCCAGTCTGGCATACTAGTTTCTGCCAGGCACAGTGGGAAAACCATAACAAATTGGGTGGGTCCTCTATTGGAAACCAGACAGGAATAATTTGGGTCTTAGGGTTTTTTCCCCCCTCTTATTTTAAATGTGAAATGGAGTATCTCTTTCTGATTTGAATCTGAAAGGTAATTTGAACCTAAAAGAAATTTCAAGGCTTCTTGTCTACCCTTTATATTTTATAATTGATTAACAAGGGGCAATTGTCTGCAGTTATCAGCCATTTTTCCCCCTGTGGTCATAAACTCTTCAGATGCCATCTTTTCTGCAATTTTTTTGCCATTTCCTCTTGTAGTGACCGCTACCACCCACATTACCAAAACCCACACGTAACACATTCCATTACATGGCCCAAAGCAAGTGCAAGACTAGCAGAGCTCAGACTATTCTTGCTTATTGTTTTGGGTCTGATATCTTTTATTTCTTTTGTGTTGGTGCTGGGAGGGCAGGATTGCATTTTCTGTTTCCATCTCAAGTTGCCATGGTCTAGTGTCATCCATCCTCCAACTGCTTGGACTGGCAAGGAGAGGCGTGGGGTTGTGCTGAGGGGCCATGCAGCTTGTTGAGCAAGGACAATTTATTCCATTCTACTTCTGCTTTAATAGGCCACTGGCAATGCATAGTATAGCCTTTTCATTCTTCTATGGACATCTGCTTTTTCAATCCTACTGGCTCCGAGTGCCCTTTCCATCCTTCAGATTCTCTTTCTGTCTATATGGCTAGTTAATACATACTCTCTTAGTTATGTTTATAATATGGAGAATCTTGTTCCACATTTAAAAATGCTGCCCATCTGCCCCACTTTCTTGATGGAGCCCTTCAAATCGCAGTTTATTTTTAAATGGTCTGAGAAAAACCGTGAAGTTATTAGAAGTCTATTTGGAGTGGGGACAATTTGGCTTTTGTAGTAACCTGTATCTGTTCCATTGGCCATACTCAGTTACCAACTGTGCACAGCAGGCTGAGGGGGTGGGTCAATGGCACTAGCACTGGATTCCAGTTCACATCAGGCTGCTTTCCTTTATATTTATAATCCTTGCCATCTCAAAGTTCTGCCTTTTAAGAGAAAAGTTTCTATTTTTAACATGGGTCAGCAGCGACTACAGTTTGTTCTGTTGCTTACAGCCATCCATAGGGTCAGACTGGTAACATACCACAGGGATACACCGCAGCCAGTGGATCCCCTAGTCCAGGGGATCTCCAGGGCCTTCATACTGGCTAGATTCTGTTTTTTACACACACACACACATAGGCACACATGCACACACACTTTTAAGATAGTTCTCAACTGGAACTTTGCAGTTGTCTAAAGTTGGATTTTTTTTTTTTTTTTTTTTTATTAGAATCTTGTAATTGGGGCCTCTCTGCAGAACAGTGAGAAGAAGACAGGCACTTCTGTGCTCAGCTCAGTGTCTGAAGTGGCTCTTCTCTTGTTTTCTTCAAATGTGTCACACAGAGATCTCTCCTTTTACCCTCTACTTTCGTAGCATATGGGTAATATTACCTAATCTTAAAACTTGATGCCCATAGTGGATGAATGATCTGTTCTGTTCTCATAAATGAAAAACTGAAAATTTAAAACCTCAATTCCTTTGAAGAGGAGAAATTTCTAGAAGATCCCTTGCTGCCACCTTCCATCATTCTGAAAAGCCGATTTGCCAAATTTGGCAGCTTTTCTCCCACACCCTGAGCAAGTACAGACCATGAAGGCACTTTTGTGAACACTTGCGGCATTGTCGCTTCTGAGATAGGATTTCTTGACTGGAAAGTGTTCAGTAGGCTCCCACACTGGGTCCGTGTGTTCCGTGGCACTGTTGGGCACTTTGAGTACAGGATAGCACAGTTGGGAGTTAGGGAGCTGCCTGTCCTGTTGTAGATGAATGCAGTGCTAAGCAGAGAAGAGTGACCTCAGTCAGGCTGCAGCCTGGCTGCTCTGTGCTTATGGAGGCAGACACTTAGTCCTTACATAATGTAAATAGAACCCTGTGTGCTTTGCATTCAGAACTGCTTTCTAGCATTTTTCTCTTCACTAATAAAGAAGAGATCCTGCAGGAGAGCCAGGGAGGTTTTAGCATCTAGATGTGGTTTGGTATGATGTATTTATTCTGTCTTTCCTTTTTAGTTAGTTAGTTATTATTAGGAGTAAAATTTTGCTCTGAAAAATTATCTAATTCTAGAAGTTTTTTTTTTGTTGTTGTTGTTGTTTTTTTTTTTTTTTTTTTTAATTTTTGACTGAGAGGCCGAATGGAGGTGTTTGTCAACTGCTGGGAACACTGGAGAGGAGAGATTTCCCTTCTCTCATTGCCAGTGTCTACTATACTGGAGGAAGCAGGCCGCACAGTGGGGCTTCCTGTGTGTGCTCCATCTTCTTCCAGCTTGTAATAATGCCATTGTGACTAATCATGTTATAGACCACTGTTCTTTATTGGCTGTTTGCTGTAAAATGCCTACTATTCAGCTTTACTAGTTAATCTCATTTCAACACTCACACACACACACACACACACACACACACACACACACACACACGTACGTCAAGCCTGTGTATCAGACACCCATTAAATTTAAAGAAAGTTTTAGTCTATTTTTCTATATCCATTTACTGTGCTTTTGTAATCTAAAAGCATTTCTTCTGGTGTCCTCAAACTGTATCAAGTTTCATGCTACATATTTGATTTTCATGTTTTAATACAACCACCTAGTGTTTCAAACTACCCTTTGCATCTTTTTTGGGGGGGGGTATTTATTCATACTGTTCCTATGAGGGAGCACCCAGGTGCTAATAGCTTAATGGCTTTTTCCCCAGCTTCTGAATGACAAGATAACTGGGTGGTGGTGTTGATCTGTTGGACCTCGGTGCCTGTCTGTCACTGTCCTGCAGCAAAGCCTTTACTGTTTTGTGTTTTTATTTTTCTCTTGTGGGTTTTAACTTTTATTTTGTTGTATATTGTGTAACTTTGGTTTCTGTTGTGTTTCTGACTCTTTGTGCCTCTCCTTTTGTGTCTGTTCTCCCTTTTCCTCTCAGTTTGCAGCGGGGCCTCGACCTGCCCATCATCAGGTACTGTACCCTTGCCCCTCACTGTCACCCTGACTAATGGGTGGGGCTAAGTAACTGCTGACCCTTAGAATGCTGCCACCCCGTGTCTCCACCATAATGACTCTTCCAAGAGCAGTCTGTCTGGTCAGATTCAGTTGGCTTTGCTTTTCATTAGTCTCACCATATTTTGTTTTTAACAAGCCCATTTGCCTATGTTTATAACAAGGTTTAAAACTTTTTTTTTTCTTGAAAAGATTACTTTGAATTTAGACAACTGTGCAATATTAGGTATATCAAGTCCTCACAGATTTTAATAAATTTAACCTAACGGAGTAGGCAACATTCTAAGGGTTCCTGTTAACAATCTGGTATAACTGCTACTGATGTATAGAGCAGCATTAGTATTTCTAAAGCCACTTGTGAATTACTAACTTAGACCTCGTAATAAACTGTTTAACAACAAGGTGCATCTATTTGCTGCATAGAACTCTTCATACACTTAATCTGAATGGTTTAGACTACTAATTCTATAAGATGAGAATGCTATAGAAATTAAAGTTTAAAAGCAGGTGTGTAGTAAAGGTGACCTGATAAAGGAGTTGTCTCTTCCCTCCCTCTCCAGCACTTACTTCATGGAGTGTTTTGAGACATTTTCTCATTGGTGTAGTTGGAAGAACCAAGGTTAGGGTTTAACACAGTGGGTTCCTATTTGCCAGCTCTGCTGCATGGCACCAGCTACATCCACTAGGCAAGCCTATTTCTGAGCCTCAGCGCCAGTACCCTCGTCAGGAGGTGTGGGGAATGCGCAGTCAGTCAATGCTGGCTGCTTTTAATGATGTTTTTAATCAGTTGAGAAACCCGGGGTGGACCCTTCCTACATTAACCCATGATACTATGTTTAGAATTTTTATCACTAGAAGGGTATTGCCTCACTTAAAATCTTTCATTGTATTGAGTGATTTTATACAAAGCTCTGTTTCTTAAAATGTAGTCTTAACTATTTGGAAGAGGCAAGACCACCAAATTCTGAGGTGTTCCAAGCATAGATGTGGCATGGATGGCTATTCTTTGGCTTATCTGGGGGTGGGATAACTTGGGTCTTTTTTCAGCTTGAAGATACACTACTGCAAAGGCTTTGGAATGTTGGCACTAGCCAGATGTGGACATAGGTCTCATTCCCCTTGTTAACTGAGTGTTCTGGACAAGTTTCTCACTGCCCTCAGCCTCAGTCTTCTCATCTCTAAGATGAGGATGATGCTTCATGAAGAAAGAATGTTAGCAATAATAGGATATGCAAATGGTCAGGATGCTTTGGAACATGTGCTTGCTCCGGTTAAAAAATGTAGACCCTTTAGGAATTTTACAATTAATGCAATGTAACTGTTTTAAAATTTATTTTAATATATATGAGTGTTTTGCCTGCATGTATGGCTGCAACATGTGTGTACTCTTCCTCTTGGAGGCCAGATGAAGTTATTGGATCCCCTGAAGCTGGAGTTACAGATGGTTGTGAGCTACCATGTGGGTGCTGGGAATCGAGTCTGAGTCCTTTCAAGAGCAGCCAGTGCTCTTAACCACTGAGCCATCCCTCAAGCGCCAGGATTAATTGAAATTTTAAGAATTTATTCACTTCTGCGGGATGAAACCTGATACTCATAAGAGAGGCACTAGGGGCATCCATGCCAAGAAGCAAAGTGAAAAGAAGTGGGGTTTTGTGACTTAAGTAGAGAGAAGGAAAACATCCTTTGAATTCCTTGGTAAGGGGCACTGTTGAGTTTCTTCACTCACCTTTGTGTTTCTTAAACATTGGTTTTTCTCAGGGAAGACCGCCAGTAGCAGTAATTAGGATTGCCTTTGGCCGCTCTTCTCCTCTTCTTTTGGTAGGTGGTGCGAAGTACAGATTACTGACATGAGGGTAATTCTGAAACCAGAGCAATGTTACTAGTATCAGCCCCACTTATTAGAGTGACAGTCTCTGCAGGATGGTTAATCTGAAAACCTTTCTGTTGCTGATGTGTGGAGCAGAAATGGAAAGGCTTTGTGTTTCTGCTACCTGGGATTAGCTGCAGTGGTCCTGAAGTTGGATGCTGCATTAAGACACTTAACAAACAGTTGACTCTGAGCAATCATTTTCCAAACTTTCTCACAAGGTACGTGACGTACTTTCAGAAATTTTTGTGAGATAAGATTGACTTTAGTAGCCATGCCCCTTGTGTAGTACATCATAGGGAAGTGTTACTGGTCATTGGACTTTCTTCCTGTTATAATGCTTGCTTTACAAGAGTCAGATTTTTTAAAAATTGCTTTAAAAAAGAGATGAAATTCTCAAAGAATAAATAAAACTTTATTTACAAGATGAGCAACCCACTAAAACATTCTGCTACTAAATAAAGTATCATACACATACTGCATTCATTAGCAAGAAAGGTTATTTTGCTTGCTTTGGTCAGACGGGGTATGGGGGAGCTACCTCAGGCTGGCTTGGAGCCTACTATGTAGCTGAGAATGACCTTTTCTTTGTTTTTTTCAGTTACTATTATTTGTGGATGTGTGCCATAGTGCATGTGTGAGTTCAGAGGAAGGACACTTTATGTAGACAGATGTTTCATTCCACCCCTGTGTGCATTTGAGGGATCAAACTCAGATTTCTAGGCTTGTACTCACTGCAGACCCTTTCTTTACCTGCTGAGCCAGCTCACCAGCCCATGATTTAAACTTCTGATCCTCCTGCCTATTCCTTTCCAGTGCTGGGATTATAAGCAGGTGCCCCACACCTGGTCTGTATGGTGCCTAGGCTTGAACCCATGCTAAACTATATCTTTAGCTTCAAGGAAAATATTTTCTCGTGGTCGTTTTTGGAGACGAGTTCCTGGGATGCAGTGTAGAAACCTAGAGCATTACTTTCGAATACAGAAAATTCAGGTGCCTGCTCTTCCTAGTCCAGAAGGCTTTTCGATTCTTCTCATTGTACCTCATTGAAGTCAGTGAAGAAGGAACTCTAAGCCAGGCAAAGTGGTGTAGACCGAGGCAGGAGAACTGTAGAGTCAAAGCCTGCCTGATGAGGCTGTAAACGGAACGTTGGAGAGTCCCCTTAGCTCCAGCAGCAGCAGCAGTTGTTACTATGGAGAGGTGGAGGGACTGAAGCACCACTTGCAGCAGGAAGTGCCTGTACCAGTGTTGGGATGGTGTACATGGTGTACATGTACAGTTTGCTGTACAGGAACAGTTTGCTATCTTGCCTCCATAGGAAAGAGGGGGCACGATTCAGTCTTTTACTGTAGAGAATACGTGTGGTGTAATCCTTGGTTTAGCAATCTTTGGCCTCCAACTGCTAGTCAGTGACAAGTAGAGAGTAAACAACCCACCCCACTTGTTCTGGACACTCTGGTGAAGACGGTGCCATTTCCCCTTTGGGACTTGATGAGACTGTGTGTCCCTTCACCTCATGGAGAAAGGCAGCCAGAGACATAGCTTTACAGAGTCAAACAAAATAGGTCATAGACAGCCACATAGTGAAAGCTATTCAGGGACAGAGTCCATAAATACACATTCAAAAGGAAAGCATGTGTCCACCTTTGTCCTTGGAGCTTGTACGCTTGTTGTACCTCAGGCTGAAGTGGAAGCCACAAATGACTTTTCACCTGTGGTTGTTTGCTTTGGCCAGGTGAGATTCAAACAAAAATGAGAAGAATCAGCTTCAGGGCCGGGGACAGTTGTGCTCATCTCTGATCCTAGCACTTGGGAGGCAGGTGTGGCCAGACAGACCTCTGTGAGTTTGAGGCCAGCCTGGTCTACATATTCCAGGATAGCCAGGGCTACAACCCCCCCCCCCCAAAAAAAAATTAGCCTTTGATTTGGATAAATGTTAGAAGGCTGAGGCAAGTGGAATCTTTAACTCAAAAGTCCCCCATGTCACCCACCCCAAGGGTCTTGAGGTAGCTGTTAGATTTGTCTGTCTTTCATTAGTGGTTGCTTTCTTGTCATCTGTATCCTTTCGTGTTTTATAAAGAAATCCACATTGGAGAATATTCTGTATGATTGTGTAAGTATATACCTTGCTGTGGCTTGGTAAGTGTTCCAGTAGACAAGGAAATTAGTTATCGTTTGAAGACTATTTGGAGAGATCCTTGTGAAAAGAAAACTTTGCCTCATGTAGTTAGAAACTCTACTTTTTCCTATGGAAACTGAAGTTCTGTGAATTACAGAAAAATCCCAGGATTTTAAACATTGAATATTTTGTTTGTTCTTAATAGAGTCAAGAAACAGCTGTGGAATCTGCTTCTTGGAATTTGCTTTTGTTTACAAGGTCCTTAACTGTACTTGGCAAGCTAGAGTTAGCTTTGCAGCCCTGTCAGGAGAACCATGACCCCGTGAGGCCTGAAGCAGTCTCCATACTGTTGAATCTTGACATTTGCAGGGCTTCTTTTGGCATGGGGTTTTCTTTTCTTTTTGTGGTTTTTCGAGATAGGGTTTCCTTGTGGTTTTGGAGCCTGTCCTGGAACTAGCTCTTGTAGATCAGGTTAGTCTCAAACTCATAGAGATTCTCCTGCCTCTGCTCTGCCTCTGCCTCTGCCTCCCGGGTACTAGGATTAAAGGCATGTGTCACCACTGCCCAGCTTTCATTTTGTAACTGTAGAACTTTTAGCATTACACTTTCCTTCCAAGGGAGAAGCAGATGTCTGCAGAGCCATTTTAGAAAGATGTGAGCCATCTCTTCTTCTTGCAGATCTTCCTGATAGTCCTCGGGCCCATTCTCTTCCACCTGATGCAGCCCTCTGTGGCAGCACTGTAATAGAACTATCTGTGGTGATGGGCATTTAACTCTTCACTCCCCTCACCTTTGTAATCCCCTGACTGCAAATGGTACCAATCACTTGAAATGTGATGGCAGTTTATTTTGTTTTTTGGTGTTTTACCTGCATTTTTGTCTGTGTGAAGGTGTTAGGTCTCTTGGAACTGGACTCAGACAGTCGTGAGCTGCCATGTGGGTGCTGGGAACTGAACCCAAGTCCTCTGGAAGAGCAGCCAGTGTTCTCAACCACAGAGCCATCTATCCAGCCCTTAACTGTAGTTTTTAACAGATAAACAGCAAATGAGTGGATAGATGAATGCAGACTGAATACTTTGGAGCCAGTAAAAAAGAAAGACATACAATGTCTGACACTTAAGTACAAAACAGTTACATGTTTCATTGCCCAAGTTCTTTATATTTCTTTTAATAACTGGTAGTTTATTGCTATGCCCACTCATCTGAAAAATAATGTGCATTTCCCATACCACTAGTAAATAGAAGTCATATAACATTAAATGGTTAGGAAGGGGCATAAAAAACTAACTCAGCCCTTATTTTGTTTTTTCTGGTACCACAGCTTTTGTAGTTCTATTCATATGTGTGTGTGTGTATGTGTGTGTGTGTGTGTGTGTGTGTGTGTGTGTGTGTGTGTGTGTGTAAGAGGAACAGATAAGCTCTCAATAGCCTGTCATTGTACATTGTTAAGCAGTGGAGTGGTATGTCTTTCCGAAGACATGGGAGGTGTGGACATGGACATAAACAAATAAAGGGAATGATTATTCTGGAGGATAGGAAAAAGGTATTGTCTTGAATAGGAGACAGTGATTTTGTGAAGTAATCAATGGCTTTTTCTGCTTAGTCAGATATGATTAGGGAAGTGCTGCACTTGAGTGTACTGGATCAAGGTCCCAAGTCAGTCCCCTCTGACTTTGAAATGAATAAATTTCTTATCATTTTTTTATCTCATGAGAGGTACTCTGTTACAGCTAACAGTCCTGACCTAGATCCCAACTGCTTAAACTACAGATGAGGAACCCCAGCCCTCTAGAAACACTCTGCTTCTGTGTGGATCTGTGGTGTCCGCAGTAACACACATGCTTTAGAGATAAGCAGCAAGGGTGAGATGGTGTTATGTAAACGCTTTGGGACGTGTTTGATGGTTTGATGGTTCCTTAATGCTAGATTGAGCTTGCTTGTTGTCACTTAATGTGTATGTAACAATATGTTTTTACTCAGTTTCAAAGTTGCAATAATAATGTCTCATCAACATAACTACCCATTTTGTGTTGTGTTGGTTTGGATATGTTTACATCAGGAGTTTTGCTAGAAGCATTCAGATTCAACATGACTGAAGAAAATGCATTATTCAGAAACCCTTTTGATTAAGGTAATCTCAGTTACTTCTTTGTTTAAGCTGGTTAAGAATCCCATCAGAGTAGTTGGGATACTGGTAAGAAAAGTGCTCATGTATAGGATGTAGGAGGACTTGCCCTCTCAGCTGCTTTCCATACACTTATAAGTGAGCCACGTCCTTTCTTGTCTTCTCTCCTTGCGGTCCCATTACACAACCCTCTAGGGGAGGTGTGAGTGGCTAATGTCAGTAGATGAGCTAGCAGAGGAGGTAGTGCCTCTGGGTTTATTGCTCTTCTTGTCTTGACTGCCTCTGGAGTTGATGGAAAGGGGTTTCACAGAGCATGGATCTCTCCATCCTTCCCACATCCTGCAGTGTCAGTTGAGCAGGTGGATGACTATCCCCTCCTTAAAGCCAGTGACACTTTCCTGCCTCCTGATATGTTGTCAGTGGAATGGAAATGCTGAAGTTTATTCTAAACATGTATTTACAACACACACATAAGTGCGAATGTGTTTGCTGGCCATAGAAGGGGGATTGCCATTTCAACCTTCTTGTTTGCAGCCAACACAAGTGGTGCTGTTGGTGGAGGTAGAGCATCAGGAGGCTTCTGTTACAACTTTGTCACTCATCCCCCAAGTTCCCCCGTCCCCCCAGGATATCACCTGTGCCTCTTGTGCTTCTTTTCTTCCCCATCATCTCCCCTTTGGCTCCCCGTTGAAGTCCGCAGTCACTCCATTCTCCTGCCTCTGCTTTCTGTCTACTGCTTCACCTCTTTAGGGCTTGCCCTGTATGAAGGTTGAATGGAAGTGAGGCTGGGCCCAAGCTTACAGTTTCCCCACTTCAGCACAACGTGAAAAGTTACTCAGACACCTGGAATATCTTGATGTCTATTAACATCAGGGTGGGAAAAGACCTGAGAGGACCAGAGCTCAAAAGCAATGCTCAGTCTAGAGTCAGGACGCAGATCAGGGCTTTCAGAGCTCCACTCATTTTTTTTTTTTTTTTTTTTTTTTTTTTTTTTTTTCAGCGTGGTATTAGAGCTCTGAGTTAGAGCTGTATGTAGAATTTTTTTTATGCCCTATTTAAGATAGGAAGTAGATAGTGGAGAAACAATCCAAAGTCATACAGTTGGTCATTTAAGAGCCAAAATTAAGAGTCAGTAGTCTCAGCTGTACTTCAGCTCCCAAGCACTTTCTTTTAAGCTGTTAAATAACCAGAAGCTGCTTCAAGGATTTTTCACTGGATTCATTTTTTTTTTTAAATTTTTCAACTAAATAATTAGAACATAGATTTCATGTGTACTAGAGTCCTCAAGTGGAGAATTGTCATTCCGATTTTCTAGTGTTCATTCTTCCCCTGAAATTATTGAGCAGAGAGCTGTTTTTGTTGAGCTGCATGCTATATCCTGCTCTTCCTACTGATCTATAAGCTTCTCCATTGGCTTTCTTTCTGTTTCCTGCTGCTGCTTGCTTCATCATTGAAGGGAGGATTCAGACCCATCCAGGTAACAAGCTATAGATTCTGCATGGCCTCTTTACTACTCTGTTTTCTTGTTATTTTACAATGCGGTTGCTATAGTCATACTGGAAATGCAGTATAGGGAGACAGCTTTAAGCAGCAAGAACTGTGTGTAACTACAGTGATGGCTGCCACTGGGAGGGTGTTGAGTGGTGCCCGTTTTAGGCCATTATGAAGCTTATCTAGATTATATTGCAAAATTTTTTTGAGAAAACAAAGTCGGGCTCAGTTTAGAGTGGGATTGTATCACAATTTTGACCGGCTTCTTTCTGTGTGGGACAGCTTTACAGCTGGTTTTAATTTGTTTTGATGGACTTGAATGAAAATGCTTGCATCTGTGGAGATTCTTGCTCTCCTATATACCCTACTAATAGCTGGTGGGATTGTTTTAGGTTGACTACTTCTGCTATTTTATGTCTTGGTATTGAGCCACTCTCTTCCTCTCTTTATTCAGAAGTCACTGCTGCTTATAAAATAGAACATTCAGAGAAATACTAGTTACTTTTGTTGTTTTTATTGTTGATGTTAAAATTAATAATTATGGCGCATGGCTTATACTTTTGAGTAGATGGTACTGCAGCATTGAGACTGCCCTGCTGTCCTGTTGTCTGGAGACTTGAATTAGAAGCTGATTCAGTGTGGAGTATAGTTTATGAACTTAGTTATTAGACAATCTACTGCCTTTTGCATATTATCTCTAAGTAGAACAGTTTAGTAGTGGGAGGGAAGGGGAAAAGTCAAGACATTCCATCTATATATTACCCTTTGTGAAAAACCAAACATCTTTTTCTCCTTCTCCCAGTTTTTCCAGAGGCCTCAAATCCAGCCTCCCAGAGCCACCATCCCAAACAGCAGTCCTTCCATTCGTCCTGGTGCACAGACTCCCACTGCCGTGTATCAGGCCAATCAGCACATCATGATGGTTAACCATCTGCCGATGCCGTACCCTGTGCCCCAGGGGCCTCAGTACTGTATACCACAGGTAAAGGGAGAACCTGGGTCCCAGTGGGGGTCTGGTGGGGGTAGTCATCGATAGCCTGGATTTTAGTGGCCTGTGAGCCTTTTAATTGATTGCAAGTCTAGCCATTTTTGTCAACTTTCATAAAACTATACAGAGATTCTTACACAATTTTGCAAGTTGATGGAGAAATTATTTCCCAATATCATCTTTCCTGTGGTGCCATGTCATGCCATTGAAAACTGCCAGCCTGAAATCACTTTGCAGTGAGCCTGGCTGCTGTACACTGGTGTATGGGTTCAGCCAGGGAAGATCACTCACTCTCTTCATCGTCACTGTCTCTCATGGGCAAGCAAACATTTGAGGCTGTTTAACAGCCTCACCTTTACATCCTCTAGACAGTCTGTGGGCACAATGCTTTATCTTCCAGAAGCGCCCTCTGTATCATCTGCAAATGTGTGTTCTCTTCTAGTACCGCCACAGCGGCCCTCCGTATGTGGGCCCCCCACAGCAGTATCCGGTTCAGCCACCGGGGCCGGGGCCTTTTTATCCTGGACCAGGACCTGGGGACTTCGCTAATGCTTATGGTGAGTAAAAAGCCAAGCCATTCCCGCTCATTTGTCACACTCCTTTAACTCTGTGCTGGGTCACATTAGTTATTGCCTCAGAGGTTTAAAGGATTTTTTTTGTTTGTTTGTTTGAAGGATTTTTAAATAACAACTTATGAACAGTTTTGTCTGGAGAACTTCTTTAGGGAGTGGCTTCCATGGGAAATTATTATAGAAATATACGTAGCTGGTAACACCTGAAGGTCAGGCTGGTCATCCTGTTCAATCCATGTGGCAGGTTTCTGGCATCTCTCACCAAGCGATGGTCATACACATTTTTATTATGTTTTGTTGATGTTATAAATTTGCTTCCTGTCCTTGACCCCCCCCCCCAAGCTTTTTTCCTCAACCCACTTTATCCCCTCATTTTAATGTCCATGAATCAGTTTGCTCTGTTTTCTGCCATAGCCCAAGCTCCTAGAACAGTGAGTGGGCTACTCTGGAGAGTTAGGCAGGAGCAGTGTGTTTCCTTGCCTGCACATCAGAGCTGTTGTCCTGCAGAAGTTCTGATGACTGGTGGAGTTTGAAATCTTAAAAGATGCTTTGGTGGGGAAAGGAGATGGGGAGACAGGTTCTCTCAGTGGGTAGCTTGGGCTGTCCTTGAACTCAGAATCCTCCTGCCTCAGCTTTAAAGGTGTTCATAGTGCACAGATGCAAATGCTAACTAATACTTGGCGTGTGAGTTTATAGGGAACTTTGAAGTCATGCGGAGTAGTTGTTTAACACACTTCCTGTATATGGTACTTGTCTCAGTCCACAGAAACTGAACTGTAAGGAGTAAAATCAGTGGATACTAGGAAAATGAAGCTTTAGGATCTGGTCAGCAGTGGTCTTGTCTAATAATATCACAGCAAAGACATTGAAGCTTCAACTACTTAACACAGTAATCCACTCACTGAGTTCCACTGTCGGGGTTTAGTGGCATTGTGTTGTCTTTATGGTTACTTGTACTAGGGTAACTCAGGCTTTTTTGGTGGTGACAGTCTTAGAGTATTAAACCTTTCCATTTCATGAGTCAGTATTTCCTCGTGGTACTGTTTAAAAATGATTTATCATATAATCTATAAAATCTTAAAACCTCAACAACAGCTTTCTCAAGTATATAGATCAGCTATGTTAACTTATATTCTTACAATAAATATTGTCATCCAAAATCTTCTAATTAGAAAATCTGAGTTTTCAGAGTAAATAGGCCAAATTTAACACTCCTTTAATTTCATGTTGGGAAGGAATTGTGTTCTGATTGACAGAACTGTTTTCAGTACTGTTGCTCTTAGTATGACTCTTGCATCATATATAGGAACTAGGACAGAAGCAATGTAGCTTTCAGTTTACCATATTAAATACTGACTTTTTTAGCTGGGTGGTCATGGTGGCACACCTCTAATCCCAGCACTCAGGAGACAGAGGCAATGGATCTCCAAATTCGAGGCCAGCCTAGTGTACAGAATGAGTTCCAGGATAGCCAGGGCTACACAGAGGAAAAACGATCTCTTAAAAAAAAAAAAAAAAAAAAAAAAAAAGGCAAAACAAAACATCAGAACACTTACTTTTCAGGCTGGAGAGATAACTCAGAGGTTAAGAGTACTGGCTGCTCTTCTAGAGGTCCTGAGTTCACTTCCCAGCAACCACAGTGTGGCTCACAACCATCTGTAATGAGACCTGGTGCCCTCTTCTGGCCTGCAGGGATACATGCAGACAGAGCACTGTATACATAATAAATAAATGTTTAAAAAAACCAACTTTTGTTTCTGTTCCAAGTACAGTATATTCATATTTATGAAGCAGCACTTTGTTGATAGGAAGTTTCAACTCAGGTGTAAAAGATTGATATCTGTTCCTTTTGAGGGATCCCTTCCCCACAAATAAATTATTAGGCTTGTCCTATATTTATCACATAGGCAGAACCTCATCTGTTCTAAGTGATCTTATTTCACTATGTAAGTAACCATGACAGTGATGAGAATTCAAAGAACAGAAAGCAGAAAGCTACAGCAGCTCAGGGAAAAAAAAACAAAAAAACAAAAAAACCATGAACAGGGTGCTACTTTCTTTTCCTTTTATTTCAAGTGGGCACTTTTTCCAATATCATAAAATTACTGTGCATTTAGAAGACTCATACTTTTCCCATCTCAATGTGTTCACAGACACATTTCCATTCTCTTTCTCTCTTTTTCTGTGTGTGTGTGTGCACACACTCATGGAGATCACAGGTCAACTTGCAGGAGTGATTCCTTCCTTCCAGTTTGTGGATTCTGGAGATTTGGTGATCAGGCATGTTGACAAGACCCTCTCTCAGCCATCTTGTCCTCCTTCATCACCTTAAAAAAACATAATTATTTGTTTCTTTTAAAAATAGTATAGTCTTATTTTTAGAGTGAGTCCTAAATTACATTTCTACTCACATTCTTTTCATCATTTGGATGAATACTTTTAGCTGTAAAAAAACGTGTTACCAGTTAATGTGATTCATCATGATTCAGAGTTCTGGTCCTTTAGTTGTAGACACTTCACACATCTCCCAGTGTGGCTGTGGAATTCTTTCCCCCTCCTTCATGGAATCTCTTTCTCTTACCTTGCCACTGTGAAATATTTTTCTTTCACTGATCCTGTCCTCTTGGTTATAGATTTCAGAGCGGATGTGTACTAGGGTCCTAGCTCTGTGTTCAAGTCTTGTCTCTCAGGAGCATGTTCTCCCTTAGAGTTACATTCCCACCCTTTTCAGCCAGCATCTTAGTGGCTTGGTTCCAAGGTTATGATTCTCCTTCCTCAGCCTCTAGAAAGGTGTAATTCTTGAACAGTGCTTAAAATTTTGAGGAAAGTGGAGTACTAAACACTCACGCCAACCTTAGGGAGTGATATCCCATGTTGACAGAAAGTTTAGATTCTTAAGGGTATGGTTAGTGGAGTGGTAGTAGTAATTGATAAAGACGATGAAAGAGAAGTTGCTGTATGTCTGCCTTGCTTCTGCGACTTCGGCCTAGTCTTCCCCTGATCTTGATACAGTTTCCCCTCCTGTGCTTTTTCATTTTCTTCCTGAGCACTTTGGAGCTGTGCTTTTCGTGGGGAAACCGGGCTCCCAATAGGCATTAGTTCTGTTCTCCAGCAAGAAGTCCTGAATTTTATGATGTTGATGTATAGAGACATAACTGTATATTAAGAGGTAATACTATTTTTCTTTTTCAGTTGTGCCAAACTAGATATTTAATCACTACATTATCTCCATTACTATAAGGCCAGTGAAATTTTTCTAGTTTTTTTTTTTTTTTTTTTTCCAGGATTGTGATGTGTTAGGTATTTTGAAGAATGCAGTGGCCAAGATATTTGTGTCTTCCAGCATCTCACAGTACATATACATCAGATTGTTATGCTTAGAACCATAAATATTGAGTATGAGTGGATCAGTAATTCCCAAGTTTGTCTTCCTTCTGTGACCTCTGACAAAGATGTCATCTTGGGCTTCTTTATCTGTGCACATTTTCTGTTTTATCTAGTGTCATGGTTCTGATGTTGTTCATTACAAAAGTCTTTACTAGTTTGGTGGCCTACTCCTTTAATCCCAGTGGCTTGGGAGGCAAGCAGGTGGATCTCAAGGCTAGCTTTGTCTACAGAGAGTTTCAGGACAGCCATGGAGGGGTACATAGAGAAACTAGTCTTGAAAAAACAAACAAAAAAAGCCTTTACTGATTACAAAATTATTAGCTCTAGAGACCGAGGATGCAGCTCAGTTGGTAGAATGCCTGCTTAATATGCACAAAGCCCTAAATTCTGCCACCACTCCACATAAACCAGGTGTCATGATGCAGTCTTCTGATTAGGATTGTGGAGACAGGAAAATTGGAAGTTCAAGGTCTGTCTTCACTACCTAGGAAGGCATACATAGGGTAACTAGATCATGCCTGTCTCAGGACTAGTGATCATCTCAAACATCTCCATATTTGAAATCCTTTTGTTCCTGGTCCTTCCTTTCATGTTCCATGTTTTGCTTATTAGTTTCTCTGTTTTTGCCCTCAGGCAGAGTAAAAATAAAAGGAAAAAAGGAAGAAGGAGGAAAAAAAAAAAAAAGAAGAAATCAAAAAATTTTAACATTTTTTTCTTTTCTATGTATGTTTTCTTCCATACCATTATCTAGTCTTCAACAGCTATTTAGGTTGTACTTTCTAATTTTATACACACACACACACACACACACACACACACACACACACACACACACACGTACCATGATTGATTTGATAGTAATCAGAACAGTATTCTACATTTTGGATATTAACAAACCCTTGTATGTCTAGATGTGAGAAGAAGATAATTTTGGCTGTTGGGCAGTAGAGTCAAAAAGCATGAACAAAGTCTGTCGTTTAACATTGGATGTGACTGTGATCAGTGTGTTTGGGGGATGGGAATAGGATGAGGGGGCAGGCAGAAGGGAGATGTAGCCTTGAGTTTGTACAAAGTGAAGCTTGGCTTGGAACTTGGCTCTTCTTCTTGGAACACATTGTCTTCTCTGCTGTCTTTTGTTAAAGCTCCTTCCTTAAGGGCTTACAGGGAGCCTAACCAGTGGTGTACCTCGGCTGTGGCCCTTCATACTAAAGAATTTGGATCACCTCTATCCCAAACCAAAGGCCCAGAAAGACAGTCACTTGAGTCCTTGTTTGTGAGTCACTTTTGAAGGCTTTCAGCCCCAGAATTCTAAACAGAATTGTAACCCAGTTGTGTTTGACAAAGAATATTCTGGTGTTGCTCTGCAGGAATTGGGCACTGAGCTGTTTTTGTTTAGATTTTTATGAATGTTTAGAGGTATTATGTATGTAGCTGTAGGAGAGAGGTTGAGAATGCTGTACAGATTTATGGTGCCTTGGGCCTATATCCCATGGATCAGGAGGCAGAGGCAGGGGGATCTGACTTGCAGGTCAGCCTGGGCCACAGAGTCCCTGTTTGGAAAGAAGAGGAGTCCTTTGTAGTTTGTTTTCATTTTTCCAAGAGCTTGTTCAGGGGCTCCGCACCATTGCAGGCCTGTAGTGTTTGACAAAATAACTGAATGCTTCTCATTTTGTTCTGATTCCTTAGGAACGCCTTTTTACCCAAGTCAGCCAGTGTATCAGTCAGCACCTATCATAGTGCCTACGCAGCAACAGCCCCCTCCAGCCAAGAGAGAGAAAAAAACTGTAAGAGATCTTCATTGATTTGTCATAAATTGGGACATATAATCTTTTCTCAAATAAGCATATCGGATCACTATTAACTTCAGTTTATAACAGTGACTGCCATTCTTCCTCTCCCCTGTGTCACCACTGCTCACCGCAGTCTAGCGCATTTGTGTGGGCACTTGGCTAGACATTTCATACCGGTTCCCTTAGTGTCACCTTTTCCCAGCTGGGCGTACCGCACGTTTGAGTGCACCCTTGGCTCGTTTCTCAGATCCTGACTCTCCTTTGCCGCAGTGCTGAGCGACAAGTTTGAACTGCCAGAAGGAAACTAGCACCACAGTGAAAGTAGCCAAAATCCTAGAGTGACCAGAAGGAGTGAAAAACTTTGAAAGACGTAATCACAAAGCAGAATTTAGTAAATGTTTTATTTATTTACATTGCATTGTAAAGATGTTACCTCTGTCTGGTAAGACACACTCAAGAGCCCAGGAGCACAGTGACATAAAACTAGAATTGCAGAGTGTTTTGTAGAAGACTGGCTTCCAGTCTTTTACCCTATAGATCATACACAGTAGGCGATGCTGACCGTCAGCAATGCCCACAGTTCCCCAGGTTCTACAGGTGAGAGTAGAGCTGTCTGATGCTCTTGCAGCACTCTTACTTAAAACACATGAAAGGATCCAAGTCTGGTGCTTTGACTAGAAACAAATAACTTTTAAACGTGCCACAGTAAACAGAACATTCCAATTTAGCATGACACTGTAGGCAAGAAATGAGGCTTTATAGTGCTACATCAGTTTGGTAAAGTTCACTGAATAGCATTCTGCAATGCAGAAAGAAATGGTGCTAACAGCAATAGAAGGTAGTGATGATAAATGCCATTAGTAAGAGAAGAGAAAGCTGTGTGTGGCGGCACGCGCTGGGGCGGCTGAGGCAGGAGGATTTACCAAGTTTGAGAGCGACTTGGGCTACATGGTGAGTTCGAGGCCAGCCTGGGCTACATAGAAAGGCGGCTTAAAAAAATAAACAAAAGGGCTGATAATGAGCAGCTACTTCCCTGTAGTCTTCTAGATGGTGTTTGATAGTGACTACTCTGAAGTTTTCAAGAAACCAGTCACCTCAGTAAGCTGAGCAGGCAGTATACTTCAGATGGGAACCTCCTTCCCTCACCTGTCCCAGCTCTGAGGTCTTAGACCCAGGTACCCCATCCTCATTACAGCATCATCCTCTTTGACATCTGTAAGCATGAAGAGCCTTTGAAAGTTCATACGGGAAGCTTGTGCCACTGTGCCGTGTTCCACTTTCTGACTTGGCAGTCCTTCTGCCCCACCCTTCCTAGTGGTACTTCGATAATTTACTGTAAAGATGTAAGATAATACTGAACTGTTCTGTTTTCAGTTGGCCTGAATGACGTGTCTGGGCATTTAATTGCAAAAAATTAGTACAGCTAGCATCCGTACAGATGTGTATTGTGTACAGAACTCACTGTAGACAGCATCCTTATAAAAGTATACAAAGTTAAGGGCAGGTGAAGTCTCATTACTAAGTTATAGTAAATGTATATGTTTTGTCAGTGTACTTCAGAGAACCATTTAGAGTATTTAAAACTTACTCAGGATTTTTGTTATTCTTAAGATAATCTCTGGTTCTCCTTGCTATTAAGAACTATAGTAAAATCAGTGTATTTGGCAATCTTACACAAGCATAGATATTTTACATTTTGACCTAGAAATTTAGTCAGCTCAGTCCTACTTTCCTTGATCTTACATTTAGTTCTTATTTTGGCTCTTTGCCTACATTTTTTTTTTTTTTTGAAATGACCCTATATAGTTCTGTGATTGAAGTACAGTTTGGTGTGGAGATTGACAAATTTGATAGTTAATTCCCTGTGTACCTTTAATTTTTCATCTAAATCTGGTACACAGACACCCAGATTTATACTTAACCATTTTATTTAACTTTGTAGATAAGAATTCGAGATCCAAATCAGGGAGGTAAAGACATAACAGAGGAGATTATGTCTGGAGGTGGCAGCAGAAATCCCACTCCACCCATAGGAAGACCCACTTCCACACCCACTCCTCCTCAGGTAAGTAGAGCGAGCATGGTGGTGGGTGCTGGGCACTTGTTCACTGACCTCTACTGGCTCCTCCTGTAGACACTTTGTGTACTTCCCACTTCTGACCCTTACCCTGTAGCCTGAGTATGGGTAAGGCAGACAGGTTTCTTTTTACAAGTTGCTTGAAGGTGTTATTGGTGATGTTTCTGCGTATCAGATGCACATAGTCTAGTTGCTGCCCCTCTTCCTAGATAACTGTTGCATGATATCCAAAGGAGCTGTGTTCGTGCATTTTCTAAGTTCACTCTAGGACCTGAGGAGGAAATGCTATGGAGTAGGACACTGAGAATTTAAACATTGTAGCAGATTGCAATCTTTAGTTGATTACCTCTGTTAGAGTGAATTTGGAGGGATCACAGGCATTTCTCACTGTTGAAGACCTACACAGATGAGCTTCTTGTATACAGTGTATCAGCTCTAGTTATTTCCAAGAGCTGCACAGAAGTTTTGTTGGGACTGGTGAAGAAATCCAAGCATCCTAGGAGGAACTAGTTTTTAGCAAACTAACTTACAATAAAAAATTGGTTTCCCAAATTTGAAACATTATTTCATTGCTGGGTGACCTTTATATTTGCGCAGTTGCCTAGAGTTCAACAGACAGAAGCAGCGTAGGGGCATGGATTGCTTTTCCTCTGTGGCTGGAAGATGAGCGTCCCCAGAACCAGTGTACAAACAGGTAATACAGACAGAGGACACATCACAATAATGAACCACCAGCTTGAGAATAGTCATAGAGCCTGAAAGAAGTACACATACATATTGAGGATCCTGGTTGCTAGTTCAATTTAGAGCCCGTATAAACCTGTGGACTTGAGTGGGCTTGAAGTGGGCTTTGTGTGTGAAGTGGTGTATTTCACCTGAAAGTGATGACCCTCCCTGGATAATGGCTTGTCCCAGTCCCTGTTACAGAGAAGATGAGAAGAATATGTGGCCACCTAGATAAGAGAGTTTGCTATAGAACTTCTTTTTTTAAAAAAAAAATTGTTCTCCTTGAACATTCCAAGTCTGGATGATTAAGGGTGTTTTTATCTCCCCCCTCTGTAGTTGAACACGCAATAGGGAGAGTTTCTAATTTGAAATGACCTACATGGATGGGCTGTTAGAAGGCCATGTCTAACACTATAGCAAAGTTTGCAGTTGGTTGATCAGGATATTCACATTTGAGTCTGTTTTCAAATATCAGTTAAAATCCGACATAGTTGACAACATCTGTTGATTTGTCTTTAAATTCTCAATTCGAAAGTCTGTATCTTTTTGTATTTAAATTCTTGGTAAGGTATGTCTGGTTGGTTTTTGTGTCTTGTTTAGTTTTTTTTTTTTAAGGTTTATTTTTATTTTTAATTATGTATGTGTGTATGTTGTGTGAATGTCTTACTTGCGTACGTCTGCCCTTTTTGAGTCCAGAAGGTGGAGTTATAATCTGCTGTGAGCTGCCCAGTGTGGGTGTTGGGAACCTGACTCAGGTCCTCTGCAATAACAGTGAGTGTTTTTGGTAGTGGAGCCCATCTCTCCAGCCCTGTCTGTTAGTTTTGCAAGTGTGATCCTATGCTTTTCCAGCTCTTCTTCAGTCCCTTCCGCCCTCCCTGAGACCGTGGGCATGAACACAAGTGCTGGCATCAGTGTATCATGAAGCTCATTGACTACAGTTGTAGCAGGTCGAGACACGTAGTTGGTGATTGCAGTGGAAGTGCTTCTCTTTCACTATTGTCTCTTCTGTGTTGCATGAGTGTCTTCTATTAAGTGACGTTGCATTTGAATCCACACATAAAAATCTTGTCTTTGTGTATGCATGGAGCTTGTGGGATGAATGAATAGCTTTTTAATAAGGATGTACGTTTTTTCCTCATAAGAAAAACAACAGCAGAAGCATGATGACTTTTGCCTTCATTTCTGGGAAGTCACATAGACAGGGGCCAACCTTATTATGTTGTGCCAAAAGCTAGTCTGCTGCCAAATGCTGGCACTGGATACTCTTTCCAGAAAGAACAATGCTGACCAACGTAAGCCTTTAGCATTGAACCTAGAGAATGTACCATCTGTAAGTTAGACACAATTCCACATCCACCTCTTTTCTCTCTCCCTCCCTCCCTCCTTCTTCCTTCCTTCCTTTTTTTTTTTTTTTTTTTTTTTTTTTTTTTTTTTGAGACAGGGTCTCACTACGTAGCTCTGGATCTCCTGGAACTTACTGTGTAGACCAGGCTGGTCTGCAACTCACAGAGAGCTGCCTGCCTTTGTCTACTGAGATCTGGGGTTAAAGGTGAATTCCCCCCCCCCCCCCCCACTCCCAGCCTTCAGATCCATCTTGAATGACTTTGTGGTTTAAGAACTGTTGTGTGGGCAGCCTTCTGTTTCATAGCGCGGTGCTGAGAATCTCTTTTTGGTCTCACATTATACCCTCTTGTTTCCAGTTAGTCAGAGTCTGTACAGATAAAATTGTAGATAGGCGAGCTGGTGCTGGCAGCATGTTTTCCTGGGTGTTTTAGAGCAAGTGGTGCCCTCTAGTGTTAACAGTCTTTATGTAGGCCTAGGAAGTTGGGATTCCTGTGCCCTTGATGCAGTCTCTGTTAGGGCTCTTGTTTAGTCCTAATCAGTCAGGATTCCTAAGCCCTTAGCAGCAGTGTTACAGTTCTTATCTTTAAAGACCTTACAGCTTTCTGGAACTCTCCTAGTGACCAGGCTCTACAGTTTGTATCCCCGTGGTCCTTGAGCTACAGTCTTTATGCTACAGTCTCGGGCCTCTGCCCTCCCTTACCATCTTCCTTTCACCTTCTTCTGTCCTGGCTATTCTTGAGCCATTCAGTTGGTTTTCATTTTGCTGCCAAGCAGCATGGCTGCCTCACCTCTTCTGCTGCGTAGCCTGCCACCTGTCCATCTCTCAGTGACATCCCGGCTGATAATCACTTCCTATTTCTTTCTTTCTTGTGAGCTCAGTCCACACAACTGAAAGCAGGCAAGGTAGAACTTCTGACCCATGTCACATCACTGGAAAGTGGCCCCCTACAAATTCACAACTTTAGTCTGAACAGCCTCCTTATGGAGCCTGTTTGAGTTGATCACAACTCACCTTGCGTGCAAACAAAGGTTTATGTTTACTCCAGTCACAGCCTTGCCTCCTTACCGTCAGTTACCGTGGCCTTTCTTCCAGGCCAGCAATGGAAGTGCTCCCCTTGTGTCCCTGATGGAAATGGTTCCAGGGTCATCTGGAATCCGCCATGGTCTGTGCTGGCTCAAACTGACAATGGCAACAGACCTGTTTGGCTGTTTCTTCAAGAGCTGAGGCAATCATCTATAACTGTAGTTTCTTTCTTTGTTTCCGTTTTCCAAGGAATCCATGGAATGTTCCAAATGGCCACTACTGACATACAGCTTGTCTGCTGCCTGTTGAACTGACAGCCCTTTAGCTGAGAGTAGCCAGAATAGCAGAGGAGTGTCCACAGCTCCTACACAGGAAGTCTTCTCATCTCACCCTCCGCATCTCCACTTGTTTACCAGAGGAGCCTCAGAGGGATTGTTCCCAATACCAACTTCAAACTCTTACTACCAAGAGTAACTGTCACTTGTTTTCTTGGTCTCATTATGAAATAAGGTCTCATTATGTAACCCTAAGTGGCCTCAGACTTGCAGGAGTCCTTCTGCCCAGCCTCCTGAGCAACAGCATGGCAGACATGTACACTCACCTGCAAAAAACTCTTAAGAGTGCTTTATCCTGCTTGGCATCTGGCCATCATGAATTGTCAGATGGGAGTCCATTACCTCTCTCCTCTTAAGCCAGACCCAATTGTATGTGCTGCCATAGCTAAGCCAGTTACTAGCATTTAGACCCTCCATGCTTTGTGTCCAGGAGTTGTGCAGCATAGCATAGTCTCCAGAGTGTCAGACCACAGAGACCTACTACTGCTGATTAGGTGAGACAATACAAGGACTTTGGAAGATGGGAACATGGAGACAGAGATAGACTCCTCAAGACAGGCTTCACTGTTTAAGGTAAATTCTATAATGTAGGAATATATGTGGGGGAGTTTGACAAACAGTTGAATGCTGTATTCTTCCTGTGATGTTGTCTCGAGGGCTCTCTGTTAAAAATGAGAGCACAACTGCAGTTTGTCTTGGGTCTGTGGGTCAGCTGAGTAACCTAAAATAGCTGAATGAAAACACACATTGCCCAGGGATGCTGTAAGTGTCGGGGACCCTGTCAGTAAAAGTATAAAGGTCATCAAAGAGTTCAACCAGAGGGCAGAGTGAGGAAGACAGAAGGTGAGACCATTGGACCATGCGTCCATAAGGTCCTGAGTGTTTTGTTAGGCATCCTCCTAGGGCTCTGGTGAAGGAAGAAGTTCTTTTCCTGTTGTAGGTTGTGTTATTGTCATCATGGATGTGTTAGCTTTTCTGTCAGTGATGTGAGGACCATGAGCCCTCTGTCACTAACAGCCATGCATGCAAGTTAGCTGGGCAAAACTTACAGAGTGTGAGTCGATCTCAGGCCTGTTTGATCATCACTGGTACCAGCTGAGACTTGATTGAGGGGACTGCCCTTGGGCTCCACATGATGGAAATACACAGGACAAAGGGAATTTTCACTGCTGCTGTTCTGTCCTACGGAGTCATTGGGACTTCAGATTGTCTTCCTTATTAAGTTCTTAAATGACCTTTTGTGTGACTTGTGTGACTCTACACATTCTATGTCACACACGTATGCAGTATACTTTCTGTGACTGTGAGCCCCAAGCATATGGTCATCATGCGTGAATGTGGATGCATGGAAGGCATTAGGGCAGTAGCACGCATGGGGCTGGTCTCTGCTCTGCCGTGACCTTACATTGACCTTACTCTGGAATGTTATGCCTTTTTACCCATGAAACAAAGATTCTACTCTGAGTCCCTGTTTAACTATTACAGTCCTAGCAGCAAGTCACTTGGCCATTGTTGATGGCATTAGTGCCCAAGAGATGCTCCTCTCCTCAGAATTGCCTGAGAACAGGTAGTCTTTAAAAAAAAGCTCATGTCCAGTGGAATACTAACATTATATATATGCATTTTATATGTACATTTTATTTTTAAAAAATTATATCGTGTGTGTGCACTATGTTGTGTCTGGTGCCTGCAGAGGTCAGTAGAGAGTGTTGGATCCCCTGGGACTGGAGTCATGGACAGCTATGCACCATCATATGGAATTGAACCTGGGTCTTCTACAATAGCAATACGTGCTTTTAAATGCTAAATCAAGTCTCCATCCCCAAAAATTCATTTTAAAATATGTTCATCTTATTCCCACTCACTATCCACCCCTTTTTCCCCTCTTTCTTTCTCTCATCCCTTTTAGGGTCACCCTTAGAGTAAAACAAAGCTATACTTGGGAAAGGGTCCTGCGCCAAAGAGCTTGGGTCAGGGAAAGGTTGGAAACTGGATTGCTGGCACATCTTGAAAGGTAAATCCTCTTCTGTAGTTTGGGGAATTGCCAAAGCCAGCAGGCTAGTTGCCCTTTACAGAACTACCCTACACAGGCCTCTGGGAAATGGAAATCTTGACCATTTGTTACTAAGTCATTTTATGCTTTAACAGTTAATTGCTTCCTTGTGTTATGTCGGAGGCCTAGGTACACTCTTATCTGTGTTGCTAGTGAGGAGAGAACTTCCTGCTTGTGCAGTTTGGAGGCAGAGCAATGTGAAATGTCTCGTCTTAACTTCTAAAATCACCATCTTGTTATCCATGTCATTGACACTGGTGAATTGATCACTCCCTTCTGGGAAGCACATTGCTGTGGCTTTTAAGGGTGGCTGTAGTAAGATAGGAGTTAGGAAGTTGGTCATTATCCTTTTTAATACAATAGTTTTAGTACTAGCCCTTGAATTAAATATGCTACTGTTCAATAATGTGGCAAGCCTTGGGGGACTAAGCTGGCATGCATTCTTTGTGTTTAAATGATGTTATGGTGAATAGGGCCTGTTGCATGTTAAACCATCCTGTTGTTTAGAGTGAAATGTGAACTTGGTCTGTTTTTGGTAGTGTCTAATTTTAAAAATTTAGCTTAGAGTTCCCCGTTTCTGTAAAGCCATCAGGAAACTCCATTGACTTCAGGCCTCTTGTGCTTTTCCTTACAGCGCTGTGCGGAGGGAAGTGTGCTCTAGGGTTAGTTACATAAACCGTTCGTCTTGTTGGTTTTTGTTTTCCTCCTTATGTAAACTATAGTTCATCAAATTCTGAGTTAGCCTTTGCTTTTGGAGTGTGAGGCTTCACCTTGCATGGTCCCTGGACTGTGGGATCACAGCTGTAAGAAAGCAGGTCTACTGTGGTGGCATGTGCATAGTTCTGTCCTCTTCTGCCTGCTTTCAAATGTCAGGTAGTGAACAATGATAGGGGAGACTGTACCTGTCCAGAAAATGGTACTCCTAGATGTGAAGAAATCTGCATCTTTGGGCTGTCATTTATGATAACAACTTACCTGGGTGTGGTAGCACATGCCCTTAACTCCAGAGCTTGTAGAATCAGGAAGATCATTCTCAGTTACCTAGTGAGTTCAAGGCCAGCCTGGGATACATGAGACTTGTCTTTACAAAAAAGCACAAACAAAAAATAATTTTATGTTTGTATATCTACAGATGATAATCATTGCAAATAACAGTGAAGAGATGTAAAGGGAGTTATGACCCCGGCCTTGAGGTCCCATGACATCTTTTTAGACCTCTTTCACTGCAAGTGTATACATGTATACATTTCATACATTTGGGTTTGTGCTAGCCAGTTTGTAACTAGCATCTTGGTGGTGGTGGTGTGGCTTTTCAAGATTGGAATCTTTGTGTAATGTGTAAGTTCTGCTGTCCTAGAACTCACTCTGTACAAGGTTGGTCTTTAACTCATAGAGATCTAAAGGCATACATCATTGTCCAGCCTATATTATCCATCTTTTACATAACTTGTTTGGGATAATATTTGAGTTATTTGCGAGAGCCATTTACTTTGTTTATTTAGGTTTTTCAAGTCAGGGCTTCTCTATGTAATAGTCCTGGCTATACTGGAACTCGCTCTGTAGACCATGCTGGCCTCAAACTCAGATCCACCACCTCCGGCAGCAAGAGCCCTTTATTTGTTAAAGACATTTCTTGACATACATAGTTTAGTTTTTTTTTTTTTGTTTGTTTTTTGTTTTTTGCTGCTGAGGTAGAATACTGTGGACTGGATAGTTTATAAACTATGGAAGTTTGTTTGACTGATTGTGAAGGCAATGATGTCTTACAATGTTTGTTTCTGGCTTAGGCCTTCCTTCTATTTCATTCCGTGGCAGAGGGCGGGTGGGAAGTAATAAGTTTTCTGCCGTGTGTTCTCCCTCCATCCCCAGTTTCTCTGCGACTTACTAAGCCAGATCAAGCAGAATTAAAAAAGTATAACTGGTACATGTAGTGTGAATTCCAATTGTTCTTAATAATAAAAACCCAGAGTCAGATATCAGGGTAAATTCTGAAAGGTCAGGGTAGTAAAGGAGCCAGCTACTAAAGAGTCTTCTTACCTATACTGAATCCTCAGACAGAACGATTGAGTCCCTGTCTCCTCCTGCCTTGTATTCCCCTCTGCCCAGCTGTATCACCCTGTCTCCACCTCCCAAATGCTGTTCTTAGAAGAACCAAGGTATTTTAACAGCTGGTCCCTTGGAATTAGATTTTAAAGCAGAATTCTGATTGTGTCACATTGCTAGGAAAATCCCATCACTCTCTTAATTATTAACCCATTTCTATTAATCTGTGTATCTCCACGTAGTCTTGACTTACTGGTGATACCAGAGTTTCTTTCTTCCTAGGCAGCTGCTTGACATCTCCCTGGAACCTCACTCCCCACGTATCTCTTCCCAGCTTTCTCCTAGTCTGGTAGCTCTGCCTATCTTCCTTCCTGGCTACATCCTGCCTGTCCATTGCCCAAAACAGCTTTATTCATCAACCAATAAGAGAAAAACACAGCAAACAGAAGGACAACAGCAATCAGACCATTCACTTCATAATCTTCTGCTCAGAGCCTCCATGTAAACTTCTTTGGAACTCCTCTTCCTGTACTTCCTCCTGTGGTCCTCCCCATGCCTCCCATTCACATGTCCCCCCTCCAGCTCCACTCCCATTCGCACTCCCCCCACAGCTCAGGCTCAGTCTCATGTTACTTTCTTAGATGCAGCTTCTCATACAATAAGACCCTAATTTATAGTCAGGTGAATTCTATTGATGATTTTTTTTTTTCTTAGTGTTTATTTCTCTTGATCAGATTGGGTCCATACATTTGTGGAGCATTTGTCTTAGTTCCCTGTATGCTCCCTGTGATTTATACATGATGAAAACAGCTGAGTAACCTTGGGCAATTCTGCCTCTCTTGTGGAAGAAGCATGTTTTTTTTTTTTTTTCTTATGGCATCATTAAATGTGCAGCTATTTTGCTGTTTGACTTGGATGTTTCTCAGTGAAGGCCATACTTATTCATTCTCTGGATCTACATTTATTAAATATATGAGACATTTTGTATGAGGATTATTGTAAAGTTAACTGAGTGTCGTGTGTGTGTGTGTGGGGGGGTGTATGTGTGTGTGTGACAAGTTTTCTCTATGTAGCTTTGGAGAATGTCCTGTAACTAGCTCTTGTAGATCAGGCTGGATTCATCACACAGAGATCCACCTGCCTCTGCCTCCCAAGTGCTAAGATTAAAGGTGTGCACCACCACCCACCCAGCTCTGAATGGGCTTTTAAGAAAATCAAACCTGTGACATTCAAGTGCTTCCTTGTTTTAGCAATGAATACCCTTGACTTACTGCTTATTTGTACATAACAATTGGAAGTCTTTGCCTTCTTCTCATTGGTAAAGGAGTGGGCAGACATTTTCTATCATGGCTTATAGTGAATATTTCACTTTTCTGCCTTGTTTCTGGTACTGTCAGTAGGAGAATTCAAGCATGCATGTACGTGACCAAGTGTTAGCTCTAGTACAGGCAATTCATGGGCACCGGCCTACAGTTTTCACATATTGAAGTGTTGCTTTTTTCTGGATTTCTGAAGCCCCAGCTATTTCAAAATGTAAATCTCACATTATAGTTAAGTCCAGACTTGGCCAGTGTACCCTGTGTCACATTGCTAACCCTCTGCTAGAATTCTGAGAGTAGTAACCCTTTGGGCAGAGCTCTGAGCTGTGATACAAAGATCTCGATTGTGCAAAGAAGTATTGAGAACAAGTCCAGATACGTGTTGCCTTTTATTTTACTGTTCCAAGGCAGATCCTCATCACATAGCCCAGGCAGGCCACATACCCATAGGCTTCTTGTTCAGCTTCCTAGTGCAGCTGACAGCTCCATGTTGCCATGCTGGCTACTTGTTTTGTCTAGCAGGGAAATAACTCAGATGCTTTTTTTTACTGTTATCTGTTTGTTTTGAGACAAGGTTTAACAGCCCAGGCTGTGCTTGAATTTATGGTAAGCCTCCTGTCTCAGCCTCTATTGAGTACTAGATTATATAGGTTAAGCCTATACCTGGATTAAGCTGCTTTTCAGGAATGAATTCCTCCTATATTTGGTCCTGGGGCTTCTGTTCTTTCCTCCTAAGTCTAGAAACTTAATTATAGACTCTTAAATCTTCATTAACAGTGATCATCTTAACCAGAATTTAGAAAGGAAAGTCATTTCCAATATGTTCTTGGAAGCTCATTTTCTGCCCTCATTTAAGTTCCTCTTTCACTGTGTGTGTGTGTTTCCTTCTATCCGTGACAACATGGATTTTAACAAGGTTTAGTAGGATATTAGTTAGCATTGGTGGAAATTATAAACCATTAAAGAAATGTGGGAGATTAGCTGATTTAGCCCCCTAATCTTTAACTGACTTTCTAGCATCTTTATTATATTTTCATTCAAATCACCCTTTTATTCCCACTGAAAGGGAGTGTGACTGAACTAAGTGGTCTGGCGAATCCTGTGAATGTGTAAATGTATTCTTGGTTGAACTCAGTTTCTTTACATGGGTTCAGATGTTCATATTAGAGTCTCTGTATTTAGTGTACTTCTGATTTGTATGATTTGTTGGGTAAAACAGTCCATGATTATTCGTGGCTTGAGAAGATAGTAGGCTCATGGTGATTAAATTGAGATTGTGCTAGATTAAAAATAATGAAGAATGCGATTAAAGCATTTGCTATGTTAATATTGTCATTTTTGTAACATTATCAGGTATGAAATGTTCATTTAAAATGATACGGACCATTTAGTGCATCCTCATTACACAGCTGAGCCACCGGAGGCATTTGCTCAGAGCTTGTGGGTGTACAACTTTGCCAGTGGTCTCTCTGCTCACTAAAGATGTCATCACAGTTGTGTGTTCCTATGAGTTTGCTTGTCAGTGTACATGTGTGCACCTGAGTGTGTATTGGTACATGCTTCTGCAAGTTGCCATCATCTGAGTATGTGTAGAGATACGAGCATAGTGTAGCATATCTTCTCTTGATCAGTATCTATCCTTTTTATTTTATGAATTTTTAAGTATATTTTGTCTCATTCTTTCCCTTCCCTCCAACCTCTTTTCTTCTCTTCCCCTATCCACCCAACTTCATCCATTTGCTTTTGAGTGCTTGTGTGCTCACTTTCGCTGTCTTGTCTGTCTCTCTTAGTTGTGATATCTCTCTCTCTCCTCTCTCTCTCTCACACACACACAATAATTAGCCAAAAAAAAAAAAAAAAAAAAAAATTGAAACAAAAATCCTGTGTCCCCTCATCTCCATGGAATCCATTTGTGTAGGCTAACTACTCCTGGACATGGTGTGTGCCTGCCTTCGAGTTTTCTTGGAGTCACCCTCTACCTCTGGCTCTTACAGTTTTTGTGAATCTTCTTGCATATAAATCCCTGTGCCCTGAAAGAAGGGAGTTTGATGAAGACATCCCTGTTTAGGGCTGAATGCTCCAAAGTCTCTCACTCTGTGCACATTTTCCAGCTGTGAGCCTGTGTTTATTTCCTATCTGCTGTAAGAAGCATCTTCTCTGATGAGGTCTGAGGGACCTCCATCTGTGGGGATAGCAATATGCTATTAGGAGTCATTTTAACTGCTTTGTTTGCTTAAGACAATGATAGTAGTAGACATTCGCACTGAACCTATAGTTCATCTAGTGTCAGGTTCTTGGCTACTTTAACAGTTTCAGTTGTGAGTTCCATCTCATGGAATGGACCTTAAATTCAATAAGAAAATGATTGGTTATTCGTACTACATTTGTACCATTATCATCTTTTTTGGTTGTTGTTTCTGTGTTTCAAGACAATGTGTCAGTATGTAACAGCCTTGGCTCTTCTGGAACTAGCTTTGTAGACCAGGCTGTCTTTGAACCCACAGAGACCTGTTTCCAAAGTGCTGGGATTAAAGGCTTGTGCCACCAGGCCTCACTGCCTTTAATTTTTTGAAGCATGATTTCATTGAACCTGAAGTTCATGAATTAGGTAAGGCTGGATGGCCAGTGAACTTTGAGGTATTCACCAGTGCCTGCCCATTGTATCCCCCCTCTCCTCCCCAGCCTGGAATTATGGGAATGCCTTCTAATGCTTTTTTTTTTTTTTTTTTTTTTTTTTTTTTTTAACATGTTTTGAGGCTTGAAACTCATCATCATGTATGGAGGCCAGGGATCAATGTTGGATGCCTTCCTCCATCTCATTCTTTTGAGACTTGGTTTCTCACTGAACCAGTCACCCAAGCTGGCTGACTAATGAGCTCTTGATGTATTTGCCACTCCCTCCCCCTGAGGTCACAGGTATCTGCCACCACACCCAGGTTTTACCTAAGTACTCCAGCCTTTATATTTATGTGGCAGACAACTTTACTAACTGATCCATTCTTCTATTCTCCCTTTCTTAGGATGCTTGTCTCTAGGGCTGTTAGGGATTAGAGTGCTGTTGCCCTCATTGAAGACTGAGACATGTGGACTACTTGAGTTTACGACTTCAGAGCCACCTGGGCAATACAGCAAGAGCCTGTTTCAAATAAGTGAATAAGACTTATTTCATTCATAGTGTTTTAGTGTATTTTAGGTGGAAAATCCTTAGTGCTATAGAAATTTACGGATTTAAGTAGTTGTTTATTGTCTTAAACTGTTTACACCTATTTCTTTAACTTGGCTTTTACTTCCTGACTTTAAGGCAGTTGAAGTAGTGGGTATTTTCTTTCTTTCCAATAATTAACACATTGTGCAAAGCTTTCTTCCCTGTGTGTAGTTAATTGCTTATTAAACACTAAAGAGATTGGAGTATTTCCTTTTTCTTATTACCTGCTTTTAGCCCATAGATGTGAACAGAATCAACATTTTTAGTTTTGGCTGTGAGGCCTTCCTAATTTCTTCTTTAATATATGTTTCCCCTGAAAATAAGAATTCAGGACAATTGTGACAGTTGTCATTTGTTTCTCTGTGGTTCAGAATAGAAATAGCAATGACATCTTTTAGTATAATTTTTATAGCTGTTATTGAGAAATAATTGTGCAGGGTGAACACTTTCATGGTCTAATACATTGCCAAATTGTACCATTATCTCCTTTCTTGTGTTTTCCCTCTGCACATACAGCTGTATATAGAAACTATTGTTATTTGTTATCTATTATAAATGATCTTTTCCATTTACAGTTCCACTTTAGGACGTTTAAGACAGACATTGAACTGAAAACATTTTTTTTTTACTAGCCCTCAACTTTTAAGTGGCCCTGTTGACTTACACAAACTTATATCTTAATCATCCTATATTGCTCCCTCCCCAAAAAGAGCAGTGCAGGGCTTCTGTGGCAATCCTTGTGGAAGTCAATGCAGGATAATGAGCAACTGGAAATGGGCCTTAGGTCTCCAAGGAGACATTGCTTTCTTTTGTGACTTTTGTGTGACCCTCAAGTCCAGATGCACAACTGCCTAGAATGGGATATGGATGAGCGTGTTTGTCCTTTCTTGTATAATTTCATTCCATCTAATTTGCACAAGTTTCTTCTACCTGCTTGCTCCAATTTCGGTAGGCACTTTTTGGCCCAAGAATGGCCTAGTGTAAAATGAGTTTCTCATCATCCTGAAAAGCCACAGACTTTACTTGGATATCATGTTGTTGGAAGCTTCCATGAAGCTGATGCTGTGTGAAGGTGGAAATGCCTACAGCTCCTTTGCACTTTGCATTTCATTGGACATCTTAATGGCAGTTACAGTAACTGTGACCTTTCAGCATTGTTTTAATCAGTTACTGGATTTTAAAGTCTTCTGTGCTCAGTCTACCTTGCTTTGGGCAGATAAGGTGCTTTGCTTGGTGTTTTATAAGTGGAGCTGACCAAAACTTTTAGTCAGTCTGGGAGGACATTAAATCCTGTCCCCAGTGTGGCATCCTGCCCCACTTTGGCAGCCATTACTGCTGGAAGTCAGCCTGTGCTTGGAAGGAACACTGAGTGGATGTGTGGGTGCCTGTGCTGTCTTCTCTTCCTGTGGTTAATAGTAATCATCTCTTTTCCTCCCTTCCTGCTGCCTCTGTCCTTCTCTCCCTGCTTTATTCAATTGTCCTGTGTACCCCCAACCCTGCTTTTCTTTTAATTTTGTGACCTCTTGCCTCTCTCTGTCTCCCCTCCTTGCTTGGGTTCCATGTTGTTAGTTGTTACGTTCGCATGCTCATTATCACCCTTTTTTGTACTTCAAATCCCAGCAGCTGCCCAGCCAGGTCCCCGAGCACAGCCCTGTGGTATATGGGACTGTGGAGAGAGCTCATCTTGCTGCCAGCACCCCTGTCACTGCAGCTAGCGACCAGAAGCAAGGTTTGTGTATGACTGTTTCCTCCCTTTACCTTTAGTCTCCTTATTAAGTACATTGCTCTTGGTATGCCATCAGACATCTGAGGATTATTCAGATACCTGCTCTGTAGCAAATCTAGGGGAAAGGGTCTTACATTTCACCTGCCTCAATGTTGGTATCTATGTGTAAGTAATTGCTTAGCTGCCTTCAACTGCTGTTGTTGCTTGCTTTTTTTTTTTTTTTTAAACAAAGCTTGTGTGGGGAGATTAATTAAAGCATATCTCTCTATATATTACTTGCCAAGAACAACACAGGTTTATATTTCACCATTCCTTGGGGATGTTGCTATTTCTTACAGAAGCTAACATGTCTAGGGCACCAAACCCCACTAGAGAACTAGGAACTGGAACCCTGGAAGCAAACACAGGCAGGCCCTAAGTGTCCTGTCCTGCTGAGGCCTCCCACCTGGGCTTCTCACTTGCTTCACTGGTGTGCCATAGCCAGGGTTGTTCCGAGGACATGTCTCCCACTTGCTCAGTAAATGATAGCCATTGTTGCTGATGCAGGAATCATACTAAGACTCTGTGGTACAGACCTGGAGCTTGTTAAAAACAAGTATATACCTTTTGTTAAAGAAAATTACTCCCTCAGTCTTGGCTTCCCTGACTATGGATTTTAGCTTTACCATCGCTATACTCTGTAGGGACATTGGAGCCCAGAGCAGTAAAGTAAGCATGCCCTCTCCTGCCTTCGATTTTACTCTCAAGTGAGTTTGTCTGTTCATTATTAGTTGGGTTGGGGACATTGTTTAAAGGCATTCTCACACTGTAGCTTGGGCTAGCCTGGAATTTGCTCAGTAGCAAGCTGGCTCCTGCCTCAGCCTCTTGAGTGCTGGGATTACAGATTGGCACCTCCACACCTTGCTGATTTCAGGGTTTTCCCACAAGATGAAAAGATAATGTGAAATACAAGACATACACACCTATTGAGGGCTGACAAGTGGCATTACAGCTTTCATAATATTTTAAGTCAAAAAATAAAGAATAAACACTTAGGCAGCACGCTTCCAAAGGCTGTCATGTCAGTATAACGTTCATGTGTGTGAGCTTAGTGCTAAATTTTAGGTACCAAAGATGTCGGCCTGGAAGAGGCTGTTGTGGGTTTGGGGGAAACTTTGTTTTTTTGTTTCCATTGATTAAAGCACTCTTAAAAGAAAACCCAAAAATTTGACACAGGGCCTGGTTTTGAAGCTCAGGTTGTTTGGGAACTCACTATACAATAAGCCACACTTAAGTCAGCTTTGAGATCTTCCTGCCTTTTGGGCACTGAGATTTTGTAGGTGTGTGTTGCCACATCTGGCGGTAATGCATTTGAAAGAGATAGCGCCTTTGATTTTCCTCCTAGTAGCAAATAAGTTTTAGGAGATTCCCCTTAAAATTTTAGTGTACTTTTACACAGATGTAATCGACCTTTTAGAATTATGCTGGCCATATTAAGCACGCCCATGCACTAGTCTATTAAATACATCTTCCTTGCATATTTTTTTCCACAGCTATGCTCATTTATAAAAACATTGGTAACGTGCTAGATAATAATCAATTGGACCTGTCTGAAAACAGCATTGTTTGTAGTTGTTTTAGGAAGAAGAATGCTCAGATTTTAAAAATACATATTTTTTTGACATTTTCAAGAAGGGAAGATTGAGAATCCTAGATCCTCTCAGGTTTTTTTTTTTTTTTTTTTTTTTTTTCTTCTTTTGCTTCAAGTAAACTTGAATTAAATTAAAAAAAAAAAAAATCAAAAACCACCTTTTCAGTCATACAGATGTTTGAGATGGCCCTGAAAGTCCTGTGTTTTAAGACATTTTATAGTACTGATGGGGACTCTTTGTGACTGCTATAATCTTCATATTGAGTAATCACTCAGGAATTCTCAGATTGCCAACGCGTGAAGCAGTTTTCAGTCTAAGTGGGGTTTAGTTTCTTTTTTATTTTGAAGCATGATCTGCAACCCAGTTTAGCCACTAGATCTCTGTGTCACTGAGGATGACCTTGAACTCATGATTTTTTTTTTTTTTTTTTTTTTTTTTTTTTTGCTGGATTCTTAAATTACAGCTATGTACCACCTCACCCAAGTCACGTGGTGCTGAGGATGCAGTCCCAGGAATTGTTTGTGCTAGGCAAGCTTTCCACTCATTGAGCTACACCTCCAGCCTCAGTAGCCTTATAAACCTTTTAGGACTAGTATTTGCCATTCAAATACTACTAGAACGTGCTTGCTAGAGTTGAGTTTTTATTTTGTTCTATTTTGATTATACTTTTCTTTATGCTTGCTTTTCAAACTATAAATTCATTTTAGGATGAAGTGTAGAGGAAAGCACACACACCTTTGGGTAGAAGCGGGCAGATCTCTGGTGTTGAGGCCAGCTTTGTCCCAGTCCTGGGGCCGCACAGTGAGACTGCTGTCACTGTCTCCCTGACGGGTCTGTGTGCAGTGTCCCATGGGTTAGTTTTCTGTCTATCCAGGGATTGTCACTGCTGAGGGTTTGCATTGGGTAAACAGCGTTCCCCCTGCTTGAGCCATCTGACTGCTTCTATTTTTCATAAGCCCTTTGACCTCTGCCTGGAAAAATAGGGACTTTCAAATCAGATTCGAGCCATTTGTTGGTTAGATAGATGGCTTCTGCACCAGGACTGATGTCTGAGTCTTCGTTTCCTCTGCTGTAGAGCAGGGACAGACAGTAGTCTATCCTCATAATAGTTATAATAAATGAAGGGAACAGTGTATGCAGGCCCTTTAACCCAGTTTCTGCTAGGTGCTTAATAAATGCCATCTGCCATTATTAATCTGGTTTCTCAGAATTCTTTTACACGAGCAGCTGAATGGCTAACAAGTTAAATGTTACAGGCAGATGCACCATTTCCCTTTTGTTTAGCATTTTATAAAGATAAAATAGCTTGAATTTGTTATAAAGAGAGAAACTGAAGTGCATTAGGATATTAATTAATCTTTATCTTTGACAGCACATGTAACTAGGGCAGGACACTTTGTTTCTTGAGGGACACACTTCCTTCAGTCAGGTGTGTTGAAACAAGGGTATAGTGAGCTGATAGAGAGAGCACAACACTCCCTACAGTCAGTCGTAAGGACTGTTGGAGAAATTCCCTTTGCATTCAGAAAGCAGTAACTTTCGCCCTTAGCCATCTGGGGTTTTTTTTTTTTTTTTTTTTTTTTTTTTGCATTCAGGGCAGTCCTGTCTGTCAGGAGGAGGAGTGCTTGCCATTCTTGGTCTTTACCTAATAAATGACCGTGGTATCTTTTTAGTGGACACAAAGTGAGAGTTACTCAGAGCTATGTAATAAGTGTATTTTGTTAAATGGATGCACACACATGTATAATGAACTCATATGGTTCCCATGTATTTTTGGTTTCTGCCTTGGCAACTTAATCTGAGAAATTTGGCAGTGAGGATTAACTGCTCCTACTTTACAATGATGAGGACACTGAGTCTTAGCTACTATGCCCAGCACTTATAGTGAATTCTGAAGCTATGACTGCATTCACCTTAGTGTGGTGATGTGTTCCCCGTTGACATGGGTAGCAGTGTCCTCATTCACAGATATCACTGCCTGTAGTCACATTTGAGGGTGCTGCATTGAGAGGGAAGTCTCTTAGCCTTCTCTGTCTTAGAGGACAGCTAGAAGCTTAAGTAAGCCCAAGCTGGTGATAGTAGGGAACTACTCTCTCACACCGATTCCCAAGTCATTCACCTAGAATCAAACAGTCACGTTGATTAGCACCCGTTTTTATTTTATTTTATTCTATACTTGTGGTGCCTTTATGGTTATCATTTCCTACTTTCTTGACCTTATTTTGTCTGTACACGGATTTTGTTTTCTATATAATAATTCCCACATAGAGATGTCCAGTGTTCTTTTTCTCCGGTTGGTTCATTTGATTATTAACTTTGGTTCTCTTTGAGGAACTGATTAACTTTTAAAGAAACAGATGACTCTCTTTCCACACATCTGTTGTTTTTGCTCAGAGGCTTTTCTGAGCGATGGAAGTTCATTTTGAAACTACCTTTGATGTCCAAGTGCTTGATGTTGTTGGTCATTTAGATGGAGTTTATAACAATTGGTTTCTAATTATTTGTCTTTATACTGGCATTCCCAGACAGTACTGTGCCTGTAATAGCCACGGGGAATAAGATATAGAAGAGTAGAAGTTTTACCTTAAATGGTTGCAGTTGGCTGGATATGGTAGCACATGGCCTGTAATCCCAGCATTCCATAGGTTGAAGTAAAGAGAGCATGAGCACGGGGAACCTAGAAAGACCTTGCCTCAAAAAGTGGGAAATTGTTAACTTTAGTTTTTATGAGACTTCCTCTTGTACTCATGACATACATCATCATTTGGGGGAACTAATTCCCTCTTGGGGGAACTAATTCCCTCTTCCTCAAAAATAAGCATCATGTGACCTGGAGACTAAGCGCTAGTCAGTGTGGCTAGTAAACAAACAGGACAGTGTTTTTGGAACCCAGTATTTTGGCCTTTGTTTTGCTGCCCATGAACTTGGCCTAAGGTAGTACTCTAGAGTCTATGGTTCAAAATTATCCTTAAAATTCATTTCTCTTTCCTCAGAAGAGAAACCAAAACCAGATCCAGTGTTCCAGTCTCCTTCCACAGTCCTTCGGCTTGTCCTTAGTGGGGAGAAGAAAGAGCAAGCCGGCCCCATACCCGAGACTACTGCAGGAGAGCCCACCCCAGAACTTCCTCTGACTTCATCGCCTGCCACCCTTGCTCCGCTTGCCCGGAGTTCAGTTCCTTCCCCTACTTCTACTGCCCTTAGCAGCCAGCCACTGTTCACTACTGTTCTTGAGGCCAAGTGTGAACTTTCCTCCTCAAAAGAAGATGCACTTCCTGTACCCAGCCCATCTTGCACAGTAACATCAGACCCTTCACTGACAGAAGACAATGATATATGCAAGAAACCTTGTAGTGTAGCACCTCATGACATTCAGCTAATTTCTAGTACTAACCTAATTAATGAAGTGAAAGAAGTTGGTGAAAAGCTACCCACCAAGGACAGCATTGTGGACATGGTGAAACAGGAAGTGCTGCCATTGACTCTTGAATTGGAGATTCTGGAACATGCCCAGGAAGAAATGAAAGTGGAGTGCACCCCGACTCCCATCACCCCTTCCACGCTAACTCCCTTTTCCCCAGCCCCTCCGACTCCCCCAACTTCTCCTCCTTGCATCCCTGTCATTTCTGCCACCACTGCTCGTTGTCCTGTTGCTGCCACTATGGTCCAGAGAGTTGTTGAAGAGGGAGAGAGCATAAGAACTTGCCTTAGCGAGGATGCAAACGAAACTCAGAACAAATCAGAGGCAGAAGCAGATGGGTCAACAGAAGAGATTGTGGATTCTCAGAATCTTAATTCAAGAAGGAGCCCTGCCCCAGGTAAGCCCTTCTGCCCTCGCTGATTTTATGCTTGCTGACCATGAAGAGGCAATGGAGTTATTTTTTGCTACTTTCCTTGACTTCCAGAAACATCAAATGAATGCAGAAATTCCTAATCTGATTTCTTCAGTGGTGTGCTTGTTTTTGGGTTTTTTTGTTTGTTTGTTTGTTTGTTTGTTTTGTTTTTTTTTTAGTACAGTCTGCAAAAGAGTTACTCCATTGTCTAAAAAAATGCAAATGGAAATCCCCAAATACACTAAATGCCTCCAAGGTATATGTGTCTATACATGTTGAGTTGTTTTGTTTTGTTTTGTTTGGAAACTTATTTCCTCAGTGTTTCGTTCTGTTGCTTCAGAGCTGGAATGGAAACCAGCATGGCCTGTAGCTCCCAACCCTGTCTTCTCAGAATTTAAAACCCGCCAACCAGTCCATGACTGGAAGTCCGCCACGAAGAGCTCAGAACATCTGGGTTTCAGCTGCAGGTGAAGCAGCTGCAGCCCTTTGGTAGATACTGGAATCTCCCACTTCTCTTACATGTTTCACTTTAGGCCGGGAGCGATAGTCACCTGTAATCCTAGCACTCGGAAAGGCAGGGCAGGAGGGTCCAGTCACCCTCGAACTTGAGGCTACCCTTTCTGCAAAGTGACTTCTGGGCTGTCAGGGCTGTGTATCACTCCTGTCTCGATGAGGCTGAAAAGAAAAATGTTTCTATTTTTCCTTTAAGTTTTCATATAGTTTTTATTCTGAAACTCTTACGGTCTTCTCCAACTCGAGTTGTTTTTTTAACGTAGTATCACCTAGGTGTGATGATTGGATTTTAATTTGTATCAATTAAAAAACCGTTAAGATTACTTTATGTGTTTGAGCATTTGCCTGTGTGTGTGTGTGTGTGTGTGTGTGTGTGTGTGTGTGTGTGTGTGTGTGTGTGTGTACTGCATGCGTGTCTGTGATGAGATGATGTCAGGTCCCCTGAGCTGGAGTTATAGACAGTTGTGAGCTGCCGTGCAGGTGCTAGGAAATGAACCCAGGTCCCCTGCAAGAGCAACCAGTGCTCTTAACCACCGAGTCATTTTTCCAGCCTGAAAATCTGTCAAACACCAAAGCTTACCTGGTGCTTACCATCTGACTCTGCAGTGAGCAGCTCAGAATATACAAATGCTGACTTGTCTGCATCGACACAGCTGGCTGTACAGCACTGCCCTGTGCTGTGTGGTTTGAGCTCTGTGCACTCGGCAGGTGAGGCGCTTTGCTTTCCTTAGTACGTTGGGTTTACATGGGCAGAGGGGTGTGCCGTGTGGTTGATAGGCACCTCCTGTAGTTATCAGCAGTTTCCGGTGCTGAAGAGTCAGGTACCATTTGGTTTTTCCTTGTTTAGTAGATAAACTTGGTAAAGTGGTCACGGCATGCAGTACTTGTCCTTACTCCTTCTGGGAAGCATTTCACTGCACTGTCCCAGATGGGGTCCTGGGTCCATCAGGATGCTGCAGTTAAAGAATTATGTGGCCCATATTAAATGAAAATTGTGTGTGGCTGTATCAGAGACTGGCCAGGTTTTTGTTTTGTTTTAATGTTGACTTAACTTGACCACCAGATCCTTTGTGGTTGTGGGAATCTTTAGGTTGGTTTTTGCCTTTTTGAGATGGTGTCTCACAGAGCCCAAACTGTCCTCAAACTCAGTGTAACTGCAAATGACTTTGAACTCCTGATGCTCCTGCCTCCACCTCCCAAATGCTAGCATTGCAGGCATGCAAATGCACACCTTGGCAGTTTTTGTATATTTGATAGTGAAAGTAGATTTCCAAGCAGAAAACACATTGTTTCATCCAGGAATGATTTTGTGGAATGCCAGCTGTGTCCATGATTTACACTAACTTTCCCCCTTTTAAAACTTTGCTCATAGTGCAAAGTTTCTCGGTATCTTTTATAAATTTGCAAAATCATTTTTAGCTAAATTTTTCTGGTTATAGATTGACCATAAGTCCCTCTGACACAATTGTGTTGACATTGTCACATGTCCTAGCTAACAAAGCTTGGGTTGGATGGATGTCCTTAAGTAAACATTGACTGGGAAGGCATATTTTCCCCGAAAGTGTGTGTTTGGAAGATGTTAATAGGTTTCTGTTTGTGCTCCTTTGATTTGGACTCGCATACAAGGAGAATATTATAATTCAGCAACACTTCCTTAATTTCAGCTGTGAGAAAAACATAAATAAGTCAGCTTGACTAGTGAGGGTCAGTAAGCCCTAGGGATGGATCTCTTCCCTGTTGTTAGCTTTGCTTGACCTCCTCAGAATTTAACATGTCACTGGAGGATTTCACTGCTGGGGCCAGGGCACAGGTCAGACTCTGCATTACTGCACACCTTCCCTCGTGTTCTTACTGTCCCTATCACTGCCCACACCACACGGCAGTTTTTGTTTGCTTGTATTTATTTATGTATACAGCGTTCCAGATCTCATTACTCATTACAGATGGTTGTGAGCCACCATGTGGTTGCTGGGAATTGAAATCAGGATCTCTGGAAGAGCAGTCAGTGCTCTTAACCTCTGAGCCATCTCTCTAGTGCTTCACATAGCAATTTTTAAAGTAATGCCTCTAAGCACGCTTTTCCAGACTTAGGCTGAATGGTCCTTAGAAATGAAGGCGTCCATCCCTTTGCAGCCACTGCCATGAAATCATGGACACTCCTCTAGTAGCTCAGTTCCCCCGTGTGTCTTCATGGGATGCCTCTGCCCACTATTTAGGACCATTCCAGTGTAGCTACAGTAATACTGGGCTTCTAGTAGGCTTCCACACAACCTAGTAGAACTGGCCCTGTATTCACCAATGCCCTGCTTTCCACTGCTGTCTTCACCTTGCACAGAAGCCACAAGCACTGTTTTTAAGGTCTCAAAAGTATAACTTTCTCCTAAGTGGTACAAGAAAATACACAAATATGTTTCCTTCAATGCAGATCTTTTGTCATTGTTTTCTTAATAAGTGATGAAGACTTAAATTCTTGGTTAAGGAGTTGTGAGAGAAAATTAAATGTGTCATGGTTAAAAGAAGCTGATGTGGTTTGTGCTTGTAAGGCCAACAGTCAGGAGGCCGATGCAAGAAGGTGGCTGCAAGTTATAGCCCTGCCTGGGCTATGTAGCAAGTTCTAGGTCAGCCAAGGCTACGCAGCAAGAACAGCAAGACCCAGCCTCAAAGAAAACAGACCATGAAATGATGGATAGTCTCGTAGAAACAATTCATCTTTTCTTGGACTGTTTTTACAGGTATTTGAGTGTGTGTGTGTTTGAGATGTCTTAAACTATATTCCAGGCTATTGTAGATACTACTGTGTAGCTTAGGCTGGTTTCTAACTCACACAGATCTTCCTGCCTAGGATTTCAGATGTGTCTCCACAGCTTCTCTTGGCTCTTTTCAGTCATTGCCATGGCAGGTGTCAACTGTTGTGACAGCAGAGAACATGTCATTTAGCATGCAGTTGGCTTACAATGGAGTTTCAAGTTGTCTGGCAGTCACTCCTCCTCTTTTACATTAATAGGACTTAGTAATTTTATTGCACTCCTCAAATCATTTTGTTGTATTTTTATAAACCCTTTTCTCAGATATTATGCTTGCTATTGAAGCAGTTGTTGCGTGTTCCTTTCCTTGTGTAGGTAGGGTCATTGAATCGAGCTTGTATGTGGTAAGATGTACAATTGTTATTGATCCTATGAATTCTGACAGTCTTGTAACCACTGGCCCCTTCTAAGATAAACTCTGAACTTCCTGGGTTTTACTCAGTGGTTCTGCCACCCCACTCTTCTCAGACGTCTCGGGTGTCATTTACACAAATGGACCACGGCTCCAGAAACCTGGAGATCATTCCTGATGAAGACCCTTCGTGAGGCATCTTAGCTAGGATTTATATTGCCAAAGCGATGCAGGTGGTGGGTTTATTTCATCTTAAGAGTTTGTACTTCATCAGCCTGGGAAGCCAGGGCAAGAGCTGCTGCAGAGGTCATGGAGGAAAGCTGCCTACTGGCTTCTTTGCTCTGGACCACCTGCCTGGGAACGGTGTCACTACTAAGCTGTCCCTTGTCACCAACCAAGAAAATGCCCCAGCAGACTCTGGCTTGTGTCAGGCTCACATAAAACTAGCCAGCACGTAAAGTTAGACCTGTGATTTTATGTGTGGTGTGATTCAATGCAATTTCTCATGTATTTGATTACACCCCAACAGTAAGGTGTGATGGTAAATAACAAACACCAGGGCCTTAGCCCTTCTCATTTCTGTGCCATAAATTTGTATTTCTTCATTCAGAAAATTGTAATAGTATCCTCATAACATTTGTTACTTACCTCTCAGTGTATGACTTCTAAGCATCTTATTATTTGAGGTACTCTTTAGTTATTTTAAGGACACAAGTATTTCCTTCTTGCAGAATTTGTACAAAACAAGTAAACTTGATACCTTTTGGGAAGAAAATTGGAGGCAGGGGCATTGAAACAGTGTTTCATACTCTGTACCCTTGGTTGGCTTGGAACTACTATGTGGACCAGGCTGGCTTTGAATTCAACAGAGACAGATGCCTGCCTCTGCCTCCCAAGTGCTGTGATTAAAGCCGTGCATCGCCAGGACCAGGGCTGGCTCCTGAAAGACTTACTCTGGCATGAGGCAGTGCAACATCCTTCAGGATAGTCCATATGGAGGTGTGGCTTTGATTAAAAGGTTTTTGTGCACATTGTACCATTTTAACCTCACAATAAACGGTACTCTAGAAGGGACTGCTGAGCTGTAGCATAGTGAATCAGTTGTCTGTTCAGACCTGGAAGGATGAACCTGTGGATGTTTCACTTCTAGGAAATATCCGGAACAAAGAGGACTGGTTATCAGGAGTTGGGAAAGCAAACAGTGGGGCAGGAGCTCTAATGTGTAGGTTATGAAATATTTTCCAGTTAGTGATGTTTTCACAACTAAGAATATGATACAAATCACCTGATTAGTTATGGATGTGCTTAGGGGAATTGTAACTTGGCAATTCAGGAAATGGGTTGCTTACACACATTAACACCATAATTGACTACCTGAAGTACAGCCCCACATCTATGGTTCCCACACCATCTATGCCTGAGCAGTTCTTAATGATACTAGTTCTGTCTCACCTGACTCTGAGAGCCTTTTCTTGAGGTAGCTGTTGAGTATTCCACCTAAAGCCACCAACATACAGTGACATCACAAATGTGGAACCTGGATGGGTCAGGAAAGCAACCTTAGAGGTGGTCCTTGTGCTTCAAGCCAGAAGGGTTGTCCTTGGAGAAGTGATGAAAGGCAGCTGGCTTCCTATGCATGCAACCGGGTGCTTGTGTGTTTTTGCCTTTGTGGGGCCAGCCTCTCTAGGCCCTTGAGCTCCTACCCAGCTTCCTATTCAGCCTTTATTACTCTCCGTGTATGTACCTGTTCATCATCCATACAGTTCACATGCCTTAAAGTGTGTTATCATTGTATACCTCCATGTCTAGACCCCCTCACACCCACCACCTTTTTCTTCTCAGACATCTTGAAATGTATTTTTAGTAAACATTTCCCTGAAAAATTTTCCATAAAATGTTGCTTCTGGAGGTATGTGTCCAAGACTTAAAATGCAGTTGTTTCTAGAGAATAATACCTATGCTCTGGGGCTGACCTTAATGTTCTCTGTCATTGATTTGCTCTGTCTTTGTTTTTTGCCAGTCTCTATGCCCATTTGATCAGTTATTTCTTTGTTGCTGCCTTTGTGTTATCATTCAGCCTGCAGCACACTAACTTTTTTTTATGTATGACGTGTTCACAAAGTTTTCTGTGTAATTCCTTGACACTTAAGCACCTGGCGTACCATTGCCTCAGTTTGGCATATTTCACTGTGAAACTGGTTGATGTATGGTTTAGCTCTGCAGCTCTTTTCTTCACTCTTAGAAAACTCTAGTTTTTGCTTGTTTTGTTCTTTGAGACAGGATCTTACTATGTAACTGTGGCTGGCTGTCCAGGAATTCACTTTGTAGACCAGCCTGACCGCGAACTCTGTGATCCTTCTGCCTCTCTGCCTCCGCCTCTGCCTCCCGAGTATGGGTATTAAAGGCATGTGCCACCATGCCCTGCTATCTTTTCTTTAATATTACCCCTACAGAGTTCTTTACATTTTAATTTAGCTTTTAGAAACTATCTGTGTAGCACAGATTGGCTTTGAACTTAGAATCTTCCTGTCTCATTCTCCTGACTTGTATATATTCTCTTAGTTTTATATACATAAAAACTTAATTTATATATTTAATTAAACTTGTATTTACATCATTTTGTTTGAATATAACTAATGTTTTACTTAGATTTTATTTTTGTATATTTAACTTTATTGTGTGGGAAGGGAGAAGGAGGAGAGATGAGAGTGAATAGGACAGTCAGGGCACACTTTTCATGAGTTGGTTATTTCCTTTCCTCGGTTCCGGCTGACTTCCACAGAAAGTGTGTCTTCACTGGCCCCTCCGATCAAATTTTGATGTAAGTGGATTGCAGAAAGTGTTGTCTTTCTTAAGATTCATAGTATAATACTATTGGCTTCAAGAATCATTTGAGCAGGTGCGGTTGCAATAAGAGGCGCTGACATTCTGTGCAGGTCTGGTGACAGCGCAGGCTTCCTGACAACCTGTGTTCTTGTTTATTAGGTGTTCGGGTTTGGGGATAGAATATCACCTTCCTAACAACCGTTTGCATATGCTCTTATTAGGTTGGGATCAACCCTGGAGTCCTGCGCATGCAGTCATGTGCTCTCCTACTAAGTTGTGCCTCCAGCCCCTGTATTTATTTTTAAATAGGTTAGAATACCTTTTTGGTTGCTGTTTCTTACCCGTAATTTAGGACGAAGGGGGAAAGTTACTTGAATTTTATACTGTCACAAAACGCCAAGTATCCTGGTGACCTATGATCATTGTAAGCTCCTCGATCATGTCTGTAGAATGTTTGAGATTTAACTTGAGTATTAACCTCATTTCATTTGCCCAGGTGACTTTCATTTGCACTTAACATATTACTCTTCTGTCCTTTGAATTCCAGAAGAGACAGGTCCCAGGTTTTCTATAGAGACAAGTATTGTAAATCCCGGGGAAGAGCTGTGGAGTGGTGGCCTCATGGGCTGTGTCTGACTTGTGAAGCTTTCTTCTGGATCTCAGGAGCTTATATGTTGTAGGTCCCAGGTGAGGACTCAGATGAGCAAATGGGATGTTTTTCCATCTCAGTTTCCATGTTCATGGGAACCATCTCATTCAAGGAAGAAGAGCAGTTGTAGAGGGAAAGATAACTGTTAAGTGGAAGTTCTTATTAGCCACGTTGGGCGCCATTTGTAACGAGTACGGTTTTTTCCTCCCGCCATCGCTGGTCTTGCCCCGCCACCACACCAGCCCCAATTAACACACTGAGACTCTGTATTAGATACAATTCTGTTGGCCCGGTTACTTGTTTTTTATCGGCTAGCTCTGCCTTTAATTATTAACCCATTTCTGCTGATCTATGTATTTTCACATGGCCTTTTCTTACTGGGGAGGCGGCTGGCGTCCAGCTCTCTCCAGACTCTCCATCTTGACTCCTCCTTACTACTTCCTATTTCCTCCTTGTCTCCTAGTCCCTCCTATCTTCCTTTCCTATTGGCCAACAGTGCTTTATTATTAACCAGTATGAGAAACATATATACATAATGGCATCTCCCATCAGCTTATATGTTGTAGGTCCCAGGTGAGGACTCAGATGAGCAAATGGGATGTTTTTCCATCTCAGTTTCCATGTTCACGGGAACCATCTCATTCAAGGAAGAAGAGCAGTTGTAGAGGGAAAGATAACTGTCTTCAAGTCTCTCCTGAGTCAGTGTTGATGCTGTGGTGATCACGAATCTGCACCTGTATTAGATTTAATGAAACTGTAGCCAGTTGTGATGATGGTAAAGGGAGCACAAAGGTACTTATTAAACTCAAACAAGCCTAAGAAGCTGTGTGATGTGAGCAGTAATAATATGCAGACTTTAAAATATGCGAATGGTCTTGCTTGCTGTAGTCTGTGTTCTCACTGATGACAGAATTGTCCAATGTACTGCTCTCTGCTGAGTGTTCTGGAGTAAGCCACATTGCCAGTTCATTTGCTTAATGACTTGGCCTATGTGCCATAGTCTAACAGACAAAACATGTTCCTCACACTTTTCCCCCTTGCTGAGTTCCATATCCACAAGTAACAAAGATGAAGAAAGCAGGATGGAAAAGGAGCTAGAATTCAGGGAGAGTGCACAGGAACAGAGCTGTGAAGTGTGTGGGAAGGACAAGGGTTTTGTAGTTAGTACCTCTGCTTTAGTGCCTACTCCATCTTCTGCACCCTGGGCGGTTGGTTGTGCAGTAAAGTTTCCTTGCTCCAAAATAGGACAGACAATTCTTGCTGTGTAACACAAAGACTCAATCAGCTCCTGCCCTTAGATGTCCTTTCTATTGTTGGTCATTTATTCTTACTTTTTTAAATTATTTTTTTATTTTACGTATCGATCCCAGTTCCCTCTTGCTCCCACTTTCCCTCTTCTCCCACACTCTACTCCCCCTCCCCCCCCCCATGTAGGGTGATGCCTTCCAGGAGGGGTCACGTAAATCTGTCAGGTCATTCGAAGTAGGGACTAGGCCTTCTCTCCTGTCTCTAGATTAAGGCAGTTATCCCTCCATGGGGGATGTGCCCCCAAAGTCCTTTTGTGCACCAGGAATACATCCTGGTTCCACTGTCCGAGGTCCCTTAGATTGCCTGGGCCTTCAAGCTGAGACCCGTGTTCAGGGGGGCCTGAGTCAGTCCCATGCTGGATTCCCAGCTATCAGTCTGGGGGCCCATTAGCTCCTCCTTGTTCAGGTCAGCTGTCACTATGTGTTTCTGTAGCCTGGTCCAGCCTGGAGTTCTGTAGCCGAACTCCAGTTTGGCTCAGTGTTTAGTTGTGGGTGTTTGCTTCTGTTTCCATCAGCTACTAGTTGAGAGCTCTATGATGGTGGATAAGTTAGTCGTTGATCTCATCAGGGAAGGACATCGCCGGGTCATTTATTCTTTACTGAAGCATCAGTAAGCATCTGTCATTGGGTAGGTACTGTATTAACTGTGATCAATAAGATAAAACCATTTCCATAACAGTGCTTAAACTCATATAAGACACTTATATGCAAGTCTTTGTATAGAATAGCAAGGACACAGTGAAGTGTGACGGATGTTTTGGCACAATAAAGCAGAAGATGAACCTGATACTGACTCAAAAATAGAAGCTAAATTTTCAGCTGATATGAAGGGTCTTGAAGTGGTTCTAGGTCAAGCACCTGTTTCATTTTCATGTAAGTGAATTCATTTCAGAATTAATCCCTTTAATGGCTGCTTAAAAACTAGACTGAAACTGTTACTTAAAGCAGTCCCAAGACGCCTAGTAGGAATGTTGACCAAGAAAGAGACTTGGGGATTGTAAACTGCAAATGCTGCAGCTAATTCTGAGGATAGAGGTAAATAAGGACAGTGACTTTGATAAAGTTACAAGCACCATGGATTGAGAGAACATACTGTGAAATCAAGAGTTAATGCCAGCCTCAGCCATATATAGCCCAAGGGGACTGGGGACAAAGAGTCACAGGAAGTTGACAGACATCAGATGGGCTGAACCAGGAGAGGCTCAGGAGCCTTTGTGAGCTCCTTGTGTTGCTCCCATCCTGTCCCAGGCTGCAGGTCATAGAGTGCTGTGACAAAGACACTCAGATGCCGCAAGATAGGACACCAGAACCTGCTGCTCACACTGGAGTCCTAATCTGCCTTCGGTGACCTCATCAGGGCTAGGAGCCTAGCAGCTGTGCTTTGGGTACATACACTCAGGGACCGAGATGAGCTTCTATAAGGAACCCATGCTGAGCTGGTACAGTGTTTCTGCTCTCAGGAGACAGTTCCGTTGCATTCCTGTTCTCCAACCATGTTCCATTGGCCTCCGTTGTTCTGTTCCTCTTTTTCTGTACATTTCGTGATGTGAGCCCTCTAACTTCTTTAAAACTGTTTTAAAACGCCTAATGCATTCTGCAGATTTTCAAGTTTACTCAAATACTAATTGTACACATTTTCATCACAATATCTGTTACATAAAACCACCACAGACATTTGGATAGTCCAGAAGGCAGGCTGTTTCAAATGGATGTTAATTCTGCAGGTGTGACAGTTTAGGGATGGTACCCTCTGTGTGAAGTAGATGTATGGATTCCAAAGCAACATCCCCAGAGAATGAGCAGGGGACCCTGGCACAAAAACGTGCCTGTTTTGTCAAGTCTTTGAGTACAGGTCGAGGCTTTGAGGATAAATGGGAGCAGAAGCAAACCTGAGCCCTCTTTGTTTTGGTCAGAACATATAAAATGGAGAAAAATGAGAATCTGAATCTGATGATTTCTGCAGTAAGCTGGACCATGTATACTGGTAAAAGGTCATTTTGCTTACAATCCTAATTCAGTTCTTAACTACAAAATAGCTTGATTCAAGAAAATTAATTGTGTAAGGGCAAGTTAGATGCCTCAGTGCGTAAAGCTGGAGATCTGAGTTTGATCACCCAGAACCCACATAAACATTCTTTTTTAATTTTTTTTCCACGTAAATTGTCAAATTGTCCTCTGACCTCTGTATACGCGCATGTGTGCGCGCGCGCGCGCACACACACACACACACACACACACACACAGAGTTTAAAATATTTTTAACTATTTTAACGTTACTAACTTTCTGTTTTTGGAAATAGGAGACCACATCTCTTTCTGTGGACAACCCTAGAGTAACCCATGTTTTTGTTGTGTTCCTGTTGGGCACACCCACTTCCCTTACACTGATGTAGTTGGGGTTGGGGTTTTCTCTCTCTCTCTCTCTCTTTTTTTTTTTTTTTTTTTTTTTTTGTGGGACTAGCACACCCCTTCCCCCCAAAAAAAGAAGTGTGTATGGTGAGTCATTGCATCAGAAACTGTTAAGTTCCTAATACCCTTCTTGTTCTTTGTGGGGTGTTTTGGTTGGTTAGTTGGTTGGTTACTTGGTTGGTTGGTTTTGGATTTTCCGTTTGCTTGTTTATTGGTTGTTAATGTTTTGGCTTTTCTAAGTCTTTAGTTTTTGTTATTGTTTTTTTTTTGGGGGGGGTGTGTTTTCCTTTTTTACTATTGATTTTTACTGTATTTTTTTTTCTTCATAACAAAATTCCCCTACTATACTACAGAGAGTTCCAGGTCATTTTAGGCTACATAGCAGGAATCTGCCTGATGAAATAACAAGATAAGCAAGCCCTTGGCAATTTGCATTCATTTGAAGCATAGATGACACCTGGTGTTATTGCAGCTTCTGGTCAATGTAGTTTGTCTTGTCACTTGCATCTCTGTCTCAGCAATGTTTTAAAATATGTTTGTCTTCTACCTTTTGCCAGACTCACTGATGCCATGTACACACTATTTGAAATGTGTGTGATCTTGCATGTGCGGGTAGGTGCTTAGACCCTTGGAGCTTGAATTTAGATGTATTTGCCTCATATTTGTAGGTGGGCTTTTTTTTTTCCCCACCTGCCAGCTCCCAAATAACCACATGGAAACTTCTTATAATTATGGAAGCTCAGCCTATACCTTAGGCTTGTTTCAGACTAACTCTTATAACTTAAATTTCATATTTTCTTTCTGCCTCATGGCTTTCTTACCTTTACTTTGGCTGTGTTGCTTTTCTGTGTCTTCTTCTGTGTCTGGCTAGTGACTTATTGTGCTTCCACTTTTCTTCCCAGCATTTTCTCTGCCCCAAAAATCCTGCCTAGCTATTGGCCATTTCGCCTTACATTAAATCTATCACAGTGAAATATCTTCACACAGTGTAAAGTTATATACCACAACATTTCTCCCTTGCCTAAATAAAAAAGGTTTTAACTAGTATAAACTATAAACAGTGAGAACTACATTTACAATGTGCAGTCCATATGTATTTGTCAATTTCAGAGAAAATACTCCAATTATTTACCCTATCTTGGTGAGTCCAAAGTTTTGTAACTACCTCCTATTGTAACTATAACTCTCCAGTCTTCGATTCCTTCAAAGACCCCAGAAGGAAATACTATTACCTTAGTAAACTGGAAGTACAGTACAAGCCACTTCCAAAAAGACAGAGATATCTTGTCTACCTGGACAGTTACCCAAAGTTTCTCTGCAGTGTTAGGGCATCCATTCTTTGCCTACGGGCCTATAATGTCTGAGAGACTTTTCTGTGTAGCAGGAAGTTTTGAAGGACTGTCCTACCCTTACCCCCTGACTTGGCAAAGTTTGGCAGTCACTTTTCTTTATGTCCTGCTGGTCCAGTTTATAAGCATACTGTCAGCAGTAGAGGCAAGGGCATTTTCTTGTCCAGATGGCTAGCTTTTGTTATAAAGAAAGCAAACTCCATATAGTGGTTCTTTGATTCCCATCACCCTTTTTTGAAGTAGATTGGTGTCTCTAGGCACAGATGTGTCTCTTTGTCAAGAAAAGCCTTATGTTATTAAAACATTTTAAATGCCATATTCTGTAGGTCTTTTAAGTGTCTAAAATATATCTTGAAAACATACCTAACATGACTATAAGTTTTATAGTTATAGATGGCTAACTAATTCGTTCAAGGGTATCTCCCACTTTATCTTCTAAAGAGGTTCAGTTTAGCTGGATTTATGTTGAAGTCTTTGTTCCTTTTGGAATTAAGTTTTGTGCATGGTGATCTGCAATCTTCTACATGTCAGCATCCAGTTGTGCCAGCACCATTTGTGATGATGTTTTCATTTTTCCATTGTAGTTTTAGCTTTTTTGTCAAAAATCAGGTGTTCATAGGTATGTGGGTTAATATCAGGGTTTTCAATTCAATTCCATTGGACTACCTGTCTGTTTTTGTGCCAGTACCAAGCTTTTTTCAGGATTATAACTCTATAATAGAGCTTGAAGTCAGGGATGGTGATGCTTCCCAAAGTTCCTTTATTGTGCAGGATTGTTTTGGCTATCCTCAGTCTTTTTGTTTTTCCGTATAAAGTTGAGTATTATTCTTTTTAGGTCTGTGTAGAATTGTGCTGGTATTTTGATGATGATTGCACTGAATCTGTAGATTACTTTTGGCAAGATGGCCATTTTTAGTATGTTAATTCTACCTGTCCCTAATAGCTTTTAAAGTCTAAAACTTGATATAACCTTTTTAAATGTGCTGCATGGGTATAATACCTTAAACAATAGTAGAAACAGTAGCCTTAAATATGTATCAATATACCAAAATCCATACCCGTGTAAAATATTTGAGACTAGTTGTTGTTTAAAAATACACTCAACAATCTACCCTTTTTATCTCATCATTTCTATAGTATATTCCCTTTTTCCTTCAGAAAGAGATCCTTGACTCTAACTCTGTTTAGCTTTTTTTTTCCTAACCATGACCATTAACAACTTATAACCAGCCCCCTTAAATGATCTATTACCCATAAAATGACCAAAAGGTGTCCATCCCATCGCTTGGGAATGTGGGCTTTTGTGTTCTTTAGACTGCTTCTGATTGTCTTGGCCTGCTGGCATCTTTAGGAGACCCTGGGAAAATTAGGATAATGGTTACACCTTGGGAGAGTTAACTGTAGTATTTGTTGTCCTGTTCCCTCTGTGCAATGGGAAAATGGAAGGCTTATCTGAAGTCCTGGCTGTAGTAGTCTGTGAAGCTGGACCATCTCAGCCATCAGCCTTGAAACTGTTCTGGATGTGGAATGCTGACAAAACTTAAACAGAGGCACTCTTGAGAGTCTGGATCACCTGGGCCACCTGTTGTTGTTCGTGTGTAGTCCCCATGCTCTGAAAACACACAAAGTTTCAGAGGTTACATAAACATCTCCAAAGACACAAGTATGGAATGTGTGCTGTGAATAATTCAATTAAAGATGAGTTTTTGTTGTTGTTGTTTTGTGTTTGTACAGGTAAAAGGCATCTGCCAACTTTGTAAGTCCATTTGAACTATATAATCAAACTATAATATATATCTCTATCCATGCCATATGAAAAGATGGCATGTAATAAGTCATTAGGAATTTGTCACCAGTAAGGTTTATCGTGTCTCATCTCATCTCCCATTGTCATGGTATCAGCTTGCATGTCACCTTTCCTGTAGTCTTTTTTTTTTTTCCTTGCCTTCTTTCCCCGTGTCTGTAGCCAAGATACTCAGGAGGTCTCCCCTGGTCATACCTGATCTCTATTAATCTGGCAGGAATCCACAGCCTTTTGATTCCAGTGGAACCCCAGGGCAGCACATTGTCCGACTTCCATTTTGAATTTAAGACATTTTTAAAACATAGGTTGCTTCAGTTTTAGTGGTTTCCATAATTCAGTGTTTCACCAGTCATTGAGTTTTTCTGTACACTAGGATTTTTTTTAAATTCCATATTAATAAGACACCATATAGGAACCAGACTGTTGTGTATTTTCCAGCCTTACGTGGCCAGTTTATTACTTTACTCTTTTTTTATTTACTGACTTTTTTTATTTTTTTTTTATTTTTTTTTTTTTTTTTTTTTTTTTTGAGACAAGGTTTCTCTGTGGCTTTGGAGTCTGTCCTAGAACTCACTCTGTAGACCAGGCTGGTCTCAAACTCACAGAGATCCACTTGCTTCTGCCTCCCGAGTGCTAGGATTAAAGGTGTACGCCACCAATGCCCCACCTGACTTTATTGTAAAACTATTTTTGTTTATTTACTGTCTATACCAATTTTTTTAAGCCTATGCACATTGTTAAAAACCGTGGCCACCATGATAGACATGAGACTAGGAAGCCAAGTTTGAATTCATTTTGTGTGTGTTTAGAATCTTCCTTTATCCCTCCTCGTGTCTTTCATGGCTAGACATTGGGCGCCAATTGTAGGTACTCTTGCCTGCCAGCTCCCAAATCACAACACGGAGACTTGTTAATTATGGAAACTTGACCAATAGCTTAGGCTTGTTTCTAACTAGCTCCTAAAACTTAAATTAACCCATTTCTATTCATTTACTTTCTGCCTTGTGGCTTTATTTCCTGTACTCTTCCATATTGCTTTCCTGCTTCCTCCGAGTCTGGATCATAACTCCTTTGTTACAAGTAGGTTTTTCCCCTGCCAACCTGGGCCGCAAATAACACACACAGACTGTGTATTTGATATTATGCTGTTGGCCAGTTACTAGTTTCTTGTTGGCTAGCTCTGTCTTAAATATTAACCCATTTCTATTAATCTAAGTATTTCCACATAGTCTCATCTTACCGGAGAGAGAGGCTGGCGTTCTGCTCTCTCCATCTTCCATCTTGGATCTCATTCCTACTCTTCCGGAATCCTCCTTGTCTCCTTGTCCCACCTATCTTGCTTTCCTATTGGCCAACAGCGCTTTATTCATTAACCAGTAAGAGAAACATATTTACAGAATGATATCTCCCATCACTCCTTGTGCCTTTTTCTTCCCAGCATTCTCTCTGCTCCTAAAGTCCTGCCTAGCTGTTGGTGGTTTAGCTTTGTATTAAACCAATGACAGTGTAATGTCTGCCTCTGCCTCCCAAGTGCTAGACTTAAAGGCTTTTCAAATTCTTATCATGTGTGTATATGCACATATATACCAGTCATGTATGTGTGCACATGCATCATTCATTATACACTTGCAGAGGTCAGATGACAACTTTTTGAAGTCTGTTTTTTGTTGTTGTTGTTTTCTTTTGTTTTTTAATGAGGTGGGGTGTTAAGACAGACCCTGTGTACCTCTGACTGTTCTCGAACTCTGTGTAGACGGGACTGCATCTGCCTCCTGGATGCTGGGATTAAAACTGTGGCACTGTGCTAGACACCATCTCCTTGACCTCCTCTTACCACTTTTATGTTTTTTCAAAACATACGTAACTTGATTTGGTATTTTTCGTTTATTTGTTAATAACACAGTTGAACTTCTAGTCTGGTGTTAAACAGACAGTAGGAAAACAGATATTCCTGCTCTCTTCCTGTGTAGGAGAAAGCACGAAGTCACTTATGTACCTAGTTTGCTAGAGAAATATTCTTGCTGCTGAGAGATTATTCTTGGCATATGAATAGAATTGGTTCAGTGCCCTTCCTGCATCCATTGAAATTATTTTAGAGCTTGCTTTCTTGGTTTACTTTTTATTTTTATCAGTCAGTATTGAATCATATTTGCTTTCCTGAGCTAACCTGATCATGTTGTAAATATAAACTTTTCATTTTATTTGTTATTATTGTGTTTGCATGTATGTTTGTATGTCAGTATGTGCCATGGCACATCTGTGGCAGTCTAAGAACAACTCTCCTTCCACCATGGTAGCAGGGTAGAAATGAACAGGCTATTTTGTCAGCTTCACTTACTCGACTTTAAAATATCCTATTGTGAAACCATTAAACTTAAAGTGCACACAGCAAATTTACCAAGACAGACTTGGTTGCAGTTCATTGAAAAGGTGTTCCAGTTGGGCCAGTAAGATGGCTTGGTGGGTAAAGGTGTATGTCACCAAGCCTGAACCTGCTTCCCTCCAGGTACCTACATGGTAGAGAGAGAACTAGGTGCCATAAGCTGTTCTCTGCGCCACATGCATAATGAATACCTTAAATTCCTAAAACTTAAGTCAGAGCAGGTATTTTCTCTTATCATGGTTCAATTCAGTTTGGAAATCATTGTGAAAATCCCATGGGCAAGTTTTCCTGGCACTCAGACACCAGGTGCTGAACTTCCTGGAGGTCAGAGGAAAAGCCAAAGGGAAAGCATTTCTGTCTGTAGCAGAATGAGAAGCCAACACAGCAAGATTTGTGGAATGTTTCTCATGCTGTTACAGTAGCTGTTGTAAATGTACTGACCAACAGTGGCATGGATTACCTTACAATTTTGTAGGTCAGAGGTCCACAGTGGCATGCATAGGAGGTTCCCAGAGGCCTGCATCTCTGGGTCTCTCTCTCATTGGGGAGCCTGTTCATTGTTTTCTCAATCACTGTGCCTTGCTGGGCAGTTGACCTACTCACACCTCCCTCAATCCTCCTGCCTCCTTTACTTAAAAGGGCCTTTTTGATTACTTGGTTTCTAATGAGTGTCTCTCCATCTGAAGATGCTTAATTTTACCATATCTACAGAGGCACTTTCCCATGCACAGGGTCATGGGGCTATGGTATAAGCATTTGGTGTGATGTTAGTCTGCATAGCATACTGCAGTGCTGATATTTAGATGCAGTGCTGATATTTAGATGGAAATGTATTTTTAATTTATTCATTTATTCATTTTGGTCGGTTTGGTTTTGGTCTTTCAATAAAGGATTTCTCTATGTAACCCTGGCTATCGTAGAACTCTGTAGACCGGGCTGGCCTCAAACTCAGATCTGCTTGCCTCTGACTCCCAAGTGTCCCTTACCACTGCCCTGCTATATGGAAATCTAAACCGCTAATGTACTGTGAAAGAAAAATATCTTCAGACAGACTCCAAAGCTACACAGAGAAACCCTGTCTCAAAAAACAAAAACAAAAACAAAAAAAAAAAAATTTAAAAAAAGAAAAGAAAAATATCTTCATAGTTTTGGCCTCAGCATCCACCTCAGAAACTGTTAAAACTCTCCATTGTGTCTAGACATCTGTTTTTGGTAGAACAGAGGGCTGAACCTTCCATTTTCTTATACTTACTATTTTTGTTTCCAATGCTCAGCCTTGAAAAGCTTTGAACAGAACAGGGAGAAGTTACCAACCTCTTAGGTGCCTCAGAGGCTGAGGTGGGGAGAGCTTCTCTTTCCCTGTCCTCGTTCCTTATTGACGAGATTCTCTGCATTTGTTTTATGTGGTCACTGTTTATGGTAGGGTGTTTTTGTATTGTTTTAGGCAAGGTCTCATGCTGTAGCCCTTACTCTTCTGGAATTCACTGTGTAGACCAGGCTGCCTGAAACTGCCTCTGCCTCCCCCAGTGCTGGAATCGAGGGTGTGCCGCCATGCTGTATAGTCTCCACTGTAGGATCTCTTTCCTCTCACCTGGAGCATCCTTGTTTCCAACATAAATCAACATTGCTTTTTCTAGACTCCCTGGGGAATTTCTGAAACAACCAAAAATGTCAAGGGGGAAGACAAAATAGATTACACTGCCTAAAGAAACCTGGTAGAGTCCCAGAGCTTGGGAATGTGTGGACTCTGATTAATGCTGACCGAAGGGCAGAGAGCTAAGAAGAAAACTAGTAGAAGAGGATGGATGAGAAGGGTTAAAAGCCAGGTGTCCGGGGTGGGAACTCTCAGGAAGTTCCATTGCTGGAACATTCTACTCTGCTTATGTTACGCCTGTGACAGTGTGCTCGCCCCTTCTCAGTAGGTGAAGTGCTTCCTTGGTTTTGAGACACTTGAGTGCTAAGCCCTGTACTCAGGAGCCCTGTACTCAGGACACACAATGCACACTGACCCCACAGAATGGAAAGAAAGAAAAGGAACCCTTCTGTAATTGAGGCTCCCAACTGCTAGCCACCCTTTCAACTCAGTACCAGATTGTGACAAGAATGAATTTACAGAAAAACAGCAGATACATGTTATTATTAAACAAACTTTGGTGCTAGACTGAGCATCATGGCAACTTGTGAAAGAGACCCCAGAACCCAAGACCTCTGTTCCTGACCTGACAACCTGGCCTCCACAATCCACATTATGAAAGGCAAGGACAAGTTCCTTGTCCTCTGACCTCCATGAGCCATGCTGGAATCTGCTAAATGAGTAAATAAATACCTAGCTTGAAGATGTAACGCTGACTTACATGTGTTTTGTGCTGTTAATTGGTGGTTGTAATTACCATTCGTGGTAGTAGCCTTTGGCTTTCTGCGGCAATCTTTTTCTGTGTAGCTCACCGTGACTTTGAACTCCCTGTGTCCATGCTGGTTTTGAGCATGAAGTTCTACTGCCTCAGCCACCTTGAACTATCCCCCTAACTATATGTCTTACTTCAGCCACCTTATCATGTACCCACCTAGTTCCTCCTAACTTCTGGTCATTTCAGGAACCATCTGTTAGTTGCTTCTATTCAAATGAAAAGTCCAACTCAGGTCTTTATGACAAGCAGGTAGTTACTAGAGCCAGGTAGCTGGGTGAGAAGTCCCATTGTGACAGGGAGACAAAGCTGTGGAGACCACTTCTTGGCTCTGAGTAATAAGGTGGATAAAATGCACATGTGGATGTAGCGTGGGTCCTGTGGAAAGGAGAAAGGATACAATCGCCTGTAAATCAGTGGTGCTGGATTCTAGGACCTGCCACAGATAGTGGCTCATAAAAGTCTCCACTGTGCTATATCCTGGATGTGAAATTTCAAACTTCGAATTGATACGGACTTGCTATAGGCTAGTCAGACATTTTATTCTGTTCGTACTTTTTATTGTCTTTTAAACATTTATTTTATGTGTTTCTGTTAGTATACATGTTTGCAACACTTTGTATGGCTATCAGAGGACAGCTTGTGGGGATTCAGTCTTCCATTGCACTTTGTAGGACCTATTAATTGAACTCAGGTTATCTTGCTTCATGGCAAGTGCCTTCACTGGAGCTACATCCTGCTTCTACTAAATGACTCAGTTATCTTAGTTCTGTACCTTTAGTTCTTTTACAGTTTTTCTCTTACTATATCTTAAAACTTCAGTCATGTCCCTGTGACTCACTTTGAAAAATTACTTCCTCCACCCAGAATACTAATATGAACTAAGGCTAAACAACATTTAGTAAACTGAATGTAAGCTTTGCAGCTGTGATCGAAAGGTATCCTGGCCACTGGGAACCAAGGATCATCCACCACAAAGTCACTATAAGCTTAGCAGCTAGCAGTTTAACAGTTTTGCTCCAAGGAAAGGTTTCCCCAATGCAAGTGTAACAAGAAGTGTTAACAGTGTTACAGCTCGCTAGACTAGGAGGAAGTTTCCCCAGCAAAAGTGTTACATTTTTACTCAGGTCAGTGTAACAACTCTGCTCTGCTCCAGCTGGGTAAAAGTTGTTATGTCTGGGCTCTAATCTGGAGAAGGTGTTACATGCACAAGAAACCACCCTTAAGAGACTTAAGGGTGAGGAAATCTCCAGGAGAGCGGCTACCTCTAAGGGTGAGAAGTAGCATCAACCAACAAGGCACAGAGCTACAATAGTGTTCTTTTTTGGATAGGCCATTCCATGGTGGCTAGGGATGTGTGGGATTTCATGCTTAGGGGCCTCGTGGATTGGTGGGATTCTGCAGCCTGACTCTGGGGCAAGCCCAGGTATTGGGCCTAATCAGTGGCAGGGTGTTTTTTCCTTGGCCCCTTTTTTAATGGCATTTGAACAACTTTAGATAAGCCCCAGAATGCAGCAAGCAGGACTTGGCAGGCAGTAAGGTAAGTGTACAGAGCTGTGTACAGACATTCTTGGTGCATGCACAATCACACACACAGTGAAGGTTGGGCCCCTAGGTTTACCGTAAGGATTGTGTGTGTGGGGGGGGACATATTGCATCATTTTTTTTTTTTTTTTCTGTTTTGCACATGCCTTGAGACTGTGATCTAATTCAGAGGTCACTCACTAATCAGCCTGCTGAAAGAAGTTCCCAGGCAGCTCAGCATCCTGGCTGTGGCATGGTTATAACCAACTTTCCCTAGGGTGCCAATTGGGAGCAAATCAACACAAAATAGCTGAAACAGCATTCATGGGGGTGGAAAGGCAGAGGCTTAGAAAGTGAGAGCCAAGACACTAGATGTGTTAGAAAGAAACCAGAGCTAGGCCTGGTCTGCACAGAGTTCTAAGCCAGCCAGGGCTAAGTAGTGAGAACCTGTCTCCAATTGGGGTGGAAAAAGAAGACCAAGAAGCTAAGTACTTTGCACTGAGACAATAGTAAAGGTGCCTTGGGGCATATGATGATTTGTTGACCCAGAAACAGTTTGAAACTGTGAGGTCTGAATTTGTTTGAATACTTAAAAAAAAAAAAAAAAAAAAAAAAAACCACCACAGCTTTCTGGTTGTTGCCTCTGGAAGTGTTTTCCACACTTGGCCACCCAGAGGCCAGGGCAGTAGAAACAAGAGTCTGGCTACTTTGAAAGCCTTAGTAAACCTTGACATCTTCCAAGGAATGTTGACCTTTATAAGCATTCAGAACTGAAGAGTTAAAAAGTCAAGTCACCAGTCTCATGAATCTCCTGCTGGGTTCCAGTCACCTGCAAGGAGCTCCACCATCCAGAGTTCAGAGGAGGGCCCAAAGCTAAGCAGGGAGGCAGGGACGGGGCCTCTGTAGGCAGCCTGGCAGAGGGCAGTGCACCAGGCTGTGAGGGTGAAGCAGAAGGAACTGTGGAGGCTCCTGAAGAGTGGAGTTCCTAGGAACATGGGACACCCGTGACAGCAGAGTCAATCCAAGCATGGGCATGGTCACATGGGCTGTAAGGGACCTTCCTTTGCAGGCCACAACATGCCAGTGGCTGCTTCAGGTGCTGAGCATGGAGCTAACTGGACTCAGTATTTACCCTGTTAGGCTTTGTCTTCCTTTCTTGTATCTACCCCCACCTTCCAGAATGCCTCCTCCATGCCTTGGTAGCTTAGAAGGATGTGAGCTGGTTTATTACTCTACAAGGGTTCCCAGCTAAGAGTTTGTCTTGAGTCTCAGAAGAGACTTGGAATTTGACAGAGCAAGACTGTGTAGTAACTGTGGTGCTTTGTGGCGATGCATGAACATGCTTCCATCATGAGATGCATGCATGTTGAGAGAGCTACAAGTGGAATGCTGGGGGTTTGAAGTCTGTGTGTGAAATTGACAAGCAGTGGGTTTTGTGATGTTGGATAGTATCTGCTTTGTTAGCTTGAAAAGGACCTTGAAGATTGAGAAAACATGTGGTTGGGTTTTTCTTTGGGGATTGACTAACCCAGAGAGTACTTGCCTGTGTGCACACAGCAGTGACTTGGGAGCCATGATGGAACAAAGTAGGCAGTCACCTAGGCATGTAACCCTTTGTACCCTTTGCTGCTGTAACAGGAAATCCTTGCTCCACCACACCCTCTCAGTTTGGTTCTCAGCCCTCGTATATCTAGAAAACCTAACATAACTATAAGTTTTGACTATTACAGGTGACTATCTGTAATCTGTATCTAATGTATATATTACATTTTTAAAAGAGCTAAAAAACACAATATCTAAGCAAGAGTAGAATATAACAAAGTTGACCTTAAGTTTGTATCAATACACCAAAATCTATATCAATGCAAAGTATTCATTTCTATATCATATTCCTTTTTTTTTTAAACAGAGATTGACTGTGATCATTAACCATTTATAACCAACCACATTTAAATGAAAACAAACATTCATAAACAATATTTGGGAATTTGGGAGTAGCTTTCTCCAAACTGCTTCCTGCTATTTGGGAATGCTGTTAATCCCAAGGGGATCCTAAGAAAACTCAGAACCATGGCCATTTCCTGGCTGTAGCAATCTGTGAAGCTGTCCTGGATGTTGGATCACCTGGACCACTGCTTCAGGGGGTCTTGTTTGATCAAACCATGTTAATCTAGAAGGATCCACAGCTTTTCATCTTCTATGGAAACAAAAGCAGAACTTTTTTTTTTTTTCCAAAGTAGCATGTCCTTAGACTTAAATTTTGAAGTCAAGGCATTTTCAAAATATATAGGTTAGATTAATCCAGCAGCATTTATAATCAAATGCCTTTTAGCAGCTGTTGTTCCTTCATCAGCAGTCAAACAATTTAAAGACAACACAATAACATACAGTATCCAGACTTGGTTTCCATCTTGATGTGGGATGTGTCATTATTATTATTATCATTACCATTATTATTATCATTATTATTACTCTATTTCTTTTACTTTTTGGTATTTTGGGGACAGGGATTCTCTGTGTATCTTTGGCTGTCCTGGAAATCACTTTGTAGACCAGGCTGGCTTTGAAATCACAGACATCCCTGCCTCTGCCTCCCTGAGTGCTGGTATTAAAGGCGTCGGCCACCATACCAAGCTACTCTCTATTTTTTTTTTCTCAAGGACTTTCTCTATTTTCTTTTTTCTTCCAAGCCTATGTATATTTTAAAATACACTTTTAGAGGTTCCCCCCCCCCCCGACTCTGTCTTCACTGTATATATCTTTTTCTGACCACATGTATCTTAACTGACCTCATTTTTAGAATGTATAGCTGACCTCTGCGGGGATTAAGAAGTGTCCCTTGCTCTCAAGCCAGTCTGTGTCACCCCTAATCTGATATGCTGGGAACTGCAGCTTTTCAGACCTCGGGTTTCTATTCAGACATAAATGTGAAGACTTGACTAGAGGAGTATCTGTAACCTGAAAATGCAGCTGCTTCACATTCTGAGGCACAGATGCAAGCAGATGTCTCTGAGGAGTCTAACTTAGTCTACATAGTTCCAGGCTAGCTTCATGGTGAGATCCTGTCTCAAAAATAACCCCCAAAACAGAATTTTAGGTTCTGGATTTTTAGATTTTTTAGGGATGCTCTGTCCCTGCAGAATCTTATGCCAGATTTCTCATGTCATGTTGGAATATCCAAACCACTTGTGGAGAGCTGAGTTTGTGTCTGATACCCTTACCTTATATTGCAGTAGCTAGGCTGCTGCCATACAAGTGCTCAGATAGCCATCATCTGGCTCCTGGCCATAGGGGAATTTCTCAGTGCTTCTGGGTTTGAATGCAAGGATGTTTTAGATGTGTCAGTGCCCAGCAGACTGCAAAGGTGAGTAACAGAACTGATCTTGTATTTCAGTGCAAACAGCCATCATTGCACCAAAGACATGGAAGAAAGCGAAAGATCGGAGCCGAACCCCAGACGAGGTGTTAGAGGCAGAGGTGAGTGACAGCCCCTCCCTCCTGAGCTTGTCCGGAGATCAGTGACTGCATTTCATAAAGACATGTCGCTTTTTTGAGATAATGTTTTCCAATCAGATCTTGGCCTATCAAGCTCAGAAACAAATGTCTGGTGTTTTTTGTTAGAGACTTTTAAAGATACTTGATTTCCTTGAATAATTGTTGCTCTTCTTTGAGAATGCCCCTTGTAAATAGTCAGGTTTAGTCAACTCCTCCCTATTTGGGGGAAAAAAATGTGCGTATGGGGGGCTTAATTTTTGGTTTTGTTTATTTGTTGTTTTGTGTGTTTGTGTGTGATGTTTCTACATTGTTTCATTGTGTGTATCCACGTGCATTCATGTACCTTAGGTATGTATAGACCAGAAGTCAGTGTTGGCTATCACTTCAACCATTATTTTTTAGTTCATTGTCTAGTTGGACAGGCCAGTGAGCTCCAGGGATATGCCTGCCTCTTTTTTGAGTTCTGGGGACCCAAAATCAAATAGTTCTTATGCCTAGCACCTAGTCATGGACTTTACTGACTGGCTGTCTTGCCATTCCCTAAACTCTTACTTTCTTAAATGTTACTGAAGATATATTATTACATTTTAGGGGATAATGTATTTTTCTTCTTGGTAAAGGAAGGGAGTTTATTTAAAACTTGGGCCCAAACCAGGGAATAAAATTCTCAGCTTCGCACCATCAAGGCAAACTATTTATTTGTGCTTATGTGCCTGCGTTTATTTATGTCATGGTACATGTCTCAGAACACAGCCTTCGGGAGGCTGTTCTTTCTTCTACGTTTATGTGGATTCTGGGAATCCAGCTCATGTCATCAGCCTCTCAAGGCAAGAGTTGCCTATTGAGTCACTTTGCTGCCTAAGGCAGCTTTTAAATAATTTTCTTATGAGGTCCTTGTTTCTTAAAAAAAAAAAAAAAAAACTTCCATCTTGTCCACACAGCTAACGGTATATGTTGTTGCTTCTGCTGTCCTGTTATTGTCCTAATATGATGTTCTGTTGATGTCACAGTGAGTTCCCTAGCAACCACTAAAAAAGGTGTATGAGTGTGACATCACTCTGCTTCTGAGGGACAAGATTTAGCACTAAGTTAGAGAGGTACAAGTAGTTGGTGCCTTCCTTGAAGCTTGACGAGAAAATGATGTTCCTGCAGAGGATAAGATACTTCCTAGAGGCTGGGGAGTCGCACACAGTCCGGGTAAGGCTTGACCATCACATGTGGGTTCCTCAGGAGACGCAGCTGGGTTTAGTTCAGTCACTTTAGTTTACTTTTGTCCTTTGTGCTCCAGACCCATTTCGAAGAGTTATTGAATACTGAATGGATGGACCTCCCTTCATCTACCTTCACGTACTTATTCTTTTCTTTAGTGTGGAGGTCCCAGAACTCTTCATTGAGGTTGTGATAGTAAATACTTGAGGTCTGTTTTATATTCCCACCACAACTCTAAAGGCCTGGCACAGTACACACTGTGTCAGTGGATGAAGTGTGGCTGTGTTCCAGTAAACATACTGGCAGTCACAGAAATTTGTATTTAAAAGACACATACTTCTTTTGGTATCTCAACCTATAACCTATGGAATATTCCTTTACACTGTGTTAATCTATGTCACTCTAAAGCTGACTGGACAGTAGCTGAGCAGGTAGAGATTAGGTGGGACTGGTAGACGAAAGAGAGTGTGAAGAAAGGAGCCTCAGGCGTTTCTAGGGAAATTTGGAGGAGTGGGAGGTGAACTTGCTGAACAGAGAAAAGCTACTGAGCCACGTGGCATACTATAGGTAAGAAATATGAGTTAATTTAAAATGTTAGAGTTAGCTTTTGACCAAGCATTTATTAATAAGTCTCGGTGTTATTTTAGAACTGAGTGGTGGGACAGAAAAGTCCGCCTACGTCAAGAATAAAATCATTCTTAACTTGTACAATTTATGAAACAGTTGGTGAGCCAAAACTAGACCTTGGGCCAGAATTTGTAGCCCTGCTTTATCATGTTGTGAGCGTGTGAGCGTGTTTTGACTCCTTGTGAAGCAGCCACTTACTAACCACATAGTGTAAAGTTTTAAGTAGTGGCTCCAGAAGGGTGGCTAAGTTGGTGAGGGAATGGGCCACTCTTCCAGAACACTCAAGTCTGTTCCCTAGCACCCAAAGTGGGTGGCTCATAACCACCTACAACTCCAGTTCTAGGGAACTTGATGACTTCTTCTGGACTCTGTTGGCACTGCACTCACACGAATGCACACTTGTGTGTACTTGTGGGCACACGAACTATTTTTACAATTTTAAAAATAATTTTTCCTTTTCATACTGTCTTCACTCAGGAATTGTCCCGTGCCTTTCCTAAAATAATGATCATTAGAACAGTGTATTAAATACTTGATGATTTTATCTTGGTTTCCACTGATTAGTCTCACCCTTTCTTAACATTATTTTCTCAGCCTTTAAAAATAATATAATTAAGTTCATATGGAACTACATATTAGTATCCATATAAATATTTTGTTCAGTCATTTACAGCCTAAAAAAGGTACCCGGAAATACTCATCAGGCAGTAGTGATGCATACCTTTCGTCCCAGCAGTTGGGAGGAGGAGGCAGGTGACTTCTGTGAGTTCAAGGCCGGCCTGGTCTACAAAATGAGTTTTGGGATATCCAGAACTGGTACACAGTACACACAGGTGGATCTCTGAAGTCCTGGAAGTTGTGGCAGTGGAAATCCCCTGCCTGACCTGTACTGAAATAGAAAAATTATGTTTCAAGGTCATTGTCAATTTGCTTAGCGCATACTAGAATGCCTGGAGCATGAAACTGAGGCCCTTTACTCACAATGCAGCTTCACCCAGTCTTTTTCAAAAGTTAAAAGTGGCCTGCTTAAAAAAAATATGTATATCATTTCTAGTTTATTTTCTTGGCATTTTATGTCTGATTTGAGTGTTTAGGTTGCTTACTTTCTTCTTTGTTTTAAGATAGTGTCTCATGTGTCACAGGCTAGCCCTTAAGTCTCTGTGTTTGATACCTGATACTGATTTTTAAAAATTTTCTATGTAGCCTAGGATGACCTTGAAGTGTGGGTGTGTGTGTTCTCCCTCCCTCTCCCTTCCTCCCTCTGTGTCTCTCTATCTCTTTCTTTCTCTCTCTCTCTCTCTCTCTCTCTCTCTCTCTCTCACACACACACACACACACACACAGAGTCCAACTCAGATCAGGTGTTGTAGCAAGCACTGAACCATCCATCCTACCAGCCTCTGTGTCAGCTTCTTAACATGGTTGCCAAGGATCTGAGCATGGGTCCTCAAGCTTGCACAGAGGGAGTTTACCCATGATGCATCTGTCCAACCCCAGCCTTGAAATTCTAATCCTCCTGCTTCCTCCTCCCTACTACTGGAATTATAGGCCTGGGTGATTTATCTCAGTAAATGTTAGGAGGTTTTTTTTTCCATCTTGCTCTCATTTATGTGGTGCTTAGAATTAAATCCAAGACTTCACACACTCCAGGTACTCGCTCATACTGCTGCCTGGCTACATCCTCATTCCTGGTTTGTTTGTTTTTGACTCAAGTTCTTATGTCGTCAAAGCATTGTACTATTTTAGCTTTCAACATTCAGCAATCTCTTTCTTTTGATAGATTCTGTATATTTTTTTCTTCGTGTGTGTGTGTGTGTGTGTGTGTGTGTGTGTGTGCGTGTGTGCGCGCGTCTGCACACTATCAAGCAGACCTAGGTCTTTCAGATCATCCATATCTATTGATAAGACTTTCCAATGTGTCTTTCCTTGTTATCTCTGTATTGTAGAGAAACATGTAGTATTTTTCAATACTAAAGTGATAAAGTAGACATGTTTGACTTTAACAAAATTGATTTAACACAAATCAGGTAAAGTGTCCTGTGTATATAGTACAGGCTTTGGCACAGGCATGTGTATAGGATAGTGCTTAGCTGCAGCAGCCCCGGGATCCCCGTCTTGGGAGTACAGTAGGAAGGATGTGTCCAGGATGCCCCCTTCACCAGACACTTCACAGAGAACTCTGGCTCAAGAGTTCAGCTGCTCAAGAACACCTTTGGCATGTTGTTCAACACCAAGACTTTGGGTAGAAATAAACTGAGGTGTAACAGTTTCTCTTGGCCTATAAAATAGACTCCCCAGAGAGACATTGCTCTGAGGTTTTTTATGTTTGTTTGTTTGTAAGTGATTTTTGTGTGTATGTTCAACATACATGGCCTTGGACTCTGATGAGTTAAAACTTGTGCCTCATGCCTCTAATCCCAGTATTCAGGAGGCAGAAGCAGATGGATCTCTGTGAGTTCGAGGATAGCCAGGGCTACACAGAGAAACCCTGTCTCAAAACAAAACTTGTGCCTTCCTTGTAAAGTAGAATATGATTATCTTTGTAGAACTTTAATTCTTTAATTCCCCAAAAACTTGGTTCAAAGGCAGAGGTGTGCAGGAGTCTCTGAGCTTTAGTGTCTCTTGACTCATGATGAGCCCTGGTGGCAAGAGAAGCATACTTGCTTCATTTCTGTGCAGGTTGTCAACTTTCAAGAAATAGCAGTTTTTAGCTGGACATTGTGGTGCACGCCTTTAATCCCAGCACACTGGGGGTCAGCCTGGTTTATGTAGTGAGTTCCAAGGACAGCCAGTACTACACACAGAGAAAGCCTGTCTGAAAGAAAAAAGAAAAGAAAAGAAAGAAAAAGAATCACCAGTTCTTTCATGGTAACCTTACCAACTGTTTAGCTTCCATCAGTCCCAGGTTGAAGCATTTCAGTAGCTGTCTGAAATGTCTGTGGCATGTGGTGAGATGGTTCTTGTACCATGTGCAGAGCTCAGACACTGAGCATGCATGAGTGGCATGTTTTCCTGTGGTTTTGTTTGTTTGTTTGTTTGTTTGTTTGTTTGATGGGCTAGGTATAGACCTTTATTATATGAATTGTAATGTGAATTCTGTGTTACCTTGCACTCTAGCCTAAAGCTGATGAGGATCTTCCAGTTGACAGAGTACTTGAACCTGAGACAGATAAAATGAGCCAAGGGTTTCACTTTGAGAGAGACCCCTCTGCCCTGAAAAGAGCGAAAGCTGGGGAAGAAAACGGAGAAGAAGCCGAGCCTCTACGCAATGGTGCTGAGAGTACTTCTGAGGGGGAAGGAGGAGATGCCAATTCAGGCTCCACTGATAGTTCTGGTGATGGGATCACATTCCCATTTAAAGCAGGTAAGTTGGCCCCTGGCTCCCTGAATCCCTTCTTGCGTACCTCCTGTGTAATCTTAAGGAAATGTCTCCACGGAGAAAAACTGATGACCAAAGTTCATCATAAGAAAGATTGACAGGACACATAGCCCACAATGGCAGTTGGTGAGGAGTAAATCTAGAGTCCTGTCCAACGTCAGTGCCCAGAACTGCAGCCAGTAGACATCTGCAGAGCAGGCTGTCAGAACTCAATTAAGATGCAGCTTTTCTCTTTATTTTGGGCTGAATGGGTATTGTTGTTACCAGTGCCCTGAAGGTGGGCATTCCTCATGCTTCTGATTCAGGGGTTTTGTTCTGTTTTCCTTTGCCCAACTCAACTCTTAATGACTGAATGCTTGTACCCACTGGTCAGGTACAATGGACACACCTCATAGAGAGGAAATGCTGCAGTTAGGATGGTGAGTCCTGGAGGGACTCCCTCACATCGACACACCATGGTGCATTCAAACCCTGACCAGGCATGACAGAGGGCTGACTCTGTCCTCAACACCTCAGTAAGCAAACCAGACCCTCTGCTGGTTCTGTAAACCCTGATTGCTGTGGAGGGTTATGGAGGGATTTGCTTTCAGGAAGTGGAGAGGTGGCTCCTTGGATGAGAAGTTTGGAATTGGTAAAAAGTTTTCTTCTCTGTCAGTGCAAGGTAAAGTTGCAGAGTTAAAATGTAAAAATGTAAGACTGGGAGATAGCCCAGGCCAGGGGGTTTTAAACTGTTGCATTGAACTTTCTCTCTCTCTCCCTCTCTCTTCTCCCTCTCTCTCCTCTCTCCCTCTCTCTCTTCTCCCTCTTTCTCCTCTCTCTCTCTCTCTCTCTCTCCTCTCTTTTCTCTGAGACAGGGTTTCTACTTGGCTTTGGAGCCTGTCCTGGAACTAGCTCTTGTAGACTAGAGCTGGTCTCAAACACACAGAGATCCACCTACCTCTGCCTCCCAAGTGCTGGAATTAAAGGTGTGCGCCGCCGCCGCCGCCGCCGCCGCCACCACCACCCGGCTTGTATTTAACTCCATTTACAAGCTATGAAATCACAGTAGTATTATAAAGCATAATAAATAAAGAATGTCGCTATGGTTTTCTGTCTTTAAGAATAAGTGTAGCTCTGAGAAACTTATTCCAGTTCTGTGTTATCTTTATGAAGTCCTTATTCCTTTGTTAATTTATTTGAGTCAAGATCTTACTGTGTAGCCCAGGCTGCCCTCGAACTTGTCAGTCCCCTCCCTCACCCTACTGAGAAATTGATTACATGCACAGTCCACCACTCCTGCCTTGTCACTTTCCAAAAATAGTTATTTATTCTTGGACATTTTCATAAATAAATGAAATGCATCGTTATTTTATCTACCCCCAGCTCCTTCCTCTCACTTCAGGCCCTCTGAACATTTGTGTGTCAGGAATATTTAGAAACCATTAGCCTATACTTCCCACCTTTAAGTAATTTTTTTTAAATTTTTATTTAATTTTGAATGCTAGGAATCTATTCCTCTACTGATCTGTGTTGCAATCCTCTTTTACTTTTTCACTCTCTGATGATGTCCAGGCTACAACCAAACTCACTCTATGTTTCTTGACTCACAGTCCTTGTGCCTCAGCCTCCAGAAGCCCTGGGATTACCTGCATGTACCACCAGGCGAGGCCTGATGTGTATTGTATCACTGCATTCCTGTTGGTGGGCTTTTGAAATCATAACAATTCATTCTTACTGCGCATAGAATTTTGCAACTGTTACACACACATACATACACACACACACACACAAGCCATTGTCTAAGGGCTCGTTTTTTTTTAAACTTCAGAAGCAGTGGTTTAGCTTGCATTTGGCAATCTAGTCTTGTACAAGATCACTAAATGCTGACGGTACGGTGACCCCAGCATTTTCTTCATAAATCGTGATGACAGTACTGTCATCGCCCAGTTACAGGGTCCAGCTATCTGATTTCCTTTGACCTTGTCATCCAGTGTATAGCAGTAAAGGTTGGGAATGGGGTGGTTTAAATCCTAAATCCCAATATATTATCTGCTTTTTAGTAAAGATAGTTATGTTAAGCAGACTTAGTTTGAAAGTATCTTCATAGCATTAGAGAAATTAGTGGGTTGATGGTCTCCTAGGGTAGGAATAACAAGAACACAGGGTCTAGCCTGCTATCCTGGTGCTTGACCCCACCCCTGTCAAGGCTGGGTTTTTCTGTGTAGCCCTGGTTGTCCTGGAACTTGTTCTGTAGACCAGGCTGTCCTCAAACTCAGATGGCTTTTGCCTGGAATTAAAGGTGTATACCTCTTCCTCCTCCTCCATCACCATCACCACCACCGAAGGCTTTTTTTTTTTTTTTTTTTTTTTTAAATGAGTTTTGTCAAAGCAAAAAGGGAAAGTGGCTTACTTTTACTGTCCAATAAAATTTCAGTAGAATTCCTCTAATTTTATATAATAAAGATAAGCCTGGAAATAGCTCCACCCTTACAAGCAGTAGATCAGAGTTCAGTTCCCATCCTCACCCCTCAAACAGGTCACAGCTGCCTGTAACTACAGCACATCCCATGCCTTCTTCTGGCCTCTGCTGGCGCTGCTTTTCATGTGCACAAACTCAACACACAGATACATACACATAATTAAAAATTTTCAAATGATTTTATTTTTACAAGAGTGAGGTTAAATAATTGTTAGCAAGGTAGAACCCTGTGGTAAAATATTAAAGATCAGAATGAAGACAGTCCTGGTAGCTCATACTAACTCCACCATGTGAGGGCCGAGCTCCATAGTGACATCCACAAGGACATTTTCACTCAGGACCCATTAGTCAGGTGTGGGCACCCTCAGCTTTCTTCAAATTAAACTGAAAACAAAGATGAAAGTCCTCTGGCTAACTAGGTCACTAGCCAGATTTTCATTGAAGTAAATTATTTGTGCTTTGTGTCTTTTCACCTTTTCTTTTCTCTAAAATAATGTCCCATCTTTGTTTCCCAGGAAGCTAAAGCCTTGCCCAGTTCTTTGTTTCCCAGTCTTCTGGGCTCGAGGATTGTTTAATAAGCATTGTGAGCACTATTGTGTGTCCTACAAGCCTGGCCAGAGGTTCTTATGAGGAAGTGTTTGCTCCTGGCTCCTAGTTGTCTTTATCTTTAGAGCCTTCCCAGTTTTGAAAAGAGCTGAGGCTGGTTTGGCGTGTTCATTTTTCATCCCTCGTTTTGTGTTGACTATTCGAATCGGCTCCTTTGTTTCCTTGAGGAGGTATTGAAACAAATATCCTTAGTCAAATGGTTTCTGTTTATGCTGCTCTTTTAGAGTCCTGGAAGCCTGCGGATACAGAAGGCAAGAAGCAATATGACAGGGAGTTCCTCCTGGACTTCCAGTTTATGCCTGCCTGTATCCAAAAACCAGAGGGCCTGCCTCCCATCAGTGACGTGGTTCTTGACAAGGTAAGCTGCATATTGCGGTAAATAAGGATCAGGATAAACAAATAAGCCGAATAGATGTTTATTCAGGGAGAAATAACTTACAACCTAGACAGATGAACACCAGGAAATTCAACCCGATCCTCTCCTGTCCGAGTCACGCCAGAAAGAGAGCGCCTTCCTGGCCCCCTCCGACCTCCTTCCTCAGGTCACCTCCGCCCATAGCTCCACCCCCCAATGGGCGTGGTCAATGCTACAGAAGGACTACCTCACTACAATTCCCCTTTTAGTCTAAAGAAAAGATTTAGGCTTAATACAAAACTATATACAAAACAGTGAATAACAAGTGTGCTCTAAGAAAAGGAAAATCGAGAACAAAATGACCTACATATCTAGTCCTAGGGTGAGGGCATAATGGAGTTTACAATAGAGGTCAGTACATCCTTGAAATACACTGGCTGATTTAGTTCAGAAGTTTTTTCTATTGTCCAGTGTCTTTCTGCAGCTGTTTTTCCTTTTTCATCAGCATTAAGAAAGTTTAATGTTAATAAAGCATTATGTAATCTGTGTTTGGGTGTTTTGGTTCCTCCTGCCTGTTTATGGAGCATTTCTTTTAAAGTACGATTGGATCTCTCAACCACTGCTTGTCCTGTAGGATTGTGTGGTATACCAGTTATGTGCTTTATCTTGTAATACTCAAAAAACTCTTTCAATTTGCTGGAGACATATGCTGGAGCATTATCAGTTTTTATTTGTGCAGGTATGCCCATAATGGCCATTACCTCTAAAAGGTGCGTTATAACAGAATCAGCCTTTTCAGAGCTCAGAGCAGTAGCCCACTGAAACCCTGAAAATGTATCTATAGTGTGATGTACATATTTTAATTTTCCAAATTCTGCAAAATGAAACACATCCATTTGCCATATTTCATTCCTATTTATACCTTTAGGGTTACTGCCTGGTGGTAAAGGAGTTTGGTTATAGAATGAGCAAGTAGGACATTTCCTTACTATTTCCTTGGCTTGTTCCCAAGTGATAGAAAAATCCTTTTTTAAACCTTTACTGTTCACGTGGTGTTTCTTATGAAACTCTGAGGCTTCTAGCACACTTCCTATCAATAAACGATCAATTTCATCATTGCCTTGTGCTAGAGGACCTGGCAGACCCGTATGGGATCTGATGTGTGTTATATATATAGGATGAGTCCTCTTTCTGATAGTATCTTGTAACTGTATAAACAATGAAGTTAATTCTGTATTGTCAGGAATAAATTCTGCAGTCTCAATGTGTAAAACGACTCTCTCTGCGTATTGAGAGTCAGTAACTATGTTGAGGGGTTCTTTAAAATCCATAAGTACCATGAGAATGGCATACAATTCTGCCTTTTGTACAGAATTGTAAGGGCTTTGAACCACTTTGCTAATATTTCCTGATTTATATCCTGCCTTACCTGATTTATTTGCATCAGTGTAGAATGTATGAACTCCAGAAATAGGTGTTTTTCTTACAATGCGTGGAAGAATCCAAATCGTTTTCTTTATGAATTTGATTCTCTCAGTTTTGGGATAGTTGTTGCTAATTGTTCCCAAAAAGTTACTGCAAGCTCTCTGCCAATATTCGTTATCTTTCCATAGGGAAGAAATTTCCTCATTAGTTAAAGGTACTATAATTTCTGCTGGGTCCCTTCCTATTAGCTGACGAAGTCTTAATTTACCTTTTATAATCAAGTCAGAGATCTTTTCTATATATGTTTTCAGTTTTTTATTCTGTTTATGTGGTAGGAATATCCATTCTAATATGATATCTTCTCTCTGCATCAAAATCCCTGAAGGATATTCTCTAGATGGTAATATAACCAGAATACAGTCTAGGTTTGGATCCACACGGTCCACATGTGCTTCTAGTATCCTCTTTTCTACCCATTCTAATTCCTTCTCAGCTTCAGCTGATAGTATTCGTGGACTATTCAAGTCCTTATCTCCTTTTAGGGCCATTTTCAAGTTTTTCAAATCATGCCCTTCTACTCCAATTATGGTTTGCAGTTGAGAAATCTCTCCTAGTAATTTTTGAAGATCATTAAGAGTCTGGTAGCGATCTCTTCTGATCTGTACTTTTTGTGGTCTAATTTTCTGTAGACCTATTTTATATCCTAAGTAGTTGATAGACTCTCCTTTTTGTATTTTTTCAGGTGCAATTTGTAATCCCCAGCGAGGTAAAACTTCCTTTACTTTCTCAAACATTTTTTCTAATATTTCTCCTTTAGAGTCAGCTAACAATATATCATCCATGTAATGATAGATTATGGATTGTGGAAACTGTTTACGAATTATTTCTAACGGTTTTTGTACGAAATATTGGCACAGGGTGGGGCTATTTAGCATTCCCTGTGGCAAAACCTTCCATTGATATCTCTTCACCGGTTGAGAATTGTTATAATTAGGTACCGTGAAGGCAAATTTCTCTTTGTCTTGTTCTTATAAAGGTATAGTGAAGAAGCAATCCTTTAAATCAATAACTATAATAGGCCATTCTTTGGGTATCAAAGAAGGCAAGGGCATTCCAGGCTGTAGAGAGCCCATTGGCTGGATAACTTTATTGATGGCTCTCAGGTCTGTAAGCATTCTCCATTTACCAGATTTCTTTTTGATCACAAATACAGGAGAATTCCAAGGGCTGGTTGATTCCTCAATATGTCCAGCATTTAGCTGTTCCTGAACCAGGCTTTCTAAAGCTTCTAACTTCTCAGAGGTCATAGGCCATTGTCCTACCCAGACAGGTTCCTCTGTTAGCCATTTTAAAGGTAGGGCTTTTGGTTCCTCTGTTTGTTCAGCATTTGTATTTTGTTTTTGTACTGCCTGGATATTTGGTCTCTGTCTTGTATAGTACTTAACAGTATTCTTTCCACAATCATGAGGTCGTCTATGGTTCCTATCTAATACAGGAGGAATGTTAATCTGTGTATTCCATTGCTGTAATAGATCACGACCCCATAAATTTATCACTACATCAGCCACATATGGTCTCAACCTCCCTCTCTGTCCTTCTGGTCCTATACAGTCAATCCATCTCGTGCTTTGTTTTACCTGAGCCAGGGTTCCAATCCCTAAGAATTGAACATTTACCTCATGCAGGGGCCATCTTTGAGGCCAAGATTTATTAGATATGATAGTTACGTCAGCTCCTGTGTCCACCAGACCCTCAAACAGTCTATTATTCATCTTAACTATCAATCTAGGCCTATGACTATTTATAGCAGTTTGCCAAAATATACGTTTTTCATTTCCTTCTGTCATGTTTGATTCAACTTCCGTCACTAGTTCGTCATCCAGAGCAGTATGAGTTTTTATAATAGGCACAGAATTTTCTAATTGTCCTGTGGGAGATTGTCTTCCACTGTGACTGGGAATGTTCGAACCACCTGTGACGTGGGGGCCTTCGAGAGGCCCCCCAAGGAGTTTCCCCGATGGTAAAGGGTTTCCTTGCTTGTCTCTGGTCGATCTACACTCATTTGTCCAGTGTCTGCCTTTGCCACACCTTCTACATAACCCAGGAGGCTGAGGCCTTCTGTTTGATTCATTCCTGGGGGTGTTACTTCTAGGGAAGCTTTGCCTACAATTTCTTTTTAGATGTCCTATCTTACCACAGTTATAACATCTGACATTATGATATCTTTTCAAACCTTTGGGGATGGCTTCTCCTACCCAAGCTTCTAAGTCACCATAGTAAGGAACTCTGTTATCTTGATATCTTCTCTGACCTTTAGATATGGCTTCTCCTATCCATGCTTCAGTCTTATTGTCATTATACTCAATGTTGCCTGTATATAGGACCCATTCATCCAAGGGTGCTGATCGCATTTTTAAAGGCCAAAGCACCTGTTTGCATTGAGGATTCGCATTCGTATAAGCTAAAGATTCTATGAGTATTCGCCTAGCATCTATGTCTGCTATCTCTAATTGTACTGCCCTAGATAATCTTTCTAGAAAGATACTAAAACGTTCTCTAGGTCCTTGCTTTATCTTGGTATAGGGTTCTATCCTCTCTCCTAATTCATGAACCTTATCCCAAGCATTCAAAGCTGCTGTACTGCATAGAGACAAGATGTGTTCATCATAGGCAGCTTGGGTTTCTGGGTCAGCATAGAGACCCTCACCAAGAATTTTATCTTGGGGAGCTTTATACCCTTTCTTTAAGCCCTGAAGTTCAAGAGCTTTTGCTTCCTCTCTCCATAAAGCCCTCCATTCTATTTGAGAGGCGCTTTCAAGGACAGCTGATATTAATTGATCCCAATCCTTAGGGGTTACCTTGTTATTCCATGCCCATGATTCTACTAATTGCTTCACATAAGGTGAGTGCATGCCATAAGAGACTACTGCTTCCTTTATACCTTTTAAATCTTTCATACGTATTGGTTCCCACTGATATGCAACGACACCTTTTGGATGTTTCTTCGTTGCTGGCTTTTCATGAATAGATACAGGGAAAGCTCCCCTGACCCTAAATGGTGTGGAAAATTTTAAATCTTTTTCATGCCCTATTACCTGTAGTTCTTCTTCTGATGTATCAGACTGAAGGTCTTCTAAAGCCTGAAATCTATTCACCATTGTTTCTTTGAGTGTCTGAACTTCTTGAATCAAATAACTTTCTAGAGACTTCATTGTATCAGTCAGTTTCTTACTTTCTCCAACTACAAATGATTCCATGTTTTTAATCTTATCATCCTTAGATATTATCTGAATGGCGTGTAAACTGCCTTCCAGAAACAATGTTCTATCTGCTAGCTTGCCATTATCCTCAGACATGGAAGAGATTCTGTCATCTAGTCTTTCTATCTGATGTTCCAGTTTTTTAAACTTATTAGTAGCTTCCTCCGACCAGGAGTGGGCTGTTTCTGCTAGTTTGTTAATGCATTGCATTGTTTCTGTTCTGGTTATTGAAGTATCTGACATTAAACAAATTATACCTTTCAGCTCGCCAACGCCATCTTCAATATTCTGAATCTTTCTTTCTATATTTTCTATGCTTTGAATTCTATCATTTTCAATGTTTCGAATCTTTGTCTCTATGTTTTGAATTCCATCATTTTCAATGTTTTGAATCCTTGTCTCTATGCTTTGAATTCTATCATTTTCAATGTTTCGAATCTTTGTCTCTGTGTTTTGAATTCTATCATTTTCAATGTTTCGAATCTTTGTTACTAAGTCTCCCATGGTTTGTACAAGTTCCTTATTGTTTGCTGTAATCTCAAACCATTTCTTTAAGAATATCATGTTAATGATGAAACCCATTGCTATTACAAAATAAAAGTATATATTGGTCCAGTCATAAGTTTCTTCTGCTAAAATCCCTTCTACATATGAAGTAAAATAATTCCTAAAGTTCTGCATAGTAAAATTATCTGCCATAGTTATAGAACAATTTATCTCAGATTTTATATCAGCTTAAATTGCAAAGGATGTTACAATTACCTTAGGTGTAATTCTGCTGTCCTGGAACTTTGATGCTTTTAGTTGTATATCTCAGCTTGTGGTAGCTACGCCTGGAGGTGTGTCATCAAATAGCGCCTAGCCGCCCAGGCTCGTCTGATCCCGGTTCCTGTAAAAAGTTCTTAACAAACTATGGCAAGCAGAATTTTGTTAAAAGGGGACTTTTGGAGTTACTTGTAACACAAGACGAAACGCGTGCAAGCCGGGCGGGTGCCGCCGGGTGGGTGCCGCCGGGCGGGTGCCGCCGAGAGGCTCTGCGCGAATGCAAAGTCCCGTGCGGAAATGGGCAAAAAATGTTAAGCGGTAAGTGCCTTCTCAGGTCTGCTTTAGCGGCAAAGATCTCCTTTGCAGTAAGGAAGAGGCAAATGTCCCAAAGCTGTGGTGAGTCCACCTGGTTAAACCCTGCCCGTTGGGGAAGGTGGGGGGGGGCGGCTTCTGCCGCCTGGGGGCAAAACCCAGGTAAATCCCACTTCTGACACCAGATATTGCGGTAAATAAGGATCAGGATAAACAAATAAGCCGAATAGATGTTTATTCAGGGAGAAATAACTTACAACCTAGACAGATGAACACCAGGAAATTCAACCCGATCCTCTCCTGTCCGAGTCACGCCAGAAAGAGAGCGCCTTCCTGGCCCCCTCCGACCTCCTTCCTCAGGTCACCTCCGCCCATAGCTCCACCCCCCAATGGGCGTGGTCAGTGCTACAGAAGGACTACCTCACTACAGCTGCATGCTTGGTAGAGAGCCGGTGGTCTGAGTGGTAGTCAAGGTAGGTGCAGGGCGAGCAGCTTTTGTGACTGTTAGGTCACGAGCATCCAATTACTGTTGTCTTTTAGTGTCTTAAAAGTCATGTTTAGGCCCTTACTATAGTACTGATTTGTTGTTTCTTTTAAATTTTATTTATGTATGAGTGTTTTGATTGTATGTATGCTTCCAGTGCTCAAGGAGATCAGAAGAGTTGTCACATCCCCTGGAACTGGAGTTGAGGATAGTTGTGAGCCACCATATGGGTGCTGGGAACTGAACCCTGGTCCCCTGCAAGAATAAGTGTTCTTAACTGCTAAGCCTACTCTCTAGCCCTGAATGTTGTTTTTTTAGAACTGTGTCTGTTATGAGCAGGTTTTCCCTGCTGGTCTGGTCCCACTGCCTGCGCCAGCCCCAAATAATACACAGGGACTCTGTATTAGATATTATTCTATTGGCCAGTTATTAGTTTCTTATTGGCTAGCTCTATCTTAATTATTAACCCATCTCTATTAATCTAAGTATTTCCACGTGGTCTTATCTTACTAGAGAGAGGGGCTGGCATTCTTCTCTCTCAGTCCACCATCTCAGTCTTCAAGGCTGCTTTGTCCAAGCTGTTTTGAATTTTGGATCACCTGGGACTCTGTTTCAGGGGGTCTGCCTTGATCAAACCACATTAGTCTAGAAGGAATCTACAGCTTTTCATTTTCTGTAGAAACAAAAATAGAAATCCTTTTCCTCAGTAACTTGTCCTTAGACTTAAATTTTGGAGTCAAAAGCATTTTTAAAATATATAAATTGAATTAATCCAGCAGCATTTCTTTTAACAGTTATTTCCTCAGCAGTCAAACAATTTAAAGATAACAGAATAGCATATAGAATCCAAAGTTTCTCTGTGCTTTCCATCCTAATGTGTCTATTTCTTCTACTTCTATTTTTTATTTTTTGAGACAGGGTTTCTCTGTGTAACTTTTATCTGTCCTGGAATTAACTTCTGATACCAGGTTTACTTTGAAATCACAGAGATCTGCTTGCCTCTGTCTCCCGAATGCTGGAATTAAAGGCGTGTGCCACCACACCCAGCTACTCTGTCTTTTTAAAACCATTTTATTCTTTTTCTCTCCCAAGCCTACGTATGTGTAAACCTTTAGAGGTTTTTCTTAATCTGAATCTGTCTTTACTGTAAATCTTTATCTTTTTCTTCCCACGAGTCTCTTATCTGGTAAACAACAACATTCCTAAAATGAAAGCCATAGCTGTTTTAGCCACGGTCTGTCCAAGATGGTGGGGGTACATGTACTGCCAGAACTGAGAGCTGTGCTCACTACCTTGATCTATGCTGCCGGCTTGCAGATGTGGTCTCTGCCGTTGCCAGCTCTCGTACACACCAGTAGGTTGTTAGCAGAGCTCTTTAAAAGCCTTGCGGGTTTTTTGCCACTTATGCTGAGTCAGGAAACCTCCCTTAAAGGAGCCGCTCAAATTTCTGCTTGTCTCTAGGAAAATATAGAACCGAGAAAAATGCTGATACCTAGGAACCTTGCTTGTCTCTGGTTTTTTTTTTTTTTTTTTTTTTCTCCCTAAAACACTGTCTTAAGCTTTTGTTAAGTTTTTTGCCCCACGTTGGGTGTCACTATGTTATGAATAGGTTTTCCCTGCTGGTCTGGTCCCACCACCTGTGCCAACCCCAAATAATACACAGGGACTCTGTATTAGATATTATTCTATTGGCCAGTTACTAGTTTCTTATTGGCTGGCTCTATCTTAATTATTAACCCATGTTACTTCCATGGGTCTTATCTTACCAGAGAGAGGGACTGGCATTCTTCTCTCTCGGTCTACTATCTTGGATTTCCTCCCTACTCCTACCTCTCTCCTAGTCTCCTAGTCCCACCTATCTTGCTTTCCTATTGGCCAACAGTGCTTTATTCATTAACCAATAAGAGAAACATATTTACAGAATGACACCTCCCATCATGTGTTTGCTTATGGTGGCTTTCTTCTAGTGATGTGATAACCTTCCTGTGAGTTGGAAGAGCCAAGGCTGGATACATAGAGTTCTTTCCCCCAGGTTCTAAAGTCTGATTAAGGAGTAGCAACAGGGTGGGTCAGAAACCAGAGAAGATATTTAAGATGAAACTTTGGTGTCAGATGACATATATCAAAATTTTCCCAAGAGTCACTTTAAGTCATTAAAATCCCTAGTGCTTTGCATAGAGACAGACATTCCCTTCTCTTCGAAGTTTTTAGTATGTATTTATTACTTATATATGTGGGTATTTGCCAACATGTGTGTATGTGTATCACATGTGTGCCTAGTGTCCATAGAGGCAAGAAGAGGGTTTCAGGTCCCCTAGGTCTGGAGTTACAGATGTTGTGAATTGCCCTGTGGGAATAGGGAATCAAACACCAGTCTTCTGCAAGAGTAGTAAGTGCTCTAACCAGTGATCCATCTCTCCAGCCCCAATTTCCTTCCTCTTTACTTTTGGTTTATATGGTGCACGATGAAAATTATTAAAGTTGGGGCTTGTTTATTAAGTAAAGAGATTAGGGGCATGGGGTTGACGTAAAGCACTCATCCCCAGGGACAGCCACTGATATCCTAGTGGTCACAGCATCATTGACATCTCTGGGAGCTTTCTGGCACTGAATGCACCAGGACGTTTGTTCTTTAAGCTTTTCTGTGCTTCTTCATGCATGCAGATCAACCAGCCCAGACTGCCGATGCGAACCCTGGACCCTCGCATTTTGCCTCGAGGACCTGACTTCACCCCAGCCTTTGCAGATTTTGGAAGGCAGACGCCTGGAGGAAGAGGCGTGCCTGTAAGTGCCAGTACCCTACAACAGCCCAATCAGATAGGAAGCTGTGGTAGACATCTTGTCTGAGGACAGGGTGTGGCTTTTGTATGCTGAGTCCTGTGATCAACAAGTAGAAGAGGCAAAGACTATCCTTCATAATATACATATGAATATTAAAACAAATGCACAATGCACCTCTGTGTCATTTTTACTGCAGTAACTTGATCTGGTCTTCATTTGTCTGATGTTGAAGTGTCCTGCACATGCTTTTGCTACAGCACCAAACTTGGTAGGATTCTGAGAAGTCATGGTATCCTAGAGATTCCAGTGGCACTCAGCCAGTCCTCTCATCTTTGTTTCTACAGACTTACATAGTGCAGAGCATACATGGATTGCCATTTTTGGAACTGAACACAGCTCCAGGCTGCACTCCTCTGGCAATATCTCTCTTACCCGTAAAGAGCTTACCTGTGGGGATGTGCCAGATCTTATTTATTTATTCATTCAAGTTTTTGTTTGCTCGAAACTTAGGGAAATGACATCTACAGAAGTCTAGTATTGGTAACCTACACGTTATTGTACACACAGTGGCAGCCTTTTCAGAAGAGGAAGTGGCATCACCAGTGGATCTGCACTGGGCACCACACTGTGCCATATTCTTCAGGCTCTGCTCACTCCCTCTCTGCTTTGTAGAACGGCACAAGTCTGGGGCTCATTGCTTTTCCTCAGGGTGATGACATCTGGGTTACTCCCGTTTTGCTCAGTTTTGTTCACAAGTGATTCGTGAATGGTACAAATCCAGGCATGTCTCCTTGTAGTGTTCCTTCTCAGTTTTTATTACCAGCTTGTTGTCTATTGTTTTTCAATAGTTGAATCAAAGGAAGCCATATGAGTTGAGAACAAGCTGTACCTCGTAAAATAATGAAAATGGAAAATGAACTTTTAAGGTAACTTTTTGGGAGGATATAAAGGTGACTTATTTGGTCACGTGCTTGCAACTAAGCCTGAGGACCTGAGTTCAGTCCCCAGAATGGAACTCATGTGAAAAACCAGGTATAGACATGATGGCGCTCGCCTGTTACCTCATCACCTCATTTTCAATCTGGCATAATCACGGCACAGGATCCCATGTGTGGGTGTTGAAATGCATGTACTCATGGTGGGTAGGATGTAAGTCATTCACTATATGGTACTGTTCTTAAAGAATACTATATCTTTAAACTAAATACTTTAAACTTGATACTTCATAGTGTTAGTGCAAAGTACAGCTTTCAGCTTGAAGTCAATAAGAGTTTATTTTAGAGCCAAACGTGAGCGCAAGAAAACAGATTCAGGTTTTGTCAAATACTGTATTCTTACTTGGTGGCAGTTCTGTGACTTTTTGTGCTAATAGCAAAAGAATGTCATTCTTTAAATATCCTCTTGGAGATTTTAGGTAGTGAGTTATAACCAAGGACGGAGATGTTGGTCTCAGGCCTCACAGGCTGTATGATGACAGACACTCTTGTCCCCTGAGGTTGTAGATGCTAGTGGTTTGTTAGTAAATGCCAAAAGAATTCCCTGATGGTCATAAGGATATTAGGTCAAATGCAGAGGTGGACAATCAATGACTTACTGTTGGAGCTAAAGATAGCCTGGGACAATTTGACTTGGGGCCTGTGACACTTGGCTTTCCATGATCACAGTGCAGGTATCAGTTTGCCCTGTGTATAACCTCTTAACACTGGATGACTTTCCTGTGGGAACGTGAAGCAGGTAAAGAGATGTTGCAGGTTATAGTCTTGAGGTGTGCTTATTGGTGTTTGCAGTAATTTTTGTCAGTGACCATCTTCAGAGAAGACTCTTTGTTGTATCGCGTACATGTGTGGTATATGTCCCTGGGCAGACCAGCGGTCCTTATCTGGTGTGTGCATCTATTGCAGATGACATGAGTTTGTGAGACAGGGTCTTTTGTGGAACCTGGGGCTTGCTGTTCCAGCTACACTGGCTGGGCCCCATCCCATTGTCACCAAGATCACAGGTGTGCATGCTCACCTCATGCATGCCTGTCTTTCCCGTGGATGCTGCGGGTTTTGAACTCCAGTCCTCATGTTGTGTAGTGTGCTCTTTACTACCCGATCCATCTTCTCAGTCCCTCATTCCATGACTTCTGCATGATTTCCATGTAATTTCATTCTACCCAAGTGCATCTGTTTTTATATCCAAGTGTGGGTTAAATTAAATGTCTGAAAGCATCATTGTTCTTGAGTTATGTCAAACTCTGAAAAGGATACCCCCACATTCTGCCTCAAGAACATCACCTAAATAGTAAAATCCAGATAGTGTTTGGCTCAATGAGCTGTCTGGCCTAGATCATATGTAGAAGATTCATTTATAAGTAAATGTCCTTAGAGCCTGATTTAGCAACTGTCCCTCATGGTCCAGTCTCTCAGTTATATCTCATACCTCATCTGACTTGTTTTTTGGTTTGTGTTTTGGTTTTGTGCACTGGTGTTTTGCTGTGGGTGACAGTTGTGAGCTGCCATGTGGTTGCTGGAAATTGAACCCAGGTCCTCTGGAAGAGCACTAAGCCATCTATCTCTCCGGCCCCTTGCTTTTGTTTTTAATGTCTGCTAAAACACTGGGGAGTCTGTCATCAGTGCTGGGTCCTTACTATATACATCTGACAATGCTAATGGGGATACGAAATTTCGTCCTGATGCCCACGTGACACCACCATTTCTAGTGCTTGATTGATGGTTGTGTAAGGGATGGTTCCGGGCATTTAATTGGAAAATAACTCTAAACTCATCAGCCTAGCCTGGAACCATGTGTGACCTCAACACTGCTTTCCTAGGAAGCCTGGCAATTTAGTCCATGTTTTTCTTTCCCAGAGTTCTCTATGTATTTAAAAGGGCAGCATCCAGTTAGTATCTGAGACACAGGTGCAGTTTGTCTTATGCAAATTTTTTCTTCCCTCTTAAAATCTAACGGAATGATTTTTTCAGGAGAAAATGTAGATAGTGTGCATCAGGCCTGAGAGGTCCCCTCCATAGTTAACTGTGAAAAGTAATGCTGTGTGTGGTGGTAGTGGTCCACTGTGAGCCCAGTCATAGAGGAGCAGACACAGCCAGTTCAGGGTAACCTCACCTGCAGGTGTGACCCTGCCTGTGTCCTCTCAAAAGCGCATACACCGTGAATTCCAGCTGTGACAGATGGATCTCTGTGAGTACAAGGCCAGCCTTGGCTACATAGTGAGATTGTTTCAAAGAAAAAGTGAAAAACCAAGAAAGGAAACTGATTTCAAACATTTAAGGTGGTAGCTGTCAGTTTTACATACAAAATAAAGCTTTAAAAAATTATTAATTTAAGAGTTTAAAAAACAGACATATGTGTCTTTTGTGTGTGTGGTTGTGTACGGGGGTTCACTACCTACAGAGGTCTAAAGACATAGAATCCTATGGAACTAGAGTTCCAGACATTTGTGAACTGAGTTACATAGATGCTGGGAACTGAACTCTCCAGTCCTCTGCAAAAGCAGAAGGTGCTCTTAACAACTGAGCCATCTCTTCAGCCCCTTTAAAATTGTGTGTGTATGTGAGTGTGCTTGCGTGCGTGCACATGAGTGTAGTCCCAAGGCAGCTAGACTAGGGCATCAGATCCCTCAGGGTTGGAGTGACAAGCGCTAGTTGTGAGCTGCCAAGCCTGGGTGCTGCTAACCAAACTTGGGTCCACCAACAAAGACATATGTAGCTCTGCCTGGCCTGGAACCAGCCATGTAGACCAGGCTAGCCTCAAACTCACTGAGATCCTCCTGTTCTCCCTCAAGTACTGGGATTAAAGGTGTGCACCAACACTGCCTGTCTTCCAGTAAACATTCATAAGGCTGAGCCCTCATACCAGCCCTGCACAACTTAATCTCTTGCAGTAACAATACATAATTTGATAACCACTGTATCGTTGGTGCATATTGGTATTACTACATGTATTGTAGTAGGAGGGGATCAGAAATATGCAGACTTTTTTTCAGTAAATAACTGTTTCCAGAGAATAATTGATGAAATAAGGTGTCCCAATGATCTGACTTCAGAGTGGGTATCTGTCACAGAAAATGTAATAATAAAGCTATATTTAAATTTTACCCTTAAAGTTCATAAATACAGCTTTTGTATGGATTTCCTTATCGTTTTAGAATTTAATGATACCTAATTTGTTGATTTTGAGACACAATCTCACCCTTAGCTCAGACTGTCCGAGAACTCACTATGTAGCCCAGGCTGATATTTCTGTCTCCTGTTCCCTGTGCTGGGCTGACAGGTGTGTGGGTGTGCGATACTACAACTGGTACAGATGATTTCTTCTTAACTTGCTTTCTTTTCTTTTTACAGATAGTGATTGGGGCAGATTTGTAACTGGGGACTACTACTATGAGTGTTAGTGGAGCACGAAGTAACCGGTCGTTGCCATAGCTGTGATACAGCCACTGTGTCCTATGCAATGTCAACTTCCCTTGAGCACAGGCTCCTGGGCAGGATTGGGAATGATAGTTTATCAGACACCATTTTTTGATCCTTTTGGCCCTTTAAGTAGAGATGTTTTGGTAATGATATTCTGCCACCATTTTTCTTCTTCCTAATACTCACAATTATTCCTAACTTGAACACATAGTACCAGGTGTTTTCATCTAGAAGGTTTGGTGTGACCGTGAGGCTTGAGTAACCCTGCAGACACAGGCTGCTCCAGGTTCTCTGAATGGATGCAATGTTCTTGTTGTAGTTGTTGAATGTTGGGCCTCGGAGGTCTCAGCCTGGCCAGAGAAGGGAGCCCAGAAAGATCATCACCGTCTCTGTAAAAGAAGACGTGCATCTGAGAAAGGCAGAGAACGCCTGGAAGCCCAGCCAGAAGCGGGATAGCCATGCGGACGACCCCGAAAGCATTAAAACACAGGTGAGAGGCTGTGAGCTCCAGCTTTGCCTTGTAAGTTCTTCGGCCTTACCAGGATGTGGGAAGGTTTGGTGTGGTGAGGCAGGGCCCTGGCCGGTTCCAGTTCACACAAATCCTGTCTCATCAAGAATGTTAGCCACCATAACCTGGCTTTTTTTTTTTTTTTTTTTTTTTTTTTTTTCTAATGGCATTGTTTTGTAAACCTATAAATGATAATCTATTTCTTCTTTATTGGTGGACTTAAAATATCACTCCACTTAAGGCTTACCTGGCATGGTCCTCAATACTACAAAGATACAAGGAAGAAACCACTGTGTCCTTTTCTGTGGCTCATGCTGTGTTCATATGAGGCTTGCTTTTCTCCATTTTTAAAAAATATATTATTGTCATAATGAGATTCATTTTCATGCATGTTCTTTATTTTGATTTTTATGTGTAGCTTTGGAACCTATCCTGGAACTCACTCTGTAGACCAGGCTGGCCTCGATCTCAGAGATATACTGGCCTCTGCCTCCTGAGAGCTGGGATTAAAGGTGTGTGCCACCACTGCCTGGCTCATTTCTACATTATTTAAAGATTTTTTTTTTTTTAATTAAAATCTTTTTACTTCACCCTAAGCAGGAATAAATCTGTAATAAATCTGTGGCCTGAGAAATGCACAGAAGCCTGGTTGGCAGTTGAGCCTATAGAGGGTACTGGGTAGAATTCATGGGTCCATGGGAGGCAGGGTGTGGAATCAAGACTGCAGGTGATTTCCTGACCTTTACGTCACTGAAGTCCTTGCTAAATGTTAAGGAACGGGTGGTGGGAGCTCGCTCACCTTGATTGTTCAAATGGGTGTGTGTAAGACTAGTTAATCTTTTTATTTTAACCCTCTAGGAACTTTTCAGAAAAGTTCGGAGTATCTTAAATAAACTAACACCACAGATGTTCAACCAGCTGATGAAGCAGGTGTCGGGCCTTACCGTGGACACCGAGGAGCGGCTGAAAGGAGTCATCGACCTGGTCTTTGAGAAGGCTATTGATGAGCCCAGTTTCTCTGTGGCTTATGCAAACATGTGTCGATGCCTAGTAACGGTAAGAAGAGAGGAAGCAGTAAAAGCAGAACCACCAAGAGGTATATTCTCCCCTCACTGCACATTCTTCCCAGTGTGTTATTGGGGCAATGGAAAGGGGAGAATATATTGCTAATGCTCATGTATAGTGTACTTATTAAAAAGACTCTTCACTAACCTAACATCTGTCCCTACCATTTCGGGGTAGGTTTATGGTGACTCGATTGAAATGGGCATAGGCTTATGATTTCCTCCAACCCAGGGAAGACTAAGGAACGTTTGAGTTAGTAATGTGGAATTATGTCCTAGGCAACAGTTTTATTCTGGAGCGTCATCTTATAGAACTAGAGCAGATGCTAACTTTAACATAAGCTAAATTTAAAATTAAATTAACTCCTCTAATTCTGGCCTCTGGAAATGAAAAGATCATTGTCTCATCACCGAAAATGTTTAAAATCTGATCATTTCCTCTCCTGCTGGACGTAGTAGCTCATGCCTTCAGTCCTAGCACTCAAGAGAATGAGGGCTAAGCCAGCCTAGGATACAGCATATAAATATAAATAGATAAATATAAATAGATAAATAACTTCCTTTTCTTAAATTGTCCACAGCCATTTATTCCAGGCTATAGCATACATATGACTAAAGTACAAATAAATAACTTTTTAAAATAAATTTTTATCTAAATTAAAAACATTCTTATTTACCAACCCCAGTTACCTCTCCCTCCCGTCCTCCCATGCCCCCACCAACCCATAAAACTTTTTTTAAAAAAGCAGGTGTTGGTGGCTCACACCTTTAATCCCAGCACTCAAAAGAGGCGGAGGCAGGCAGGTCTCTGTGAGTTGGAGGCCAGCCTGATCTACAGAGCTAGTTCCAGGACAACCTCCAAAGCAAAACAGAGAAACCCTGTCTCGGGGGGGGGGGGGGCAGAAACTGAATAAAATTTAAAGACTCTGTAAGCATAAAATTCCTGCTTAGATAGTCTTCTAACCACCAAAGTAAGTGTGGAAAGGGAGACGGGATGGAGAGAGAGTGGTGGATGGAACTCGTTCAGTGCATAAACCAGCAGAACTCTTCCTGAGCCTCACTGTTGCTTAGTCACTATGTGACTGTGTGTGTGCACCACAGCCGCATTTGTCTGTTTCAGAGGAAAAAGCTATGAAAACTGACGCAGGTCTACAAGTTCCTAAAGACTATGAATCAAGACAAACTGTGTGCATACTCCTGTGTATGCCTGGGTAGCTAGGAGAGGACGTCAGATTCCCTAGAGTTAGAGGTGGTTATGAGTGGCCTGATGTGGGTACTGGGAATTCTAGCCTATGAAAGAGCAGCAAGTGCTCTTAACCACTGAGCCATCCCCCCAGCCCTCAATCATTATCCTTTGTGAATTGATACAACCTTAGCTCCAATACTGAACTAAACTAATCTTCTCACCAGGGACTTCTCCCTCACCACCTGTCAGCATCTGGAAGTACTTTTTAGTTATCGCTGGCATCTTAGGAAGAACAGGTTAAGGCTACTGCATACATGTTACAATGTGAAGAGGGTGTGACAATACCTTTTCAAACCAAATGGCTCTAGTATTCAATTTCGGAAATCCTACCTGTGAGTGTTGCTGTTGAAGATTCAGGAGATTCTAAAGATTCTAAAGAGTACAGTGGAGTCCCTTTTTTTCTGACATTGTTAGATATGTTGAGGATATTGATGTTACAGATTTCTCCCAGAAGCCATACATTTGCAATTGGTACCTCTCCCTACACACTGTGCTCAGGCAAACTGTCTACAGTTTCAGGGGGTCATCAGAGAAAATTGTGCTTCTGATGTCACAGCTTCTCGCAGTTCAATTGCAAATGTCTCTCAGGAATCCTTCAGGACCCTCTTTGTGACTATGAGGCACATTACCAGAATTTAACACCTCTTAGTCTGGAGAAAAGTGTTGGAGAAGTGTCCTGTAGATAATTGTACCTATAGATGATGATGATTTCTATCTAGGCAGGAGTATAGTTACACACTCAATGCCAGGAAGACCCTGTCTCAACAATAAATGAACAAATATACCAGCCAGGTATTGTAGCACTCAGGATTAGATGCATGAGGATCATGAAAAGTTCAAGGCTAACCTGGGCTACATACCGAGTTCTATGCTATCCAGAGCTGTATGTAGCACATACCATTCTCAAATGAAGAAATTTAAATAAGTAATATTTTAAAGATTTTTTTTTTTTTTTTTTTTTTTTTTTTTAAGTATAGTGTTATGCCTGCGTGTATGCCTACACACCAGAAGAGGGCTCCAGATCTCATCATAGTTAGTTACTAGGAATTGAACTCAGGACCTAAGCCATCTCTCCAGCCCCCTAAATAAATACATTTTTAATTAAAGAAAGTCAACTGATTTTATAATCTTAAGTTGCCATATTTTGTTTTAGTTATATTCAAAGTGAACATCCCCATTTCAGAATGCCTCTGAATTACACATTGCTCGAGTCTTTATGCCTAGATTGGCCCTGTGGGTGAGAAAATGAATACGTCAATACAAAAGTGCGCTGGCTTGACATGAGCTAGTCATCAGAGAGGAAGGAGCCTCAGTTGAGAAAATGCCCCACCAGATGGGACTGCACACAAGCCTATGGGACATTTTCTTAATAGTGACTGATGTAGGAAGGCCCAGCCCATTGTGGGTGAGGCCAATGCTGGGTTGTTTGTCCTATTAGAAAGCAGGCTGAGCAAGCCATGAGGAACAAGCCAATAAGCAACACTCTTCCATGGTCTCTGCATCAGCTCCTGCCTGTACCTTTCTCTTGAATCCCTACCCTCACTGCTTTTAATGATGAACTATGAATAAAATAAAGCCTTTCCTCCCCAAGTTGTTTTTAGTCATGATGTTTTATCACAGCAGTAGTAATCCTAAGTCAGGTGTATATAGAGCTGGCCTATAATTCTAACAGGAACATCATGGGTAAATACTTTACTGTATGGCCTGGGATACATGGGAACCTGTCTCAAAAAGTCACACAGAGAAATAAAACAAGAACTTGAATGAACTGCTTTCATGCCCTGTGAGAAGTTCTCAAGCTTTAGCTGCGTGTCGGGTGTGTGATCCTGGAGTATGAAGAATGAGGCTTACTCAGGAGGTTAAGCATCTGGGTGTTATATCCTATGTGGAACTTGCAACATTTCCACTGGATAGGCTTTCCAACAAAACAGAGAAAGAATGGAGGAGTTGAAAGCAGTAATTTATGGAAAAGCAGATGTATTATTGCACACCTGTAATCCCATCCCATGGGAGACTGGCAGGACACTCATGCGTAGGGGTCTGCTTGCCATTACAGATCAAACATCTGTCTTGGACAGTAGGATAGAGCTGAAGTGACCTGAGTGAGCAAGCCTGTGCAGCTTGCCCAATGCACTGGAGCAGTAACTGGTTTTTTTTAAATGAGCCCTCTCTCCATGCAGGCATACCTCTGTGTTTTCGGTGTGTCCAGTAGAGATGCCTTTTCTCAAGTCCGTGCATAGTGCACATAGCATGCTGTACACGCTGGTCATTGAGGGAAGATAGCAGTAGGTTGGAGGACCTACATTGAGCAGTTCACATTAAACGTCAATACCTGTCTTATAGGCTGGATGCAGATTCAGCACAGATGTGCTGTCTACTTACATTTTCTCAGGCCAGTGTATGCTTTCTGGGAAGATGGTTGCTGGGTAAGGGCTCAGCACAACCTCTGTATGTTCTGAAACATTCTGTGACTTGTCTCTAAAAGAAAAATAAAAAACATACTACTGCATATTGATAGTCATGGTCAGTGTGGTCCAGTGTGAAAATGCCCTTCCGGGAAACTTAGGGCAACAGTCTGCAAAAGCCCTGCCCTTTCCCAGGTTCTGCTGGGGCCCTGAAATTCTCCCTTATTTTGTGTTATTCCGCTTGTTACTTTAAGCCAAAGTTACTTAAATCATTTTGTTGTTGTTTTTTTAAACTAGGGTCTTAGGTTGTGACTCAGGTGATAAGGTACCTGGTGCACATGCAGCTCTTAGTCCCCAACACCTTTAATCCCTGCATGGTAGGATACTCCTTTAGTCCAAGCCCTTGGAAGGTTGAGCAGGAGAATTAGAATTCAGGACCACCTTTAAGACACAGTTATTATTAAGATGGGTCAGTGGATAAAGGTGTTTATATGCAACCTTGATGAACTGAATTTGATCCCAGTAACCCATGTGGAACATGAGAATACTTCATGGGTGTACCATGCCTGTACATACATACATACACACACACACACACACCTACACCTCATGTAAATTCAGTAATAATAAACAGGATAACCCTCTACAGTGTAAAAGTCTAAAGTGTAAGGTGGTTGACAGTTGATAACAGATTCTGTGTTAGCTTGAAGCATATCCACAAAGGACAAGAAAGTGTGTACGAGTGTGTGTCTCTTCTGCATAAGAAGCATGACTGCTTTTCATTACACTGTGGAGATGACTGAAGCTGCATTTTTAAGGATGCTTACCTGTGTGTATGTCTGCATTAGGTAATTTAGCTGCCTTTTTACTTTTTTCTCTGAATGCAGCTAAAGGTACCCATGGCAGAGAAGCCTGGTAACACAGTGAATTTCCGGAAGCTGCTGCTAAACCGTTGCCAGAAGGAGTTTGAAAAAGATAAAGCAGATGATGATGTCTTTGAGAAGAAGCAGAAAGAACTTGAAGCTGCCAGCGCTGTAAGGACTTCACATTAAGTACTGTCAGAATTGTCAAATAGCTAGCTGTGGCAGCTTCAGGGGGATCTGTTATTGCTGGCATCTCCTCCTGTGTATGTGTGGTTGGGGGGAGCAGTGCGCGCATGTGTGTGTGTGTGTGTGTGTGTGTGAGAGAGAGAGAGAATGTATGTTTAAGGTGTGTGTGTGAGAAAGAGAGAGAGGTAGTGTTTCTGTGCGTGCGTGAGTGCGGTGGTTTATTGCCATGTGACAGGGCACTCAGCTCCACAGCAGTAGCCTTAGGTTTTAGAGATGTTGCTTGGCTCCACAAATCTTGATGGATGCACACTTCTGCATGTGGTTTTTGAGGAGTTAAGCCCTTTCATTGTTTATGTCCCAAAAGACATTTGAGTCCTAGAAAACATAAGATCTCCCATCTTAGATGCTCTCACCCCTTTTTACACAACAGCCAGAGGAGAGGACAAGGCTTCATGATGAACTGGAAGAAGCTAAGGACAAAGCCCGACGGAGATCCATCGGCAACATCAAGTTTATTGGAGAACTCTTTAAACTCAAAATGCTGACGGAGGCCATCATGCATGACTGTGTGGTGAAGCTGCTAAAGAACCATGACGAAGAGTCCCTGGAGTGCCTGTGTCGCCTGCTCACCACCATTGGCAAAGACCTGGACTTTGAGAAAGCAAAGGTAAAGATCCAGGGACTCTGAAGGCTGCAAGCACAGCTCTCATTCAAGTACAGAGATTGGCTGTCAAGAGCAATGTACCCCACCCCAACAGCCTGTGTGCTCGTCCTCTGCTCTTGTCATTGCCACAGTTTGACTCGTAATGCTCTTTACCTCATTTGCTTTAGACCTGAGGTGAGGAAGTCCCTAACCATATGCAGGTCAGTTTATGGATTCTCTAGCTTGCTTGGTCCTTCTCTTTTTTTCTCCTATTTCGTAGGTTGTGAGCAGAAATGGGTTAAGAAATGGACAGGGCCTGAAAATGAGAGTAAGAAGAGCTGGTAGGATTGTTTCTCTTGAGACAGAATCTCACTGCATATCCCAGGCTGACCATCCCACCCCTACCCACCCCCCCATGGCATGTGTGCATCACCATGCCTGCCCCAAGTCACTTTGTTTTTCTTGTTTTGTTTGAAACAGGGTTTCACTGTGTAGCTCTGGATGTTCTGGAACTAGCTCTGTAGACCAGGCTGGCCTCAAATTTAGAGATTTGCTTGCCCCCGCCTCCCAAATGCTGGGATTAAAGCGTGCGCCACCACTGTCTGGCAAGATGTTATTCTTAAATCACCTAAAAACCTACTTTGCACCTTAGGATGGTTGCACACATCCGCAATCCAGCACTCAGGAGGCTGAGGCAAGAGGATTCCAAATTTAAGGCAGCCTGGCCTGCATAGTGAGACCCTTTATAATAAAAATAACAAACAAAAGTACATGGAAAAAAGAAAATTGAATTTCTTAGCCAGAAGTCTTGATGATTTTATGTGTTGCAGCCACGTATGGACCAGTACTTTAACCAGATGGAGAAAATCGTCAAAGAAAGAAAAACTTCGTCCAGGATTCGATTCATGCTTCAAGATGTGATAGACCTCAGGCTGGTATGTCAGGTCTCTATTGTTTTGATAAATTACCATGACTAAAAGCTACTTGGAGAGGAGAGGGTTATTTCAGCTTGCAGTTCGTCATCAAGGAAGTCTAGGCAGGAGCCTGGAGGCAGGAACTGAATCTGAGGCTGTGGAAGATACTGCCTATTGGCTTGCTCACCCTTTGTGTGTGCCTGTGGTTTTTCAAGACAGGGTTTCTCTAGGTATCCCTGGATGTCCTGGAACTCATTTTGGAGGCCTGGTTGGCTTCGAACTCACTGAGTTCCACCTGCATCTGCCTCCCAAGTGCTGGGATTGCATCTGGCCAGCCTGCTTTTTCACGAAACGCAGGACCACCTACATTAATCAAGAAAGTGTCTGCAGGCAGTCTGGGTATTTCCTCAGTTGAGGTTCTTCCCAGATAATTCTAGCTTGTGTCAAGATGACAAAGAGGGGAAAAGAATGAACACAAAACCATGATGAAGTCTCATCTGTTTTAAGGATAAAGAAGAGGGTGGTGTTTGTGTGGATGAAAAGTAGTTTTGCTGCATGTCCAACCCTGAACTGACCTGACAGAAGGAAAGTGCTGCCTCGTGAGTCCCTTCCCCACACTGTGGCTCTGACATTGATCATCAGAATTCAGTGTGGCTAATGAGACCCAGGCTTTTTAAGCCAAGCAGTTGAATTTAATCTCCACAGTGAACATGTTAAACTCCTAAGTCTTGTGTTTCCTTTCCACAGTGATGCTATTGCTACCTTTTAGGTCTTACAAATACTCTGTGAGATAAATATGTACACCATACTTGTAGATGTTACTACCTTGTTCTCTCCATGCACCCTGTCATGCCAGCTGTGGTGTTTGTTCGCCTCCTTTTGTCTTGGTTTAATCCCTGTGGTGACTACCTCAGTTGAAAGTATAGGCCCTGCCTCTTCACACCCATTCCCCATGGCATTGATGAGACCTCTATGTCTTACTGAACCCTGTTGTGACCTTGAAAGCAAAAGCACAAACTAAATTCAACATGTTACCACTCAGTCTCCAACACACTTGCTCAGTTCAACCATTGGAGGTGGCGGGGATAAAGTGAGGCAAGTTTTGTCTCCTGAGGAGAGAGAAGCAGTTTTGTGTGACATTCTAGGTCAGGTACCAGAGTCCTGTTACTGAAGTGGTAATCATCTTTGACTCAGAACCCTGTGAACTATGGCATGAACTGGTTTTATGAGCCCTTGTGTTACACGGCCCTGGGGAGTCCCCATTCTTGTTGGCCCACTCCCTGTCCCCTTCCAGTGTAGACAATAATGAGGGCTGTATCGAGCACGTTTTCCCTCTTTTATCTGCCAGTTGCTGGAATATGCACTTCATGCCCCACCAGTTACTATTTTGTTTGCTTGAGTCCCTGGAGTAAACTAGCATAATTCTCCATTTTGTAGGTATTTTGTTTGCTTCCTTTGGTTCCTGGTGGAAAGTTATGGGCTGGGGGTGGGGGTGTTTTTGTGGTTTGGTTTGGTTACTTGATTATTTTCAATATATTGGGTTTCTCTCTTGTATCCCTGGCCATCCTAGAACTTGCTCTGTAGACCAGACTGGCCTCAGACTTGCAGAGATCTGCCTCTGCTTCCTGAGTGCTGGGATTAAAGGTTTACACCACTACCACCTGGGCAAAGTATAGGCTTTTATTTTTATTTGGAAAACTACTATACTATTGTTCTTGTGTGTGGTGCCGAGGACTAAACACAGGGCCTTGTACGTGGTAGGCAAGCACCAAGCCAGATTTCTGGTCCTTTTTGTAAACTTTTGCATTATTGGACTGATAACCTTGTTTTCTACTTTCATAGTGTAATTGGGTGTCCCGAAGAGCAGATCAGGGCCCAAAAACTATTGAACAGATTCACAAAGAGGCCAAGATAGAAGAACAAGAAGAGCAAAGGAAAGTCCAGCAGCTGATGACCAAGGAGAAGAGAAGGCCAGGTGAGGGCAGAGATGGCTGAGGTGGGGGGGGGGGGTGTGCTGGGGACTGTTAGGTAAGACCTGGAAATGAGGTCACAAAGAACAGAGAGGTGGTTGTCAAGCAACACCAAGACCTGAGACTAACCATTGAATAAGGGAGTGCCAAATGGAAATGTGTGTGCTGACTTATGCAAAGCCAGGCATTCATAGGCCTACAGTGAGCATCTTCCTGCCTCGATGTCCGTGCAAGGTAAGAGAAAGAAAACAACTCTCTTGTGTGTGTGACAGTTAACTCCTCCAGGAAATACTGCCCAGTGAATGCATGTGGTGTCCTCAATGCAGATGGATTCTTGAGGCAGGTTTTTTAGACTTAAGAATGGTGTGAAATTTTGAGGGAAGAGAGACATGCAAAATGGAAGAAACCTGGCTGGTATTTGAAAAGATTTCAACTGTGAAATGAAATTAACATGCACTTCCAAATGGAGTAAACAAGCCTGACTAGAGTGTAATTCCAGTGTTTGGACTGAGTAGACAGTTTGCTGGGAAAACTGAGATCCAGAACTTAGTTTTGGTTTCTTCCTTTCTTAAGTGCTTTAAGTAAAGGAACATTGTCGAGGAAGTGGTTTGTAACAAGGACATTTGTCCCGTGGTGTAGGGGGAGCCTGCCTTGTGTGCCAAGCAAACAGGCTGCAGTTGATCTTCTGTAAGCTTCAGGCTTACAGCTTTTCGCACAAGACAAACATGTTTGTTAACTCTACTGTAGCCAGTTTTCTTTTGGGCCACCAACCACACCCCAAATCATGACCTGGAGACTTATTAGTTTTGAATGCTCAGCCTTATCTTATGCTTGTTGCACTAGCTCTTATAACTTGAACTCACCTGTTTCTCTTCTTTTTATGTTTCTTTTATTCTGTATATCCTACTAATGGCTGGCTGGCCCCAGGCATCTCCCTCCCTTTCTCCCTGATTCTCCCCAACATCCGCCTCCCCCACCCCAGCCCAGCCCAGATTCCTCCTCCTACTTATTCTTTCTGACAACCCCATCTATCCCTCTACTGCCTCGCCTTTGGGTTGGTTTTTTTTTTTTTTTTTTTTTTTTTTTTTTTTTTTTTTTTTTGTTTTTTTTGGTTTTTTTTTGTTTTTTTCTAGATAGGGTTTCTATGTGGCTCTGGCTGTTCTGGAACCCACTCTGTAGACCAGGCTGGCTTTGAACTCACAGATATCATCTACTTCTACCTCCTGAGTGCTGGGATTAAAGGCTTGTGCCACCACCACCTGGCTCAGCTTTTTATTAGATCAACCAATCAGGTGCCTTAGGCAGGCAAAGCAACACATCTTTACATTGTTAAACAAATGCAGCATAGACAAATGTAACACACCTTTACATAGTTAATTTCCACAACACTCCACATTGTAACTGTTTCTGAAATCTTGTGTGAAAGTAACTGAGACTTTGTACTAATAGGAATAGAAGAATATACAGAGCTGGAGAGGTGGCTCAGTAGTTAAGAACATCAGCTGCTCTTGTGATGACCCCGGTTCTGTTACCACCACCACACAGTACTTCACAGCCATCTGCCACTGTAATCCCAGGGCATCCAACCTCTTTTGGCCTCTGATAACATATGGGTGTGTATGGATCATAGACATGCATGTAGGTAAAGCACTCATACACAAGATTGAAAATGATCCATTTAAAAGAAACAGGCTAGAGGTTGAGGCAGGTGCGGCTGTGTGAAGACAACGCAGAAGGCACCTTCTGTCTGAGATTGGCCTCTGGATGAAGGTTTGGAGCAGCTCTGCTATTTCATAGCTGAGTGATCTTGCACAAGGCACTTACTTGCAAGGTAGACTGAGGAATTTTGCCTTGTCTGGCAGGATATCTGGCTCCGAGTGAGCATTCAATTACTGTTTATTGGCTAGTACTTAGCACAGACACTGTGTCACCCACAATGGAACTGTCAGGAGAGCTTCGGCTTCCAGAAAGCAAAGTTTACATTTTCATTTCATGGTCTGCCCCACCAAGGACTTAGCATCATGCCTTTCAGTTAATGACTTTCATTTACCGTTGAAGAATATCTGGAGAAAGAAATTCCCCCATCAGAAGGCCGTGTTTTACAGCACAGTGTTCAGAAAGAGCTAGGGTGTAGATTTCATTGAAAGAAGTGGCGAGTGTTGATGGTCACTAGCCTCAGGTAACAGATAGTCCGTGTGTGACACAGAGCAGCTTTCGGAAGGCAATGCAGTGATCGATCATTTTTTCCTTTACCCAACGAGTTCCGAGTGCCTGTCACTTAACTAGGTCATGTGCTGGGCAGCAGTAAATAAACACTGAAGTAGAATATATCATTTATTAAACTCTGTTCCATGGAACAGTTTAGAAGAGAGAAATGTGGGCAATTGCAAGGCTCTAATTGGAGCAGGTGCAGTTTTATTATATGGCGTGCCTTGGTGGTCAGAGAACAACTTGAAGGAGCCTATTTTCTCCTTCAGCTGTGTGAGTCCTGGTCATTAGGTCATTAGGCCTGGCAGCAGCTGCTTGTTAAGCTGTCTCACCGTCCCAGGGGATTTTAAACAGGGAGAGGAAGGGAGCCTGTGCCTGTTGTTGCTGCTGAGCCAGCCTGAAGCTGGTGAGATGGGGAGGTCACATGCACATCTGTGGGAAGACTGAAGAGAAAGCACAAAGATCCTGCAGGCAGTATGTTCTCGAAACAGGAGTGTGTGATTACAGCTGTGGGCCTTGATGATAGAGGGTCACACATGAAGAGGGGGACAGAGGCCGTGGGCACCAGTGTATGCCATTTGTAAAGAATCTTCTCTTTTTCTCATTGAGATGATGACAACCAGATGTGTTTCAGACCGAACAACAGCGAGATGTTTGCACTTTATAGAATCCCAGTATTGGGTACAACGTAAAGCAGATGCCAGGAAGCCACAGCAGAGGTTGATCTGGGGAGCTTGAATAGACCTGCTGACATTGAACTCAGCACCTTATAGGTGGCTTTAGCCTGTGATACGTTAATGGATTAGTTTTTCATCTTTTGTTTTGGAGACAGGGTCTTGCCATATATCTATGGCCAGCTCGGAACTCACTGTGTAGCCTATGCTGGCCTAGAATTCCTGGTTCTCTGGCCTCTGCCTCCCAAACTCTTGAGTTGGCAGGTATGTGCCACCATGCCTGATATATATTAAAGGTGGACCTGTCAAGACCTGACAATTAAAAATGAAATTTGAAGAAAGAGAAGTCAGGGGTTTTCTCTTGAGCACCTAAGGGTCAGAGAGGAAAGCATGTCTGTTCCACAGATCCGTTCATTAGTCGTGAAGTCCATCCCATTATAGTTAACTCTGCCAACGCCAAACTGCCCCGCCTCGGCCAATAGTGGATGGAATACCGAAGAGTTGTGTCAGTTGTTTTGTTGAGATCTCTAATGTTTCTTGAGAGGCAGAGTGCCAGGCCTCACATTGGCATGCCATGAGGATTAAAGGTTCCCCAGGCCAGGTGTATGAGTGCTGCACATCATGTGCAGCCAACCTGGTCTACACAGTACGGCCCAGTCTCTCAAAGGGAAAAACAAGCTTTCTCTTCATGGGACTGCCATTAATATTCTAGTAGCTTTGTTATCTCTTTGGTGACACTATTGCTCATTCTGTCGCTGCTGCAGGTGTTCAAAGAGTGGATGAAGGTGGATGGAATACTGTTCAAGGAGCCAAGAACAGCCGAGTTCTGGACCCCTCCAAATTTCTGAAAATCACTAAGGTGAGTATGATGCTTTGAAGAATTTACAAAGCTGGGTGTATGCTTGGAGTCCCAGTACTTAGGAGGATCCAAAACATGGAGCCATCCTCAGCTGCTTAGCAGTTTAAAGCCAGCCTGGGCTACATGAGCTCCAGCCTCCACAAGCCCCAAGTGTGTGTGTTCAAAATTTTAAATATAGACACAGTTTACAGAGCCAAGTGTGGCAGCACACACCTGTAAATCTAGCTCATATGATGTTGCAACAGGAGGATTGCTGTGTGCTTGTGGCCAGCCAGAACTACATAAGCAAACTGACAAAGCAGTTTGCACAACCCTGGGCAGTGTTGTATTAGAAGAATCATTTGAAACTCTGTATTTCATTTGACAAATTAATAAGCTGTTCTGGACAGAGTTGAGCACACCCAGGAAGGCAGTATGACCACCATGCTGTTCTGTGTTGCCTAATCCAAGTAAAAGTTTAGAGGCCCAGGGGTCCCACCTAAATGAGCACAGCTCCAGTTCCTGATTATTTAACTTTGAAGGAAGGTATCCTGGCTGGCCTGGAATTTGTTAGTAAGCGAGGCTATGGTTGAGCTCTGCCTCCCTACCACTGGGATTAAAGGTGTGCACGACCACTGCCTGGCTCAATTCATGTTTCTTAAACTGAAACTCTAATAGAATTATGTTTGTACTGCACTAAAGAAAGCCGTTCTAGAATTTACCTGTGGATGACCCCTGACCACTTTTATTACAGCCCACCATTGACGAGAAGATCCAGCTGGTTCCTAAGGCGCAGCTGGGCAGCTGGGGCAAAGGCAGCAGCGGTGGAGCAAAGGCAAGCGAAGCTGGTATGTGTGGAGGGCCCTCTTCTGGCTGCCTGGCTCTGGTACTGCCTGGCATTGCTTTCCCAGTGTCTGGCATTGTTAGAAAAAGGTCTGTAGACTGATCTTCCTTAACTTTCCATAGTGGCTCTCAATATTATGAATAAAAGCTTCCTTTTCTGTAGGGCTCTTCAATATGTAAAATTGTTTTAACTCTCGGATTTATTTTTATCAGTATGAGCAGTTTGCCTGGAGGTTTGTATGTACACCACTTGCGTGCATCTTGCCTGCAGAGGTTCCAAGAGGGTCTGGAATTTGTGATCTAGAATTACAGGTGGTTATGAGCTGCCATCTGTGAGAGCAGCCAGTGTTGTAACCACTAAGCCATTACTCCAACCTCTCCACGTTTACATTAAGTTTTTATGTGTTTATTTTTGGTCTTTTGAGACAGGGTTCCTCTATGTGGCCCTGGAAACTTATTCTGTAGACCAGACTGGCCTCAAACTCAGAAATCTGCCCGCCTCTGCCTTCTGAGTGCTGGGATTTAAGGTGTGCCAGGTGAGCACCATATGTTTTTTTTTTTTTTTTCAAATGCCATAACTTTTAGAATTGGAAATGAAGACAGAAAGATCCCCTGTGCATGACTTTAATTCCAGAACTCAGGAGGCAGAAGCAGATGGATCTCTGAGTTAAGAGACCAGCCTGGTATACAAGAGTTCCGATAGTCAAGGCTACTCAGAGGAAACTGTCTGGAAAACAATCAAAAGTGTGACCCCCCAGTAGGTCTGTCATGATCCAGTGGAAGTTTCAATACCTTAAGAATATAAGTAGCAGAAATTGGGCTTGGTGGGGTATTTTTTGTTTTGTTGGTTTGTTTTTGTTTGTCTTTGTTTAAGGGCAGGAAGTTGAGAGGGGCTGGAAATGTATCTGGGAAAAGTTCAGGAGAGTAATTTGGGGTAATTATGATTAAAATACATTGTATGATTCTTGAGGAATTAGTAAAGATTTTGGGGGATAAGTATGATTAAAATACATTGTATGATTCTTAAAAGAATTAGTAAAGATTTTTTTTTTTTTGAAGTTCACAATGGAGAACCATACAATTTAATTGCACATATGCAAAAAACCCTCTCAATGTTGTGTCCTACTCAGGGTAATTTACATCCTGGGGGCTTTTTGTTTGTTTTTTGTGGTTGGTTGGTTGGTTGGTGGGTAGGAGTGTCTGTGTCTGTGTCTGGATCCCATGAAGCCCAGGCTGGCCTGAAGTCACTGTGTAGATGAGTTGACCTTAACCACCTTGACTCTGCCTCCATCTTTCTATGACCTGAGATTACAGACTTGCCACCACACCTGGCTGAATATGTTTGTAAGAACAGAAATTTGTAGTGAACATAAGTCTCCAGGCTCTTTGATATGCTAATACCCGTGCTGTCCTTGTCAGAATGTCGTAGGTGTCACCTGCACTTCTTAGGAATCACTGTCTGCAGCCTCCCCCTCAAGGTGCCCCATCTCTGCTGATGCTAGTCACTAAGCATTGGGCGGGCCAGGTTGGTGCTTGGATGGGAGGACTTACTGGTCATTGAGCTTCTAACCTTTCTTTGCTCTCTTGCTTGATAAACTATTATTTCCACTCTGTTGCATAATGAAGTTACTGCCCTCGGGCTGGGGCTGCAGTTCAGTTGGTAGAGTGTTGCTTAGCGTGCACAAAGCCCTGGGTTTGAGCCTTCATGATTCAGGAAATGGGTGTGGTGGTGAATGCCTGTGATTCCAGCATTCAGAAGATGGGAGTCATGAGGAACTGAAGTTCAAAGTCATCCTTGGCTATGTAGTGAGTTCCAGACTGGCCTGGCCTATATGAGATCTAACCAAAAAAGGAACAAGGGTGGGGGTGGGAGTTCACCCATTGTCCCCAGAGTCGGAGCCCACCTGGACAACATAAACCTGTTTCAAATTTTAAAAGGAAAGAAATTCCTGGTGTTACTCCTTAATCCTGGGAGGCAAGAAAACAGCGTTTGCATATTAACCATTCGATTTGTGTTTTTTTTTGTTTGTTTGTTTGTTTTTGTTTTTTTTTTTTTCCTAAATCTACAACACCTATAGATGCATTACGATCAAGTGCTTCCAGTTTAAATAGATTCTCTCCTCTGCAACCTCCAGCACCTTCAGGGTCCCCATCAGCCACACCGTTAGAGTTTGATTCCCGAAGGGCATTAACCAGGTGAGAATTTACTTTTCACATTTGCTAATGACTGTCCTGCTTGCCTGTGTCTGTGTCCATGGCACACGTGTACTTTCTCTCCTTTCCTGCATCTCTCTCCCTCTAACATATGCTAATTGTGGTGATAATCCTTGCATGCATTCTGGTCATCCCTAAAGTTAATGTCTTCCATTAATCTTGGCATACCATAATTTCTAAGGTAGGAGTATAGGCTTTGGGGTAGACTAGAATGAGGGGAGAGCAGGCCATGCTTTGTGTCCTAGGTAAGCCCAACTGCCCACATAGAGAACAGTACAGGCAGGTCTGGGCCTTGGAAAGTTCCTCTAGCATAAGAATGTCTTTGCACTGGAGTGTGTAAGGTAAGGAACATGACCAGCCACCAGCCAGCCATCTACTTTGTCTCTGTTCTTCAGGTTATACAATGCATTCCACTAGTAGATTTCTAGATGTTGTTGTTCATTCCTGAGGCTTCTGCAGCAGTCTGGTGAGCACGAGCCAACTGTTTGGGAGTATCTGGACTGTGGCCCATTGCTTCTGTGGACTCTGGGGCCCTGATTTTCATGGGCTTGTATATGTTCTCTGGGTTGACTTCTGTCCCACTCCACTCTTCTGCTTCTCAGTCACCACAGTCTAGACTTGTCTGAATAAATTGACAGGGAGATGACCAAAGTTCTTGGTTCTTGTTCTCTCTCTCTCTCTCTCTCTCTCTCTCTCTCTCTCTCTCTCTCTCTCTCTCTCTGTCTGTCTGTTTGTCTGTCTGTCTCTAAACTGGAGTTACACAGAGTTGTGAACTGCCATGTGGGTGCTGGGAATTGAACTCTGGTCCTCTGGAAGAGTCGTCAGTGCTCTTAACCACTGAGCTCTCTCTAGCCCCCCAGAGTTCTCTTCAGATAATAAAGCACAGGTTTTTGGTTGGTAAAAGTCATTTCTACTTCTCTTGGATGGTTCCAAGTATTTGCGGTTTGTGGCGTTTCTCAGGCTGTGGTTGGGCTTGGGTAATGGTGGTCTCCTGCCATTCACTCAGCTCACAGCTCTTCACTGCCTCTTTTCTTCAGAACTTTATAAACTAGTAAGGAACTCGACCACCTCCTAAAATGTTTAAGGCCCTGGGTTTAATCTCAGACCCCCACTCTCAAAACCATACAGTTGAAAATAAAATTTTCATGCAGGTCTTTGCACTATCCAGAGTCTTGACTTATATGTAATAGACTCAGTGTTATGATAAAGCTCTAGGTGGATTCCATGGCAGGACAGGTTGACCAAGGCGGGTGACAAACATGCCAGGCAGACAGAGCTTAAGTGAGAAGTTTTATTAGAAAGGGGAAGTGGGGGAGGGAAAGAGAAAAGAGGTAACGAGACACAGAGAGAGGACAGATGAAAAGATGGAGACAGGAAAAGTCCTGTCTGCCCCAGGGGAACAGCAGGAAGAAAGAGAGAACAGGAAAGGGAAAGAGCTGGGGAAGAGGAGCAGGAAAGAGAGCATAAGTGGGCATGGGGTCTTTCTTTTAAAGGGGTCCTTTGTACCTTCCGGCAGACTATACAATCATGGAATCCTGAGCTGACAGGGTACTGCCTGAATGCATTCTGCCAGGTGATAGGGGCAGACCAGCATAATGCCTGAATCCTTACACTCAGTGTTTATAGGAGACAGGGCTCTGTGTCATCCATACTTCTACTTTTTAGTTATTGCACTTGTGTGTGCATTGGGTAGGGTAGGCAGGTGTCATTTATGTATGTGGAAGTCAGGACAACTTGAAAGAATCCGTTCTGGAGAACAACTCAAGTCATTAGGTTGGCAGCAAGCACCTTTACCTGCTAAGCCATCTCAACATCCCCCATGTTAATGTCTTTTTGTTAATTATTATGATATAAATTTTGATGAATACGGTATATTTAGATATATTCACTTCCCTATAGAGCCCCTGGACCATTCTTCCCTCTATGTCCTCCTTCCAACTTTATACCTTCTACTTTTTATTTATACACACACACACACACACACACACACACTTATACATACATACATACATACATACACACACACACACACACACACCCTTCCTTGCAGAGTTAGAATAGCCAGTACGCTCCCTGGTCTAGGGCATGCACTGGAAACTTGGGCAGCGGACCATGGCTCACATGGCTAGTAAGAGCAGACTCTGCATCTCTCCATAGCCATCACCTGAGAGAAGCCCCAGACACTGAAGTGTTTGTTTGGTTTGTGTTTTCGTTTTTTGAGACAGATTTCTATGTGTAGCCTTGGCCGTCCTGGAATATGCTCTGTAGATCAAACTGGCCTTGAACTCTGCCTCCTGAGTGCTGGGATTAAAGGTGTTTGCCACCACTGCCTGGCTCATACTGGAGTTTTTAAAGAATGCCTTTCATCCTTGAAAATAAAGCTCATTATGCATGTATATATAATATGGTATATATGGCAAATTATTTTAAGTAAAGAAATCAAAGTCTTCACAAAAATTAAAAAATAATAAGTATCCTTTTCCTACTAAAGGTAAAATTCAGACAGCTTAGCAAGTGAAAACTCAAATGTGTGCCTGATTTGAGAGTTAGTGGACTTTGAAATATAGTCAGTGCCTTGTATCCAATGTCATGTGGGAGGCTGACAAGTGGATCAGCTGGTCATGTACTTGCCAACCAAGGGTGATGACCTGAATTTCATCCCCAGTACCCATGTTAAGGTGAAGGAGACATCTGACCCCTAAGGATGCTCTCTGGCCTCCACATGACTGCCACGGCAAGCTTGTGCCCTCACAAAAATAAGTTAATATTTAAAATAAAGTTATGTGTGGAAGGCCTGCGCTCTCGGGTAGTTGTTAATACTGAGAGCATTGTTCTGTGGTTTGAATATGAAGCACCAGGCACATTGCCTTTTGAAACATGTTGTTTTGTCTTTTAAGTCGTGGGAGCATGGGCAGGGAGAAGAGTGACAAGCCACTTCCAGCCGGAGCAGCCCGCCCCAACACTTTCCTGAGAGGCAGCAGCAAAGACCTGCTGGACAATCAGTCGCAGGAGGAGCAGCGCAGAGAGATGCTGGAGACTGTGAAGCAGCTGACCGGAGGCGTGGATGCTGAGAGGGCCAGCTCCGAGGCTGACCGGAGCAAGACAAGGGAGCTAGGTGAGCTGGCTCTGGGGCCAGACAAACCCAGCTGTTGGCCTTAAGCAAAATGCAGGGACTGGAGGAATGACGCAGGAGTTCAAAGCACTGATCCTCCTCCAGAGGACCAGTACCAGATGGTGGCAGCATCCTGTCCTCTTTCTATGTTTGTCATTCTGAGTTTCTCACAAGTCCTTTCAGCACCTCCCTGTCCATTGTCATTAGAGTGTGGTGTTAGAGCCCCTGGAGGGTGTGAAGGCATTCACATTATTCCTGCTTACCAGAGAAAAGGTGTCATGTGTTCGCCAGCCTTCTCTTCCCTGATAGCATGGGTCTGTTTATATTTAGCATGCATGTGCTCCGAACTTGCCCTGGTGATGCTGTAGCACTTCCTTTGTGGGCTGTGTTTTTTTTTTGTTTTTGTTTTTGTTTTGTTTGTTTGTTTTGTTTTGTTTTTTATCCACGCACCTATACCCTATACAGTTCTCAGTAAAGTAAAATGTGAAGTTAACATGAAGAAATACTTGGAAGACACTGATAGATACAGTGGCTTTGAATGGTCTTAGAGGTAATGATGACTAGTGGAGATGAACAGATGTGAAGTGGAGGAGAGCATTGCTGTGGGAACAGCATGCACAGAGTTGCAGTAGGAGAAACCAGGGCGTGTCATGCAGGTACCACACTGGGCTGGTATAGCCACCACTGTGGCATACAGCACCCCAGCCCTTGTATGTTGTATAGGCCTTTGTGTAGTCATCCTCGGAGTGGTTGCAGGAAAATCAAAATATAGAGACTAAAGGTTCGAAAAACTCCTTATCCCTGTTCATGACTGTAGAGCAGATCTATCTGTTGTAATGTTAAGGTCTTCTTGACTCTGCTCTCATGTGTCTAACTCAGCCAAACTGCTATCTATCTATAAAACATCTCCATTGCAAAACCAGTGTGAGAGCATTTAAATATTACCAGCTATGATCTGACTCTACTGATACTTCTTTTTTATCTCATTCATAGTGAAATCAGAACTGTGCGCAGTGTCAGCCCCTGACAAGCCTGCATTGTCAGAAGAAGAAGTGGAGAGGAAGTCCAAGTCTATCATTGATGAATTCCTACACATCAATGACTTTAAGGTTAGTGCTGACGACAAAGGGAAGCAAGCGACTCTAGTCAACCCAGGTCAGAGAGCTTGGTACTGGCCTTCCGAGGATGGATAACCCAGTTGCCACGTTTGGTCTTACTTGTTTTTTTTTTTTTTTTTTTGGGGGGGGGGGTGAAGGTGGGTGGTTCAGTGGGTGGGTGGGTGGGTTGGTTGGCTGGCTGGCTGGCTGGCTGGCTTAGGGTTTTTTCCCAGAAAGGGTTGTATGTAACATCTCTGTCTATTGTGGAACTCTCTGTAGACCAGGTTGGCCTCTGGCTCCCAAGTTCTGGAACTAAAAGCATGAGTTTACCATGCCTGACTCACATTAAGGTCTTTGAATGTTGATATTGAATTTCTGTTTTATAGTATCTTGTTTTCAGATTTTTAAAATGATGCATATGGCACACACCTTTACATCATCCATACACATTATATGCATATATGAATGCTAATTTTAATTAAAATATTTTTTTCAAAATCAGTAAGCACAATATAAAATAATATATTTATATGTTAATCTATATTTGTCTTTTGAAACAGTCTCATACTGTAATAGAGACTGGCCTCAAGCCATGTGGCAATCCTCCTGCCTCAACTTCTTGAGTGCTAGGATTACTGGTATGAACCATCACACTATGTTTAGAAACATATTTTGTCACTCGTTCTTTGAGTTATTTTTAATAAAACTGCTAACCTGGGGCATTTAACTGTTCTTGTAGAGGATCCAGGTTAAGTTCCCTGTATCCCATGTGGCAGCTCATAACCAACTTTAACTCTAATTCATCAGACCTGATGCTAGGCTTCTACATACATGTATAACACAAAAATAACATAAAAGGCACCCAAAGTGTTGGCTATATGAGGTCATGCTCCTGGAGGGGAAGGAAGCTCAGTCTCACCATGTTACCCAGTCTCCATTTCAAAATTGATTAAAGCCACCCTCCTACCTCAGCCTTCCAACCAGCCCAGCACAACTAGGACTACAGGTGTGTGCCACCATGGTCAGGTTTTTTTTATGCTTTTATTATTTACTGATGTGGGCCCTTACTATGTCACCCTGGCAGGCCTTATAGCCAATGGATAGCCCAAGATAGGTCCAGACTCAGCAGCCTCCTTATAGCCAATGGATAGCAGCCTCCTTATAGCAATGGATAGCCCAAGATAGGTCCAGACTCAGCAGCCTCCTCCTGCCACAGCCTTCTTTGTACACATCACCACACTTACTTGACCTTTTCATTTCTTTCCTCTTGCCTTTCTTCTTTGAGGAATTTGCTATAGAAACCTTTTAACATTAAATAAGATAAAAACCTGGATTGCGAAACTGTCTTGTTTATAAAGCTTTGTACTGCTTTTAACATAAGTAGATTTTGAAGCAAGCCTTTATTTGTTGTTTGACAGGAAGCCACGCAGTGTATAGAGGAGCTGAGTGCCCAGGGCCCACTGCACATCTTTGTGAAGGTGGGTGTGGAATTCACCCTGGAACGGAGCCAGATCACCAGGGATCACATGGGCCACTTACTGTATCAGCTGGTGCAGTCAGAAAAACTCAGCAAGCAGGACTTTTTCAAAGGGTTGGTATCTTTACATCTAAGCTGATGGGTAATGGTTTCCATCAATGACCTTTGTGTCCACTGTAGTATGTCAACATCATGTGCTATGTTGGTTGGTTGATTGATAGAACAGCAGTTTGTAGGCTAGACTAGTGTATGCTGGTTATCTTGTGGTTTTCTCTGAGATCTCCATCTGGTGTCTGTAATACCTGACCAAATAAACCAGAACTCATTGTCACAAGACTTTAAGTCAGAGATCCTCCATTTGTTTGTTTCTCCTCCAGAAACTTTTTAAGTTTATGTGAAATGGTCTGGAGGTCTTAGAGATTGCCTGAGACTAAGGTTCCTACATACCTAAATATTTTTCTTCTACAAGAATCGTAACAATGTAAACTTAAGAAGTAAATACTGTCAGGCAGACGTGGCTCACACCTTTAAACCCCAGTACTAGAGAGGCAGGCGGTTCTCTGAGTTTGAGAACAGCTTGGTTTTTAGAGCTAGTTCCAGGACTACACACAGAAACCCTGTCCCACAAAAGAAAGAAAAGGAAGGAGGAGGAGAAAGAGAATACCTGTGAACTAGTTGAATGGAAACCCTATCTGTGCTCAGAGGAAAAGGGTGGTTTTGTCAGCAGTATGGATTTGATTCCCAACTTTGTTTTGGAACCGCAAGTCAATAATCAAGAATGTGAGTGTCTTTTAGTTGTGATATGAAGTGAAAAAGATACATTGTTGAATGACAGGATGGCTTCAGATACAAAGCTTACTTATGCTATGCTGAGAGCCCACAGAACATGAGTTGGCAGGATCAAGTGATTAACCCAGAAATCCTGGAGTTCCTCCAGATTGTGTCCCCCAGCGACACACTAACAGCAAGAGTGTGTGCACATAGAGAGAGCATGGCCAAGTCTCTTCTGCATAGCAAGTGGATGTCATAGCATTACAAGCTGTAAGGTCAAAAATGTTGATGTTGGGTTGGCTGAAAACCACAGTGAGGTGAAACTGGCTGTTTTGAAATGATAGCTCAGGGAAGCCACCCTGCCCTGTGGAGAAAACTCCTTTTACATGGAAATGAAGTAGTGTGGAGGCCTCTGAGCTGAGCTCCTGACTGGGATGTGGGGCAGCAATGGGAAGGCCAGCGTACGTGTGCCATTTATAGAAGACACAGCAGTCCTGGCTTGCCCTTCATTCCTCCGTCCTTCTGATGTAGCTGGCAGATTTGTGCATGTCTCTTGCCTCTGGTTTTAAAATCTGTTGTATGAAAACCATTGCCAGGCAGTGGTGGTGGCACGCGCCTTTAATCCCAGCACTTGGGAGGCAAAGGCAGGCGGATGTCTGTGATTTTTAAGTCCATCCTAGTCTACAGAGTGAGTTCCAGGACACCTAGAACCGTTTGTTACACAGAGAAACCCTGTCTTGAAAGAAAGAAAAAACCATTAGCAAAGCCCTGAATTGTCTGCATTAAGTCATTGGCTGTAGCTTTCAACCCACACATGACTGTGCCAACTCCTCAGAAGCCTTTTCTCATTCTTTCTGTGTTTTTGAGACACAGTCGGGCTCTGTTACAGCTCATGTTAAACTCAAGCTTACAGCCCTCTTACCTTAGCCACCCTGTGGCTTAGCCTTCCTAAGTTTTATATTTAATTCCTTTTATTTTACTTCACATTAAGAAATACATTTCATAGCACAAAAGCCTGAAAAAACCTTGGACCACTAACACTTGTAACTTAGAATAATGCTTGTTGCAGCATGCCCTCTTATGTTCTCCCCGTTTTCCCATCATGTGGGTCTCTAAGATATAGAAGTCTGTCTCTCCTCCCCTGAGTCTCTGGCTGTGTGGTACCATGTGTTTAGTCTATGATTTTATGATAGCTCTTACCCACACTTTGCCTGGCTACCTAAGTATTCCAGAAGTCACTTCCCTACAGATATGCTCTCTGCCCTCCCTCTGGCACTGCCAATCATGCTCTCCTGGTGTTTGCTCTGTCTTCAGTTTGCTTTACGTTGGAGTTCCGTACCTGACAGGACATGCTTAGAGTGCACAGACTTGTTACTTTACTGATATGGATCCCCATTTAATTTTAACTTCTGAATTACATTTCAGTGATTTTTTTTTCCTTGTTCTTTTTCAGTTTTTCTGAAACCTTGGAATTGGCAGACGATATGGCCATTGATATTCCCCATATTTGGTTGTACCTGGCTGAACTAGTCACCCCCATGTTAAAAGAAGGGGGAATTTCCATGAGAGAACTTATTGTGTAAGTTGTATTTTTTCTTTTTAATATCTAGCAGGGCAAACGGACTCAAAATTCTGCTACTCTGTGGCATAGTGCTGTCCATTGGAGCCTCTGGATACTCATGGACACAGCCTATGACTCTTAGCCTTCGATTGCAAGGGAAACTTGATACATTGTCTAGACTGGCAATGTGTTGGGGATAGTAGAGACCTGTGGTCGGTGGAGGGTGGTGACCATTGCAGATACAGCTCTGAGGGTGATGTTTCAGGGGGTTTCCTGTTACTCTGGGACTGTGGCCACCTGTGCTGAGCCGCCCTGAGCTGCTCTGCTGCATCGCACGCTGGGGGTTATGGGAGTGTCCTGAGCTAGGTGTGAACTGGGATCGGTGCTGCCATGTGTTATTCATCTTCTCACCGTCAGAGCACTGCTGTCCTACGGCAGTTCATACCATTGCATTACACTCTGCAAACACCGTGACCCTCCTTTAAAAAATACACAAGTGCACATTGGGGATCGTGAGACCCTCGTGGGGAAACAAGCAAGAAAAATGATTTAACTGGGCATGGTCATTGAGAGAAGGACCTTTTTTGAGCAGAATTTAGTTTAGGGAAGACTGGTTTAGGCTATGGAAACAAATGGTTTCTTTCTGCCTCACTCAGAAAATACCATAAAGAAAAGCGCATTCTGACTTAAATGTTCTTGTGACTGAGCCTTAAATGAATGTCACTCTTTCATTTGATGTCATGGGTAAGTTAAAGCCCCTCTCCTGCTCATCCACAAAGCACAAGGTGACCAGGAAGTCTAATTAGCTAGCCTGCATCCTCTGTTTGGCACACATCATTTGTCTGCTGCTCTCTGCAACAGACACATTGTCAGTAGTTATTCACAGCTCCTGTCTTTTACAGAGAATTTAGCAAGCCTTTACTTCCCGTTGGAAGAGCTGGGATCCTGCTTTCTGAAATACTGCACCTTCTATGCAAACAAATGGTGAGTGTTAGCTGAGTGCTGGGCCTATTGCCATGGCCAGAAGGGCAGTGATGTGAACAGTTCAGGTCTCCGTGTGCAAGTAATTCTATTCCTTTTTCATCTTGGGAAGAAGAGTGTGCCATTGCTTGGCTTATTCCTATCAGAAGCACATTTGCTCTTCTGTCACCAAGAATTGTCCAATTTCAGCTAAAATGGATTGCTGTGGTTCTAAAGAATCCAAAGATACTTATTATTTGTGCCTGTGCGTTTTGTCTCTTCTTGAAACAAAGTGACTATATTAATACTTTTAATAGATTTCAATTAAAAAACAACTTTCAAAGTGGGGCTGGAGACGTGGCTCAGTAATTAAGAGAACTTTCTGCTCTTTCAGGCGACCTGGTTCAGAACCCAGCACCCACATAGTACTTCTCAACTCAGTGTAACTCCAGCTCCAGAGGTTCTGATGCACCTTGTTGGCCTAAATCAGTCAAAACATTCATTATTCACAAAATAAAAATAGTTTAAAACTTGCAGATAGGATTCACAAAATGGTTAATTTTATTTTTTGACTAATGGGATGCTAATCTAATCTCATTAGAAATAGGTGGTAAAAATGATTGTGCAGGATGGTGAATATTTTCAGTTAAATGCCTATAATTCAAAGATAATTAAACCTTCAAAGTCCATATAGGTTGGAGGGAGATAGGCAAGTATGAGCCATTGGTATGGGTGGGGGCAGGGTACTGGGGTCCCTGTTGGGCTCAGTCTGAGCTGGAGGTGCTAGGGTGATAGATTATAATTCGTCGGTTGTCATTTTTATTGTTCTTAAGCCAGGGCTTTCCTTACTGTCTCACTGTGACCCACAGAAGCCCTCCAATGCCCATTTGTGAGACCCGTGTAAAATAGACACTTTCCATAGCTTGCTCTGATGACTTCCTGTTTTGAGATAATCTCAAGTACTGGGATTACAGGCAGGTGCCACACCACTCAGCTAAAACCAAGTCTTGGTCTACTGTATGATGATGTCACGGCTAATGACATCGTCTTTATGAGGCAACAAAGGCACCTGCTTGTATTTCCAGCTGAGCATAATTCTGCTCAAGTTGAAAGGTAATCCTTGGTCGGGAGATGCTTCATGAGGTGTATGTATATGCCGAGCTATCTAGGAGGGAGAAACTGTAAAAGCATGTAAACATGGTGTGTTAGGACATTTAGTAATTGTTGGCAGTTTCCTAAATGAAGCATGTAGTAAATGTATAGTTGATTCATAAGCAGTTAAACTAAACCACTCATTGTTTTGCTTATTTATTTATCTGTTTTTAGGTTTGGGAGACAGGGTCAGCTCTGTAGCCCAGGCGTAGCCCAGGCTATCCTGGAATTCTTTGTATGGTCCAGGCTGGCCTTGAACTCAAGCTCTGGGGTTATCAGTGTGACCACAATGCCAGAATCGCCATTACATTTACATGTATTTGGGCATCTCTGTTTGAAAGATAATAGTCCTGTTAGTAAGGAACAATACTGAATTTTTGTTTTTGCTTATTATGTTTTAGTCTCTAGAGGTCTGCACTTTTTTCCTTCTTGCAAACGAAGCTGATGGATGGGTTTGTCTCTGTTTTAGAGCCATAAGAAAGTAGGCGCCTTATGGAGGGAGGCCAACCTCAGTTGGAAGGACTTCTTACCAGAAGGGGAAGATGTACATAATTTTCTCTTGGAGCAGGTGAGTAACAGTTGCTTTTGATGATGGTTTGTTTGGGATTGTTAGAGCCCATGTAGAGCACATATGGAGTCCTGGGTTCTATCCTCATCACTGCAGATGATGACAATGAAATTGATAGTAAGTAAATCAAACTAGTACTATTGAGGGGCTAGGAGCTTGACACAGTAGTAGAACCCTGGGTTTGACCCCCACCCCCAACATTTCAGCAACAAAGACACAAATGAGAGCCTTAATGGAGTTTGTGTGTTAAGGCCCTTCCAGCCATACAGTCAGAAGACAATCTTAGGTGTGGGTTACCACATCCAGCACATCTCAGGGACAGACCCGACTAGACAGGCAAGTTTATCCTTTGGGTGCTCTGGCCTGTAGCACCCTTCCAGCTCAGCGTGTTATTACAGAGCATTGAACAGAGAGGCGGGGTTTGTGCATACAGGTAACAGGAAAAAGTTTTAACAAATCTCAGTGGGAGCTATCTCTGCAAAGGACAATCTTCAGGTCATAAATATGTAGGGGAAAGGCTATGGTGGATGTCTCTGTGCCCACTGTCAATACTCATACATAGACCAGAAAGGAAGGCTTTGCTGTTCCCCTCTGGGTCTGAGGCTGTGGGGTCCTTGACATGGTGCACATTCATCCAGAACTTCACACACACAGACAGGGCTTCCTGTGTTCCTCAGGAAGCTGTGCAAGCGTTAAGAACCTGAGTGTGATCTCCAGATCCCCTGTAAAAATGTTAAGTAATGGTGTGTACTTGTATCCCAACACTGGGGAGTCAGAGACTGGAAGATTGGAATCACGGCTGTTCAGGAGCCTGATGCAGGAGGATTACTTATAAACCATAAATTTGAGGCCAGCTTGAGCAATGGAACAGAACAAAAGCAAGAAAGTGTCATCTCTGGAATAAAGACACCATCCGAGTCGCTGTGTACTTCTTCAGCTGTAGCTGTAGTCTAGGTACACTAGGGACATGCTCATGAAGTACCCACAGAGCTGAAGAGATAGCTAAGCAGCTACTTCTTTAAACTCACTATGAACCTAAGACTTTCCTTGAACTCCACCTTTAGGCAAATACCTTTAATCCCAGCACTCAGGAGGCAGAGGCAAGTAAATCTCTGAGTTTGAAACCAGTTTGGTCTACTGACTGAGTTCCAGGAAAGCCAGGGCTACAGAGAAACCCTGTCTTTTTAAATGTGCTTCTATTACCATTGGGCGAGAAGAAAAGTTTTAGCAAAAAAGTAAAAGATTAGGCAAAATGATCACTACTGCAAATAAAAGGTGGCACTATTATTAATTCTGTTCCAAAAAATGACTACAATGTTTATGAGTAAGTTTTATGCTAATGCATTCATTAACCTCATTGATGTGAAGAAATATCTAGAACAAAGTTTGTGTTTATAGTTTAAAATGTTCCTACAAAGGAAACTTGAGGATCCATGGTCTTTCTGTGAATTCTACCACGTATTTTAAAGACTAAGCAATACTAAGGAATAGTGAACTCCACAAAGCAATCTGTCAGTTGTGGAAAACCAAGGAGGTGTTTCTGCTTCCCTTTTGCTGCACACCTAATCCCCACACTGAGCAGAAGCAGGCTGATCTCTGGGATCAAGGCCAAGCCAGGGCCACATATTGAGACCCTGTTGAAAATTCATTCTTGAACACAGGGAGCTGAAGTTATTGACACATATCAAGCAGTACCTCCGGCTGGAACCCTAGCATGGGAAGTAGTACGGTCCTGCCTGAACCTACCCTCCTCCATGGTCCTGGCGATGAGAACGTGGGTGTCTGGTTCAGGTTACAGTCCCTTTATCGCCTGTGATTTAGAAGACAAATGCAGGAGTTGGGGGGTAGAGAACAGAAGTTAATGGTTATCCTTGGCTACATGAGTTGGAAGCCATCCTGGGCTATGAGACTGTCTTGGTTAGGGTTTCTACTGCTGTGAAGAGACACCATGACCCCGGAAAACAAGGAAAACTTTTCATTGAGGGGACTTGCTTACAGTTTGAGAGGTGCAGTCCATTATCATCATGGAGGCGTGCAGGCAGACATGGTGCCAGAGGAGTAGCTGAGAGTCCTACATCTTGCAGGCAACAAGAAGTCCGTTGAGACACTGGGTCCTGTCATAAGCATAGGAAACCTCAAAGGCCACCCCCACAGTGACACACTTCCTCCAACACCACCATATCATCTCCCAACAAAGCCATACCTCCTAATAGTGACACTCCCTGTGAGGTTATGGGGGCCAATTACGTTCAAACTGCCACAGAGACCCTAAGTCAAAACCCAGAAACAGCAGAAGATATTGTGGTGAACTCGGGTATAAGTGAAAGCCCAGCCCTCGAAGAGGTAACTCTATGATGCAAGTGTTTCCCTCCAGTGAGCGTTATACTTTGTCAGTAGTAAAGCTTTGTTTTCAAATCTTCCTACTTTAATTGACTTTTTAAAACAATTAATTGCTTTGTAGCTCAAAGTAAGTTCTGTAAAATCTGATGAAATGTTAGGTTTGCCTTGAAGATACTTAATCCCTCATATCATTAGATTCATGTGGAAAGTTTATGGTTAAACAACACTGATAGCTTTTATTCCATGTGTATGATGTTTTGCCTGTGTGTATGTATGTACTCCAAGCACATGCCTGGTGCCCAAGGAGGCCAGAAGAGGGGTCAGATCTCCTGAAATGGTCATGAGCGCCATGTGGGTGGAATTGAACCTGAGTTTTCTAAAAGAGCAGCCCGTGCTGTGCTCTTAACCACTGAGCCAGCTCTTCAGCCCTTGATTGACAGTTCTTAAGAAGCTTCAGGCTGGCATCAAAATATGAGGAGTGGGCTCCCTATCAACACTGAGCCATAAAAACCTCAAAGAAAAGGACTTTGTACCAGTGTGGGGCCAATGGCTGGTGTGGCTCAGTGACAAAATGCTCATGTGACACTTTCACAGTATCCAGTTCCATTCAAAGATGCAAAAGGGAGAGGTTGAGGGGCCAGGCGGTTCTGTGTAAGAAATAAAACATTGGAATAAAAAACAATTCAAATGAGTTGTGTTTAAGTTTTTAATCAACCACATTCTAAAAATCACTGAAGGAAGATTGATTTGAATGATCTTTAGTACTCATGTTTGTCTTCGTGGTTTGAATGTAAAGATGGTGTAAAGCCAGGCATAGCCATGCATCTTATTATAGCCTGACTGAAAAGTACAGGTTTTGGTTACTGACTTGGCTCCTCCCTGTTTCTATAACAACTGATAGCATCATTTCTTGCCCTTGTGCTTAGCATGATCACTTTGGGAGCTGGAGCTGCCACACTATTCTCTTATGGAGAGGCTCCTTCCTGCATCATAACTCCCTACAGGGCTGTAGCTAACAATGATATGGAGGTAGCAAGGCAGAGAGAACTCCATGGAGTTAGTTCAGTTTGCCTTCTTATGGAGAATAGAAATGCACAATGTAAGGGTTTGAAAATTGAGCTGGCAAGATGGTTGCAGGTAAAAGAGCTTGTTACACTCTTAGGGACCTGAGTTCATTCCTTAGGAGCCACATCAGGTGGAAGGACAGAGTTTGGGGTGGAGCAGTGGCTCAGCAGATACGATTGTGTACTGCTGCTGTAGGGTTCCATGTCAGGCCACAGACAGCCACCCTCTCCTGGGCTCTGAGAGCACCTGCACTTCAGGACACATGCCCACAAGGGTACATGGTTAACATTTATTCTCTGACCTCCACATTTGTGCCCTACACATATCATGTACACACATACATACAAATAGAGTTTTTTAATTTAAAAGATAGATTTAATTAGGTATATGTCTCCTTGTACAGATGCCGTCAAGCCAGAGGGGATTCAAACTCATGTCTCATATAATCATCACACTGAACACTATCAATGTTTCATATTTGGTTCCAGAAATTGGACTTCATAGAGACAGAAAGTTCCTGTTCCTCGGAAGCACTTTCAAAGAGAGACCTCTCTGCTGAGGAGCTGTCTCAGCGGCTGGAGAAACTCATCATGGAGGACAAAGCGGACGACGAGCGGATCTTTGACTGGGTAGAGGTACAGACACCGACCATGCTCTGCTGTCTCTCAGGACAATAGCCAGTGGGTCCTCGGAGTTCTCATGGCAGTCCCTTACTTCAGAGACCGATTGGAGGGTTTTTATAAGCGCTCAGTCTTTTTATCATTTTATTTTATTTACTATGTAATAGGTGTTATGGTTTGGGGTTGTTTTTATTTTGTTTTTGAGGCAGGGTCACATGTGTAGCCCTGACTAGCCTGGAACTTGCTTAGTAAACCAAACTGGCTTGAACTCTGGAGATCCTTGACTCTGCTGGTGTGCACTAACTACCATGCCCAGTCAATTTCAGTCTGACAAGTCAAGTAAAAACCTATTGAGGGCACAATCCCATTTCTCTGGGTCTGATTCCAACCCTGTGTAGTTCACATTCCTGGTTCCCATAGTGCTTATCTGTGAGCACAAGGACCTCTGTGCCTCCCTCCGTGTAATTATCTTTCCTAATCTTCTTAATCCATTGGTGTTCTAATTTATTCTTAGAAGGCAGCTATGCTAGCCACTGTACCACCAACAGTTTCTCTTATTCTTGGACTCAGCATAGCCTCAGTCTTGGGCCTTCTGGGGTGTGCAGTGGCAATACCAGCTGTTACAGGCTTCTGTTTTGAAAGTCAGGCTATGGCTCATATGCTTCACACCATTCCCTTCATAGTTTTCCATAGATGGACAGTATATCAATAGTTTGAACTTTCATTTTTTAATTTATTAGAAATTTGTGGTGATTTTGCTTTTATGTTACTGTCTTTTAAATTGTTAAACTTTATTACAAGTTAACAAATTATCTTACTAAAACATAGCACCTGTTTGATCACTCTTAGGTTCTGATACACTAACATTTGCAATCATTTCTTTAGAACTCAAGTTAAACAGTCTCAGCAAGGATAATTTGAGAATTTCATACATTTCACATTCTTTCCCCTGCCCTAACACTTCCAGTCATCCTCCAGCTCCCACTCAGCTGCATGGGATTTTTTTGTGTGTGTTTGTTTTGGTCTTTTGAAAGAAGCTTTGTGTAGTATGTGGCTCTGGAACCCATTCCATAGATCACATGGCCTCACTCACTAAGGCTCGCTTGCCTCTGCCGGAATTAATGGGAGGCTGCCGTGCCCGGCCAGCTTCATGTTTATGCCAGTATCTGTTCTTGAACGAAGGCTAAGCAGGTAAAGACTCCTGCAGCCAAATCTAATGTCCAAGACCAGCTCCTGCAAGCTGCCCTTTGACTTCCACTCATAGACACACACATGACCACTCTAACAAAATAAATAAATATAATGGCAAAATTATTTGCTTATTTTCTTTTTATTTTAAAGAGAAAACAAAAGATAAGTTCCCAACAAATGTAAATTCTACATAATAAAGATAACTTCTTTTAAAAAACAAAGGCAAGAGAGCAGAAAAACCACATTAGTGAGAGACTGCCTTGATCTGCCTCAGCTATAAAGTCCATCAACACCGCCTTAGATGACATCTTTAGGGTTTCTCACCAGGCACTGTGTTCAGACTGAAAAGGCCATGGGATACTGTTGCAGTATTCGAGACACTTTCTTAGGAATTGTCTGCAGTAGTTTGTGTTTTTCTGCCGCTGCACATCAGCTTAGTGTAAGCCTAGCAACAAGGTCAGTGCAGTGGAATTAAGTCTGGGTCCCTTTGACTTCGTTCCATATCTCTTAATTCACTATTTCGTGACATCATTAGAAAGAGGAACAAGTTTCTCAACATCTGAAGGCTTTGTTCCAGGCTGGGCTGGAAATCAGCCACATTTGCTGTAGATGAAGATTATAGCAGTGTTGGTCCAAGGACAGTGGCGCAGTGCTGACAGCATGGTCCGGGCCACATTGCACTCCTGCTGCAGCTGCAGCTTACGTTGTAGACCAGGCTGTCTAGAACTCAGAGCATCTGCCTGCCCGCCCTCCTTTCCTCCTCCCCAAACCCCTAGTGCTAGAATTAAAAGATGTGAGCAACCACACTCTGCTGTGGCTCAGTTCTTTTTAAATGCGTAGACATAGGTAGGTCCTCTCTTGTGGGTTATTATTGAGGAACTGTTGTTCAGTGGCTGCACTTGCAAATGAGCATATTACAGAAGCGCCTCAAACCTGAGTGTCTGACTGCAGCATTTTCACAGACAAGCGCAAGCACCTTGCTCTAACATACATTCCTTCTGTTTTCATTTGCAGGCTAATCTAGATGAGAGCCAGATGAGTTCGCCTACATTCCTTAGAGCTTTAATGACGGCTGTTTGCAAAGCAGCTATTATAGGTAAATGATGATTGTTGATAGCAGACCCTGGCATCTGAAGTACAATTTTCAGCTTTGCATTTCATGATCTGATTTTATATGGTCTTAGAACTTGCAGTTTTTGTGCATCCTACTGTGCTACCTGATCTCTCATGAGAACCAAGTGTGAATGTCACCTGTCATCTTGTAGTCTGTGGTTGACCACAATTGTTTAATACTTCTTGGGTCCACATAGATTTTTTTTTTCCTTTCACTTTTTCTGCCATTATCAAGGCCATGTCCTCCATTCAACATATCTGTCAAATCCAACTTTATGGTGAGACATGTGATTAATATAGCTCTCTTACATTGCCATAAAACCTTGGTACTGTCTAATTGTAATTACAAACAGATAAATGGATAAAAAGTTAGGGGATCTGCACTCAACATGCATTTCCCCTTCAGGTTTTATGTCATTTTTTATAGAATGTACCATCAGAAATGTACTAATGTCAGAGGCCTATAATTCTTGCTGTTTAGAAAGCTGAGACAGCAGGATCGACAGCTACAGAGAATGTTTAAGGCCTTAACAGACAACTGAGTGAGACCCTGTCTTAAAAACAGAAGGCCAGGAATGGCTAGAGATGTAGCTTTGTGGAAAGTGCTTGCCTAGTATGTGAGACACTTGGTCCTATCTCCAGTACCACAAAAGAAGAATGGACAGTTTCCAGTCTTTACTTTGGACCCTTTACCTTACCATTCCCGGATGTGTGTGTGTGTGTGCTGTGCTCACAGCAGTAGAAATGTGCGACTCTGGTTCTCCTGTCCCTGCAGCTGACTGTCCCACCTTCAGAGTGGACACTGCCGTGATCAAGCAGAGAGTGCCGATCTTACTCAAGTACCTAGACTCAGACACAGAGAAGGAACTTCAAGCACTTTATGCACTACAAGCGTCAATAGTAAAACTTGACCAACCTGCCAGTAAGTTTTCATCTTGGCACAGAGAGCCCATCCAGTCAGGGAGAACTTGTAAGCCTTGAAAGTTGGGGTGTGGACATGGGCAGTAGGACGACTTGCAGCAACCTTTAGAATCCACCATGTGAAAACATGTTTGAGAAAATGCTAAGTCTTTTTTAGCTGGGCGGTGGTGGTGCACGCCTTAATTCAGCACTCAGGGTGGGGGTGGGGTCTAGTTTAGGGCCCGGAGAGAGATAGTTCAAGTGTGAAGACCATTGACTGCTCTTCCAGTGGACCCAGGCTCAGTTCCTAGCACCCACATGGTCACTCACACTCACAACCATCTGAAACTCCAGTTCTAGGTAACCCAGCACCTCTTCTGATCTCCAGAGCCATCAGGCATGTACTTGGTGCACAGATATACATATATGCACACAAAACACCCAAATATAAAATTTTAAGTTTTTTTTTTTTTTTTTTTTCAAAAGTCCAGTTGAACTGTGAGGGTAACCCCCCCATCCCCATCTTCATCCCAGCATATTGGGGGTGGCTAAGGGCAAGGGGAACATATCTTCTCAAAGAAAAGAAGTAACCCTGGTGCAGATAGTTGATCCTCTCCATAGCCCAGGTGTGTAGACACTGCTCATTGTGAGGACCTGGTCACCTGAGATGCTTGTGGCCATGGTACCCGTAAATGTGGCAGTTGTGGCTGAGAACTGAATTTTCCATTTTATTCAGTTTGCATTTAAGTAGCCCCATGTGTACATATTGATGCATATTGAATAGCCTCGAGGCTGGCCAGTGATCTCAGCATCCTGAGCCACTGGCATTCACCAAAGCGTCAGTTACCCACACACCCCACTGCTAGATGCTAGCCAGTGAATCACTGTCGTGTCCTCAGGAATTCACTGCAGTTTGTGCACATGGACAGAGCGTATTTCAGGGATGGCCTTGAGTGTTACGGCATTTGCAACGTTTTCCTTTGCTAGTGAAAATGCTCCTGAATCTCCCTGAGAGAAAGAAAGGGCTAAAACAAGTTATCCTGAGAGCATAAGTCATCTGAGGTCTTAGAACAGGACAGCGTGCTTCTCTGAGCTCTTGCAGAAGAGGACATTAGCTTTTCAGATGAAGTGTCTAATGAAGTGGCTGCTGAGTTGACATTAGGTGCCCCATTATATTGGCTTCAGTCATCCTGGGAACTGTTGGTTTGGGAACCTGCAGCCGGCAGACTTGTGGCCTCGCTCCATGTCCCTGTAGATTAACTACGGTTGTTTATTTTATTTTTGTTGGGTTGTGGGGAGGGCACGATTTATTTCAGTGTTAAGCTAATGTGATTACAAAAGCTAATCTAAAAATGTAACTAAGACTGTGTCTGGTTCTCATTTATTGGCATCATTCATTCACTGCCATGTCCATTAATGTGATGATCAGGAAGCTGGCCAGGGGTGATGGTGCACACATTTAATCTCAGCACTCAGTGGGCAGAGGCAAGTGGATCTCTGAGCTCAAGGCCAGCCAGAGCTACATAGTGAAATCCTGTCATGAAGGAATTTTCCTTTCTCTCTCGCAGTGCTGTGGGTTGAACTCAGTTCTAAGGAACTTTGGAAGAATAAATACATTTTTGGTTTTTCGAGACAGGGTTTCTCTGTGGTTTTGGGAGGTTGTCCTGGAACTTGCTCCTGTAGACCAGGCTGGCCTCAAACTCACAGAGATCCACCTGCGATTAAAGGCATGCACCACCACTGCCCTGCTTAAAGGGAGAATAAATACATTTAAAAGGGTTTAATGTCTCTCACAGTGTTCTCCCTTTCTTGAGTAGTAATACAAGTTTCTACTGTAAGAGAAAAGTTATTCCAGTTATCCAGACATTTAAGACACCAAAATGCAGAGATCACCTCAGCCCCAGAGATCACCTAGTCACTCTTTGTTTTTAGTACAGCCCTAGATTTTTAAAGGGTTTAATTTGGTAACTGCATGATAGGAGACAGCCTCACCAGTATGTGAACGTTGTTGTATTTGAATAAAATAAAGGTATAGAAGTAATGTAGGCTGCTTAGGGTTTTCCTCTGCAAATGGGTGCTACATTCCTCAGCATCAGGAGCATGTGATGCATGGTCCTAGGAAGCCAATATTCATTCATTGCGTTGATTCACTCATTCCCTGCATTCATTCATTCATTCATTCATTCTTTCATTCATTCATCCACTGCTTGCATTGGCTTACTCATTCACACATCATTGCTTTCCCTTGTAACTACAGTGCCCTGCCCAGACCAATGGCTGTTTCCACCCACTTGCAGATTTGCTCCGGATGTTTTTTGATTGCCTGTATGACGAGGAGGTGATCTCAGAGGATGCCTTCTACAAATGGGAGAGCAGCAAGGACCCTGCAGAGCAGAACGGGAAGGGCGTGGCCCTCAAATCTGTCACAGCATTTTTCACTTGGCTGCGGGAAGCGGAAGAGGAGTCCGAGGATAACTAATACTTCAAATACACAAACGAAACAAAAGAAACAATTTAAGTATTTTTTTAAAAAGTTTCACGTCTTCGCCAATCACAGTGCAGCAAGGCCAACTCTCGCAGAAACCCCACGTGTGCACGAGTGGGAGAGGGAAAAGGAAACAGGTGATCATGAAGGATAAAGGTGCTGGAACAAGGAGACAGCAGACCTGAGGGCGGGAGCTCGGAAACCAAAATACATGTACTATTTATAGAAAATATTTTCTGTTTTAATCTTTTCTTTTTAAACGAGGACTCATACTTTAAAAAAAAAAAAAAAACACATTTAGCAAAAAAAAAAAAAAAAAAAAAAAGGAAAGGAAAAAAAACAGTTGAAAACTTTTAATTTATTTTAAGGACTGCAAATGCCAGTGTGTAATTTTTTAATTTGCAGTTTCTGTAAACAACTTGTATAATAGAAAAGCAGAAAAAAAAATAAATTTCCCTTCCCTTCAGATGCACCTCACATTTGTGTTAAGACATAGCTGTTAGTCCAGATTTGAGAAGGTTTGGGGTGAACAAGGTAAGAAAGATCCTGATCCTTTTTCTTTCTCTTTCTCTCTCTTTCATCTCTCTGTGTCCGGTCTCTCTCTGTCTCTCTCTGTTTCAACCCACTCCCACCCCTGGCATCAGATCTTTCTGCCTGCCTCTCAGCTTGCTTCAAAAAATGTAAAAATCACACTAGTAATCACAAAACACATAACCTTGGAACAGAAGGAAGTACTATGGACCAGAAAAATCCAAGAATTGTTCAGAAAAAGTGCTATCCTGGAAAATAACCTGAATACCATTGAAATGGCTAGAGCAACCTTAAGGCTTGTAAATACATAGAACAAATATTTAAAAACATAAAAGAACTGACTCAATACTATTTCTTTTCACTTTTAAAATATAAGGAACAAAATAAAGGCAAGCATTGCAAGTTTAAAATAAAGTAAAGCGACGTCTCCTTTTGACAGCCGTCACCTGTGTGTCGGCTGCTTATTGTCTAATCCCGGTTGCTTCTGAAGATGTGGGGTGGTGGTGTGTGTGTGGGCCGTGTGTGTATCTGTCCAGTGGGGATATAGAAGGTGGCAGTGCCCTTGGGGTCCAGGACAAGCAAACTTCAGTCTAGCTGTGTATATTATGGCTCCCAGCAGCAGATCACCCCAATAATACCACTGATGTTTAAATCTTTCATTAATCATTACAGTAGTTGAGAATCCAAAAGATGGGGCTGGAGAGATAGCTCAGTGGTTAAGAGCACAGGCTGCTCTTCAGGGGACCAAACACCTTCACACAGACATGCATTAAGACCAAATACCAATGTCGGTAAAATAGAAATAAATCATTTAGAACAAAATCCCAAAGATACCTTTGAAAGGAATGAAAAATATTGGGCTGACAGCAGTAAAGTGCTCACTGCCCAGCACAATGGCCTGAGCCTAACCCCTTGGTCCACTTGTGGGAGGAGGATCAGTCTGCAAATTGTCCTCTGACCTAATGTGAAAAAAAAAAAAAAAATCCAGAGTTAAAGGGTGCTTTGTAGTAGGAGTAGAGTTTGCCAGCACATCACCCTGCATGGAGACCTCGTCACTGCACTCAAGCTTCATCCAGGCCTTTGAGTGGCCATCTACCTCTGGTGTCCTGCTGGGTCTGTGTCTGCTGAAGTTTCTGGCCTGGTTCTTTCCTTCCCCTCTGGGAAGTTTCTGGGCCTTCACCCTACAAAATGTATTTATGAACAATTCCAGGCTGATACCAAATAAATACCTTGTATTTCATATCCATGTAATCTAAGATATGCTGGCTTCTGTCTCAGGAAGTGACCACAGGAGGAGACCCACCCACTGCAGCGCCAGAGCAGTTCCTACATCTAAAGTGCTTTCCTGCACTGAGCCTGAGCACACTGCACATCCTAATGTATGCAGTCAGGGAGCCTGTTCCTCTGTGCTAAAGAGCCAGGTGCTGGAAGTCCCAGGCACCCAGCAGCATCAGCCATAAAAGTGGACTTGGGGAGTGGTTTGGAGAGACCCAGCTGCCTTGGAAGCCTCAGTTAGAAAAGTCACGGATTGAATGGTGTAAGGTGGTAATGTCTCCAGCACTGTTATGCAGAGCATTCTCATCCAGGCAGCTCCTGTGAGATGCAGGCTTTCTGAAGGATCCCATGATGTTTGTGGGGGAGGGGAGTAGATTCAGGAAGCAGGTAGGGTAGTGACTACATCTTGGAAATCAATGGCTGCTAAACGCAGACTAGCCCATTCACTATTTTAAATATGAACTGGTGTAAAATTGGAGAATTTTCTTTTTTTTTAATTCAATTTTTTTATTACCTAGCTTACTTTTTTCTTATTTTACATTCCCTCTCCCTCTCATGCCCCCCACCATCCCCCTCATGCCATCCCCTATCCACTCCCCAGCCTATCCACTCCCCAGGGAGGGTGAGGCCTTCCAGGAGGGAGCATCAAAATCTGTCAAGAGATCTGGGGTAGGGCCTAGGCTAAGGGAGTATCCCTCCACAGGGAATGGGCTCCTGAAGTCCATTTGTGCACCAGGGATACATCCTGGTTAAATGGAGAATTTTCAATTTAAGGGTTGATAAATAATCAGGTTAACATCTAGCTCAATAACAAATACGGTTTGGAATTGCATCTGGTAGCAGTGGTATATACTACAAGGATTGGAGTTTTTTGGGTTGATTCTTCCCCCGCCCGCCCTCCCAGATGTATTTATGCAGTCTTCTGTCTGCATTTGTGCCTCCAGGCCAGAAGAGGGCACCAGATCTCATTACAGATGGTTGTGAGCCACCATGTGGTTCCTAGGAATTGAGCTCAAGGCCCCTGGAAGAGCAACTAGTGCTCTTAACCTCAGAGCCATCTCTCTAGCCTCTGCTTTTGGGTTTCTGGATGCCATGTCACAATGTTTGACAAAATTAGAGCCATTTCCTAGGCAATGTGCCTGTTATCCTAGCACTCAGGGACACAAGATGATGACAGCCTGAGCTATATAACAAAAAGGGGGTCAGGCTCTCTAGGAAGACAGCTCAGTGGATAGAGCATTTGCACAAGTAGAGAAACCTGAGTTCAAATCTGTAGCACCTCCATAAGTGGGATGGCATGCCTGCCTGTGGCTCCAGGTTCAATGGGAAGACCGTTTAAAGGGAATTCACTGGGGGAGTGATAGGTGATCCTCTCCAGGCCTTGCATGTGTGTCCACATGCAGTCACAAGGTGGTATGACTAACCAGTTCATCGGAGACTGAGACAGGAGACTTGCTTTGAGCTCAAGGTCATTCTGGAGTTAATGAGTTCTAATCTCAAAAACAAATTGTGAACAGAGAACTAATGCTTTTTGTTAGCAGAGCACACAGGCTTGGATTGCTACCCTCTCTGTCCTCTTTCTGGAAAGCAGGGTTTGGTGGGATCCGATTTAAAATGAACAATGTTTGGATATGGTTAGCTCATGCCTGTAGTTCCAGGGCGGCCAACACAGGAGAACTGCTGCAAGTTCTAAATCAGCCTGGGCTAAAGAGTGAGGTTCTGTCTAGGGCAAAACCAGGCCTCAGATGTTCTACTGGTAACAGTGATTGCCCTGCAAGCTTGGGAACCTGAGTTCAAATCCCCAGAACCCACATAAAAAGGTGAGCGTGATTTTGTGTGCCTATAACCCCAACCCTGGGAAAGTAGAGACATGCACAGTAAACATTTCAATTTAGTAAGAAGTCCTGTGTGAAGGCAGTAAGTCAGATCTCCTAAGACTTCCTACTCAGATCTCTGTACATACTGCATGGTGCACTTACCACACTCGTGTGCATGTAATAAGAGCACAAATTCGCTTTTATATAGTTTACTTTTCATTAGTTCAAATCATATGAATTCTGTGTCCAATGGCCTATGCCGGGAGGTTGCTTCGGGGATTTAGCACAGACCATCCTACTGTTTCCATGGGCCAGAGCGAGTACAACATGGTTTTACACAGTTTTTCTTCAGGATCTTGTATAGTATCCTCACTGGTTCATAGTGTCTCTGGTGCACTGAAAATAGTTGCCAATTATTCTGTCATTTGAAAGGTGTCCTTTTTAAGGGGAGAAAAAAAATAATAAAAGTCAGTGTTTCTCTGTCTTGCCAGTCAGCTCTGTCCTGCCAGCTGGCTCCCAAATAACCACACAGACTTATTAGTGATTATAAATTCTCCATTAATAGCTTAGGCTTGTTAATACCTAGCTCTTACATCTTAAATTAACCCATTTTTATGTACACTCTGTCATGTAGTGGGACTTGTTTTTTTTTTTTTTCAGCCCAGCATATTCATCTGCTTCCTCTATATCTGGCTGGCAACTCCTGAAACTCTGCCCTTCTTCCCAGTATCCCCAGTTTGGCTCTCCCAGCTAACCTCTTCCTGCCTACTCTTGCCCAGTCAGCCTTTTATTAAGCCAATCAGAAGGCACCTTGGCAAAGACATCTTCACAATACAAAAAGATTATTCCCTAACATATAAGTTTCAAAGCAAACCGTTTTACATGCTTGGGTACATCACAGTTGGGTTGTGAAGTAGTTTTGTAAGCAGATATTTACAGGCTGAGGATACAGGTAATAGCAATGTAATACTTAGCCCAGGTGAGGTCCTGTGTGCATCTACTAAGGGCTGCAGTCTCTGCTCTTGGGGAGTTGCTGTCCTGCATAAAAACAAAGCTTGAACCAGCATAGTAGTACATGCTTTGAATCCCAACACTCAGGAAGGCAAGCCTGGGCACTAGGGCTGTTATAAACAGATACCCTGTCTTGAAAAACAAAACCAGAAAGCTTGGGGTTCACACTATACTTTGAATTGTAACTTACATTGTCTAAACTTTAGCATAGGCTCATGTGTCCCCTTCCTGTCCAACACACTTTTGTTTTTAGCACCTACACTATGTAAGATGCCACAGGCATATCTTGTACATTCCCTGCCCGGGAATCGGGGCCTGACACCTGGTGAGGGTGATTTCAGAGACCAAGGTCTCAGTGATCTTATTGCTCTTGGGCTGTCTCAGCGTCCTGATTTGCTATCTTTACTATCCCTCTTTACTGAGGGAAAGGTCTTTCCACAGAAAACACAGGCCTCAACAACCAACTTGGGACCCTGGCAGTACTGTGATGGAGATCAGAGAGTGCTGTCTGGGCTGTGTGAGACCCTGGATATGAGGGGTGTGTGTGTGTGTGTGTGTGTGTGTGTGTGTGTATAAGAGATAGATTTCTAACACTTTTTTAAAAAACCTACATGGCAAGAAAATGACAGGAATAATATTTCTTCCCAGTATGATGGTTTAACTTTCCCTCATCTGGTAATATTCTGAGTCTTCTGAAGTCTTTGTTTGCTGCAGTGTCAAAATGTTACCCAGGGCTGGAGAGTCAGGTCAATGCACAGTGTTCCACAAGTCTGAGGACTAGACTTAACATCCCCCAGCACCCACAAAGCAGGTGTGGAAGCTTATCTGTAATCCTGTCTTCCGGGAGATGGGATTTCCAGGGCAAGATGATGAGCTGTGGGTTCGTGAACGGTCCCTGCCTCAGTACATACAGTGAGAGCCATCAGGAAGACTTCAATCTCTGACCGCCTCATACTATACATGAATTCTCAGACTTTCCTTGGGCTGCCACCTCTCAAAAAGATGACACATAAACTTAATTATAAATGCTTGCCTGTTAACTTAGGTACATTTTAACTAGCTCCTATTCATCTATATGTTGCCCCAAAGCTCATTTTCCTCATGTACATACTTCCCATCTTGTCCCGCGCTACCGTCTAGCCAGCAAGAACGATGCGGCACACTCAGGATCCTTCTGCAGTAAAGCTTTAATGCATCTTGAGAGGGAGAGCATAAGCTTACAGAGCGGAGACGCCAAACATCCAAAACCCAACCCTTATATAGGTTTACAACCTTCGCCTCGGACGTGTCACCTCCTGATTGGCTGCAGCCCATCGGCCCATATGACGCCACGGGAGAGGCAGAGGCCAAGGGAGGGAAAATCACCCTGCACCTGCGCACTGATTTGTTTACTCTCAACGCCAGCCGTATGCAGGCGCCATCTTGTAATGGAGAATGCAGGGACGGCTCCCTACACCATCTTGCTTGCTCTGCATCTCATGGCATCACCTCTGACTCTGCCCTTCTCCCCAGCATTCTCTTTGCCCCAAAATTCCTACCTAGCCATTGGCCAGTCAGCTCTTTATTAACCAATGAGAGTAATACACATTTACAGTGTACAAAGATTGTTCCACAGCATTTCCCTTTTGTCTAATTAAAAAGGAGGGTTTTAACTTTAACATAGTAAAACTATAACAAACAGTTATCAAGTAAGAATTACAGTTGCAATATCCAGTCCATTTGTATTTGGCAAAATTAGAGAAAATGCTCTATTATTTTTGTGAATTGAAAGTTTGATACCTAGCTTACCTATGATAACTAAGGACAACTTTAAATATAATTATTTAGTCTTTAACTCCATCAAAGACCCCCCCAAAGGGTGTAATGTTACTTAATGATAGGGACATCTGGCTTCCTGGACAGTTACCAAAAGTTCTTCTGTAGGGTTAGGGCATCCATCTTGGCCTACAGGCCTAGTATATCTGGCATACATTTTTGAAAAACAGACATGTCTCACTGTCAAGAAAAGCCTTATGTTATTAAAATATTTTAAATGCCATATTCTGTTGGTCTTTGAAGTTTTTGAAGACTATATATCTGTTTAACCTTGAAAACATACCTATTATGACTACAGTTTGATTATTAAAAAAGACTAACTACCAACCTGTATTTCTTAATTGTACATTATATTTTTAAATGAGCTGCATAAACACAATACCCCAGACAAGCGTAGAAACATATATACAGTATAACAAAAAAACTATAAATTTGTATCAATAAACCAAAATCCATGTCAATGTAAAACATTTTGAAATTAATAGTTGCTTTTTTTATTAATTTGATTCAATAATCTACCCTTTTATCTCATCATTTCTATATCATAACCCCTTGTTCCTTTAGGAAGAGATCTTTGAACTTAGGTTTTTTTCCTGACTATGACCAATAACAATTTATAACCAACCCCCTTTAATTGATGACAAACATCCATAACCCATCTTTTGGGAGTGTGAGTGTTATTTCTCTAGACTACTTTCTGTTTGTTGTCTGGGGGCATTGGCATCTTTGGGGTACCCTGAGAAAAATAAGGATAGGGTTAAGTCTTGGATGGAGTAGTCTGTGAGGCTGGATCATCTCAAGTCAGCAGACTTGAAACCTCTTCCTTATGTGGAACTCCAAGGAAACTGCAGCAGAGGTGCTCTGAGCTGTTGGATCACCTGGGTCATCCATTTTTATTGGTGTCTGGTCCCTTTAGTCTGAAAATGCATAAACTTTTAAAGGTAACATACATATCTGCATTAATATATGTATAGACTGTGCGTTGTATACAAGTTAGCCAAAGATGCTTTTTTGTTTTATGTTTGAGTATATAAAATAATACATCATGTGTCTTGTAGGTTTTCTAGATTTATTTCTTTATGTCTGTAGCGAGGATTTCCAGGGGGTCTTCCTCGAGCAAACCTGATTCTCTTTAACCTTGAATGAAACCATAGCCTTTCATTTTCTGTGGAAATAAAAGGATAACCTCTTCCCCCAAAGCAACACATCTTTTGACTTCCATTTTTAAGTCAAGACATTTTAATAATGTATTGGGTGGTTTAATCCAGCAGCCTTCGTAATCCAGTGGCTCTTCACAGTTATTGTTCCTTCATTAGCAATCAAAAAACTCTAACTATATAATAACATCAAGAATCCAGACTCCCAATGTATTTTCCCTTTGTGTGGCTTTTTTCATTTATATCACGTTATTCTTTCTTTAAAGGCTTTATTTTTTAACTATTTTTTATATCTGTCTAATACAGTTTCTCTTTTCTCTCCAAAGCCTATGTACATTTTTAAACACATTGTAACCTGTTTAGAGGTTTTTTGTTTTTTGTGTTTTTCCCCCCAAATCTGGATCTGCATATCTGTCTTCATGAACAGAACTTAACCCTGCCATGTGGCTTAGTTCATGGAGTGCTGGTGCAGCTCACTCTGGCGGGGCTCAGACTGACAGCTCAATCCCACAGGCAGTGGCTGGGAGATCCATCTCCATTCCACAGCCAGCATGAGAGACATGAGACTAGGAAGTTGTGTTTGGCTCTGTTTTTGTGTGCTTAGAATCTTTTTAAAGCTTTCTCAGGTCTGATGTGGATATAGATGCCAGACATTTGGGCACCATTTGTAGTTGGACTTTTCTTTGTGCTGCCAACTCACAAAAAACAACAAAGAATTATAAATGCTTGACCAATACCTTAGGCTTGTTTTAACTAGCTCTTATAATTTAAATTAGCTGATTTCTATTAATCTATGTGTTACCCTCACACATGTCTCATCCACATACTGCCCATCCTGCTCACTGTTGTAATTTTAAAAAGCAGCCAGAGAGAGAGAGAGAGAGAGAGAGAGAGAGAGAGAGAGAGAGAGAGAGAGGAAGATGCCATGTGACAGAGTTCAGGTGGAGAGGGTTTTTAATAGGGGGAAACCATCCTCCAGGGGCAGAAGTAGTGGGGGGAAAGAGGAAAGAGAGGTGGGGTAACAGGAGTTCAACCTTGTGTCTGAATCAGATAACTAAAAATTAAGTTTGTGTACTCTGAATGTATTTAACAAGTTCTGGTTCTTTAACTTCTCTGAGACATTTAAAATGTTTTAAGTTTTCTACAGTAAACCATGACCACTCCTAACATTGACCTTTGAAATCTCCAAAAGTATGATGGGCCCCACAATGACGATTCTACCTGGATTGTCATAACACTAGTGTTGTAATTTTTAAAAGCTTCGTCAGAGAGAACGATGCTATGCGACAGAGCTCATGAGGAGGTTTTTGTTTTTTTGTTTTTTTTTTAATTGGGGAAAGGGGAATTGGAAAATGGGGGAGGAGAAGGGGGAAACAGCCTCTGAAGACAGGAGAGGCAGAAGAGAGAGGGAGAGAGAGGAGATGGGGAGGGAGAGGGGAGGGGGAGACACAGAGAGAAATAGAGAAAGAGATTGGAGATGGGCAGGGCCCTTTTTTTTTCTTCGAGACAGGGTTTCTCTGTGTAGCTTTGGAGGCTGCCCTGGAACTCGAACTGTAGATCAGGCTGGCCTCGAACTCACAGAGATCTGCCTGCCTCTGGGATTAAAGGTGTGCGCCAAAGCCCGGCTGGGCAGGACCCTTTAAAAAGGGGATGTAGTAAACGTGTACTTGTGGTGCTTAGTGGCTACAGCTGAGGGTGTGTCCTGTCGTAACCCAAAACTCAGGGCAGTACAGATGCCTGAATACTAACAACCCCTAAGCTGACAAACACCGAGCAGAAATCAATTTTGGACTACAATTTACTTAAGACAATTTCAAGGCTGCTATGTGAGATGGTTGAGTCTCATGCACTACTCCAGCAGGGATGGTCTAGTCTTATGCACTATTCCAGCCAGGACTTCAAATAAGCCCTACACTTTCCCGTTACACCAAGAATGGCAAGAAATGTTACAGCTAGCTCTCCCAGAAATTGACTATTACCTCAATTTTCTCAGGGCCCTCTAGAGATGCCATAGCTCCACAGACAGGAGAAAACAATCTAGAAAACACAACACACACATTCCCAAGAGGAGGAGTAAGTGGGTGTTTTGTGGTCAATCAATGGGTCAAAGATATTTGTCATGATTTAGGAGGTTTGGTTACAATTTATTACTGATAAAGAAAGGCCAGAAAAAAAAGATTAGATTCAGAGATCTTGTTCTAAAACGAAAAGGATACAGAAATGATGGGATAAAAAGGGTATATTATGGAATCGACTGTTAAACTTAAAAAACCTACTAGTCTTAAATATTTTACATTGGTATGGATTTTTATATATTCATAAAATTTTTTTGTTTGTTTTGTTGTTGTTTGTTTGTTTTTTGAGACAGGGTTCCTGTGTAATAACCCTGGCTTTCCTGGAACTCACTTTGTAGATCAGGCTGGCCTCAAACTCACTGAGATCTGCTTACCTCTGCCGCCCAAGTGCTCGGAGCAAAGGTGTGTGCCATCATCATCTGGCTTTTTTTTAATTGATACAAACTTAAGGTTACTTTTGTTGTACTGTATATCTGTTTCTACTTTTGTTTAAGGTATTTTTGTATACTGGTGAAAATCTAAAGTTATTTTCATTAGAACATAATGTACTTGTGTGTTTCTACTCTTGTTTAAAGTAATTGTATGCATGAAGCTTAGTTAACAAAGTAATGTAAATGTCTAGCCCTTGAAAGCTAGTATTACAAACTATGTAAGATAATAAAGAAATGCAGGTTAGTAGTTAGTCACCTATAACAAACTAATAGTCAAGCTAGGAATATTTTCAAGGTCAAACAGAGATATATTTTTAGACAGGTTGTCTTCAAATACTTCAGAGATCTACAGAATATAGCATTTAAGATGTTTTAATAACATAAGGCAATGTCAATGAGACACATCTGCTCCTGGCAGCACCAATTTACTTCAGAGAAAATAGACATCAAAGAACCTCCATGTAGAGCTTGCTTTAAATGTTGCAAAGGTAGCCACTGGGCAAGAAACTGTCCTTGCCTCAACTGCTGACACTATGCTATCCAAACTGGGGGAGTAGGACACAAAGGATGTGACTGCCAAACTTTGCCAAGACAAGGAAGGTGAGTCCTTCAAAATTCCTGCTTCACAGAAAAGTTTGTCATATTCTAGGCCTCTAGGATGAAAATGGATGCCCCAAAGTCACAGAAGAACCATGGGTGACTGTCCAGTTAGTCAGCTCTTTCTGTTAACTTCTATAGTTTTGGAAGTATTTTCTGTTTACTCAAGTAATATTTTATCCTCCTTGGGTCTCTGATGGAGACTGAAGTATAGATATAGTTTTACAATTTTCCTTGTTACTAAATTCAGAAAAGAAACTTACAGAAGAGGTGTGAAGTGTGTAAGGTTGAAACACATAAGCTTAAATCATTTATCTAAAAAAAAATATTTTGAGGTTAAAAAAAGTTTTGGGTTGTTAATACAAGTTAGGATAGAAAGTGAATTAGCTACAAAACTAACCACCACCACCTGGCTAATTACAGACATTTTTATTTAATTTTATATAACAAAGTCCAATTAAATGAAAACAAATTTTTTTCACCCCACCTCCCCGCCCAATTACAGACTTTTTAACTCTTTGAGTTCAAGGCCAGCCTGTTTTACAGCTCATGTTCCAGGACAGCCAGAGCTACATAGAGAAACCCCTTCTTGGAAAACACACACACACACACACCAAAAATTAAAATTAAAAATAAAATACCCCAAAACTTGAAAGTTTATCAATAAAAGTAAAAAATAAAAATAAAAACTGAAAGTTTGGCCACATATGGTGGTGTGTGCCCTTAATCCAGCACTCAGGGATCAAAGGCAGAAGGATCTCTGTGAGTTCAGGGGTAGTCTGGTCTACATATTTCCAGGACAGCCAGGGCTACAGAGAGAAACCCTCAAAAATAGAAACAAACCTGAAAGTCCAGCCTGCCACCAACTGTACACTCCCCTACTCCCAGCCTCCATGTTGTGGATATATGGGGACAGCTGGTCACACTAGGTGTCACTGAGCCTACTCACTGTCCCTAGCTACCCATCACAGGCTGTGCTGCTTTACTGACCAGCAAAGACAATTAACCTGTACAGGCACCGAGTAAGAATGGGAGGAAAGGGATGGTGTTTTTGGCACTTTCATTTTTTTTCAAGTTTTTGTTTCCGCTTTTTTTGAGACAAGATTTCTCTTTGTAGCCCCAGCCATCCTGGAACTCACTTTGTAAACCAGGCTGGCCTTAAACTCACAGACATCCTGCCTGCCCCTACCTTCCTAGTGCCATGCACCACCACACCAAGCTCACTTTTACTTTCTATTACACAGTGAAATCAAAACTAGGTCTGTTCTTTCTAGCAGACCCTGCAAGCAGAGTCCCCATCAGCTCAAATGCAATTGTTTTGCCTCTGGCATCAGGGAAGGGGAAGGACCTCCCTAGTCAGACTAAGGCCTGTAACCTGGGCCCTAGGTTCTGTTCCCCCAAAGACGTCTCTTGTAACAGTCACATTTTTCTTGCCTGAGGCCTGAACTGTAAACTCTCCATGATGAAAGATGCTGCAAAGATACTGCTGCTGGAACCCTGCTCTAGAACTGAGGGTGTGTCTCAGTGACAGAGACTTGCCTAGCAAGCTCAAGGCTGTAAAAACCCTATCCTTACAATGAGAGGAAAGTCTTGGCAGTCAAGAAGGCCTGAGGTAGCACTCTAGGTGGACATGGTGGGTCCTACTGCACTGAGTCATGCTGGCACCCAGGTGGCAGGCTCTCTGGCTGATGGCATATGACCTCCGTGGGACAGCATCATAAAGTAAATGTCGCTCTGTAAAACTCCATTGGTTCTTACATACTAGTTCACAAACCTTTTACTTCCCGTTGCACCCGGGGCCTCATGCGGGCTGGGTCATGCACAGCTACACTCTGACTCTAGTTTGTAGTCCTTTGTCCAAAACTACAGGGAGCACATTTATTTCAGAATGTTATATTTTTATTTATTTATTGGGGTTTATGTGTGCATGTGTTTAGTTCAGAAGACATTTCGTCGAGTCCCTTCTCTCCTACCATACGGGTTTCTGGAGCTCCAACACAGGTTGACAGGCTTGCTAGCAAGCTCCTTTATCAGATGTGATAGCTCAGCTTGCCCCAGAATTCTGAATGTTGTGTCTTTCCCTTCACTCTTCTAGTGATTGAACCTAGGCCCTTTCTCATGCCAGATACATGTTCTACCACTGAATTATGTATATCCCCTTCCCTGGAATCAGAAGTTTAGAGAAAAAGTTTCAAAGTTGATAACTGTGCCCAAAGGAGTTAGAACTATTGCCACCAGTAAACAGAGGGATGTGTGAAGGGGAGAAAGAGGCTGTTCAGGGATGTTGTCTATTTTGGCATCAGGAATATCACAAAGAATAACGGAAAATTCTTGGGGACAAGTACTATGGACCCTTTTCCCCAGCCTCCATTTTTTTCCACTTAGGTAGATATGAACTGTCAATTCTGTTACCATCCATCCCAGCTCCAGATTGAGAGTCACTGTCCAGTATTCTGGCTGGAAACCAGGAAAATTAAATAACTACCCTCTCCAGCACCACCCACACTGCACACTCTGAAGGAATCCAAGCCCAATACTGCAACCAGTTAGCAACCAGTTTCTTTCTTGGAAAGAAAAAGAGCAACTTGATCAAAAACAAAAAACCTCTTCCTACCAGTCTATCAAGATTTATTCTTCAAAGCTCTCCTGGCTAATGTGCACTATCCTCTGAGTAAGATGGTAAATGTCATTTCATGCTCAGCCTTGTGACCACAACAGTGCTCTGGGCAGGACCGTAGTCAGTGGTCAGTTGCTCCAACTTTCTCTATCCTTATGTTAGATACTCCAAAGTCACCTCTTCTTTCCTATACAAATGAGAAGTTTTAGTCCAAGAGACTTGCATGCCATACATCTCCAAATTGACGGTTAGGGAAGATAAAGAACAGTTATTGCCTTAGCAACAGGCTATGAACTCGGCAAAGCTTGCTGTATGTCAAGTTAAATATAACTTAGCTTTTGTTAAAAGCTAGGTATGATACAATGATGTTTCCAGGGTTTTTTTTTTTTTTAATCTTTGTGTTTGTGGCTCCCCCACCCTACCCCTTGTAGACAGGGTTTCCCTACATATCCCTGGCTGTCCTGAAACTCACTATGTAGACCATGCTACCCTTGAACTCAGAGAGACCTGCCTGCTTTTGTCTTCTGAGTGCTGGTATCAAGGGGGGGGGGCATGCTACCACACCAGGTTGCAAATACTTTCTTGAGAGTTACAACTTCGGTTTTTGGCAAGTACATGGTTGTGTGTTCCTTACATTTTTGTTTTACCATTCTGCTTTCTTGTAAATGCAGTAATATACTTTTACTTTTAGGTATAAATCTGTGGAGATGCCTCCCAATTCTGATTGGAATCATTCCGCATGAGATAGGACTTGCCTGTCTACATAGTAAGTTCCAGGCCAGACAGGACTACATAGAGAGATCTTGTCTCAAGCACGCACACCACATGTAGAAAGTTTTCAAGTGTATCAATACATTAAAGTGGTATCTTAGGTTTCTTCTGCTGTGAAGAGCCACCATGGCCAGAGCAACTCTTATAAAGAAAGCATTTAAATGAGGTGGCAGTTCATAGTTTCAGAGGTTCAGTAAATTGTCATCATGGTGGGGAGCATGTTGGCATGCAGGCAGACATGGTACTGCAGAAGTTGAGTCCAGCACCTTATAGGCAACAGGAAGTTGACTGATACACTGAGGTAAGCTTGAGCAAAGAGATCTGATTGCCTGCCTCCACAGTGACACACTTGTTCCAACAAGGTCACACCTCCTAATAGTACTGCTCCTTTTGGGGTCCATTTCCTTTCAAACCTCCACAAATGGGATCCGGGACAGGTGTCTCATTGGTTTAGGTCCCTTGTTATTATAGAGGACTTCAGTTTGGTTCCCAGCTGTTTACAATGGACCATAACTCAATTCCCAGTGGTGCAGGCAATTCCCAGATACCTGTACAGGCAATTCCCAGACACCTGCACACACCTGATACACCTACAAAGAGGCATATATACATATACAAGAGTAAAAACATTTTAAAGAGAGGGTTTAAAAAGAAATAGATTAAGAAAACAGAATCCCTCAAAATGACTAAAATTCCTCTTTTAGTATTTCAAAAACTTTTTCTCATACGATATCATGTTTTCCCTTCCTCCTGTTCCTCATAAATCCAACTCACATCTCCCCATAAATCCCTTTAGAAGCATCTGAATATAACACCAATGTTCGGGGAATTGGTGATGTCACCAATGTTGATACTCAACAGTGTGGAATTTTTAACGCTGGGGAACTTTTGGTGTTGGCCACTAGGCCCGAGGCCAGTGGCCTGGAAGTGTGTTTAATTGGTTTCCTAAATAAGCTCTTAGATTGACCTGCAGTTGAGTGGTCTGCTGTGGTGAGCTTCAGTGCAATGCATGCATCAATTCCTATCTCCATATCCACAAGACACCGGCTACATGCTGTATCTTTCCAAACTGTCTTTGAAGAATTACACCTACAATCTTTCCTTTCCTTCCCTTTCTGTATTTCGATCCGATCTTGTGCATTCCACACTGGACTCGAGCCGGTTACGTACCCAAAATAAACTTGAAATTTTAATCCTCTTGGCCTCCCGCCTACTGAGTACTAGCATTTCAAGCCTGCGCCATCACAAAGCCTGTGTCTTTGTGAGGTGGCGAAATGACTCAAACACCCCTAACCACTGAACTATTTCTCCAGTCCCAAGAATGACAGCTTTCAACAGCTGCCTGAATAGGCGGATCCCAACGTGAAGTGCTAATTCAAAGGCAACTCTTTTCTCCTAAGCTCGTGTGTTCTTTAGTGGGGGTAACTGCACGCAGAACAGGAAGCTCGGGCAGTCTGGTTCACAATGGAGAAAAGCATCTTCTAGTCCTTGGCCACTACAGTGCCATCCCGTGTAAACTCGGGATCGTGGCTGGGGTTTAGTCCAGCGCAGTATTCCAAGGCTTGAGGAAGGCTGGAACCCCAAACCCGAAGGACCCTGGGAAGGCGACAATGGGATGCGCAAGCCAACCAGCCAGGAAGCGCTCGGCCGCGCTCCGCCCCGCGCCGCCCGCCGTCCCCGAGCGCCCTCTCGCGCCCCCATGCGCCCGCCCGGGACCCACGTCGAGGGAGCGCGCGGGGGGCGGGGCCGGCGCGGGGACGCGCGCGCGAGGCCGCGGGCAGGGGGGCGGGGCGGCAGAGCTCGGTGCCCGGCCTGGAGGACAGCGGTGTCGGAGTCGGCGGTCGGCGGCGGCGGCAACGCTGAAAGGCAGTCCGGGACGCGGGCGCCGGGTCGCTGGAGCTCAGAGGTAACGCGGGACGGGCCAGGAGCGCGGGAAGTGGGCGCAGGCCCCGGGCGCGAGTGGCGGAGGCCGCCGGCCTGGGCGCTGACGCCGCCGCTGCCCAGGCGCAGGGGGCGGGGCGCGGGGCCCGGGAGCCGGTGCCTTTTGTCCGCCCACCGCGGCCGCTGCGCCCTCTCGCGTCGCGCCTGCCGCTTGGCCCCTGCCCCAGCCGCGCAGGCCTCCGGGACCCCGTGGCGCGCGCTCCCGCCCTTGTTTTGTTTGGATTTGGGGAGGAGGGGCAGCTCTTCGCTGGTCGTGCCCCCCCCCGTGTCTCAGCGCGCATGCGCCGGTGTGCGCAGGCGTGCGCCGCGGCGCCCTATTGGCTGCGGACTCGCGCATGCTCTGAGGCCCGTGGCCCGACTTCCGCCGCGCCCTCCCCTCAGCCTACTCTCAACGGTCTTCAAGCCGGTTCGAAAGATGCCGGCGGTAGTGATTGGCTGCGGCGGCCCGCCCCTTCGGGTTCTGCGCCCCCGCCGCGGCCGCGGCCGCCATTACGGAGTTCCCAGTGGTGAGTGTTCGGAGCTGAGGCCCTGCGGGGCGCTGCCGAGTCTCCGAAGATGGGGTGGCCGAGCGGTGGCTACGTCGAGCCACCGCCGCCGCCCGTCAGCAGCCCCGCGCCCGTCTCGGCTCCTGCTCCCCCCGCTCTGCCGCGTGGTTGCTCGCGCCTTTGTCCTCGCTGCTCCTCCGGGCGATGCTCAGCCTCTGTGGGCGCTGTCGCTTTGCTGCCGCCGCCGCCGCTGCCATGACGGCCTTGCGCTTCCGTGTTCCCGCGTGCCTACAGCTCCTCCAGCCCCCGTTGCAGATAGGATTGTCAGTGTCAGCCGTCTGGTGCCCAGGCCCGAGTTGATCCAGACTTAACCATTCTTAACGCCCTTGAAGCTAAACCCTCCCGCACTGCCTGGAATGCTCATCACTTCTCCCGTGGTTTCTTACTGCACTTCTCCGATTGTCCATTGCTTTGGAAAGCGAGTCTTTTATTAAACCTGGGACCTTATACCCAAGCATCTTAGAGTGACAAGAAACGTAGCTAGAGAGTCATTCTACACTAGGTTTTAGCCGAAAGGCCTAGAAGCGATTGGAAATATGTAAACAAAATTTTAGTTTCAGGCATACAACTGGTACAGGTTTTTTGTTATTGTTTTCCGAGGCAGGGTTTCTTTGTATTGCTTTGGAGCCTGTCTTAGAACAAGCAAAGTCTGTAGACCAGGCTGGCCTCGAACTCAGAGATCTGCCTGCCTCTGTCTCCCGAGTGCTGGGATCAAAGGTGTGTGTCGCCAACACCCGGCTTCTGTTACAAGGTTTTAAAAACGTTATGCCTCTTTCCGTTGCAAAGCTTGTTTCAAATTTTGTTTTTGAGGTGGTCTCCCTCTGTAGCCCCTGCAACCTTGGGACTCAACTGTGACCCTCCTGTATCAGCCTCCTCAGTGCGAGTGCTGGGGGGATTGCTGAGAACTGTCACCTCAGCGTTCATGACTAACAGCTTAAAGCTTGGGGTTTTGGCCTTAGTTTTCAAATTTACTTGGGAGATGGACAACTGGAAGTTGACTAGGAAGTCACTGAAGCTTATGTCGATGCAAGCCTTAACTCCAGCGTGTGGAGCTATGTATTATCAGCTTCTGTGCCCAGCCAAGATAGACATCACTTGATGCCGATTAATGAGATGGGAAAGTTGCCAGCAGTTGTAATGCTTTGTCTAAGTGTAGTGAGAAAACTCAAACTGGGAGCTGTTTGAGCTATTTAGTGGTCTCTATTACTGGTATTAGAAAATTCTAAAGGATAGCAGTAGTTTGAAACATGTTGAAGCCCCATATTCTTCTTTCTAATGGAATAAACTATAACCATGGAATTTGACTTTCTATTCCTGCAAGGCCTTCATTGCCTATAATAAAACAAACAGACATTTCCCTTGTCAAAAGTAAATCTGTGTTACTATTCTAACACTTAACTAAAAAGAACCCAAAAACTTGTGGGCACAAGAGAACTTTATAAGCCACAGGTGAAAGTATGTTTGGTTTCTACACCGTATGAATGCATGTTAAAAAAATTTTTCTTTCATTCCTTAACAAATATTTTTTTAAACTCCCATTCTGACGCAGACTGCTATGTTTTAGCTACTCAGTTTGGATTGTTTGTTTGCTTGTCTTGGGACTTGCTCAGTAGACAAGTCTGGCTTCAAAGTCTCACCTGTCTCTAACGCCTGGTTTCCCAATTTTTAATGTGGGGAAAAACTCAAGTTAACTAATTCCTGCCTTTAAGAATTCCCAGTTATGGGCTGAAGGGATGACTCAGTGGTTAAGACCACTGGCTTCTCTTATAGAGGTCCAGTTCAATTCCCAGCAACCATGTGGTGGCTCACAAACATCCATAATGAGATCTGGTGCCCTCTTCTGGCCTTCAGGTATACATGCAGACAGAACACTGTACATAGTAAATAAATCTTTAAAAAAAAAAAAAAATCCCCAATTTTTCACCAAATCTTCGAACAGTGACAGTGAAGATGTGAGGCTGTCTGCTGCTGTGTAGTACAGATTTCAAGGCAGCCACCATGTTTGGCGGCAGCAGCCTGAGAAGGGAAAGGCCACTAGAGGAGAAGAAAGGAAAACCTACTGGCCGGGTCACTGGACCCAGTTGAGGGTAGATCCTGCCCATGCTGGTGGCTCAAAGCCACAGACAAAGTCTTTAACATGAATTTTTACCCCAAAAGTTGGTCACCAGATTAGCACAAATTCTAAAGGGTATTAATAATAAAAACCCAGAGACAGATATTGGGGTTAAAACAAAAGATCAGAGAAGCAAAGCAGCCAGCCACTAGAGAGTTCTCACCTCTGCCAATGCTAAGACCAAAAGGGTGATCCCGTTCTCAGACTGTTATCTGTCCCTGAGCTCCTGCCTCCTCCTGCCGTAATTCCTATGTTTGCCCAGCCATATCATTCCTGTCTCCACCTCCCTAGTGCTGGGATCACCTTTGTATGAGCTCTGTTTTTCTTTTAGATTGGATCAATTTTGTGTAGTTTAGGGTGGTCCACCTCTGTCTCCTGAGTGCTGGGATTAAAGGTATATATCACCGCTGCCTGGACTCTAACGTTAACTAGCATGGGCTAGCTTTATTTGTTAATCACAAACAAAAATCACCACAAATACTACTTTTTGCATTGAAATCCCCATGCAAACAGCCTAAGTAATGTCCTTTGCCATCTTGACCTTAATTTTTTTTCTTTAAAGGAGTTTCACATGGACCGGTTTTCTCTGTGTAGCCCTGGCTGTCCTAGCTGTCCTGGAACTCACTTTGTAGACCAGGCTGGTCTCAAACTTAGAGATCGCTCTGCCTCTGCCTCCTTTATCCCCATAATTTTGGGATTAAATGAATGTATCACCATAGCCAACATGCTTTGGGCTGTTAAGAATTTTAAATATTTGTAAATATTTCTAATTCACTGTTGTCAATAAGCTTTTTGTATGCACTCCTGATCATCCTATCTCAGCCTCCCATTGTGCTGAATTTACAGTTGAGTGCATTGTTCTAGCTTGCATTCTTTCAGCTGTCTTTTCAACTAATAGAGAAGTCTGTAATTACCACCCGTTTTTACAGAAGATTTTTCTCCAACTGAAAGCATTCTGTTTAATGTTTTAAAAATTAACCCTAGTTTGTTGTGGCCTGGGACTATTACATGACAGGATAAAAAGTCTTAGGTTTCTAAAAAAAAAAAAAAGTTAGAGATTAAAGTAGAAATTAATTATTTATTTTTGTTAATTGCTTATTAGCACAGAGGCCTAATCATGTAAATAGCCATTTTCCTCTACTAAGGAATTTTTATTATAGGATATGAGGGTTCTAGATTAGAATTATGTGTACATATCTGTGCGTGTGTGGATGCCATAGGTCACAGACAGGAATCTTCCTCAATTGCTTTCCATCTTATTATGTTTTGACCTTTTATCCTGTCATGTAATAGTCCCAGGCCACACTCACACTGAACCTGGACCTCACCATTTCATTGGCTGGCTGTTGAGCTTTGGGGATCTGCCTGTTTGCATACCCAGTGCTGGGGTTACAGATGGGTACCAAACATTCAGCTTCTATGTGTGTATTGGAGATCTGAACTCAGATCTTATGCTTTCATGACACTGAACCATTCCCCTGCCCACATTAGTGGTTTTTTTTTTGTTTGTTTGTTTGTTTTCTTTTTCTTTTTAAAGGCACAGGAGTGTTACAATCAGGTAAATTTGGGTGACTACATGAGGTTTATTTGTAATTTTTGCTTGTTTGCTTGCTTGTTTGTTCATTTGTTAAGAGAGGATCTCAGTTTTTAATTCACATTGGTCTAAAATTCAGAATTCAATGTGTATCCCCTACTCCCTCAACTTGCTGAGTTGTAGGATTTCTGGTGTGTGCCACCATGCCTGACTTTGAAGATACTGATTATGATTTTTTTTTTTTTTTTTTTTTTTTTTAAGACAGGGTTTTTCTGTGTAGCTTTGGAACCTGTCTTGGAATTTGTTCTGTAGACCAGGCTGACCTCAGACTTACAGAGATCCACCTGCCTCTGCCTCCTGAGTGCTGGGACTAAAGGTGTGTACACCACACTGCTTAGCTATTCTCTTTTTTACTACATGCATTTGCTTATGTTACACTAGGTGGTCTTGGGTACCCTGTTTGTATAGGTGGTGATCTAAACTCATCTCCCTGGCACTGGAGATTCTTCAGTGTCTGGTCTTCAGTGTTAATTTTACCCTTCAGTTTTCCTTTAGTGAGGGGGAAATTTTTACTCTCTAATGGGGATAGAGTTAAAGATTACAGGTTTTTGTTGTTTGTTTTGATTTTTTGAGACAGGATTTCTCTGTGCAGCTTTGTAGACCAGGCTGTTTTCAAACTCACAGAGATCCACCTGCCTCTGCCTCGCAAGCGCTGGGACTAAAGGTGTGCGCCACTACCACCCTACTACAGTTAATTTTCTTGACGCCATGTGAATGATAACAGCAAAAGTCATCTTTACTGAACTGATACTTGGCTAGATCTGTCCTTAGTCTCCTTCCTAAGTTCCAGACAGATGGCAAGAGGGTTGGAGTCAGGTTCCTCAGCCCCCTCTGTCTTTGCTGCCTTTGTTCCTATGGAAATTGCAAAGCTGCTGTGGCTTAATGCATTCATCTTAGTCATTGCTTTACATTGTTAATATGTTAATAATGTCTTTTTTAGTAATAACTAAGTCAACTGTAATTTAAAGTTTTAGTTATATTTATTCCCTTTAGAATACTAAATTTAAACGTTTTAGTTTAATTTTGTTTCTGTTGATCTTCACACCAAATCTTTTCTGTGCTTTAGGTTGACTCTTCACACTGAAGCCATTAGGAAAAACCCTTGTGATTAACAGCAGAGGCTTCAGAGTGTCACCAGTATTCAGGCCTAGAAATTGTTTTAAATGGCGACTGATATGTCTCAAGGTGAACTCGTCCATCCTAAGCCACTCCCACTTATAGTAGGAGCTCAGCTGATCCACATGGACAAGTTAGGTGAGGTAGGGGCTGATGTATTCTTGAAGCTCACTCTTGGATCAATCCCTGACTTCAGGCTCAGTTGGGTTCTTCATAGATACAGAGTTTTTTCATTTTCCCCTTCCCCTCAAATTCTTTATAAAACTTTCAACCTTCTAAATTGATTAAAGATTACCTATAACTGTTTCCCTTTGAAATTCTATCTAAAATAAAATATTTTGAATATTTTTGAAATGTTTCACTTAAAAAAAAAAAACTTGTTAAAACTAATTTGCATCAGATCCTAGAGTCGACTTGAAGAATTCTCCTACATCTTTGATACCCAGTTAGGTCCCTTGAGAGAGAAAGAAAAGAACTTTTATCCTGTGTGATTATGGGCATTTGTTTTCTTAGAAGGCAGAGGATAGCAACATGCCAATACGTCGAGCTGTGAATTCTACCAGGGAAACTCCGCCCAAAAGCAAGCTTGCTGAAGGGGAGGAAAAAAAGCCAGGTAAAGTAAAGCAGCCACTATTTAAAAGGCAGAACACTCCAATTTGAAGTATTCCATAAATCTTTTTGAACTTAATTATTCTCATGTTCATAATGAACTGTTAAAAAGCATTTGAAAAGAGAAATAGTAGATATCAGTATGCCATGCTGTACCATCTGGGTAGAGTGCATTTTCTGGCCTGGAGAGATGGCTCAGCAGTTAAGAGCTCTGGCTGTTCTTCCAGAGGAACTGGTTTCAATTCCCAGCACCCACATGGCAGCTCATAACTGTCTATAAATCCAGTTCCAGAAGATCAGGCATCCTCACACAGATAGACATGCAGGCACATGCAATGCACACAGAACAAACAGGGTGTTTTCAGTTTGAAGGCTTTTGGAATGTAAAATATAATGTTGTTGGAATTAAAACAAAAATGAGGAGCAATTAGTGTGACATAGGGAAACACATGGGCTATAAGACTAGGTATAACTGTGTCAGTGGAGAGGATGTGAGCCAGTCAGATAGGCGTGCAAGTAGAGGGCAGTGAACAAGATCCATCAGCCTGGAGAAATGGTGCTCCTTCATGCTGTTTCTAGTCTCCCTGTTACTCTGTCAGGTGTTCTTTTTCCCTTTCCTTTTTCCTTCTCCCTTGCATATCTTGGGTTTGCAGAAATGAGCACATAATTCTCTCCCTGTGTGGGCTCTTTTTGAACCTGGATTTTGTCTCAAAATTCTTAAGTGCTGTACCCAGTTTAGATAATAGGGAATGTGAGAGTCAGAGTTTAAAAGTAATGTGGGTAGGTAAGTTGATTACCATTGCATCGCTGACAGCATCACTTTACAAGCTGTGTGGCAGAATGATCTAAGATTGAAAGGTTGCTTTGAATTTGAGGCCAGTCAGGGCTATATAGCATGACACTATCCCAAAAAACACTACCCCCCCCCCAAAAAAAAAAAAAAAAAACTCTTACATTCTGGCTCACTGATAACAAGTAACTGGTTCAGGTTCCATCATGAATTTTCAGAAATTCTATCCAAATTTTCAGCTCTACTTCTTTTAAAACTTTTTATTTTTTCTTTTTTGAGGCAGAGCTTGGGCTTGACACAGCAATCCTAGGAACTTGCTGGGCAGACAAGTGTGGCCTTGGAACTCCTATCCTCACCTCTGCCCAGTTGATGCAGTGAACCCTTGACCAGACAACTCAGATGACTTAACGAGATAGAAGAGAGTGCAGGGCAGGGGTAGTGCAATGGTGCCACTCATGCTCCATAGCTGTACGAGTTACTGTAGAAAGCATCTGTCAATTTGAACACTTGGTAGGTCTGTTAAGGACATATTTTGACAAGTATTGACTACTGGTGGGCTGGGGGTTCTGTGTTTTAGAACCAGATGGAAGTTCAGAGGAATCTATCTCTACTGTGGAAGAACAGGAGAATGAAACACCGCCTGCTACATCTAGTGAGCCGGAACAGCCCAAGGGGGAACCTGAGAGTGAAGAGAAGGAAGAGAACAAAACTTCTGAGGAACCCAAAAAGGAGTAAGGGACTCTGCTTTACTGCTGTTTATAGTTGAAGCTGTGTGGAGATTGCACATCAGCCATTTGTGCTGAGCATTTACTATTTGGGTTTGCTGTTTTAAATAACTATTTGAAAAGGTATTAGTGGGCACTTTTATGCCTTTTAGAGTTTGTAGTGGTTAGTTAGCATGGTAGTCTGAGTGTTTCCTGTTTGCTTTGGAGTCTGTGTTTGTGCGTAGAATTCATTTAAAGGGACATTTGATACTTTTTAAGCTTTGATGGAATTTCAGTAAGAAATGATAAATAACTATAAAAACCTGACTTGAAAGACACTTGACCATTTGTTCCTACCTCTGTACCAGCAGTGAGCTGTTTCTATGTGCTTGTTAGATTACTCAGTTTCATCATTTCAAAAGCAACATAAGCTCTGTATCTGGTGACTGAGCTCTGTGGGTAAGATTTGGAGGTGATTTATATCTGTGTACAATGGTGGTAGTTGTTTGAGTTGTTTGGTTCTTTTCTTGGGCAAGGAGGGGACAGACATATTTTAAGCATGTCTCACTATGTATCCCTGGCTAACTTAGAACTCACCACTATGTAAACCAGGTGGTGGTGGCACATGCCTTTAATCCCAGCACTTAAGAGGCAGAGGCAAGAGGTTATTATTGAGTTGGAGGCCAGCTTGATCTACAAAGTGAGTTCTAGGGACTGTTACACAGAGAAACCCTGTCTCAAAAATTAAAAAAACAGCAACAACAAAAGAACTCACAGTGGAAGCTATGCTGGCTTCAAACTTGCAGTGATGACTCTCATGCATCTCCATTTTAAGTGCCGAGTTACAGGTATTTGCTACCTTATACCTGGCTTTCTTCTAAAAGAAAAAAGTAGAGAGCAATCGAGGAAGACAGCCAACCTTAACCTTTGCTTCTGTGAGCACCCACATCACATGTACACAAAAACACAATTTCTTTTTAACTGCAATAGTAATAGTTACACTTTTCCCATGTACTACTCAGGAAATCTCTTAGCACCCTCCCCCCCCCCCTTTTATTTTTGCTTTGTTTGGGTTTTTGGTTTTTGGAGATTTCTCTGTAACACTCATGGCTGTTCTGGAACTCACTATGTAGAACAGGTTGGCCTCAACCTCACAGAGATCTGCCTCCCGAGTACTGTAAAAGGCATATACCACCAATGCCTGGCTAAGAAGAAATAACTATCCCCTTTCTTAAGAATAAGGTCTTTTTTATTGTGCTTTTTATTGGCTGTGCCATATTTTGTAGCATACTAATATTTCTGTTAGGTGAGTAACTAATCCTAGGTACCACTTAGAATGAATTTTAGATCATCTCTAGCCTTAAATTTTGTTATTCTTTACCTTGAAGGTAGTTGATGTTTTGCTGTTGAGGTAACTGAAACATCACATGCTAAAATCATATACTTAGGATTTTAAGATCTTTTCCCATATCCCATTACATCTGTTGTAGTGCTTATAATTTTTATTTTATATATATATGTATATATATGCATATATATTTAATTACTTATTTATATGTGTGGGTATTTTGTCTGCTTGTTTGTGCATGTGCATGCCTGGTGCCATGGAGGCTGTAGACAGTGCTGGGTCCCTTGGAAATGGAATTGCAGATGGCTGTGAGCCAATTAATGGGTACTGAAATCAAACTCAGGTCCTCTGGAAGAGCACCCAGTGCTCTTACCACTCAACTGTCTCTCCAGCTAGAATTTTCACTTCGTTTTTAGTGACAGTTAATGTATTGCTCTTTCCTGTGCCTACGAGAAACATCTTTCTAGCTCATACCTAAGAGAAACCTCTTTGATTCATTTGTAGTACCAGGAAGTTTTTACTATTTGTACATTTTTTTGCTTGTTTTATATGTCACCTCAGTGTAAATAAATTAAAATCTTTTTTCACCCAAGACAAGGTTTCATTTTGTAGCTGTGGCTGTCCTGGAACTTGCTACCTAACCTAGGCTAGTTTAGCTTTGAACCCATAGTCACTGTGTTTCCTGAATGCTCCCTATACCTGGCTCTTTTTTTTCCTTCATGATTGCCCTTTGGTATTAGAGGGCCATTTTTTCTAACACGCCTACAGTACCAAGAACTGTAGGTGCTTAAGTCTTTTCTATAATTTGGTTTAGTGTTACATGTAACTTGGGTGTATCTTCCTGTATATTCTGATACCTAATACACTGTGAGTGCTTTGTATGTGCTGTGCTATGTTACTTAGGACTAATGATAGGAAAGAAAGTTGAGTGTTCAGTACAGATGCTGTTTCTCCTTAAAGTATATATAGTCTGTGAGTGGAAAATGCAGATGTGTGAGTTCAAAGTGTTGACTATGTCTCTGAAGGGTTCATCTTGCATAATGAAAACTCTTTGTTTTTAAGTGAGAAAGATCAGTCTAAAGAAAAGGAGAAGAAAGTGAAAAAAACGATACCTTCCTGGGCTACTCTTTCTGCCAGCCAGCTAGCCAGGGCCCAGAAACAAACACCAATGGCTTCTTCCCCACGGCCCAAGATGGATGCAATCCTAACTGAGGCCATTAAGGCAAGTTGTTATTTCAAGCAATCAACTCAGGTTTACCCTCTTCATCTTTCCTTATTGAAAACAGCTTATTTTGTCCAGACATCAGAAATCCTGCTTTGCTTCTTAAAGGATATTCATCACAGCAGGCACATGTTTTTCTACTATAATTGCATTTGATGAGCACCCTTTTTCCTCTGAGACAGGGTTTTTCTGTGTGGCCCTGCCTGTCCGGGAACTTGCTCTGTAGACCAGGCTGGTCTTGATCCACCTGCCTTGCTTCTAGAGTGGTGGTGGTGGGAGGGATTAAAGGCATGCCCCATCATTCCCTGAAAGCATATTTGTATTTTAAAACTGATGTTAAGGGGATGGAGAAATGGATCAGTGGTTAAGAGCACTTACTGCTCTTACAGAGGACCTGGGTTCAATTCCCAGCACCTGTATTGACTATCTGTAATTCAAGCTCCAGGGGCCAGATTCCCTTTGTGGGCACCTGTACATACATCACAGACACACATGTGCACATATAAGATAGAATCATTAGAAAACATGCAGAATTTTTACTAAAAATTATCTCTAGTTTTGTTTGTACAGTTGAGCATCTAATATATATCTATGATTTATATAGCACCTTCCTCTTCCCTCCCCTCCCTTTTTTCCTTCCTTCCTTTTTGGTTTATTGAGGCAGGGCTTCTCTGTGTATCAGCTCTGGCTGTCCAGGAACTTTCTCTGTAAGTGAGACTGGCCTTTAACTCAGAGAACTACCTGTGTCTGCCTCTTGGGTGCTGGGTCTAAAGGCATGCATCACACCTCTACCCAGTGATACTGCTTTGTTTCTTCACTAACCCTTTCTAAATATCGTAAAAATTAGCCTTCTTACATAGCATTGTGATTTCAATGTAATTCATTGGCTTTCATTAACATATGTGGCTCTCAGGTATTTTTGGAGGGTCAAGGTGGATTTCTTGATGAAGCACAAGATGATTGGCGTTAAACTTCCTTTATAAAGGATGACTTTGAACTTGTGATTCTTTTGCAAGATTAAAGGTTTTTGCTGCCATGACAATAAAGTTAGACCAAATGAAAGTTAGTGTAATCTTTTTGTTTTTGTTTTTCAAGACAGGGTTTCTCTGTATTGCTTTGGAGCCTGTCCTGGAACTAGCTCTGTAGACCAGGCTGGCTTTGAACTCATAGAGATCAGCCTGCCTCTGCCTCCCAAGTGCTGGGACTAAAGGTGTGCCAACACCCAGCAAGTTAGTCTAATCTTATACTATGTTTATTATGTAACTCTTCCCAATATCCCCATTGCTGGGGATTAAACATCAAGCCCTGTGCAAGTTAAGCCTAACCTCCACCCCCTTTGTATTTAAAAGAAAAAGAATCATTTCATTTTTGTACTTCTGTGTATATGCCTGTGTGAGTTTATTGTATCATATGTTCAGGAGCCCTTGGAGGCCTGAAGAAAGCACTGGATGCCCTGGAATTGGAGTTAAAGGCAATTGTAAGCTACTGTGTTGATGTTGGGAGCCAAGTTCAGATTTTCTGCAAGAGCAGCATATTGAGCTAGCTTTCCAGCCTGGGATCTCTCCTTTACATAGCCTCTCTTTAAGAATCTCATGCAGCCAAGACTAAATAGACTGGTCGCAGAAAAGAAAAGTAGCAGCAGCAGAGCAGCAGGTGGTGGCTGGCTTTGTATCTGTAGGCAGAAGAATAAAACAGATGTAGGCATTTGCTCAGTTCCTTCTGTTTATTCAGCCCAGAAGTCCCTGCCCAGTGAATGGCCCCACTCAGAATTAAGATGGTTTGGGAATTGACTATTTTTGTTTTGTGGGGTTTTTTTGTGTTTGTTTTTCTGAGACAGGGTTTCTCTCCATTAGCCCTGACTCTCCTAGCACTCTGTAGATCAGTCTGAGATCTACTTGCCTTTGCCTCCTGAGTGCTAGGTTTAAAGGTGGTCACCATCCCAAATCCCCCAGCTTTTTGCTTTGTTTTTAAAAGACTGGGTCTCACTATGTAACCCAGACTGGCTTTGAATTGCTTCGATGCACCTACCTCCACCTTCTAGAGTTGCGATTACAGGTGTGAGCCACCATACCCAGCAGTTTTGTGGTTTTGAAAAATTAAAATTGTTACCAAAGTACTTGTTAGTGTTATTTCTCCACAGCCTGTACATGCTTACATTGAGCTAGCTGAAGCACTGTTTATTTCTCCCTACTACTTTATCATTTAGTTTACTTTTCAAAGAACTTATTTTGAAAATGATTCAGAGTCTCTAATAAAAAATGCCTAGTTTAATATATATGGTTTGAAAATTTTGTAGGCATGCTTCCAGAAGAGCGGTGCTTCGGTGGTTGCTATCCGAAAGTACATCATCCATAAGTACCCTTCTCTGGATCTGGAGAGAAGGGGCTATCTCCTTAAGCAAGCGCTGAAAAGAGAGTTAAACAGAGGAGTCATCAAACAGGTATTATACCACCATACAAAATGAGATTATGACATGTGCCAGCTATGCTAAATTTGTTTCTAGCAAGTTAAATGTATTTTTTTGTTAAAAAGTAAGGTACTTGACTGAAATAACTCAACTGGACCTAGTCTTGCTAGGACAGGCTTCAGAACCCTGATGGTTGTTGCCTTTGTAGGTCACTCTTAACAGAGCACTACAGTGGTGTGACTTTTCCCTGCCTGTAAGGATGTTGGTTGAGTCTTGGAGACTGGATTATGCTTGAAAGTACATAGCCCTAAAAGTAATAATAATTTTTAAGGTTAAGGAATACTACTATTGCCATAAAAGAAGGAGACTTGCTTTTATCTTACGTTTGTATCTTAGGTTTGTTACCACTAAAATTTAATATATGTGACTCAACTGATTATACTTAATAAATTGGCTTTTTAAAGTAGATTCACCTCAGTTGGTAATTTTCTAAACTGTTAATTCCTGAGAGCTAAATAGCATCAGATAAAGCTATTTCATGCCTAAGCTGTGTTACTTTGCTTAGTTCCTCAAAGGATTTCTTAGAGTTGGAACAGCTTAGGGTAGGCATTGCAGCTCCAGCTAGAACACTTGCTTGAGCAAGCAAGTCCTGATCCCCCTGTCCTGGAATAAAACCATGACAGCCTTAAGTTGAAACTAGACTTTTATCTCATTAAATACTCCTCAGATGTCATAATGATAAAAGTAACCACTAAGATCCCATGGTAGCAAAAAGAGCTAGTCTTAGGACCTAGTTTATCCCATCTGAGAGCTCCTGGGTTCTTTCATACTTTTCTACAGAGTGGAATGGGGTTAGGTGCTAGTCAGACAGTTCAGCTCTGCCTAGGAACCCTCAGAGCCTGTAGTTAATTCAGTACATATATGTTGAGTGTATTCTTTGTGGTGGGTACTCGGGTTCATCAATAATAAAACCATTCCTATTGTGTGGTGATAACCTTTTTATATGATTAATAAATATATTTTATTTTGTGAAGTGTTTGATTATCTGAAAAGCCTGAGTGACAGGGTTGTCCAGGGTTGACTGGCTGGTGTGGTGTCCCATCTGAAATTTTGACTCCTCAGCTCCATTGTTTTCTCTACAGAGTTAAGCAACGCTTCACATTTACATTTGTGTCCTGCTATGTAACCCTCTAGTATGAAGTTACTAACTCAGTACTAAAATAACTTAGATTTCATTTACTTTAGGTAAAAGGAAAAGGTGCATCTGGTAGTTTTGTTGTGGTCCAGAAATCAAGAAAACCATCTCAAAAATCCAGAAACAGAAAGGTAAGTTGACACCATAGTTTGAGTGTTTGAAGTACTATTACTAGTACTGAAGACAGCAGCATTAATTGAGTGCCCATGTGAGTAGCACTATTTGAATGAAGTTCAGCCTTTCCACTAAGGGCTAGAGACATTGTAAGTAATTTATTTCCCCAGATAAATGCAAACAACAGCCAGTTTGCAAACCTTAGCATTCCAGCCTTGTTAAGCCTGTGGTCTTCATTACCTTATATTGAATTATGGGCAGCTGTATGAATTACACTACTTTTTGTAAAATGTATTTTAAGCTAGAAGAGATATATAAGTGCATTTTTGCCCACACCAGACCCCAAACTGTACTCAGATCCCTTTATCTTCTCATCTCTGTAAGTATTAACACGGTTTCATTGATTAAAAAAAATGGCTAAAAATCTTTTTTGTTTTTTTTTTTGTTTTTTTTGTTTTTTTATTTTTGTTTTTTCAAGACAGGGTTTCTCTATGTAACCCTGGCTGTCCTGGAACTCGTTCTGTAGACCAGACTGGACTTGAACTCAGAAATCCACCTGCCTCTGCCTACAGAGTTCTGGGATCAAAGGTGTGGGCCACCACTGCCTGTCATATAGCTAAAAGCTTTTTAATGGAATAGTATTTGTCTGTGTCAATGATTAGTATCATGATGATCTGTATCATTCTCACAACTCTGAAAGTTTTATACCTTTATAAATTTAATTTTAATTTTATTTTTGAGACAGGGTCTTTCTACATATCCATACCTATCTTGGAATTCACTGTATAAACCAGGCTGGCCTCAAACTCACAAACACCCACCTGCTTTGAGAATGCTGGGATGAAGGCATGCAGAACCAGGCACTGCTTCTTCATACTTTTTTTAAGATAGAAATTTGTAGCACTTCAAAAGGAGCATTGGTGGGTTGGTGGTGTGCTTCCTGGTGCTGCACTTAACCCTGTTACTAGAAATGAAGAGTGAAAGTAGACCTTTAAATAACTGATTTCTTCCTTTTGATTTCTGTGTGTATTTTTATCCTTTGAATCTGAAATTATTATCTGACAAAATTGCTACAATCTATACTTTGTGCTCTGATTTAATTGAATATGGGAGAAAATACACTTTTCTATTTGCCATATGATTTGACAGTAATGCAGGAAAGCCCTAAAGTTGTAGGTATCATGTGGGCTGACAGCTGTCTGTTGTGTAATGATTGTAACTTTTGATGCTGTTGCAGAAGGGCTCAGCAGTAGATCCAGAACCACAAGTAAAACTGGAAGATATTCTCCCATTGGCCTTTACTCGACTTTGTGAACCTAAAGAAGCGTCCTACAGTCTCATCAGGAAATACGTGTCTCAGTATTACCCTAAGCTTAGAGTGGACATCAGGTATTAACCATGCCCTGGACTCTAAAGCAGTGCATGTTGTTCTTAATAAAGGATGTAGCAGAAATATTAAGAAGGATTTCTTTTGGGTGAGACAGAAATAAAACTTTCTGTATGGTGGTTTTTGTTTTGTTTTGTTTTTGCTGTTGTTATTCTTTGTTTATTTTTAAACCCAAACTATATATTCTTACATGATCATAATAGAGTCTAGGTGTCCCTCAGTCAGTACCTCTGGACGGTTTGGTTGGAATAGACTCCTTGATACCAAAGTCCTACAAATGCTCAAGCATGTGCTTTCTGTAGTCCTGTCTGTGAGTGATACAGTATGTGTCTCTATGTGTGATTTCTGCTGTTTTTAAGATAGGAGCTCACTGTGTAGGCTACACTGTCATCAGACTCTTAGTCTTTGTTCTTCTGCCTTAGTAGTAGAATTATTCCTGGCTTCTGTGTGTTTACTTTGCAGTGTTGAAAATTGAAGCTAATGCCTCATGCATGCTATCCTGACAAGCTTCTATCACTGAACTGTATCCTGACCCTCTTTACATTTTAGTTTGAGACATTGTTGCATTAAATTGCCTAGACATAAAGAGGCCTGCACCACTGGTCTTGTTTTTCTGTTTATTGTAACTCTTCCCTATAAGACTTCAAATACCTACTGTAATTGTTATGTAAGTAGGTTTTATACTATATAAAATAATGGTGAGGAAAAAGTGTACATGTTCATTAGAGATGTAGCCCTCCCCCAGTGTTTTGATTCGTTTGCTCCTGCACAGAGTGCAGTTACATGGAGTTATCAGTAATTCTTTTATTTATTTATTTATTTATTTGTTTGTTTGTTTGTTTGTTTTTCAAGGCACAGAATCTGTTTGTGTAGCCTTGGCTGTCCTAGAACAAACTCTATAGGCCAGTTTGGCCTTGGACTCAATAGAGTTCTGCCTCCTGAATGTTGGGATTAAAGGTGTGCACCCCTACCACCTGGCTCCTATTGTGTTTTTTTGTTTGTTTTTGTTTTGTTTGATTTTTTTTTTTTTTTTTTTTTTTTTTTTTTGAGACAGGGTTTCATGTAGCTCAGGCTGGCCACAATCTTGAAGTGTAACAGAGGATGGCTTTAACCTTCTAATCCTCTTGCTTCCTGCCAAGTGATGACTCACAGTGTGTGCCACCACACTCACATGTATTTGTATGTGCATTTGGAATATATATGGGGGCATGTGTTTGTGTGTCCAGATGCATCCACACATACAGCATTCTGATATTAAGTGTCTGTCCTGATTTTCCCACTGAACTCTTTGGCTTGTATGTTTGGCAGGCTTACTTAAGAGTTTTTGTTTCTGCCTCCTGTAAGCTGGGAATACTGGTGGATCACCACACCCACTTGGCTTTTACTTGGTATCTGGGAATCTGAGCTTGAATCCTCATATTTACGTGGCAAGCATTTTATTCAGTCTTAGTTTCTTTTCTATTTTTGTGACAAAACACCATGACTAAAGCAACTTAGAAAAGAAAGTGTTTAACTGTGTTTACAAGTCCAGAGGATTAGAGTCCATGATGGCAAAGCAAAGGCACACAGAATGGCACCAGTCCTTTGAAACCTCAAAGTACATTCCATGACCCCTCCCTTAACAAGGTTACTCAGTGTGATCCTTCCCAAACAATTCCAGCAACTGGAGAACAAGTACTTAAACATAGGAGCCCATGGGGGCCAGTCTCTTTCAAACCACCTCACCCACAGATCCATCTTCCCAGTCCCTGAACTCTTTTCATGTTGGGCTAGAGAGAGAGGACTCCATGGTTAGGACCACTGACTGACTATTCTTCCAGAGGATTCAGGTTTGATTCCCAGTACCCAGTTCTAGGGAATTTGATTCCTCCTCAGGTACCAGGCACTCAGACATACATATATACAAGCGGAAGACCCATAAACATATATTAAAAAAAAAAGAGAGAGAAATAAAAGAAAGAAAGAAAGAAAGGAAGAAAAAGAAAGGAGAAAGAAGCAGCCAAAACTTGGCTGTGTAGTAGTGATACACACCTTTAATCCCTGCACTCAGGAGGCAGAAGCAGGAAAATCTCTTAAGTTCAAAGCCAGGCTGGTCTACAGAGTGAGTTCACTATATATTTGTGTGTGTCTGTCAGGTGCACGTGTCACAGAACAATTGTGAAAGTCAGTTCTTATCTTCCACCATGTGAGTGCCAGTGAGTGAACTCAGGCCTTAAGTGTTGACAAGGACCTTTACTGGCTGAGCCACGTGTTGGGTGCCTCAGGGTTTAAAGTCATCGCAATGGGCTGCTTTAATTGCTTTGTTGTCATCATCATCATCATTGTGCTGGCTTACACACATTAGTTTACTTCCCACAGTTGCGAGTCTGAGATGAGAGCCTATGACCATAGTAGAGTCAGCATGGGTGATTTCTGATTATCATCCTCTGTTAAGATGCCAGCAGGATCCCTTTCTACTTTTTTCTTTTGGGGGTGATTGAGTGTGCATGGGTGGTGGTACATGCCTATATGTGTGTATACCCGTGTGGAGGCCAGATGCTATTCCTCAGGGCCTGTCAATTACCTTCACAATGACTTTTTAAAGTAGTATTCTCACATACTCCACACACAAATTTGGATGCTGTGATTAAAGCAAAAACCTTTGTGTGGCTTGGGCAACATAGCAAGCTAAGCCCCATTAGGGGAAAAAAGATGTCTTTGCATTATTTAATTGTTCAGGGTCATCATCAGTCTGATGGTAGTAAATTACAGGGTATTGGCACACTCTGGCAACGAGAAAAGTTTGTTTGTATGGTAAAGATTATATATATGTCAATAATAGCTTCTTTAAGAGAAAAGAAATTCTCCTTGTCCAGGATGCTTAGCAGTTTGGTGGTGTTTTTGTTCATTTTAACACAGGCTATTACACATAACAGTAATTATAAGTTTAGATGTGGAAATAAACCTAAATCTATTTCTGCAAGTTTCTTTCATTGACAGATGATATATCACTGTTTTTTTACAGGCCCCAGTTGTTGAAGAATGCTCTGCAGAGAGCAGTGGAGAGAGGCCAGTTAGAGCAGATAACTGGCAAAGGTGCTTCGGGGACATTCCAGGTTAGAAGTTGAACTCTGTATGTTAATATCTATTGGTGCTTCGGGGACATTCCAGGTTAGAAGTTGAATTCTGTATGTTAATATCTATTAGTATTTACTAAATTAGAATTAATTAAGACTAGGAACCAGACATGGTGACACACACCTGTAATCCCAGGCTTGAGGAGACAAAGGTAGGAAAATTTCAAATTTAAAACCAGTAAGAGCTACATAGTGAGATCATATCTCTAAACATAGAAGGAATTGGAAAGATGACTCAGCAAGTAAAGGTACTTGCTATCCAGTCTAATGACCTGAGTTCGGTCCCCAGAACCTGAGTGGTAGAATGAGAGAAGCAAGTTGTCCTTTGATCTCCATACATGTGTTATGGCATATGTGCATCCACTACATACCTATCAATACATAAATGTAATAGTAAAATTTTGAAAAACTGGATATTTTGCCTTTTTTTTTTTTTTTTTTTTGGAGACAGGATTTTTGGCTATCCTGGAACTCATTCTGTAGAGCAGGTTGTTCTTGAACTCAGATTTGCCTGTCTCTGCCTCCTGAGTGTTGGCATTAAAGGTGTTTATGTTAACTCTTTAAACTGCTTTGGTATGGTGTCCTGGGTTGGGGAAGGAAGAGAATCGTGTTTGGAGTCTTCTTCAGCTGTGTATTGGGTTCAAAGACAGTCTGGGCTGCTTGACACAAATTATATTTTTAAATTAATTTATATAAAAATAGTAGTAACCAGTGGCTTGTGCCTTAATCTCAACACTGGGGAAGCTGATGCAGGAGAATTGCCATGAGTTCAAAACCAGTCTTGTCTACATAATGAGTACCAGGGCTGTCACAGATAGAAACTATATCAAAAAAATGGATTACAAACAAAATCCCACAGTACTAAACCCTTTACATGCTAAGTCATGTATTTTTTCATGATAAAGACTTGTCTTCAAAAAACTGGTTAAGAAAAATACTTTCTACATTTTTGCTAATGTTTTTAATGTCTAGCTTAACTAGGAAACAGTAGTTGTTTTATGTAATATCTTTTCAGTTTATGAAGAAAGGTTAGCCTCGTTCAGAAATAGTTAGAAAAAGAATATTTAAGATAACTTTCCCTGGCTGTAGTGGTGTATGTATGCCTTTAATCCCAGCTCTCAGGAGACTGAGGCAGATGGATCTCTTAATTGGAGGTCAACCTAGTCTACAGAGTGAATTCCAGGACAGCCAGGGTTACACAGAGAAACCCTGTCTCAAAGAAAAAAGTCCCTAGTCAGATATAGAACTTGAAATATTTTCTCTGCTTTTATGGCTTTGTACTTTTTTTGAGACAGGGTCTCATGAACTTTATATATAGTTGAGGATGACATTGAACTTCTGATCCTCCTGCTCTGGCTCCTATGTCTTGGGGTTGCAGTCATATGCTAACATCACTGGTGTATGGGGTGTTGCTGTTTGAACACAGGGTTTCATGTGTGCTAGACAAGCAGTCTGCTGAATGAGGCCAGACTTTAATACCTGAAGCACTGCCTCAAAAAATAAGTAAGCCAGTACTATAAAGAATTCTCGTTTTCTTTTCCCATTTTGCTTATTGTACTTTTTTTTTTTTTTCCTTTGAGCGAGGCTCTCTCTACAGAGCCCTATCTGTCCTAGAACTCATTATATAGAACAGGCTGGCCTAGAACTCAGAGATCCACCTGCCTCTGCCTCTTGAGTGCAGGGATAAAGGTATGTGCCACCTTGTCAAGCTTTATTGTAATTTTCTGTTATATGGTCCCTTAAATATTTATTGGTATTTTTTATGGCACGGGGCATAAGAATGCTTGTTCTCTGAGTTTACAATATCTATTGCTGTTTTAGGATAGTTGGAGGGTTTGATAGAAGAAGAAAATAATACAAAAGAGGCAACTTGGTTGAAACCTGGTGAGTGGGAGGAGAAAGCATTGTAAAACAGTTGTGCTGATGCAGGAGCTCCAGCTTACCTGGTCTTGTCTTGACATGGTTTAGGAGAGTGTTGCCCTTATGCTTTTCTCTTTCTCCTTGAAAAACAGCTGAAGAAATCAGGGGAGAAACCCCTGCTTGGTGGAAGCCTGATGGAATATGCAATCTTGTCTGCCATTGCTGCCATGAATGAGCCGAAAACTTGCTCCACCACTGCTCTGAAGAAGTATGTCCTGGAGAACCACCCAGGAACCAATTCTAACTATCAAAGTAAGAGTCAGAGCTGTATGTATTATATGGGACTGGAAGAATATTCTCATCATACTAATGTTGGAGCATTAATTGCTAGCTGACTGAAAACTCAGAGGGGAGGCATTATAGATTTATCCTTTATAAGAAGAAACAGAAGTAATTAAAACTTTCGCTGATTTTTATACTTTTTAAAGAGATTTTACTTTCATAATTTTTATTTACATGTATGTATATATGTTTGTGTGAATGTATGCCACATGTCTCTGGTACCTGCAGAGGTCAGAGGGTGTTAAATCCCCTGTAGCTACAGTTATAGGTGCTTGTAAGTAGCTTGAACATAAGTGCTGAGATCAAACTTGGATCCTGTGGGAGAGCAGAAAGCACTTTTAACTGCTGAGCCATCTCTCTCCCTTACAGGTCTCGTTTTTGGGAGAATGTCTCATTTTTTTACCTAGGCTGGCATAGATTCAGGATCCTCAGCCTTTGAGGTGCTAGGTTTGCTGGTACTACTGGAGCTTTTTGTTAATTTGCAGTTACTCAAGTTTATTATTGACTTACTCCCTGTAACAAATTACATTTACCAGAAGTAGTGCTTTGAGATTAGCAACTAATCTAGAATGCAATACTTAGCAGCAATTTTTATAAAAGATTTTATTTATTTATTATGTATAGTCTTCTGCTTGCATGTGCCCTGCATGCTAGCAGAGGACACCAGATCTCATTCAAGATGGTTGTGAGCCACCATGTGGTTGCAGGGAATTGAACTCAGGATCTCTGGAAGAAAAGTCAGTGCTCTTAACCTCTAAGCCATCTCTGCAGCCCCCATGCAGCATTTTTGAAAGTTCTGGGAGAAAGTGACAAGGTTGCCCCTTTTCAAGAGCTAAGAAAGTGTGTAAAGATTTAGTGTCTAGAATATGGAAATTCTGTAACTAACCGAAATGACAAACTGGTATATTTTATTTAAGTTTTTTAGTGCCCACGTGGAGTTTATTGGTAGAGGGGAGAAAGGGAGAGAGAGGGAAGGAAAGCAAGAGAGCAAAAGAAGAGAAAAGAGAGCTTAAGTAAATTTTTTTAAAGATTTATTTTTATGTGCATTTTGCCTATATGTGAGGATGTCAGGTCCTTTGGAACTTGAGTTATAGACAATTGTGAGCTGCCATGTGTGTGCTGGGGATTGAACCTGGGTCCTCTGGTAGAGCAGCCACTGTTAACTGCTGAGCCATCTCTCCAGCCTTTATTTGAGTGATTTTTTTTTTTTTTTTTTTTTTTTTTTTTTAATGCATGAAGTGATGGTACGTGCTATATAGGCTCTGCTACTTGGGAAGCTTAGATAGGAGGATCACTCAAGTCCAATAGTTTGAGGCCAGCCAAGTAACAAAGCAACATCCCATCTCAATAAAATAAAAAACATAATTTTGAAGTGTGGGTTTTTGTTTTGTTTTTTTGAGATAGGATCTCACTATGAAGTCTGACTGGCCTAGAAATCACTGTACAAACCAGGCTGACCTCTAACTCAGAGATATATCTGCCCCTGGAGTACTCACGAGGCCAGTCTTTTCCAGTTTCACTCATGTTGAGGCCGTCTTTTATTAGTAGAATTTTCTTACTATATTTTTGATGTGTCTTTGCATGAGAATGACAACTAGAAGTCCTCAGGAGCTATTCCATTGTCTTGTCACTTTATTTGAGGAATTTATCCTGCTAATACTTTTGGGTTTATCTCTCTGTGTATAGTATGCATGCTCATGTTAGTGTCACTGCTCATGCCATTGAGTTCCAAGAATCTCCCTGTCTCCACCTCCTGGTTCTAGGGTTCTAAATGCACATTGACATGTCTGCTTTTACATGTGTGCCAAGAACCTGAACTCAGGCACTTTACCAGTGGAGCCATCTCCCCAGCCCCTGCTCATCTTTATATATACCTCCAAGATGATATCTGTGTATAATAGAGGTTACACATTAGATGCTTGGATGAATCAAAATGAAATGTATAGATTCAGAACTATAATTAACCAGTTATGTAATACCCAAGAACCTCTAGACTCAAGACATTGATTTCATTCCAAACACCTGTTATCCTTTTCTGTGAAAAACAATTTGATTCAGTGGATTCTAATGTCTCTTTAATATTTTTCATTGTAACTTGCCAAATTTATGGGCACAAAATAATTATTTTATAAGCTAGTTAATACATTCAGATACAAAGGACGTACATATACTAGTTAGTGTGTGAACAATGTTGACTTGGTTTGCATTTAATTGTGGTCCATCAACCAAACCTACCTATCTAAACTTTTTCTTTATTTGAATTTTTTGTAAAGTGCATTTGCTGAAAAAGACTCTGCAGAAGTGTGAGAAGAATGGGTGGATGGAGCAGATCTCTGGGAAGGGATTCAGCGGCACCTTCCAGCTGTGCTTTCCATATTATCCCAGGTGAGCTCTCCAGGTGAAGTGCTAGCCACTGTAGGATTGAATCTGCTTCTGGGTTATAGCTTCGGGTTAGTAGAGCTTGCCTCATTACTGTTACCTTGAACTGGACCGATCTAAAAATGACGACTACAAAAGGTTCTCACTAGAACAGGCATCTCTGCTGTCCTAGAAGAGCTCCTGGTTAGCCAGCCCTTGGAGAGTCAACTTGATGTTCATTCTTCATCTTTTTAAATGGTAGCAACAGTGAGATTACCAGAAAATTCAATATTTTAATTGTCCAGAAAACCAGATGGGGAGTGTGTTGCCTGTTTCCATGAATCATAACTGCCTTCTTCGTACTTTTATTTGAAAAATCTGTCTCTTGTTCATTTAATTGTTAAAACAAAAACATACATGAAGTCTTTGTTTGGGTTTTTTTTTTTTTTTTTGGTTTTTTGGTTTTTTGAGACAGGGTTTCTCTGTATTGTTTTGGAGCCTGTCCTGAAGTTCCCTCTGTAGACCAGGCTGGCCTCAAACTCACAGAGATCCACCTGCCTCTGCCTCCCAAGTGCTGGGATCAAAGGTGTGCCACCAACACCCAGCTCATATATGAAGTTCTTTAACAGCCATGCATCTTTTTTAGTGTTGGTACTTTGATTTCTAGTCATACCATAGCCTATGCTGTGAGGCTCTTGCTTCAGCAGCTCTGCATTGACACTTTCTTACGTAATTCTTAAAAACATGGACATTACTTTATTGAATGCAAACTTGAATTTTCAGACATTAAATAGTTAATTGAATAGTTAGGTCATATACATGATTTAATTTATGGACTAATAGAAGTTAAAGAAGAGTTCAGAGGACATGATTCTTGCCCAATTTCTCTAAAACTTTTGAGTTACTTGCTGGTATTGTGAAGGCAAAGCCTGGTCACTGTTCTGCAGACCATTTGCTACTGTGTGTTTGGGAGCGAACCACATGGCAGAAGGTTAGTGGCTGATGACTACATGATGGGAGGAAGAGGATGAAATATGATGTGGAGCTTTCCTAGACTTGTGACTTTGTACATGTGTTCAAAACACCTTAAATTCTAAACAGTTATTTGTAACCTAACATTTTAGAGAGTATGACTAGAAGTGGACATGTCTGGTGACAGGCTCTAGGTTCACATTATTTTCCTTGTCCTACATGAGACTTGGTTCTACTTTTTTTTCCCTCCTTAGCCCAGGAGTTCTGTTTCCAAAGAAAGAGCCAGATGGTTCTAAAGATGAGGATGAGGATGAAGATGAGGATGAAGATGAGGATGAATCATCAGAGGACTCTGAGGATGAAGAACCCCCACCCAAGAGAAGGTATGAGATGAGTCTGCTGAGACAGAATAAATAACATCTTGGAGTTAAAAATGGAGTTGGACCTATAATTCCAACTATTAGAGAGGCTTGAAGCAGGAGAATTGAAAATTCATGGCCAGTGTGGGCCATTATTGAAACTCTATCAAAATAATAAAACAAGGCCCAGGGACATAGCTTAGTGATTGCTTGTTTGCCTAGAGTCTGTGTCTAATATCGCTGAAAGTATAGTGATAGTATTAGGAGGGACTAAGCATAGGAATTTGTTTTAACCACTGAGATTCTACTCAGACACTTTGGGTAGCATTTAATTGATCTTCTCGCTTTAAAATTCAAGGATTCCAAACTTCAGGTAGCGTGAATAAGTAATTTCTTCTTTGGTCAAACATAATATTCATGTCCACAGTTTATTTAATTCCATATTCTAAGAAATCAGCTGTAGACTTCCATTAATCAGTTAAATTTTATAAAGCCTGTATTGAAACATCAAAGCTAAATTTCTGTTTTTAACATACTGATTTCTATATAACTTCTCTTTAAACAAAGGGAAGTTGTTCTGACAAGTTCTCTTTGCAATGAGTGAAGAATACCTTTATTCTTTTGTTCTTACAGCTTACACAAGAAAACCCCAGCCAAGTCCCAAATGAAGGCTGCATCCATGAAGCAGCGAGGGTCTAAGCCTGTGCGTAAAGTCCCTGCTGCTCAGAGAGGGAAAGTGAGGCCACTGCCCAAGAAAGCCCCACCCAAAGCCAAGACCCCTGCCAAGAAAGCCAGACCATCCCCCTCAATCATCAAGAAGTCAAGTGGGAGCTCCTCCAAAAAGCCCACAGCTAGTTCAAGAAAAGAAGTGAAACTGTCCAGCAAGGGCAAATCTACCATGAAAAAGTCTTTCAAGGCAAAAAAGTAAATTTTATAGGAAATAAGGGTATCATGATAGAATTCAAAATCTTATTTTATAAGGTCAGTATGCATTTGTTTTAGTTATAATGCTTTTAAATTTTATCTTTTTCTTCCCAAATGAGCATTTCGGGAAGGAATTTAAACAAACCAATGTAGGCATTTGTTAGCTTTAGGTACTGTTCTCAGTGCCTGCCTCTTCATCATTTAATTTCTGCAATAATCCTGGACTTTGCTGTACTATGTAATGTACCCTATTCCTTATGCTCCTCTTAACCCCAATTCTCATTCTTTTCTTTTCTTTTTTTTTTTTGGTCTGATTTGGGTTTGCCACCCCACCCCCCCACCCCCCTTTAAGTTAATCTAAAGAATGGCAAAGACTTATATTTGTAGTGAACCACCAACAGGTAGGGTGCTGGAAGTCGAGGAGGCAGATGCTCTTCAGAAAGGCATTGCCCCTGCCTGGAGCCTTGCTAGAGCTGTGGTGATTAACCCTGGCTGTAAAATCACTCTACTTACCATTCTCTCCAGCTTGAGCTGGAGACATTTTAGCTTTGAAAAGAAGCCCTAGTCTCTGTGATCCCTTAGATCCTGAAGATCTCCGCTCCTTTGGTCTCTCTGACCAATCGCCAAGCACGCTTTGCTGCCCAGAGCATTGTTCCCTTAACAGCAAGCACAAGTTGTCTGCACCACTTGGTTTTTGACCGAAGGGGAAGTACAGGAATATGTGGAATCTGATTTCTGGTGTTGCTTATATTACCAAAAAATGACAGAATGTTCTCGATCAAATGTCTAGATATATTTTTAATATTTGGGGCATGAGTTGACAGTACCTGTTTGAGAATTACTAATGTAGAAATGTTAAGTGGTAAAACATAATTTACTAAAATAACTAGATTTCAGATTGACCTGTACGTGCTCCCCTTCCTCCCTTTCCATAGCAGTTTTGATATCAGGCAAATGGTTTCCTTTTTGAGATATTTTAACAGAAGAGAGGAGGGGGGAAAGCAAATGAAGCTGTACTACCTAACCCTCTTTTTGTTTGTATTTGTTTTAGGATATTGTGAGGTTGTGTAAAATAGCACTAGCTTTCTTCTTAAGAAATAGTTTCTGCTTATCATTTATTCCTTCCCTGTGGCACTTGATATTTTAATTGTCTTAAACTTTTTGATGTATATCCTCTGGCCCTTTACTTACAGCCAGAGGAGAAGGTGTTTGTTTGAGATTCATTCCACTTGCAGTGTCTCCTGGGATCCCTACAGCCTTACATATGGCTGGGAAACGGACTTGAGAAAATGGGCTTGAATTGGATCATAACCTGTGAGATCCCATCATGAGTCATTGGGATTTGTGTTGCATGTAAGGCAATCTTTCCTGTTGTAAATCTTCCTTTTTTATGTACATATATTTTGAGAAATATGAATAAACATGAAATTTTAAAAGCTGCTGAACTACAACTTATGTTGAAAAGGGTTCACTGTACTCTCAAGAGCTCTCATTTCCTGCCCTGTAATCTCTACTCCTGCAAGGGACTCCAGTGTTTACTTCCTTTTTTTCTTTTTAATTAATTAATTTTGCATTGTTTTGCATGTATAAAGGTGTTGGATGTCCTGGGACTGTAGTTATAGACAGTTGTGAACAGCCATGTGGGTGCTGGAAATTGAACCCACATCCTCTGCAAGAACAGTCAATGCTCTTAACCCCACCGAGCCATATCTTCAACCCCATTTGTTTTCTGTTTAAAGTCAAGCTCCAGCCTATTTTGATGGTCAGTGATGCTCCCTTTCTAGATATTTTGAATGCTGGTTGTTTAATGAATCGAAGCTAGCTAACTAGCTTGCTTGCTTACTTGCTTTTCTTTCATTTTGTTTTTTTTAAGGCAGGGTTTCTCTGTGTAGCCCTGGCTGTCCTAGAACACACTCTGTAGACAAGGCTGATCTTGAACTCACTATTGTTCGAATGCTAGGATTACAGGTGTGTGCCACCATGCCTGGCTCAAATCAAAGGTTTCTTGAAGAATCATCTTATGGGGCTGGAGAGATGGCCCCACTGTTAAGAGCACTGGCTGCTTTTCCAGAGGACCTGAATTCCATTCTCAGCAACCACATGACAGCTCACAACTGTAACTCCAGTTTCAGTGAATCCGACACCCTTAGACAGACATACATACAAACAAAACCCAATACACATAAAATAAAAATAAATTTTAAAAAATCATCTTGTATGAAAGACTTTCCTCGAGATCATAAGAATGTAATTAATATTCAATATTCTGGGAAATCCTTAGACTGGAAAAAATTATAGCACAGCTAAGGACAGTAGACCTCATTGAAGTAAATACATTTCTCTTGTGCTATTTGCCAGGTAATAGTTACTCTGTGTTGTTAGCTGTCAATGTCAACAATTTTCTTCTGTTCTGGTATCAACAGCTGGAGGTTTGGTTTATCTATTTTATGATATTGCTTCTAAAAAGGTTTGCTGAGTGATCAGCTGGTATCTGAATGTACATGCGGCACTTAACGTGTAGTGAAAACATGTAGTTTAAGGTCTCTTTCAGCTCTGAATTCTATTACTTTACAAAAGTTCAGGTTAGGACAGTCTGTTTGAACATCCTAGGAAGGGAAAAGACTGGATTATTCAGTTGGAAAGCCCCAACTGTCAAATACACACACTTTGATTACACTGACATAGAAGATCTGTTGATTTTTGTTTAATTCTGTGCACTCAGTGAACACATTTACAATTTTCATTTCTGTCTAAAATGCAAAGAGCAAATACAAGGGGTGGGTCTCTGGCCTAATGAGATGATTTACAGTGTTTAGAAGACTGGGAAGCTGTCTGCTACAAACTCTTTGGTAAATGAGTCTCTGGAGGTGCTTGGAAACTACATTCTCTGCATTCATCTTCCCATAGTAATGTGACAAAGGCATTTAACATGGGTTAGACCTTGCACATGTGACAGGCTTGGTGGTCTAGGCCAGTCATCACAGCAATAGGAGCTGTTTAATCATGTGTGTTGGTGATAGCTTGTGAGAAATTTACATGAAAACAAGATCTAAACAAACACAACACTTTGGCTTGGATATAAACGACATAAACTTGGCTTGTTACTTAATGTGTTAACTTTCAGTTGCTGTCACAAAACACCATGACCAAGGCAACCTATAAAAGAAAGTGTTTAATTTGAGGCTCATGGTTTCAAAGTGTTAGAGTCTGTGACCACCATGGCAGAGAGAATTAGCAGCAGACATGGCGCTGGAGCAGTAGCTGAGAGCCCACATCTTAATCCACAAGCACAAAGCAGAGAGAACTAAGTGGGAGCGGCATGATAGGCTTTTGAAACCTCAAATCCATTCCCAGTGATAACCTCCAGCAAGGTCGCACCTCCATATCCTTCCCAAACAGTTCTAACTGAGGACCAAGTATTCAAATATATGAACCTATGGGCTCATTGTCATTTAAATAACCAGCACACCCTGACTGGCTCTCCAATGAGGGTGTTGGAGGCCACAGTTTCTTCCACTAGATTGCTACCTATTAAAGGTTTGCCACCTCCCAACTACCTGGTGAATAAGCCTTTGGAGGAGCATGTACCCTAACAACTTAATATAAGTAGTAAGAGTAGCCATGACTATATGCCAGGCTTTGTACTGTATTGCCACATACCTAGCAGTTCCATGGTCATAGTTTACCGTCTCCATTTTATTGTGAGGAAAAGTTTCTATAGTATGTCACAGGTAGATGGCAAGGTGGAGTTAGCACCTGTGCACTTTTTTAAAAAATGAATTTATTTAGTGTGTGTTCATGTGTTATGGAACCCATGTAGAGATCAGGGACCAACATGGAATTGAATTGGTTTTCCTTTCACCATATCAGACCAAGGGATTTAACTCAAGTCATCAGGCTTGGTGGCAAGTGCCTTTGCCCTCTGAGACATCTTGCCACCCCCAATCCTGTGCACTTTGAATACAGGACCGTTTTGATTGCTTACCCCTAGGTGTTTTTTTTTTTTTTTTTTTTTTGCTTTTGGATTATTTCAAGTGTCTCTCCACCCTTGGGAAGAACTGTAGGTGGAAGTTTCTGTCCCGAAAGCCACTCTCAAGTAACCATACAGAGGTTTATTTTATTTATTTATTTTTTTAAAATAAATTTATTTATTTTTTCAAGACAGGCTTCTCTGTGGCTTTGGAGGCTGTCCTGGAACTAGCTCTAGTAGACCAGGCTGGTCTCGAACTCACAGAGATCCACCTGCCTCTGCCTCCAAGTGCCGGGATTAAAGGCGAGAGCCGCCGCCACCTGGCTCAGAGGTTTAATTTTAATTATAAATGCTCAGCCAGTAGCTCAGGCTTTTACTTGCTAACCCATAATTTTATCTACACTGCCAGTGGCTTGGTACCTTTTCTCAGTGGGGCATGTCCATCTTGCTTCTCTCGGTGTCTGCTCACTCTTCCAGATTCCGCCCTCCTTAGCATTTTGCTGTTTGGGTTTCTTGAGACAGGTTCTTGATATATATCTAGGTAGCCTAGCACACCCTATAAAACAGACTGGCTTTGAGCTTGCAGTGAGTGATTCTCCTGCCTCTGTCTCCCAAGTGTTGGGTCTATAGGCAATAACCAACTTCAGTGTGGTGGTTGCTGCCAAAATGATAGGCTGTTTATTTACTGGAAATACTATGTGGTCCTAAGGTTTTAAAAAGATTTTTGTTTTTTACTACTGGGGGGAGGGACATATAGTACCTAGGAGGCAAGAAGCATTGGATCCCACTGGAGCTGGAGTTACAGGTAAGTGTCCCCACATGGATGTCAGGAATTGAACGGGGGTCCTTTGCAAGAGTTGTACATGCTCTTAAACCACTGAGACATCTCTCCACTCCTGGCCCTGAAGATTCTGTCCTAGTCCTAGCCCTGGAATGCTTTGTTTGTACTCTCTTAAGTTTACTCCAGAATCTCATCACCCAGTACACAGGATGAGTTTTCCCAGGAGCCATGACATCAGTCAGAGCTTTAGTGTTAAAAAGTTGGCAGCTTATACTTTATAAATTTTTAAAATGAACTTGTTTTCTGTGATGCCCACCAAGAGGAGTTACATAACATAGATGTAGTCACCTAACAGCCATGAACTAGAGTCCTCCACCACCCATCTTCTGCCATCCTGCCCTTGTTCATCCCAATCCAGAGTTGTGCAACAGCCTCACTCCATTTAGCCAACCTGGAACCTTGGGTCTGATGAAATTCTGTCAATCCTCTATTGATGTTTAATAAGGATCAGGAGAAACAAATAGATGTTTATTCAGGGAGAAATAACTCACAACATAGATGAACACCAGCAGGTTCCTGGTCCCAAGGATGCCTCCTGATGTGCTCCTGTCCCTGTGCATCCAGCAAGAGAGCTCTCCGAGCCCCCTCCTCAGCCTTAGTTTCCCCAGGTCACATCCGGCCCTGTTTCCACCCCCAATGGGCGTGGTCTATGCCACAGGTGCAGACAAGGTGAATATCTCACTACTATCCTCTCTTAATTTGCCTGTTTGTACAAATCCATCTTCCTGATACATAAGGTAGTAAAGAGCTGGGGCCAGAAACCAGGCAGCTCCAAGTGAGTTTCCAAGGCCCATTCAGCCAGCCAGTCAGCATGGATCAACAGCAGGGCCAAGGGCAGGTGTTCGGTGTGCAGGCTACAAAACAAAACTCTGTCTTAGCAGCTTCAATGTAGGAGTTAGAGAGTGGGTTGGATACTGCATAGTCTTGTAGGAAATGGATCCCCAGATGCCCAGTCTGCCTTAGCAGCAAACTGTAATGTTTCTGGGAAGGCGGCCCCCTCTTTTCAGACCTCTTTTCCTTTGGGAAAGTGTGAGGCCTGGTTGGAAGTACAGCATCTCTCCTGGGACAGTGGCTCTACTGGGTACTTGGGGTGGAGGAGATGCATCACCCAGCCCCATAGCCAAGCTTAGCGGCTGAAGAGCAGCTTTCAGCTGATGTGCAGTTACTCCCACTCACATTCGTCAGCTGGCAAGCGCACAGCCAGATTCCGGGATTTTCGATAAAAGGGGAGACTGTGATAGCAGGCTCCCACCTGTGTGGTTTAGTGACTGTCACTGACTCATCAGGAAATAACCATGACTTGCAAGGAGAGCACCAATGGGTTTGGCAATCATGACTGCCGCCCAAGCCTGTCTTTTTTTGACATCCCTCTCCATGCTTAATATGGGTAAAGGCAGGCTTCCTTCGAAGGTGATTCACCCAGCCAGTTCAAGTGCTGTTTCTGGTAGCTCCAGAGAGCTTGCTGTTAAGAATGCAGGATTAGACACATGGCAGATGAGTAGTGACAACTGCTTCATGCTACAGTTCTCAGTTGGACCAGAGATGGCTGGCACCTCCAAAGAGTGTCACCTTTCATGTAAACCTTGGAGCATGTAGGATTTTGTTTGAATTGTATGTGTGTGAGTGTTTTGCCTGTGTGTGTGTGTCTTTGTACCTGTATGCCTGATGCCCAAGGCAGTCAGAAAACAGTATTGAATTCCCTTGGACCTGGAATTACAGATGGTTGTGAAACACCATGTGGGTGCTGGGAATTGAACTTGGGACCCTCTTAACCACTGAGCCTCTGCAGTCTATAGATGATGATGATGATGATATTTTATTATTTGTGTGTGCACATGTAAGGTTGTGGGCATTTGAAAGGCAGAAGACTTTTTAGGAGTTGTCTTATTCCACAATGTAGGTCCAAAGGATTGAATCCAGGCCATCAGCCTTGGCAGTAGGTCCCTGAACCCACTGAGAGCCGATTTGCCTGGTTTCTTTTGTTGATGTTAGGAATTGAACTCGGCCTTCTGCATGCCTGAGAAATGCTCTACCACTGAAGTATTTTTTTTTTCTTTTAAGTTGTGTTTATTTTGGGGACTGGGTTGTAGTCTTAGCTCACAACCGTCTGTATCTCTAGTTCCAGAGTTGTAGCCCCCTCTTCTGTTCTCTGAGGGGCACGGGTATGCATGCATGCCTACATACATGCAGACAAAATAGTCATAGCTCTGGATGGAGAAATGGCTAAGTAGTTGCTCCCCAGAGGACCTGGGTCCAATTCCTAGCACCCACATATCAGCTCACAACTGTCTTAAACTACAGTTTCAGAGAATCTGACTTCCTCTTCTTCTGGCTTGCAAGGGTATCAAGCATGTAGGTGGTGCACAGACATACAAGCAGGCAAGACACCCTACAGATAAATAAAATGAAAGGAGAAAGGAAGGAACCACCATAGCTCACAATTAATGTAATAAATGATGTAAAGTGTTCCAAATATTTATCTCTTTTATGTCTCCTGAGTTGCTAGTTTGGTAAGCTGAGTCTGCCACGATGTTACTTCTTGGTCCTAGCCTAGAGAGTGTCAGCTAGCTCCCTTAGCACTCAGCACAGAGGAGTTGGTAAACACTCATCAGCTCACAGAGAAAATAAACTTAAGGCTACTAGTATCACCGCTATTTACTGATCCTTCACTTACCAGGCCAGTGCCCGGACCAAGCCCTGTGCCTGTTAGTGCCTTCCAACGCTCACCTGGTTGAGTCAGGGGTGGCAACAACCTTGGAGAGGTTCTGGATAATTAACGCGATTAAAATGTTTACCCAAGCCCTACTTCAGAGCGAGGAAGTGCCCCGTTGTGGGTTAGGTCTCTGATGATCACACCTCACTGTTGTTGACTCAGTAATGGTGCCAGGGTCACTGTAGAGACAAGGAATGCCCAGTTCCCGACCTGCCCCAGGGAACTCCTTTTCAGGTCTACATTCTCGCTGGCTGTGTCATCTGCATGGGTGTCCCGAGAGATGAAGACAGCAGTTACTTTTCCTGAGCCAGAAGCCCGGTGTTCTGGATTTCTGTGGTGTGGGCCACGGGCAGTTCTGATGCGTTCTCTCTGCGGATTTCGGGTTTAATACACATGAAGTGCTTGCCTGGCTCGGATTTGCGATTTATTTGGGCCACCTACAGCGCTCCTAGCCTGATGGGATCAGAAAGGCCCTCCCTCTGTGCGAGCGCTGGCTAACTCATTTCCCCAACTAAGTGGATTTCCGTGCGGTCCAAAGAACAGGGTCGGCAAGAGTGCCGGACCCGGGATGAGCAGCCCAGTGAATCTTCCCACGGGAACGGAATACATGTCACCAAGTCCTCTGCCATTTGCGTGTGAAGGCGTGGAACTGCGTGATCATGTAGCAACCGAGCGGAGCTGGGCCCTGTAGTGGAGATGAGTATCTTCGTGTTCTGAGTACCAGGTGAGTGGTGAGGCCTTGAACTCGGCGGACGGCTTCTCGGAGGAGGAGCGACAAAGAGGAGCCAGCCGGAGATGCGGCGTGGGCGGAGCCAGGGACCCTTGCAGCCTCTGATTGGGCGGCGAGGCCAAGCCGAGCGGCTTCGCTGGCTCCGATTGGCTGGTGAGGCCGTGGTTGCCGCCAGGTGATGCAGAGGGTCGGGTCCCGGGGCCACGTGGGGGGGCGCAGAGGCGGAGGCGGGGACGGGGCGGGCGCGGCACTGGGTAGGCGCTCAGGCTTGGGGTCCGAAGCTGTAAGACCTGCCAGGAGGCGCGGCAGCGGCGGTGAGTGCTCCTACCCTCCGGGAGCGGGCCGTGGCCGGGAGGGTCTCCCAGAAGCGAACTGCACCCCCATCTCCTACCACAGGCTTTTGCTATCATCTCAGCCCTCCTCTTCATCCCTTCCTTCCTGGCGCTGGGGCACCTGAGTTCCCCGAAAACCTAACGTGGGGAGGACGGTGACGCTTGCGAGATCGCTGTCAGCGCTCGCACGCGCCCCGCGTCTCCGCTCGCGATCGTGTCGGTGTCTTCCGCATGCAGCCAGTGTGCTCGTCGCGTCCAGATAGATTATCGTGAGGAACAGAGGCTGAACAGCCCCAGGACGTGGCTGCCTTCGCGGTTCCCTCTACAGTGGAGGAATTGGAGGCTGGCGGGCCAAGGTCACACCAGCCAACCCTGCTGAACCCCAGTTCTGTCCCTGGTTGCGCGGATCCAGGACCTCTGTGTATATGTTGGGGGTGGGTAATCAGGGGTGTGCTAGACACGGGAGAGCGAGTCCTGCCTTTCTAAACAGTTCCGTCCCCAGCAGCCGAGTTGTTACGAGCTATGGGGCCCCTAGTTGCTGCTCCTGCAGCATCCATTCCTGCACAGACTCCGTGTGTGCTGAGGATGGACGCTTGCTTGGGGGACCCATAGACTCTATGTAGAAGGAAGGGCACTGCCAAGCCTAGGCAGAGTCCTGGGTTTGCCAGCTCCATATCCTGTGCTGTGTGTCTTTGGTCAGTTAAGTAGCTGAGAACTGCAGGCAGGGTAGTCTCCCAGTACCCTGGGGGGATGGATAGTTCGGCTATAATGTATACAGTGACCTGTGATTGGATGTGAAATATAGGGTCAACCTAGCCACTTCCCTGCTAAGCAGAACACCCGGAAAGCAGAAGCCCAGCGCCATCCCAAATGTGTCTTTCAGTAGGAAGGTCCTAGACCAGAAGACCCGTGTGGAAAACTTTGATTTGATTCAAAGAGATGAGCTGGGTGTGTGGTTGTTATCAGGGTTTTGGTGAGCCCTGGTGTCTTCCTTGGTCTAAGCAGGATCAGACTGCAAGGGAGACAAGAGAAGGAACAAAGTTCCTGTTTCTGGGAAGGCTAAATATCAGGATGGGGGAAAGGACCAGGTACGAGGAGGGGGTCTGTCCAACCCCTCATCCTTACTCCTCACACCCACCCACCCCCTGCAACCACCCACACACACACACACACACACACTCGCGCGGGCGATTCAGCAAGCTGGCCTCTGTGTGTGAAAGTATGAGGTACACTGACCCTTGGTTCTTTCCTCCTTTACCTGGTGCTTGCCGGGCTGTGTGGCCCAGGCAGGGTGTGAAGGGCTCTTGTCAGCTCTCTTTGTCCCTTTTGTGGTTGCTCTTCTCACCCGGTTCCTCCACCCCCCACCTCCCTTCCTTGTGGATCTCTGTGCCTGCTGTGTGTCTTGTGGTCTTTGCTCCTCGTTCTCCTCTGCCTGCCTGCGTTTGTGATGTGAGAGAGGAAGCACTCACTTCTCTACCTCCCTGGGAGCCACGTCCCCCTGCTGGGAAGGGGTGGGCAGCCATAGCAGGTGGAGTGTGGTTTGCTTTCTGCAAACATCAGATGTGCAATTGGGATAGGCAACTGAAAAATGAGCAGGATTAGAAAGGGAAGCTCAGAAGGCAGGTTGGCCACAACCTACAGGAGGTCCACGTGGGCTCTGAGGGGAGGCTGCAGCCTTTGTTTGCCAGCTCATCCTGGGTGAAAGCTGTAAATGCCTGCTGCCCTCTGCTCCCTGGCTTGAGCCTGGGCTCGAAGGTCACAGGAAGCCAGAGATGGGGGGCCTTTCCTGGGTTCTAAGACGATCAATTTTAAGGCACCCAAGTCCCTCCCTTTCTGGGCAAGCTTGATGCTGTGGCACACCCAGGCCATACTACTAACCCCTGGCCTCTCCCGGGGAGTCCAAGCCTCCAGGCCAACCTTGCCAGCCTCAGTCTCACTGGTCTTGAAAGTGTTAGACTCTGCTGTCTTCCCAAGCTCCCTTCCTGCCTGCAGGCTGGGGAAGCCTCATCCCCTGTGCCATATCAGGTTGGCATCATGCCAGGCACCTCACAATACCCAGGGTTTGCAGGTGAGGGAGTGAGGGCACAGAGAGATAGGGCAGCTGGCCCTAAGCCACACAGGACTTGTGCCCAGGCCTCTCTGACCCAAGTCAGTAACTGCAAGAAAGCTGGTGGGAATAGGAGAGAGGGGGATATCTTATGTTGTCACTGGAGGAGCTGAGTCTGCAGGGACCCTAGCAGAGGCTTTAGTCCATGCTTCCTTGCAGGGGCCAGCCCATTATACGTCTTCTCCACTCTCCACATGACATGCGCTCACCCCTCACCCTGTGGATCTGGCCAAGGGTCCCAGAAGAAACAAAACAAAACAATGGGGCAAAGCAGGGGTTCTGTTTATCAGCTGCCCATCTTTTCCACACCCCACTTAGCACCAGTGCTAAGTTTGGGTGGATTGTGGTTGTCATAGCCTGCAAAGGGCTTTGGGATTCAGGCTGGACAAATGAGCCAGCTGCCTTTAGAACGGTCCCTGCTCTCCTCAATGCTAGCCATCTAGCTCACCACCACCCCGTGCCCCTGTGCCCCGTTGCTGCCCTTAGGCCAGCGATGGCTCCCCATCATCCACAGGGTAAAGTCTCATCCCGAAGGCTGACTAGTCATGAGTTGGATGCAGCCTGCCGTTTTGGCACTCTACCTCAGGAGAAGCGAGGCTTCTCACTGCGGTTACTGTGCATTTCCGTGGATTATTCCCAGATCCTTCCGTTTTTTCCCATGACACTTCTTTCTTTTCCCTCTTGAGATGGGGGTCTTGTATTGTCCACCCTGGCTCTGAACTCTTGGTTTCAAATGATTATGGCCCTCCTGCTCCAGTCTCTGGAAAAGCCAGAACTACTGGCAAACACCATTTTCCTTCTGGCACTACCTAAGAGCTGCTTCCAAATTTCTACCAGCTTCCCCCACCGCAGAGGGTCAAGCCGGCACTGCAGCCCCAGCTGTGGCTCAGTGACCTATGCCATGAGCCATCCCATGTCTAAATGATCCCTCCTTAACCTCCCCCAGGGCAGCTTTCAACTATCTTGTGCCCCCAGCCATTGCTTATTATTTAATTTCCCATCATGTTCCCCAAGAGTGCTGTTCTCAGAAGCAGGCAGAGTTTGTCTTTTGTCTCTGTCCGGTGCCCAGGACAGTGACAGGCACATAGCAGGTACTCGGTGAAGAATTGTTGGTTATGAATGAATGAGTCTTTGAACAAGCAAAAGGATGAGAACCCTGACAGCGAGCCTTCGACCTGCCTGAAAACCAACCTCTCCCCTGCCCTTCGTAGCCTTCTCTCCGTGGAGTTTGAAGCTGGGCACGCTGGGGACCATGCAGAGGGCTGGGGCCGGGGCCCGAAGGGCCTCGGACTGCGGGCCTGCACCTTACCGGCCCAGGTGCATTGCCAAGTTTGCCCAGGTGGGTGGGTGTCCATCTTGTGTGCTCTGGCAGATAGTTGTGGGGTGGCTACTCCCTGGGGTTGGGGGGACCTGGGGCCCAATAACCTAACTCCTCCTTTGGAGTGGGTGTGTGTACACTAATAGGTGAGGGGATGAGGCCCATGTGACCTGACCAGGGTCTCCTGCTAAGAACATTAACAAAAAGTACTGGTCTCCGAGGACAGTGCCTTGCCTGCAGGGTAGAGTACTGTGTGCATTGGAGTTGTGGCCCTTACTCACCTCCCTGTCTTGCTTTTTCTGCTCATCTCCGCAGTATGTGGGATCCTTTCCTGTAGAGGACTTGGACACGCAGGAGGGTGTGTACCTTGTACAGCAGCAGCTGTGGGCACTGCAGGTGAGGGACTTGGGGAGCACAACCCCAAACTAGGCACTGTGGATATCAGGCTTGGATGGAGCCCTGAGGCCAGTCTCCCACCCCCACATCATCTGGATGGGCGGGCACTTAAGACCCAGGGAGAGTGGGGCCAAAGGTGACCCAGGAATTCCAGGCTTCAGGGCTCTTCCTAGATGTTGGGGACCCATGCCCCACATGACTGTTGGGGATCTGCTACCCAAGTCTCTGTCCCTGGGCAGGGGTGTTGGAGCTGGCTGAGCAGCCTCCATGAGGGGCACTGTGGTGTGACTGCATTGGGCCAGAACTAGGAAGTGACACCTGTCTTTGCCAACTCTCTTTCCCTCAGGACTGTTCCCGACGCCGTGCTGTTATCCTGAAATTCAGTCTTCAGGGTCTCAAGGTCTACAGTGGGGAGGGCGAGGTAGGAGGAGTAGGAGGGGCCAGGGCAGAGAGGACCAGACAGGGTGTGGTCTTCTTACAATTTGCCCCATAACCCCCCTAGGACAAGCTCAGACAACACTTGCTTGCCTGGTCCCCCAGAATCTTCTCTAGAGGTCACCTCCTGACCTAGTATCAGAGACATCCACCCCATAAGATTTTCCAAATGCCTGGCCCAGCAGTGGCTGGTGGCTGGGGACAACCATGGGCTAGTAATGATAGGGACCCCTTGCATGCTTGCCTGTCCATCCCTGGCTAACCACTGTTCAACCAACATGGCTGCCCATTGACAGCCAGGCCAGATTGTGCAACCCACAGCTGCAGGCCTCTTATACAAGGCCCAGTGCTGGCTGTGGTAGTAATCTGGAGTCCTACGTCACCTGCCCAAGGCATTGCTACCATCTGACAGCAAGAGCCACTGAGGGGACTGTTTTCCCATGGAGAGTGAGTGGCAGAAGGAGGGTTTGAACTCCGACCATCCTACCCCAGATACCAGTGTAGAACCCCAGGACCTGCTGCCACTGCCTCTGTGTGGTTCCAGCTAGAGATCACTGGGCCACTGTCCTGTCCCTCAGTTCCATAACTTGGGATAGCCATCCTGACCTACATCTCTGCAACAGATCCAGAGCTATGAGGGCTTGGCAGGCCTCTAGGAAAAAAGGGTCTCTTTGCCCCAGGAGGCGGGTGGCCTGTACCAGACATGTGAGGCCCTCAAGCCACTGCCACACAGGTGAGTGAGGTCTGCTGTCACCACAATGCCTCATAGGTGCTCCTGATGGCTCATGCCCTGAAGCGCATCCTCTATGCTACCTGGTGCCCAGCTGCCTGTCAGTTTGCTTTTGTTGCCCGGAACCCACGCAGCCCAGCCAGCAAGCTTTACTGCCACCTCTTTGTGGGGAGCCAGCCTGGAGAGGTACCTGACACCTAGACGGTAGTGTGCCGTGAGGGGGCTGTGTTGTCATCAGGTGGCAGCCGTGGATCTGTGCCTCACCACACTGGCTTTTGGCTCTTCCTTCCTAGCACTGTGTTCCCCTGCACTAGCTGGGACTTTTCTCTGCTGTGGAGTTACCTTCTCTCATCCCGGCTAGTTCCCACTGCCCTCCTAAGCCCAGCGCACCTTCGACACGGGCCCCACTCCAGCACCGGGCTGTGCTGATGACAGACACCTGAGTCCTTTAACGGCAGAGTCTCGGTCCAAGTTTTGAGCTGTCCCTAGATGGCCCTGTGTAGGACATAGGCACATATACTAGAGGCCAAAGCTGGTGTGATCACTGAGTGACAGACCAGTGGCAGCCTGTCATTTCGTGAGTTCCGGCATTTGGTCTCACCTCTGGATGTGGACCCTGGGTGACAGCCTTCTGGGTCTGGAGTGTGTAAGTGAGTGAGTGATGGGTTCCATGTTCAGGTCCCAGATAAGCGCTTTTCCAGTGCCCCATTTCATCAACTCCTCAGAGGACCTTGGGGAGGAGAGGACAAAGAGACAGGCACACGGGTGACATGCTCTGCCCTGGGTTACCCAACAGCTCCTAACTGACAGGGTGTTGAGAGCCTGAGCCCTGGGAGGATGGTGAGGCTGATGTAGGAGTATGGTGGTCCAGGGGTTGTACTCTCTGCTCCCCGCATGGTGCCTGGCACAAAGTGGCTTGGTAGTGAGCAGACTGGAGCAGGCTGGCAGCGGAGGCTGTATGTAGTGAGATTTTTGAGGGCTAAGTAGTTTTCCCAGGAAGTTTTTGGAGGGGCGCCCAAAGCCAGGGGGCCATTTGCAGCCCTGAAGAGTGGACTAGTGTCTGCGGGGCTTCCCAGGAAGCTGCTGCAGCTGAGCCCAGCCCTCCTGTCCTAGGTCCATATCCTGTATCTGCTGCTCTGCCGCTCCTTCCAGCTTGCTTACCTCTTGCAACACCCTGAGGAGAAGGCCCAGCCTGAGCCCTGCCTGGGGCCTATGGGGGACATGTCTCCGAAGCCCCTCTGCAGCCCTGGGGCACCCCCTGCCCTAGTGCGAGAGCCCTTCAGTCGGGATCAGCTGTCGCAGAATGTCCACGCCCTGGTTTCGTTCCGTCGAATTCCTGCAGAAGGGCTACTGGGCAGTAGTGGGGTATGCAGCACCCCAGTCAGTTAGTGGATGGGGGAAAGGATCAGGGGCTTGGGGGTTACGTTGGAGGGGTGGGCTTCTTGCCGGGTTCACCTGGGCTCAAACAGGTGGGTCTGAATCTGCTTGCCCATGGGCCCTTTTTGGTGCCCTAGAAGGAGCTGCCAGAGCCCGAGGGCCGTGGGGGCACCCGTCACACTCGCCTAGGGAACCCCTACTGCTCTCCCACACTGGTGCGCAAGAAGGCCATCCGCAGCAAGGTGATCCGCTCCGGGGCCTACCGAGGCTGCACCTATGAGACACAGCTGCAGCTATCCGCCCGGGAGGCCTGTGAGTTGGAGGAGGCAGCTGGCTGGCAAGGGGCAGGGGCAGGGGTTCATGCAATTTGGGGGGGGAGGGGGCTGTGGCCTCATTCCCTTGTACCTGCCTGTGCATATGAGGATGATCAGGCTTGAGGGTGGCTAAACAGTCATGTATGAACTTTAACTAATGAGCATAGAGTTTGTGTTGGGGGACCAGATGTGTGACAGTTGGGGGAAGCGATTTGGTGGGGAGACAAACCATGAGATGGGGGTGTGTATTAGCAGGGTAGGTCTGGCCTTGGGAGGTTCTGCCATGCTCCTTCTGACCTTCGTGGTATCCACAGTTCCTGCTGCGTGGGAGGCATGGCCCCGCAGCCCTGGCGGTCCCTCGTGCCTGGTGGAGAACGAGGGTAGCCTGATGGAGAACATCTGGGCCTTTGCCGGCCTCTCCAGGTAAGGCAGTTCTGTCCCTTGGGTTGGGTATGAAAATGTGGGGTAGGCTGCTTATCATGTCTACACAGGGTGCATGGGCAGAATGTAGGGACTTTAACTGGTGAATGAGGAAAGCTCCCAGCCTAGGTGACCTCAGGCCATGGACTTCCTCCCCTGGAACCTCAGTTTTTCAGAATATAAAATGGGGCTAAGGAGAGGAGCAAGACACAAGCGAAACCCTCAGTGTTTGGCCTGTCACTGGCAGTCTTGAGGTTTCTCAGACCTCTCCTGACCAGGGCCTTGAAGTCAGCAAGTCAGGTCATCAGAAGGCCTTTAGTTCCTTTGAATTCTGTTCACTGAGTGGCTGATCTGGTTCAAAACTTCTGAGGGTACATATTCGGTCCTCGGTCACTACCATCAAGCTCTTGGAGCTAGTATGTCCCTAATCAGGATAACAGCCTGGCATCTGGGATCAGACTGGTGGCATTAACCTTGGCTCCCCCCCCCCTCCAGGTCCTGTGCTCTTACCCTGCTACGGAGAGATGTGCATGGGGCCTTCTTGCTGTGGCCAGAGCCAGGTACCAGCGACCAGTGGAGCTTGTCTGTACGGACCCAGTGTGGTGTGGTGCCTCACCAGGTCTTCCGGAACCACCTGGGCCGGTACTGCCTAGAGGTGAGCCCTAAGGGGTTTCCAGCTCTACCCTGTGCTGGCTCCATCTCTTGCAATTCTTACTCTGCCCTTTTCCAGCCCCTGAGCTCCTGAGCCCACCTCACTTCATCCTGTTCCCTTACTGGATGCTCTCTGGTCCCACCCCTTCTCCTAGTTTATCCCTCCTTGGCCCTGCTAACTCTGCTTCTGTTCCTTGGGGGGGGTTGTTGTTTTGTTTTGTTTTGAGACAAGGTTTCTCTGTGTAATGCTGGCTGTCCTGGAACACTCTGTAGACCAGGCTGGCCTCAAATTCAGAGATCTGCCTGCCTCTGCCCCCTAGTACTGAGAGTAAAGGCTGGTGGCACACAGTTTCTTCTTGCTGGCTGGGTGCTGACCAGCATTCAGGGAGAGTCACTGAGGTTCCTTGCCACTGAGGTCCTCCCCTCTAGAGGTATCTTTCAGAGGTTACCTCTAGGAGAGCTGACCTAAACGCATGCAACCTCTGAGTCTCTGATCTGTTTCCAGGACTGGGCTGGCAAGGCTTTTATATGACATTCGTCCCCCCAAGCCAGCTGTCTCAGTCCTGCCCAGACTGGGAAGAAGGAGGAAATGCTGAGTGGCCCTATAACCCTGCACATCCCATCTTTCCGAATTTATCCCTCCACATGGTGGGAGACCTGGGTGCGAGTGTGCGGGTAGGGTGCTGATATACACGGCATGAACCATGGGGCAGGGGACCAGAGCTAAAGACCTTTCCTCCCCAGCACCTGCCAGCAGAGTTCCCCAGCCTGGAGGCCCTGGTGGAGAGCCACGCCGGGATGGAGCGCAGCCTGTTCTGCCCACTCAGCATGGGCCGTCTGAACCCCACTTATGAAGAACAGGACTGTGGCTCTGAGGGCAGGCTCCCACGGACTCTGCGGCCCCTCAGCCATGCCAAGTCTGAGGCAGAACTGCAAGGCCTAGGCTAGGACGCAAGGCCTCAGTCCCCTGTGGGCCCAGCCTTGCCTTGGGCTCTGGGCTGTGACAGTCATTTTGTCCTTCTTGCACCCCACTCACTGGTCACCAGCTTCAAACAGGTCATCTGCCCCTTGATCGGTCTTCCGTCACTTCACTGCCCGTGGGAGGGGAGCCCTAAGTTTGGAGTTGGAGATAACAGGGCTTCTCCCGGGACCGGGGCCCAGCTGAGATACCAGGATGAGCAGGCGGGTAGAGCTAAGTGCCTGGCAACGCTAGGTGACTTTGGGTGGTGGTCATCACCAGATTCTCACTGTCCTCCGAGTGCAGAGGCGTTCCCAGCAGTTCGTGGATGTGGGTGCAGCCCTTGCTGGAAGAGCCCAGCCCCTGTTGGACAGGGAACCCCAGAGAGCTCCCATGGGGAACCAGATGTTTAGGGAATTGCAGATTTGCCTCCCCTGGTTCATTTCCTGGTGTCACTCCACTGAGTGGAGCCTACAGTAGGCAAACCACAGTCAGTTTGGTAGCTAGCTGCTTTAGGAAGCCATCTCATGCTGGCTTTCATACAGTGCTGACCATTGGGCATGGCTGGCACTGGTTACCTCCTTGGTAAATCACCCCCACTTGCAATGGAAAACTAGAACTAACCCAGACCCCACAGAGAGGAGGTTGTGGCCTTAGTAATGGAAACTCCTAGGACACATTCTAGAGGAAAGCAGTGGCCCAGCTAGCAATGACAAATCCAAGTGTCCCTTAAGTCAACTCAGCAGAATATATGAATCTACCCAAAAGAACAGACTTCTTAGCCTGGCAATAGTGATGCACACCTTTAATCCCAGCACTCGGGAGGCAGGGGCAGGAGGATCTCTTGTGAGTTTGAGGCCAGCCTGGTCTACAGAGCGAGTTCCAGGACAGGCAAAGCTACACAGAGAAACACTGTCTCAAAAAACCAAACCAAACCAAAAAAAAAAAAAGGCCCAGACTTCTTTTGGAAACAGAGGTGTGGGCACAGGAGGAAGAGGGTGTCTGTGTTCAGTGCCTTGAAGTGGAAGCCACAGGTATGGGGTTTTGGACCCTGAGGGAAGGAGGGTAGCCTCTACAGAGAAGAAAGGAGACAAATCTGGGAGTAAGAGGCAGGCCAGGCCTGGCACTTCTGCTTCCAGACCCCCCACACACACACAGATAAGCCCTTATAGCTAATGACAGTGTCATTTCTTTCAAGTGACATGTGGCCTGAGAAAAAGGTGTGGGATCCGTTCACAGGAGAGAACACTTCCCAGAGACAGAATGTGGGTGGTATTCCCTCCAGGACCATTTCCACTGGTCCTGAGTAGGGCCTGGTCCCCAGTGGGAGCAGAGTTAGCATATCCTGTGCCTAGGATTTCAACTCCAGAGAGTTAAACCTGAGAAACTCTGGTAGCTAACTGAGCCACACTTTAGGCCAGGGCTCACCTCCAGGGTATGTTCATAGTGTGAGTTGCTGATGTGTACAATACCAGGAGATATTCAACATGTCCAAGGGATCAGCCTTCCCCAGGCTCTTTAACATTCCTTCCAAAGCATTTCTTGATCACATGACACAAACCACAGCCCTCCCCTCCCCGGTGTGGACTTTGAGATAAATAAAACACATTTCTTCAGTCTATTGCAGTTCCTTGAGTGGCTAGAGCTTCATCAACGTTTTCCTGTTTTGCTTTTGTTTGCCAAACATACTGCAGATGGCATGGAATGGTGAGCCTGACTGAGATCCTGGCCATGAGGGTCCAGAAAAAAATTGAATTGAGAAGTGAGGTTTGGTGAAGAGATCTAAGAAAAAGACCCAAGGGCCAGTGAGACAGCTCAGTGCTTTCTGTCAGACCTCCTGACTTTGCCCCACTGGACCCACACGGAGGAGGGAGAGACCCATTTCCTGGGAGTTGTTCTCCAACCTTCACATTTGTGTGTATGTGTGCATTCGTGCAAGTGCACCCACATTGGAACACACAGGTAATTAAAAAAAAATCAGAGTGTACTGGTAACTCGGGCTTGCTTACTGCCCCAGCAAAGCACAGCAGGTCCTTTACCCAGCCCAGGCCTGCCTAAACCTGATGTGAGCTCCAGTTAGATCTAAGATACTTGTCCTGCACAGGATTTGTTTATTTGTAGTTACTCTTTGGTTTGTTTGTGGGGGTTTTCCCTACTAGTCTTCAAGAGGGCTATCTTCCCAGAGCCTGTCACACGACTGACACTGTTTCTGCAGAGGAACCGACAGGAGCATTGCAACTGGGCGGGTGGCAGCTTACACTGAGCCAGGAGGTTAGGCTGTGTGGTCTTTCCAACAGAGAGACTAAATGCTAAAGTTTTTGTCTTTTGCTTTTTAAAATATATTTGTGCTGGGTGGTCTTTAATCCCAGCACTCCGGAGCCAGAAGCAGGTGGATCTCTGTGAGTTCGAGGACAGCCTGGTTTATAGAGCGAGTTCCAGGACAGCCATGGCAATACGGAAGCTATGTCTTGAAAAACATAAAAATTATGTGTGTGGGCTCCTTTGCAAGAGTCAGTTCTCTCTGTCCACCATGTAGGTCCCAGGGGTAGAATGCAGACCATTAGGCTTTGCAGCAAGCACCTTTCACTAGCTGAGCCATCTTGTTGGTCCAGTCTTCGTTTCTTTAAAATCTGGACTCTTAAGATTGGCACTATCATCAAGAAGCTTCACCCTGCCAGAGGATAGGGGACAGCGAAGTCGCTAACCCCTGAGTGGTTAGTTAAGTCAAGCATGGGTTCCAGGTCTTAGCCTGGCCACCTCTGCCCGATTGCTGAGCCTCTGGGCTGGAGCTGCGAGGCCTGGGAGACAGGAGGGTCAGTGCAACCCTACCACTAATGCATCCCAAGGGGCCAGCCTGCAGTCAGGCTCTTCCTCGCACTCAGCGTTCCTCGGCCCGCCCTGTGACGTCACGGACGTTGCCCGGCAACGGCGAACGCCGAGACGGCGTGCACGAGCGCGAGCGTGGCCCGGCCAGCTCCGGGGCTCGGGTCCTGCGGAGGCGCTTGCAGCGCGGATCCCCCGTTCCCCGCCCGGGCCCGGCCTCAGGGACGGGCGAGCCCGGGCGCGGGAGGCGGCGGCCCGGGCTCCAGCCCGGAGACTTGTCCGCCGCGCCCCTGCTGCTCTCAGCGCGCACTGCGGAGAGTCCGGGCTCCCGGCTGCGGCCCCGCCCCCGCCGCCAGGCCCCGCCCCACGCGGGCACTGGCTCCACCCCCTGGACCGGGCCACGCCCCCGGGGCTCGCGGGGCGCCATGGCCTCGGAATCAGTAAAGGTAGTGGTGCGCTGCCGGCCCATGAACCAGCGCGAGCGCGAGCTGAGCTGCCAGACGGTGGTGACAGTGGATTGCGCGCGCGGCCAGTGCTTCATTCAGAACCCGGGAGCAGCCGACGAGCCCCCGAAGCAGTTCACCTTCGACGGCGCCTACTACATGGACCACTTCACCGAGCAGATCTACAACGAGATCGCCTACCCACTGGTGGAGGTGAGGGTGCCCTGAGACTGCAGGGCCAGACTCGGGCTCCCCAAAGGTGGAGACGAGATAGGTGGGTTAACCCAACCCCTCCCGCCCAAGCCAAGCGAGAAGGCACAGGGCACAGGCAGCAGGTTACTCAGAAGGTTTTCCTGGCTGCAGATAACTGGAACCTACCTCCAATGTGGTGTCCACATTGAACCCAGCGCCCCAGCTGCTCCACACCCCCTTCCCCAGTCATTTGCAGCCTTTACCACAGGACTCCAAACCTAGGACCACTCAGAGCCCCAGCTTGTCTGACCCTCATACCTTGCCCCTGGTCCTCTACCCTCATTCCAGACCTGCAGGATCCTGAAAAAGCTCCAGCCATTTCCCCCAGCTTCCTTCCTTCCCAAGAGTCCCAAGGTTTTTCTCTGTCATGTGGTGGTACACACTTGCTCCCATTTCAGCCCGGCAAGCAAAGGCCTCCTGGTTACACTCTCCTCTTTTCTTGAGAGCAGTGGAGGAAACCCCTCTTCCTAAAGAGGCAACGTTGTGGGGCTTCCATGTGTTCCCTCTGTCACTTGAACATGCTCCGGTACCTGAGGTTCAGAGACACTCAGCTGCAGATACCTATTTGACTTCGTTGACTCGCCATTCCCCAAACATTTAACATAGATGCTTGCAATTTTGACTGGCAGGCCCTCTCAGCCATTCCATCCATCCTGCCCATTGAGAGGGCCGGTGTGTTCCGAAGCCTCTAGACTGCCTAGCCTTGTGCCGCAGTGGGTGCATCATTAGAATCTAGGGTCAAGTGTCCGCTGTTGAACTCTGCCCCTACTCCCAAGGCTTGCTGACTGGTGATGTAGACCGCAGAGCACAAGAGGTGATTCCTTCTGAATACTCAGAAGACAATGGACAGTTCTCCCAAGGGGACAGTCCCAGTCTCTCAGGATAGCTCAGTTGTCTATCTGCTGGCCTGGTTTTCTAGGCTAGAAGGGACCCAAGAGGTCATCTAATTCAGTCCCTCTTGTTTATCAGGTCTGACTTTCTGTCAGGTAAAGGACCAGCTCTTGCTTGCAAAAGCACTCTGTTCCATCTCTGTTTCTTAGTCTCCAGAGTGTTCCAGCCACTCTGAGGCCTCCCAGGAGCTTTCAGTCCTACCTTTGTCTCAAGGACCTTGCAGGCCCTACCTTTGCCTTCTTCTGTCTAGGGTTGGTATCTTGAAGATTTGAACTTGTGTTCTTCCTTGGCCTTGCTTCTTTCTGGGGCTGTCTAGAGCTACCAGGATGAGGCTCCAGCTGCCTTCTTCCTTGTGGATTATGCAGAACCCAAGCAAGTCCCACCAGAGAGGAAGACACTAAGGACCCAGTGACAGGCCTGTTGGGTCTCTCATCCACCTTTCTCTTCTGAGTCCCGCTGTGCAGACCTATCGCTGGACAGTCCCCAGACCTCAGATTTGACATCTATGATTTCATTAATCCATTCACCCATCCATGTGAGGAAATACTAGCGTCTCCACTGTGAGCCCCCAGATTGAGCATGGGGAAGGCATGTGGAGGCCATTGGATTTGCCCTCATCAAGGTAAAAGAGAAGCAGCTAAGCTAACCATTAGTAATTATTGGAGGGGGCACATAGCATGGGGAGGCCAGAAAAACTTGGAAGAGATGGAGTGGAGAACAGAGCACGAAGTCTAAGATGGGCCCTGTAGGATGCTAGCCAAACAGGAAGGTGGAAGGCCATCGGGGAAAGACTGGTGTGTAGCATTGGACCCCCACAAGAAGAGCTGGAGTCATTCTTGTCAGAGAGATGACTGAGGCCTGAGGGGTCACGGGATAAATTAGAGACAGTTCTGGGTCCCAGATTCCATGCTCCATCTCCCATCAGGGGACAACATGCAGATCACAGCTCTAGCTGCTTAAGCCAGGAGCAGATGCATTAGTGAGACCAATGGCTAGGTAGAGCATGGGCCTGCTTGCTCTGCTCCTTGGGCTTTCTGGCAGGTAGCTTTGATCTTCTATCCAGGATCCTTCCTCGGCTCCTTTCCCATGCTGTCTCTATACTTCAGATTCACTTTCTGTCTTTCTTTCATCCTCCCTTTCTTCAGTCCAGGCTCTGTTCCTCACCTCTTGTCCATGACTGCGCTTTTCAACCCTCCTGTGGCTTCCTTTTCCACACCAACCCTTGGCTGACTAGAATCCCATCCCAGCTCCCCCCACCCCACCCCTTTAACCAGCAGCCCTGCCTTCCCATCTCCTGCTCCTGACAGATTTCTCCAGAGTTGCCGCTTGATGAATTATCTCCAGACTACCCCGGTTCTACATAACCACAGCTCCTATCGTGACCAGGCTGCGAAGGGTGGCCCCGGTTCCTTGTGGAGAAGCAGTGGTAGAATGTTCACCCATGGGGACATTTGGGAGGGAGCATATAGAAGACATGGTGCAACTCAGTTATTTCCATTTTAAGTTAATAGTAGTGGGAAATACGTAGCATGTCTAATTTGCTATCATGAGGGTTATTGCTGAGGATAACACCAGGTTCAAACTCATTGCTGGGCTGGAAGTACAGGCCAAGTGTGGAGCCCTTGCCCAGCATATGTGATGCTTTAAGTTTGAACTCACCCCCCCACACACACACACACGGGGGGGGGGCGTGGGAGAGAGAGAAGAGAGAGATAGATTAACTGTTGTTGCTTTTTGCTCTTTTGCACTTTGGGGGCCCACCAGCCAGCTCCCAAATAAATCACATAAAGGTTTGTTCTTATGAATGGCCAGCCTTATCTTGGCTTGTTTTTAGCCAGCTTTTCTTAACTTAAATAATCCTGTCTACCTATGCCTCTGGAATTTTATCTGTCTCTATTTCTGTATGTCTTTCTTTACTCCATATTCCATGGTTTGCTGTGTAGCTGGGTGGCTGGTCCTGATGTCTTCATTTCTTGCTCCTCGATCTTTTGTGTCCCAGATTTCCTTTTTATCCTCTCTGCCTGCCAGCCTCGCCTATCTTTCTCCTGCCTTGCTATTGGCCGTTCAGCTCTTTAATAGACCAAATGGGTGTTTTAGACAGGCAAGCTAACACAGCTTTACAGAGCTAGCCAAATACAACATAAAAGAATGCAACACATATTTGTATCATTAAACAAGTGTTCCACAGCATAAACAAATATAACACGTCTTCAAATAATATTCTACATCAGTCAGTGGTTGTGTTCATGAAGACTCACTACATTTCATAGTTCAATAAAACAGCAGGACGCAGTGACTGAGTGGTGGACATTGGGGACCGGCCCCACATGTGCTTATTCCCTAGGACATCCCCCCGCAGGGTGTCAGTTACCATATCATACTTTTTCTAAAATCTTTGTTTCATCTTAGAAATATACCTAAAGTTGTTTTCTATTTAATCAGGGCGGTGCTGTCCTATGGAACATTCTGGAACAATGGAAATTCTCTGTATGAACACTTACCAGTTAGGTATCCCTAGATGTAGTTGGCAAGTGGCACAGGAAGGAAGCTCGTACAACTAAAGAACTAAACATTTTAGTTAGGTCTGCTTCGCTGTGACCCAGACCACTGAGAGAAGTGAGGTGGAGGAAGGTGATGTGTGGCTCACTGTTTCAGGGCTCTCCGAGCATCAGGAGGAGGCGTGGTGGTATCAGTGCAGTAAGGACCTGACACACAGCAGGCCCAAAGGCAGAGAATGAGCCAGAACTAGGGAGTGGGTTATACGCTTTAAACACCTGTTTTGGGTTACCTGCTTCTGCCCCCTCAGCCCCTGAAGATTCTGCAGCACCCCCAAATAGTGTAATTCGAGACAGGACCTGTGGGTTCCAGGACAGCCAGGGCTATTACACAGAGAGAAAGCCTGTCTTGAAGAACCAAAACAAACCAAAACAAAACAAACCAGACCAGACTTGTGAAGTCTGGCTTGTATTTTATATTTAAAGCACATCTCAGTTCCAGTCATTGAAATGAAGGGCCAGTGTGGTGGTGCACACTTGTAATACTAGCACTTGGGACACAAAGCTAGGAGAATCACAAGAAATTCCAGACCAGTCTGAAGCCAGAAAGAGCAGACAGGGACTGGGGGAGGACGTGACTTGTGGGAACACTGCTTGCTTGCTCAGCACACAGACCTGGGTTCAATCCCAGCATGAACCCTACCTGGTGGCATCTGCTTGTGATTCTAGAGATGGAAGCAGGCTTATCCGTAGCTCAAGGTCATCCTCAGCTACTACTGATTTTGAGGTCACTCTGGGCTGCAAGAGATCGCCACACACACCTCCAATAAGACGTACAACTCAGTGGTAGAGCACTTGCATATCCATAGCATGTGTGAGACTGTAAGTTGCACCAGCACCGTCACAGTACTACTGCTCATGGCTACCCAGGAGAGCGAGCATCTGCTGTGTGACTGTGAATATCCCTGTAGAGTCCCTTCCCTGGACTCAGGCTACAGTGACACTCCTTGAACTGCTTCATCTTCTCCAGGGGTGTCATGTACCTCCCACTTTAGCTGCATGTGGGCTTACGAAGCCTAGCGCAGGGTTGGCCCTTCCTCTGAATTTGCTTGGGACCCATTTTAAAGGTCCCACCCCTGAGTACAGCCCACCACCTCTAAGGAACTGCAGGACCCCAATGTTGTCACAGTTTCCCTAGATTGGGTGGCCTTGCCCACTTCCACGGCAGCAAAGGAAGTGCTTGTCCTCTACACGGCTCAGCTTTTTTTCCTTTATTCAGCCTGGGACTCCAGCACTTGGGATGGTACTGCCCATGTTAGGGGTGGGTCTTCCCACCTCAGTTACCCTAACCTAGATAACCCCTCACAGGTGCATCAAGAGGTTTTGGAAGCTCTAAATCCCATCGAGTTGACAGTAGTAACCATCACAGATGCCCCACAGTCAGTTCTGCTATCTATAATCCCAAGAGCTCTGGGGGCAGGGTCAGGGGCTAACTTGTTCACCTCCCTCTCCCTCTAACCAGAACATGGTTCCTGCTATAGAGAAGACAAGCTAGTTTCTGCAGGGTGAATAAATGCATCACGAGTGAAGAATGGCCTTAGAAGTGGTACCCAGTTTGTCTTCCTTCTCAGCCTCCTCATTCATACCCCACTCCCAGCTCCACCTGCTGTCAGCTACTCCCCTGGGTCCCCTTGGCCTGGATCAGCCTCCTCTTCCTGTCAGTCACCTGTCACATGCCCAGGTGTCCTCAGCAGCAGCTCCACGTCTATTCTGCCTCTGCTGTACAGAAGGCTTTGCCTGTTTCTCCCCACACCTTTTTGCTGCCTTTCCCTGACTGCCTCCCTTCACGGTTCTCTGTACTTCTGCCCCATGGACACCTCCTGGTCTGGATGAGAAGCACTGTGTCTGCCTCCCCGCGGTCCCAGCAGACTATAGCAAGCACCTGTCCATGCCAGCACTTGCCGAGCCTAATACACAAGATGATTCAGCTTTAGGAAGGGCTATAGTCTTATCCTTTATGCTGGGCGAGAGGAAGCCATGTGCCCTAGACCAGTCCAAGTGCATGCCATAAAGGGTGGGGATGGGCTGAGGGTGTGGCTTGGTGAAGACCTTGGAGTCTATCTCCTGCAGTGCACGAAGAAGTAAAACAAGCATGGAGATACAATTTGAACCATGTTGGCTCCCCAGAACAGGCTTTTAGATAGCCCTACCTTGGCACGATGTTTAACCCCATCAGACCATTGAGGACAGAGTGGTGCCTTGTTTAGTGGAGACCCAGGCAGGGCACCCAAGTCTGTGGGTTGGAGGCCATGGTGACCGCCTGGAACTGCCGTCTGAACACCTGACCTTGGTTCCCTCTCACACAGGGTGTCACCGAGGGCTACAATGGCACTATTTTTGCATATGGCCAGACAGGCAGTGGGAAGTCCTTCACCATGCAGGGCCTGCCGGATCCCCCCTGCCAGAGAGGCATCATTCCCCGAGCCTTCGAGCATGTATTTGAGAGCGTTCAGGTATGGGCCTTGTATCAGAAGGGGTAAGGCTGGTATCACAGATGGTCCCAGGGCACTTATGACAGAGGCATGGACTGTGGGTTGTAGTCAGAACCTGGTCTTGACTCTGCATAGGTCAACAGAGGCAAGTCCTGGGTTCTAAAAAGATCATAGGTGAAAAACAAGACTGCAAAGAGTCTGTTGGTTCCATGTTCTTCTCCTGCTGCCTTTGAATCCCCTTAGCATTCTTGTATGATGACTCTGAACACAGTGACAGGAAGTGGTTATAACATCACGGCTCCCCATGTATTGAGCAATTACTAAAGACCAAACTTGTGTGAAGCCCTTTGTATAATTATCTCATGGACCCCAGATTGGACAGCTCCCAATTGTGGTGGCCCAGAGGCTCCCACTCTTCAGCCCACTGCCAGGGCTTGATCTGGGTACAGTTGCTGAGGCTGTGACAGTAGTTTCTCCACCTATGTAGTTGGGAGGTTTCTATCTCCCTTCCCATGAGGTTTGCGGGCAGCACTTTGGATGAATAGCCACAACACAGCTTAGAGGTCTGAGGGTCCTGGAGCTGGGGAGGGTTTGCCATCAGGGCAGGTGGGGTAGGGTGGGGTGAGGGCCCATATGGCCCTGATGTCTCCCTCTTCTGATGTCCTAGCTGTAGGGGCCTGAGAAGCAGGTGGGTTTGGCATCAGCCATGTTTTCAATGCTGTCTACTTCCTGCAGTGTGCAGAGAACACCAAGTTCCTGGTCCGGGCTTCCTATCTGGAGATCTACAATGAAGATGTCCGTGACCTGCTGGGCGCTGACACCAAGCAGAAGCTGGAGGTAAGTCCAGCCCCCATGTGGAATGGTCAGGAAGGTCTCGGGTTAGAGGCTAGGACTCAGGTTCCTGCTGCCTCAGTTTCCCTAGTGCTGGGATCATGGACAAACATCAGCATCCAGCATCACTCCAGTTAGAGTGGGTCCTTTTGAACTTGAGTCCTTAGAGAACCAAATGCATGGACTGTTACTATGTCTGCTGCCACCACACAGGCTGGATAGCACCTTGAACAAGGCCACCTCCATTGAAACATGGTGGAAATTTGCAATAGACTTCTATTTTAGAAAACACTTCCACCGATAAAAATTATTATGACGGTCTGAGAGAAAGTATGAGGCACTTGCTATTTACTGGATCTTTGGGCACATTATTCCACTTCATCTTTGGAGTAACCTTGCTGTGGATGTTGTCACCTCTAATTTATCAGTGTAGAAAGGAGGCTGAGAGAGCCTCAACCTGTCCAGGTTCTGTAATGCAATGAGCCGCTGAGCCTGGACTTGAACCCAGGTCTCCCAAACTGAAGGATTTGAACTTCAAACAATTTATTTTACTGATGTTTATATGGTGAGGATTCCATCATGTTGGTCCACTTTGAAAATGGGTGTTGAAGATTAAAGACAGTAAATAGGGCAGGTCCCTCAGCAAAGAGCCAGCACCTGGTAAGTGTTCAGTTTGGGAACTTTTCAAGCTGTTGGTGATTGAGAAAAACCCAGCAAGGACACAGGGCTGCCAAGTGGTGCCTTTGGGGTAGAGTCAGGGGCAATGAACTGCTCACGTTGGTGAAGATGGGATTCGGCTTAGTCTGAGAATCTCAGGCCCCATTTCCTAAGTTCTCAGTCTCCTCAAAGGGCGGAGGTGTGTTCCTTCCTAACAGTGGGAGCAAATCTAGGTATGTGAGGGTTCTTCTGTTCAGGGAGGCTGGACTAGCATGACTGTTTGGGGCACTCACAGAGGTCAAGAAACCTTCCAGACTTGGCTTAATGGCACAGGAGTGTGGAGACTGAGGCACGGAGTTTGCAAGTTCTAGGCCAACCTGCATCACATAGGTAGACTGTCTTTAAAAAAGGGAAGGAAGGAAGGAAGGAAGAAAAAGAAGAAAGGAAACAGAAGTAGGGACAGAGAGGAAAGGAGAGGGAGGTGAGGGAGGGAAAAGGAGAGAGAGAGAGAGAGAGAGAGAGAGAGAGAGAGAGAGAGAGAGAGAGAGAAACAAGTACCGCTGCCAGGACTAGAAGCCAGTGAGAGCGCATGGAGTCCCAGCTGGGACCCTTTGGCTTTAAGGTCCTGGTCCTGTTCCTGCCTGGGACTCTTGCAAGCCAGATGGCCTGGTCCAGGGAGGAGAGGCTAGTGTGAGATGCTGCCCCTCATCAGTGCTGGGATACCGCTGGACTCTCCCTCCAGCCATGATGCTTATGAACTGACCAAGCCCCCACCCCACCTCCCAGGGTCCACCACGAAGCCAGTGATTCCAGCTTTAGGAGAGAAAGGGAGAGTCATTCACTGATTTCAACAAAGACTCAGTTTCCCCCTCAGTTTCCATCCATCCACTCAAACCCCTGCCCATCATCCTGCAGCAAGCAGGCTTTGCACAAGCCTATCGGATCTTTGCCCTCCCTGCAAGGAACCTCTACCACCAACTACAGCAACCCCCTCACCAGAAGAGGGTGTTGGGAACCTGTAAGTCATGACTCACCCTCAGGCAGAGGAGTTGCATGAGGGCTGGGAGCTCCAGAAGGCTAGCCTCAGGGTCTTAGCCCTGCCCACAGAACTCTCAATCAACTTGTGTGGGGGCCATGAGGATTCTATTCCTTCCTGGCTACTCTGGACCCTGGGAAGGCCTCACTTAGGGAGCCCACTGCCTTGGGGGCTGCAGGTGATAGATGTGCTCGGTGGGGCACACCCTGTAGGCACTCGGCCTTTGATATGCTGCTCTGTGGGTGATATGCAGATGGTTTTCATGTAAGCGTAGGAGAACCCTGTTCTCATCATCTATGATTCACGAACCTATGTATAACCCAAAGAGGACACAGAGTGGGAATGGATTGGAACCCGAGACTCCACAGAGCAAGCTCTCAACCTGTGGTTAGCATAGCGTCTGGTACATTTTATAATGCAAAGGCCAGCAAGAGATTTGAGGAAGCCAACTCCCCATCCCCAAGCCAGTATTGATACTGCCCCAGATCTCCACTGAGTAGATTGTGGTGGAGTGGAGCCTGCAGGGGCCTCCCAAGATTCCTCCCTGAGTCATGTGTGGGAAGAGCATATGAACATCCCCCCCCAAATGGATCCTAGTCATGGCCATGTGCCTGTGCCCCTCTCCATCACTGCAGTAGCACAGCTGGTTGCCATGGAGACCTGGCTCTTGTTTCTTGCAGCCTAGATAAGCAGTTACTGAGGGGGATAGGATGTACAGCTGGTAGCCATCACTCAGCACCTCCCCAGGACCAGTGTTGGCAGAGGTGTGGGTGAGAGTGATGGGAAGGACCTCTGAGGGTATCAGAGATGTAGGGGTGCTGATTTTCTTTCTGAGGTTACGTATGCTCAAGGCAGCATCCATGTCCCCTTCATGGCCTGCTTCCACCAAGCCCACCAAGGTACCACAGGTCTGTTTTCTTCCTATGGAGTTTCACAGAAATGGGGGTTTAATCCCCATCTCATAGGAGAGGCTACTATGAGGCCTATAGAGGCCAGCTGACAACCCTCATGTAGCAGGGTTCCTAGCCTGAGTCCTGTTGAATAAATAGGGAAGTGGCTCAGTATGCTTTTTAAAAATACAGTCTCACTATAGCTCTGGCCATCTTAGAACTCACTGTCTAGACCAGGCTGGCCTTCAACTCACAGAGATCCACCTGTCTCTGCTTCCCAAATGCTGGGATTAAAGGTGTGTGCCACCATGCCCAGCTAAATAGACTTTTGTTGTTTTCTTCTTTATTTTTTTTTTCAAGGCAAGGTTTCTTTGTGTAGCTCAGGCTATCCTAGAACTCAGTATGTAGACTAGGCTGGCCTCAAACTCAGTAATCTGCCCACCTCTGCCTCCCAAGTGCTGGGATTAAAAGTGTGCACTATGACTGCCTGACCTAAATAGGCTCTTTTTAACAACAAAACTTATTAGATGGATTTATTTTTATACATATGAGTGTTTTACCTTTATGTATTATGTATGTATGTATATATGCCTATATGTATGTATTATGTTTATATGTGCACTGTGTACATGTCTATTTCCTACAGAAATCAGAAGAAGTTGTGGTATCCCTTGGAACTAGATGGTTGTGAGCTACCATGTGGACACTGGGAATTGAACCCCAGTCCTCTGCAAAAGCAACAAGTTCTCTTAACCACTGAGGCATCTCTCCAGCTCAGTGTGCTCTTTCTGGGGGTGACCAGACACTCCTCAGACCTGCTGTGTGCTCTAAACTGGGTTCTAGATTATAGGAGTGTAGCAGGATCGTGTGCCTGCTTTTGGGGCCCTCAATGCTGCTTACCTCTGTTTTCAGGAGCTTGTCCTTTGTGCCCATCATCTATGACTCTTTATCCTGCTTCTGAAGCCTTCTGTCACCGAAACCCCACTAATAGCCTTATGGCTTTCAGCAAGTCGTTTAACCTTTCTGTCCTCAGTTACTTGTCTGTTCCATAGAACCAGCCCCGGAGGGACATCACACCCAAGCAGGTGGAGCTAGCCTGTGCTCCCAGCCAACTCATGCACAGAAGGGGACTTGTCCCCTCCTAGGACTCCTAGAGCAGAGAGTTGAGCCTTCTGGGCTCCAATCAACATGGCTGCTTGGCAGGCAGACATCTCCTGTTCATTCTGCTTTCCTTCCCTCTTCCACCCAAGATATGGTCTTGATGTTTAGCCCGGGGTGGCCTTGAATTTGCAGTAGTTTGCCTCTCTGCCGACTAAGTGTTGAGATTACAGACATGCTCCACCACACCCAGCCCTTCATTCTGTTCTTGCCAGTTTGGTTTTCTTTCCTCTCAAGAAATTCTGCATTTCACTGCTCTGTGTAAGTCATGAAGCTCCTTGGGTGCCTGGAAAGGAAGCCGGGAACATTGGGGGCATGCATAGCTTACTCGCTGCCATCTCTTGAGGGCTGAGCTGAGAGCCTTGTGAGCTTGGGCAGCAAATGACCTGCCACCATCCAGGAATCAGGAAACATTTCCATTGCCCTGGTCACATCAGCAGAGGGCATATCAGAAGCCATGTGCACAGGACAAAGGAGATCCATTCAGAGTCCTGGGTACCAGCTCCATCAGCATCCAGAAGCTGAGGGTCCCATGCAAAGCATGTGTGTGCCTTACTTTACTGAATCTTACCATTCCCATGAAATAGGTATCTCATGCCCATTTTCAAGATGTGCCTATTGAGGTTCAGGATCCCCCAATAGGTGGGAGGCAGGGGTAGGTTTGCAGTTGTCTCCACTAGAGCAAGGCCTCTGCCTATTACAGGCCTGGACAGGGTCCCACATTTGGGTTTGTTAGAGATCCTTGGTGATCTCAACCTTCCTTGCTCCTTTTCCCTGCAGCTGAAGGAGCATCCCGAGAAGGGCGTGTACGTCAAGGGGCTGTCCATGCACACGGTGCATAATGTGGCCCAGTGTGAACGCGTCATGGAGACCGGCTGGAAGAACCGTGCAGTTGGCTACACCCTGATGAATAAGGACTCCTCCCGCTCACACTCCATCTTCACCATCAGCATCGAGATCTATGCCGTGGGTACGGGGCTGGCTGCAGGCAGAGGGTGGCCCACACATGCTGAGCCAAATTCCCACTCCTGCTAGGAGGGTGTCTCACCTCTTTGGAGCCTGGAGAACCCCACGGCAAACTGGGAAAAGATGCCCTTAACTGCCTGAAGGAAACAGACAAGGGTCCTTCCCAGACAAGGGCTTGGGACCTGTTTCCTAGGTCTGTACCAGAAACCACAAAACTGTTAGATAGCACTGAGCCCCAGGCAGCATGTACCCATTATCTAATCTATTCTTTTCAACCCTCCCATGAACTAGCTGCTCACACCCCCATTTTACAGGTGAGAAGACCGAGTCTCAGAGATGGGGCTGGAGCTCAGCTCTTGAGTACTTGAGTAGCCTGCTCCAGACCTTGGGTTTCATCCCTGGAAAATATGAAGGGCCAGAGTTCTGTGTGTCACTCAGGCCTCATGACTCCTCTTCCTCAGTAATGTTCTCTGCCCTTCGTTCACCTGCCCCTCTTTCTTCCTTGGAGAGTTGCTGAGAAGAGGGGAAAGAAATCAGTGTTTACTCTCAGCACCTGTAGGCCAGATGCCGTGTGAGGGGAGATGCTGTGTGAGAGGAGATACTGTGTGAGGGGAGATGCTGTGTGAAGGAGATGTTGTGTGAGGGGAGATGCTATGTGAAGGAGATGCTGTGTGAAGGAGATGCTGTGTGACGGAGATGCCGTGTGAGGGGAGATGCCTGTGAGGGGAGATGCTGTGTGAAGGAGATGCCGTGTGAGGGGAGATGCCGTGTGAAGGAGATGCTGTGTGAGGGGAGATGCCGTGTGAAGGAGATGCCGTGTGAAGGAGATGCCTGTGTGAAGGAGATGCCGTGTGAAGGAGATGCCGTGTGAAGGAGATGCCGTGTGAGGGGAGATGCCGTGTGAGGGGAGATGCTGTGTGAGGGGAGATGCTGTGTGAAGGAGATGCTGTGTGAAGGAGATGCCGTGTGAGGGGAGATGCTGTGTGACGGAGATGCTGTGTGAAGGAGATGCCGTGTGAAGGAGATGCTGTGTGACGGAGATGCTGTGTGAAGGAGATGCCGTGTGAAGGAGATGCTGTGTGAAGGAGATGCTGTGTGAGGGGAGATGCTGTGTGAGGGGATATGCTGTGTGAGGGCTCCCCTATGCTTCACCTGTGTAACTGTGGGAGTCCTTGAGGCAGGAGGTATCATTCTCCTTTTACACATAGGAAACTTAGGCTCTGAGAAGTGAAGAGATTTGCTCATACAGGGTACCCCAGTCTTGAAGTGGAGGAGTCAGAATTTGAACCCAGGGCCTCCTGGTACCTTGTCCCCTAAAATGCTGCAGCTGCAGCAGATGATCCGTCACAATTAGAACTGCAGGGAGCATAGAGCCTGAAGCAGCCTAACCCAACTGGGAATGTAACTGTGGAGAGACCCCTAACTCAGGGTCAAGGCTCAGGCTGATAGAACATCCCTCCATGCTTCTGTTCAGCAACCTGGGCAACCTGTTTGCAGACCAGCGCCCTGGTGCTTGCTTGAGTGAAGGACGTCAACCTGGGCATAGGTGGATTTTGTTTGTTTTTTGTTTTGTTTTGTTTTTAACTGTTTGCTCTTTACTCTTCTGTTATTTGCTCTTTGGGAGAGTCCCTCACCTAGCTCCCAAATAAATCACACGCAGAGTTGTATTCTTTCTTATGACTGCTTATGCTTGGCTTCTTTCTAGCCAACTTTTCTTAACTTAAATTGTCCTGTCTACCTATGCCTCTGGGCTTTTATCTTTCTCTATTTCTGTATACCTTGCTGTACTTCTTTTTCCGTGGCCTGCTGTGTAGCTGGGTGGCTGCCCCTTGAGTCACCCTCCTCCCCTGACTCCTAGATATTTGTCTTTCTTTTTCTCCTCCTACTTATTCTCTCTGCCTGCCAGCCCTGCCCATTCTTTCTCCTGCCTTGCTATTGGCTGTTCAGCTCTTAATTAGGCAGGCAAAGTAGCACAGCGTCACAGAGTTGAACAAATGCAACATAAAAGAATGTGACACATCATTAAACAAATGTTCCCCAGCATAAACAAATGTAGTGCATCTTAAAATAATATTCTACAACACATGAGTGTCCCTGGGGATGCCCATCTGAAGAGGACATGACCTCCCAGTTGCATCTGGGGCAGGGACAGTTTCCTGACTCGATGGAGGGAGAGGCTCATGAGCACTCTTGGGCTTTGCAGAAGGTTTGAAGGGCAGGCTAATGCCTGAACATAGCCACACAGCTAAGTGTTTTCTCTGGCTCCTCTTTTTTGTTCTGTCTAAGCATCACTGTAGGGTCTTCATGGTGGTGAGTGGTGGATGCAGGACGCCCCCCTTTTCTCAGCTGTCATCCAGGAGGCATTGGCATCATTTCTGGTTTCACTGTGCTATAGCTGATGCTGCCATGAACACCTTTGTGTACAAGGCCATTTCTGCTCTGAGACTCATTTGCTCAGGCTAGACCACAGTGAAAGCACAGAGCACACACATACTCAAGGCTCATGACTCATCCTGGTACATTCTACAAGCACTCTCCAAAAACAAAACTAGTCTCTTTCTGCCCCATTTTTTTTTTTTAAAAAAAAAGACCTTATAGACTCAAATCCCTCACATCCATCTAACGTCAGCAAAAATTTATTTCCCTTAACATTGCTTTGCTCTGGTCAGAGAGTATGTGGCCAGTGGACTCTTCACATCCAATCCTGGTCGGAAGCAGTCAAGGCTACTCTTACTTTGTAGACTGAACCCTTGGAGGATTAGAGAGGTGTGTGGCTGTGCCCGTGCCATACAGTGCGGGAGAAGTGGGGTTGCCCCTCAAAGCAAGTGCCCTGTCAATCTTTTCATCTCCCCTTCGCCATCCTCTGCCTTTGGCCCCGTAGGAAATCTGTTCAAACTGACGTAAAAGAGACTCTGCTGTCCCCAGAACGCAGGGCCTTACCTTTGGGGTCAGGCAGCCCTGAGTGCCCACCTTGGCCCCCCTCCTCAGCTTCGCCTTTTTATTTGTAAATGATTTATTTATTTGTATGAGCATTGGTGTTTTGCCCACATATATGTCTGTGTGGGAGTTGTTAAATCACCTGGAACTGGAGTTAAAGACAATTGTGAACAGCCATATTGGTGCTGGGACTTGAACCTGACCCCTTTAGAAGAGCAGACAATGCTCTTAATTTTTGAACTCTCTCTCCAGCTCCCCCCCCTTCCTTCTTGGCTTCTGAGTGGCCTTGGGAAAGTTGCGTATCTTCTCTGAGCCTCAGTCTCCTTACCTGTACCATCGTAGGCTCAAATGTAGCCCCAAGTAGGTGACTATCAGCCCTGAGGGCCCGATAGTCAACCACCCTCACCTTGGGAAGATGTGGGGTTCACCAGCTGTTGCCCTCTGCCTGCCTATCTGCAGATGAGCGGGGTAAGGACCACCTCCGTGCAGGCAAACTCAACCTGGTAGATCTGGCCGGCAGTGAGCGGCAATCCAAGACCGGGGCTACAGGGGAAAGACTGAAGGAGGCCACTAAGATCAACCTGTCCCTGTCAGCATTGGGCAATGTCATCTCGGCCCTGGTAGACGGACGTTGCAAGCATATCCCTTACCGGGACTCAAAGCTGACACGATTGCTGCAGGACTCACTGGGAGGCAACACCAAGACTCTGATGGTGGCCTGCCTGTCTCCTGCCGACAACAATTACGACGAGAGCCTCAGCACGCTGCGCTATGCCAACCGGGCCAAGAACATCAAGAACAAACCACGCATCAACGAAGACCCCAAGGATGCTCTACTTCGAGAGTATCAGGAGGAGATCAAGAGGCTAAAGGCCATTCTGGCCCAGCAGATGGGCCCTGGCCATCTGTCAGGTGGGACAGCCTGGGGAAGCGGGAGAGGGCGGAGCCGAGCAGTTTTCCCATCGATGCTGCTACTTTCTCTGACTCCATAGGCAGGTCCTTGGACACCACTCAGCTCACATCATATCCCGGTGGTGATGGCCTCTAACTGCCTGTAGCCCCAGAAAGAGGCCTGGCTGGCTGGCCTATTCAGCCAGCCATAAGCTCACAGCTGCTCACTGCCTCAGGCTTGCTCACCTGTCTACCCAACTGTCTCCCTAGCTCAGTGGCAGGGGCATCATGTTCTTAGCATCTGGGTGACTCACTTCCCCACATCCCACCCCAGCTCCTGGAATTGTAGCTTCCATTCACAATCTGTCATCTGGCAGGCATAGAAAGCCAGGTCTGGAACACAGGCCTGCAGGGATTGAGGAGAAGCTAGAATGTTCTGTTGCCATCTCTTAGGAGCAGTGAGCACAGAAGAGTCTAGCATCAGCCCCTTGGTCCTCCTGCCCAGCTGCTTCTGTTGACCCATTCTACACACTGCCCCAACCTCCACCCATCACAAGCCCCCCCTCCCTCTCCTGCCTTCCCACATGCTCACCTCCCTTCCACCCACTCTATTGCTTACACAGCCCCTGCTCATCCATTCTTCCAACACCCACCCACCATCGTAGACCTTAGACCATGAGCTGTTCTGTGTGCGAGACTCCAGGCCTAGTGCTCAATGACATGGATGCAGGGCCTCTCAGTCTCCTTCTTCCCTCAGTTACTGCATCCTTCTCTCTGATCCTTTAGCAAGATGTGGAGTATCTGTCTGCCTCTGCTGGCTCCCATTTCCCTCCCCCACACCCTCCTCTTGCCCCTAATCCAGGCTGGCCAGCCCCACCCATTGAATAGCTCTTGTCTCATGAGCTGTGACCAGCCTCTCTAAACCCTTGCTGTTGGGGCTGGAGAGGTGACTCAGTGGTTAAGAGCACTGGCAGCTTTTCCAGAGGGTTTGATTCCCAGCAAGCAAATGGCAGCCCACCCTTTCTTTGTATTCATTACACATTTGCACACTCACTTGCTGTCTTCCCTAGTGCACAGTGCACAGCAGCGGGGAGCTGTGTCTAGTGCTACTTACCTCTCGGCTGACTGGTTGATTACATTTACATAAAGGCATATTTATGCCTGGTTCCTGGGTGCCTCACTCACTCCTGACTCTTCATGTCTCTTTATCTCCAGCCTTGCTGTCCACTCAGACACCCCTGAGCTCTGCCCAGCCTGAGGAGAAGCTGCTGTCCCCCACTGCTACGCAGCAGGACACTGAAGCTGAGAAGCAACTGATCCGGGAGGTGAGACCCCAGCGAGTTGGCAGTGTGAAGGAGAGGGTGTCCTGGGAGAGCCAGGGTAAAGGAGAAGGTGTCACCCTAATTCACTCCCCATGAGGTTGGCATCATGGTGCCCTTTTTATTTCTGAGGAAGCTGGACTTCAAAGAGATGTTACAACTTTTCCCAAGCTATAGGGAAGATGAGAATATCAGAGTTGGATCCAGGATCCAGGAACTTGGGTTCCTGGTCTAGATTGCTGTTGGTGTCACAGTAGAACCTGTGTGGGAGAGAGCTGAGGACCAGGGACATTCCCAAGAGGAGGTCTCCTTGGTAATGCTATGTCTTAGTTAGGGTTTCTATTGCTGTGAAGAGACACCATGACCATGGCAACTCTTATAAAGAGAAACCTTTAATTGGATGGCTTACAGTACAGTTCAGAGGTTCAGTTCATTATCATCATGGTGGAATATGGCAGTGTACAGGCAGACATGGTTCTGGAGAGGTATCTGAGAGTTCTGCATCTTTCACAGGCAACAGGAAGTGAACTGTATCACTGGGGGTGGCTTGAGCATGTATGAGACCTCAAAACCCACCTCCACAGCAACACACTTCTTCCAAAAAAGAGCACACATACTCCAGCAAGGACATACCTCGTAATAGTGCCATTCCAATTGGGGGCCATTTTCCTTCAAACCACTGCATGCTAGAAAAGGTGGCCAGGGACTGATAGGGATAGAAAGCATGTCCCTGGAATGGGAAGGCTCTTGGTGGAGATCAGGCTATCAGAGTGGAAAGGAATCTGTTTGCCTTTGGTGCCACTGCCAAGCCTGGACCTGAGAGCATCACGGCTAGTTTATCCTAGGGAAAGTGTAGCATTGGCTTCACACGGCACCCAGGTCCTCCCACCACGAATCTCCCAGCATCCCTGGGAAGCAGCAGGACAGGAGCTCTCCAGGGGTACATACATAAGAAGACATAGCAGAGGGTCCCTCTTAACTCCAGGCTCTGTGGGTCCCAAAAGGCTGCCTGCTAACCTTGTCTGGTGGGTACCTGTGGGTACCTGACTCCTCCTGATACAAGGCAGAAGCAGCTCCTGGAATCTCTGACCTGGTGACATCTACAGCTGGGGCCCTTGTCAGCTGTGACCTCAATTAGGGGCTAGCCCTCAAGATCCTTGTCAGCTTATGGGACCAGGGACCTGGCTTAGTGACCCTAGTCCTGGGAGTTCTGGCCTTTGGGGATCATCTAGGATAGGTCTTGGTGTTGAGTCTGCTCCAGGACCCAGGTCTTGCCCTTTGTGGAGGTGGGGGGCGGGGTAAGAAGAACCTTTCTAGGGAGGGCTGAGCATCTCACTAGGGGGTAGCTCTTCCTGTGTTAGGAGCCTTGGTGCTCTGCAGGTACCAATGACCAGAAGCCACACCAAGTGACTTGGAGTGGCTGTGGGATCCCACAATGATGAGGGATCTGGGCTACAGACTCTCAGGGGAGGAGAAAACTGGACACTACCTGGAATGGAACCTTCTAGGCAGGCTCCTGTGGTCTGGTAGGTTGGATGTCACCTCCCCCTCAGTGGCCTCCAAAGAGAACATACCTCACTTTGGAGAGGTGCTTCATGGAAGCCATGGATGTTGCCTGCCTAAAACCTAGTGGACACTATAGGCTATCAGAGGGTGCCGACAGACAGACACTGCTGTTCAGGATTCCATTTCTGACACTGGAATTTCTGCTTGGAGCCATGATGGGAAGCAGAGGTGTGGCTGTCACCCATCGTCCTGTGCATCTATCTCTCCTGAATCACACTCTCTTAGTGCCCACTGTGCTGCAAACCATACCCTAGGGTAGTCAGACCCTACAATGGAGCTCCTGCATGTACAAAGACAGCCCTGGCTGGGAGGCAGCCCTGCTATGAGCCCAAGGCTTGTCTCTGGCTTCAGCCTCCAGTCAGAGTGGGGAGGTTTGGGCTGAAAGATTGGCATCCAGTATTTTGTTATCAATGGCTTGAGTGGCACTGGGTAGAAACATTGGCTAGAAGAGGAAAGGCATTCATGACACCGTGTGGTGTGGAAGAATGCGGTTGAAAATGCACATGGAAAGCATCAATCCATCAAAACCTCAGAGAGCAGAGCAGAGGGGCTGTCGAGGTCCAACTGTCACTCCCATGCGATAAAGGGACACTCACCTTGTCCTCTCCTGTGTCATCCGAGTGTCTAGCACTGGAGGTCAGTTCTGAAGGTGGGTTAGGTGGTGGTCACTAACCACCTCTATGTCTCCGACCACCTCAGGAATATGAGGAGCGCCTGGCCCGCCTGAAGGCCGACTACGAGGCGGAGCAAGAGTCTCGGGTCAGGCTACAGGAAGACATCACTGCCATGCGTAACTCATACGATGTGAAGCTGTCCACGCTGGAGGAGAATCTACGCAAAGAGAAGGAAACAGGTGTGTATTGCCGTGGGTCATCCAGGAGCCCACCTCCTGTCTTCCCTCTTGGTGACAGAAGTGTGAAGGGCCCTCTGTATGGTAGGCTCAGGCCTCTCTACCCCTTACAATCCAGCCAGGCTGGTACCACATTAACCTCCGCCTATAGGTGAAGAAACAGGCCCAGAGAAGAGAGGTAACTTGCCTTTGGCCACACAGCAGGGGAAGTGGAGTCAGGATTGGAATCCAGGCACTCTAGGCCCAAAGCTGATAGAATCAGACGACACTATCTTGTGGTGCTCTGTCCACAAGCTGGGCCACCTCTGGCTTATCAGTGCTGCTCAGCGATGGCTTCCTGGAAGAGGGGGTGAAGGCAGGGTTAGGCTCTGGAGAGAAGGCAGTGGAGCAGGAATGGGGGACATGTATCCGGACGCTTGGGATCTCAAGCTGGTCTGTGAGACACAGTGGGCATAGGCCACCTTCCCCCTGAGAGAAGGTGAGACATTCTTGTTTGTTGCAGAGGCGATTCTCAAGGCAGAAGTCCTCTATAGGTCAGAGGTCATGTCCAGGGCTGAGTTAGCCAACGGGTCTGAGTACTTACCAGCTTTGCAGTATGAGACGGCGGTGAAGCCCACTATCCTCTCCATGCCCAACACGCTGCCTGGTGATGAGGTCATCAAGAGCCAAGCTCCCCTCACATTTGAGGAACTGTCCCATGTGGAGCCATCCAGGTCAGAGATTTCTTTTGGGTCTAATGAGTCATCTACCCTCGAAGACTCCTCAATGTCGGAGGCCTTCCCCGGGCCCGAGGAGCTTTCCAATGTGGAGTTCTCCATGCCTGGGGTGCTGGCTGAGAGCAGGTACTTCTCTGATGACTATCTTGGTCCAGAGGTTGCTGCGTCTTCACTGGAGCCAGAAAACTATGCCCAAGAGGATGAGCCACCACTAGAACCCATACACGTGTTAACAGGCCTGCAAGATCCCTTTGCTGAAGTGGAAGCCAAGCTAGCCACACTCTCTTCCACCGTGGCCATGACGGACCTGTCCCAGAAGAATGTCTCCCAGACCCCTGAGCAGGTAGCGAACGTCCTATGGAGTGGGCAGGGTGGGCTGGGACCACAGGACTCATTGTACACACAGGGCTGCTGATCTCTGCTGTTCAGCAGTGACCACATGTGTCCTCTGTGACTTGGTGGCCTCTTTGGGGAGCTTGCTGTCCTGTGGTCTGGGAAGGACATATACTCTGTCAGACACACACTAGGAAAGCTGGGATGGAGCCCCCAGGTCATGTTAGGCAGGCACTTGTTCCTTTGCGTGTGTGTGTGTGTGTGTATGTGTGTGTGTGTGTGTGTGTGTGTAAAGGAGGGTGGGTTGCTGAGTTGCCATAGTGATCCTGAGCTCCCAGCCTAAGAGAGACAGGCAGCCTGGGGCTGCCTTTCAAGGCCACAGGACTTGGGGTGCCTCCCCTAATCCTTCCTGCCCAATCTCTGGCCCCTTCCTGTTTTAAGAAAATGTTCCACTTTTCTCCCCATTTTCTGTTTTCTTCATGTAAGCATGTGTGTGCACATATGCACACACATGTAACAGCACAGGCCTTTGAAATCCCACCTCCCACTTCATGGTCCAACACTGGCCAGAAACTCTGGACCACAGTTTCCTCCCCTGAATAGTAGAGATGCCAGCTTGTGCTTTGCGTGATAACACAGAGCACCTCCTAGGACACCATAGGCACTCACCCATGCCCTGTCTCTCCTCTCATCTCTTCACCCCTACAGCAGCAGCAGGCAGGCAGGGGAGGTCATGCAGGGTCTGCAGCCTCCAGGGAGGCAAGATGAACTGGGTGTCAGGACAGTGAGGAAGTAGAGGGGATTTGCGGCCCAGATCATTCTTCCTTTCCCTCACCTGTTCCTCCCCCCCACCAGCCATCCTCGACCGACCTGCTGGAGCCCAGTGACACAAAGTCAGAAGTTGAGGTGGCTGACAGCCTCCTCCTCAGGACTGTGAGTACCTGCCTGGCCCTCCAAGGGCCTGACCCAGTCTGTCTGACTTGTGCCCTCCCTTCCTGGGACTAGGTTTCCTTGCCTCCACCATCCCCAGGCAGGTGTCCCATGGCTGAGCAGTGTTTAAAGAGAGAGCTGCCACTCTGTGCAGTTAATAGGAGGCCTTCTGGAGACAGTGGCATTGGAGGCCCTTGTCTTAGAGGAGCAAAGGAAGGGTATGCACAGAGGACCAGGGCTGCAGGCAGGCCTGATGGTCCTAAGACACTGTCCAGGACCTCCTGTAGTCCTGTGGCAACCAATTTAAACACCCTTCTTCTTCTGCTTGGAACAGTGCAGCAGACAGGTGGGGGTGGGTGGGAAGGAGGCTTCTAAATCTCTTCACACTTAGGTAGAGCAACAGTAAGTCTGCAAGCCTCTAGGCAGGGGTCACAGGGTGGTGGTAGACAAAGTGTTGGGAGGCCCCAGCTAGGAGGTGAGACCAAATCGAGGAGGAGCCAGGAAGAGCATTTCATGCCAGATTTCCTGAACAAGACACCAGTGTCCTCAGAGGCACCAAGAAGGACAGGTGGGGTGCAGAGGGTGCTTAGGAGAGAAATGGGGGAGGGGCAGTAGCCAAGGAGGAGACCAGAGTTTCCTGTGGATGAATTCCATGGGCAGTAATGGAAGGTTCTAGAAGGAAAGGGACACTATGGTCAGTTCATATTTTTGAGAAAATTGTCCTGCCTGCCTTGCTGACTAGATTAGAGAGCTCAAGAGAAGAGGCAGGAGCCTGTTTGGGGTGTGGCGAAGACAATTGTACGAAGAATTAGCTTGGGTCCAAAACTTTTTTTTTCTTGTTTTGTTTTTTCCAGGCAGGGTTTTTCTGTATAGCTTTGGAGCCTGTTCTGGAACTAACTCTGTAGACCAGGCTGGCCTCGAACTCCCAGAGATCCACCTGCCTCTGCATCCTGAGTGCTGGGGCTAAAGGCGTGCGCCACCAATGCCCAGCTGGGTCCAAAACTTTTTATAGCTTGCTACAGGTTGTGTTCCTATTATCTTAAATCCATAATGTTCTGACATCTGAACTTTTTTTTTTCCATTTTCATGTACACGTGTGCATGTTTTACGTGTGTATGGGCCCAGGTCTGTGGGTACATATGTGTGCACACACATGTGGAAACTCAAAGTTGTTGGAAATCATCCTGGCTTGCTCTTACACCGTGTTCACTGAGACAGCATCGCTCACATGGCTGGTCTCAGTAGCCGGCTTGCTCTGGGGCCCCCTGACTCTCGCCTCCTGAGCCTGGAAATACAAGGGATTGACATGGATTCTGGGGGCCTGAACTCTAGTTCTCATGCTTTAACCATTGAGCAGTCTCTCTAGCCACTGACCCATTAAACTTTTGGAGCACCCTGGAGATCAGAGCTTTTCAGATTCTTATGCAGGTTGGGTTTTAGACTTTGGAATGCTCAGAGATGCTTAGCCTGTGTATCTTGTATCTGAGGCAGGGAGTGAACTATGGAGGCTCATTCACGTCTCCTCCCATCCTTAACTCTGTGTCCAGGAGCCTGATCTAGGCCTGAAGGTGGCTGAGGAGGTGGTATCTGAGGCAGAGACTGGCACGTGGATGGAGTCTGAAGCCCACATGGCCCAGGTGGCCGAGGTGGCCCAGCCTCAGCCCTTGCTGGCCGTGGCGAACGTGAAAAGGGAGAGTGTGGGCGTAGAAGTGGCTGTGCTTACAGAAGAGCTACAGCCTGTGGATCAGCAGCAAGTGCTGGCCCGGTGAGCAGCAGGTTCAGGGTGGGGACCCTGGGGTGTGACTGGAAGAACCCTGCCCAGGATTGGAGGTTGAGGAATTGTGGCCCAGGCTGGGGCGAGGTAGGATCTGCTTCTCAACCTCTGCTGAGCCCACACCAGGCTCCTCCTCTACCATAAGAGGGGCAGTGGGGCTGGGGGGGGGTACCACAGTGGGCCAGCCAGGCAGAGCTCTGACCAGAGCCACCCAGACACCAGTTTCCACTCAGTCACCTGCTGGGATGTGTTTGTTCCATAATAGATTAAAAAAAAAAAAAAACTGTGGAGCACCACCCCTATGCTGAGGGAGCACGGCTATGGGCCTGCTCTGCTTCAGGCATCATCAGTATTGGGGGTGGCTCAGCTCTGAGCCCTCAGGACACTGTTTGGAGGAACCCAGCTCTGAGAAGGCAGCTTCAGGTGTTTGCAACTCAGTTTTCCGTGCTGGGAAGTGGGTTGTGGGAGAGTGGGTGGCAGATGGTGGCAGGCCAGCAGGACCTGTCACCCTTGCTTTCTCCTCCTGGCTGCAGCTTGCAGTTGCTAGAGCAGCAGGTGGTGGGGGGCGAGCAGGCTAAGAACAAGGACCTGAAGGAGAAACACAAGCGACGCAAGCGGTATGCAGATGAGCGCAAAAAGCAGCTGGTGGCGGCGCTGCAGAATTCAGATGAGGACAGCGGGGACTGGATGCTGCTCAACGTCTATGACTCCATCCAGGAGGAAGTGAGGGCCAAGAGCAAGCTGCTGGAGAAGATGCAGAAGAAGGTGAGGCCCTGGCCCAGGCCCCTGGCCCCACATCCCAGCTGGGCATCAACACTCCTTGCAAACAGCTGGCAGCTCTCTGTTCTCCACACAAGCATGTATTAGCGCCTGCTGGGTGCCTCTTCTAATGATCCAGAAGAAATGTCTGATAGGGCATGGTGGCTGAGGTTGGGGCCAAGGGTGTGGTTAAAGACCAATATTTTGTGGGACTGTGGATACAGGAGGCACTCATTAATTGCTGGAAGGGAAGGTGGTGAATGGTGGGTTAAGGCTGGGGGGGTGCTGGACACAGTGTTGATGGGCCACATGGAAGGAAGAACCAGTGAGCAGTTGGTGAGTGGCTGCTGGGGGGCAGTTTGGGGACCGAGTGGGCAGACAGGTGCTAAACTGCCTTTCCCTGCTCATCATGTGTCGCTCATCCTTGGCTCAGCTCCGGGCAGCGGAGGTAGAAATCAAGGATCTGCAGTCAGAGTTCCAGCTGGAGAAGATCGATTACCTGGCGACCATCCGCAGGCAGGAGCGGGACTCCATGCTCTTCCAGCAACTCCTGGAGCAGGTGCAGCCGCTCATTCGAAGGGACTGTAACTATAGCAACCTGGAGAAGATACGGCGAGAGTCGAGCTGGGATGAGGATAATGGCTTCTGGAAGATCCCCGATCCCATCATCCTAAAAACCAGCCTTCCAGTAGGTCAGGCGCTCGGCTGCCCCCACTTTCCACTGCCTTTTTGACAGCTGGCCACCTTGCAGAGAAACAAAGCCTGACCTCTTCCTGCAAGCTGTGGGTACAACAGACATGGTATTCCTGAGGATCCAATCATTAGGACCCTGAGAGTGTTGTGCTCTGGAGGTGACAGGTGGGGGCCGTGTGACCTCTGTGGGACTGCCATCTGTGATATGGGAGTAAATGACAGCACTGTCCTTAAAGGTGCGGTGAGGTCTGTGATATGCTCAGACATTTAAATGCCTTAGTTCTTTCACTATTGTCATTCCGTCCTTTGACAGTCCCACAAAGGTCATGATTAAAACTGGATCTCAAAACAGGGCATAGTCGAGCATGCCTGGCATCCCAGCATTTGGGAGGTGGAGGCAGGAGGATTAGTTCAAGGTTCTCCTGGGCTACAGAGCAAGGTCAAGGCCTGCTTGTGATACATGAGCCTCTGCCTCGAGAACGAAGCAAAGCAGGGCTGGAGGGTTGGCTCTGCAATCAGGAGTACATGCTCTCCCAGAGGACTAGACTCGGGTTCCCAGCACACATATCTGGCAGTAAGTCCTCCTCTAATGAGTACCCTCTTCTGGCCTTTGCGGCCACTGGGGATGCACATACTCATACACTCACACACATGAAATAAAAATAAACTAATAAACAAAGCCCACAAAACCAAAGTAAACAAAATTGAAACGGACTCTTACAGGGTCAAGTTCACAACCAGAGCAGCAGGTTATACTAGGACCATGGATAGATACCAGCTGTCCCAGGTTTAATCTGTGCTTTAGCCCTTGACCTCCTGTGTGGTTTTATGAAGACCACTGTCCCTCTCTGAGCTTAACAAAGGAGGGATTGGAGAAGATGACTGTAAGGACCCATCTAGCTCTGATGACCTCAGAGTAAAGTCAGATTTTCTGTGGATCCTTTCCTACCGTTCGTATGTACGTGTGTATGTGTGTGCGAGCATGTGTGTATCTCTGCTTTCCTGTGACCCCCTGCAGTCCTTTCCCCGGTCGCCGTTCACTTGTGCTCCCATCCCTGAAGTGATGGGTAGCCACGGATGCCACTCACCCAATTAAAACTTCAGCAAGCGCCATTTCCCATGAGCCTCTCTCCTGGTCCTACTCACCTGATTTGCAGCGTGGACGGCGGTGTGGGCATCCTGTGTCTGAGTCCTCTTGTCATGTTTCCTCATCATCCCTTGACTGGGCTGGGAAGTGTCCCCTGTTTCCAGCCTCCAGCCAGCCTGACCCCCACCCCAGGCAGGGCCGCTCCTACTGCACCCTGTGCCCAGCTCCTCAGTTTCTGTTTTCTCATAGCAGTTTCAACTGGGCCACAGAACAAGCCAACCCGCAAAACCTCTGCAGTGGACAACGGCGAGCCGCACATGGTAAGGCCGGAAGTGGGAGGGAGGAAGAGAGCAGGGGTGGGAGTGGAGGTGGGTAGATGGGGGTGCCCACTGGCCCACTAAGTGCTGTGGGTAAGTGAAGCCGCAGGATGCCTCGGTCTTGCCTGGGGACTAAAGCCGGCTGCTAAGCCTGGACCCTTTCCACCGCTATGTTAGGCACCTGGATTCTCAATAACCTCTCAATCAAAAGTACTGAACAAAGGTAGAGTCTGTGCTAACTGCCTGTGGTGTCTCCTGCTAGCCTAAGGCTGGATTTACCTCAGTGACTTAACTTCTTAAGAAAGAAAAAGCTTTAAAACATTTTTAGCGTGGGACTACAGAGAGGTTATGTCAGAACACTTTTAGTTCAAAGTGACAGGTGCCAAACAGTCAACACAAAATAGGCACCTCACTGACCCGTGTAGGTGGATCGGTTCCAAACATGGCTAAATCTCAGGACTCAGTCAGGGCTCTGTGTCTGACGTTGCCCTGTGTCCCTGCCTCTGAGCTAGCTAGCTTCAGGCTTTATCCCCAAGGAAGGGCAGTTGTAGATGGCTGCTAGCAGTTAAGATCCAAAAGGAAGAATATCGTTCCTTCAGCCAGCTGTTCTCAACCTGAGGGTCACAACCCATTTGGAAATCACATATCATATATCCTGCATAGCAGATATTTGCATTACTCCTCATAACAGTAGCAACGAAAATAATCTTATGGTTGGGGATCACCACAACATGAACTGTATTTAGGGGTCACAGGGTTAGGAGGGTTGAGAACCGAAGCCATCATTACACCCAAGCTTGTGGAAAGACTGAGGTTGGTTCTGCCTGGTCACAGGCCTACTCTATGTTCAGGAAGATGTAATTCTGATTGGTGCAAGCCTGGGTCCTACATCTGTCCCTGTGAATTATCTTCCTGCTGGAATGGGAGGAAATACTCCATGCAAAAGATTCAGACTGAGAAAAACAAGCCCATCCCAGCAGTTGTGAAAAAGAGCCTTCCATGAGGATGTGTTGGCCACAAAGGTAGCTGACAGCGAAGGCCTTTTGCATTGTGTATACTCTGAGGGATTTGGACCATGCAGTATCTATCACCCTTGGTCCTGTTGATGCTGGAGGAAGGAACATGGACCCACCCATGGAAGGTGAAAGGAGGCTGTGACTTCCCTGGTTGAAGCTGTCAGGGTTCCTATCCTAGGAGCCCTCAGAGTGATGCAGCCCAGGAGATGCCCAGCAATGCATAGCACCACACATCTCCAGAAGCTCCAAAGCACAGGATAGGATGCACGGTGGCTACATAGATGAGGGGGCTGTCACTCATGAGTTCTGTAATCTCAGCAGGAGGAAGACCGGTATAAGCTGATGCTCAGTCGAAGTGATAGTGAAAATATCGCGAGTAACTACTTCCGGTCTAAGCGGGCCAGCCAGATCCTCAGCACAGATCCCATGAAGAGCCTCAGTGAGTGTCCTGCCCACTGGGCTTCCCCTCCTCCACACTCCATGGGGATGATTTTGGAGTCAGGCACAAAAACCCTTTTCCTGTATAAGCCTCGGTTTCCTCTGCTATAAAATAAGGGCATGATGCCCCCTTCTCAGGATTAGAGATGAGCTGGGGAAAGAGGACCACATAGCAGGTAATTATGTTAGTCAGTGTCCACTGCTGCCATGAATACCTGAGAGGAGCAACTCAAAGGAGTTGTTGCTGGGAGCGAGGTTCGGTTGCTAGAGTGCTTGCCTGGCGTTCACAGAGCCCTGGGTTCAGTATAGTATACACCAGGCTTGTGATGCTTGCCTGCCAGCACTTGGGAAGTGGAAGCAAGGGGTTGGCAGTTCAAGGTCACCTTTGGATACAAAGAGAGTTTGAGGCCAGTTATGTGAGACCTTGCCTCGAAGGAGAAGGAAGATTGAAAGATTTGGCTCCAGCTTCGGAGGATTTACTCCTTTGGGCTAGACACTGAGTGGGACCCCGTGGTGGTGGAGACCTGCTTACCTGCTCACATCATGGTGGCTGGGAACCAGGGAGACAGCAAGCTTCCGACAGGGTTTTGACCCCTCTAGACCTGTGGTTCTTCTCCCTTCAAGTCATGACTTCTTTCTTCATTTGCTACACCACAGAGCACTGGACTCTGGAACTCACCCCCCCCCCCCAACACACACACGGAGGTGTGGGCTACACATCTCTCAACACGATCAGCTTGATAAGATTAACCTTCAAGGGGCTGGAGAATTGACTCAGTGGTTAAGATGGTTAAGTGGCTAAGTGGACTGGGGTTCAGTTCCCAGCACCTACATGGTGGCTCACCACCATCTATAACTCCTGTTCCAGGGGATCCAGTGCCTTCTTCTGACCTATCCGGGTGCTGCACACACGCACATGCAGACAAAACCACTCATATACACACAAGAAATAGATCTAAAATAAGTTTTTAAAGATTAACCCTCACATTACTCAGCACCTAGTCTCCCATCTGCTTGAAGAGAGGGTCTGTTTTTGATCCTCAAATGGGGGTGCACAGATCAGGCCTACTTTGGCTTCCTCAGAATCCATTATGATAACTTTCCCCAAAGGGTGTTATGCCAAGGGAGCAGAAAGGTCCCCAGAGTAAAACAGTTCCAAGAATTGAAAAATGTCTTTATTCTTCTCTTAAAACTAAAAAAACAGGTGACCTGGTATTGGTGGCACACACCTTTAGTCCCAGCACTGGGGAGGCAGAGGCAGGCAGATCTCTGGGAGTTTGAGGCCAGCCTGGTCTATAAAGTGAAGAGAAAACCTGTCTCAAACCACCCCCCCAAAAAAAAACAAAAACAAAAACTTAAAGTGGGCTGGTGAGATGGCTCACAGGATAAAGATGCTTGAAAGCCCGAGAGCCCGAGTTGATCCCAGGGCCCATGTGGCGAAAGGAAGAGAACTAATTGGCAGGTTGTCTGTCCTCTGACCTCCACACAAGCACTGTGGAATGAATGACTCAGTCAACCTGTTAACACATTTATTCGAATTTTGGAAAAAACAACCCACAGGGCTTCCAGTAATATATCCATTAGAAACAACACTTAGGGCTGCAGAGATAGCTCAGTGGAAAGAGCGCTGGCTGCTTTTGCAAAGGACTGGGTTTTCAGTTCCTAGCACTATGGCAACTCACAATCGTCTGTAACTCCGGTTCTAGGGCACCCAGTACCCTCTTCTGACCTCTGTGGCGCTGCATACACAAACAGCACATTCATGCAGGCAGAACACCCATACACACTAAATATTGTTTTAACTGACATTAAATTTTTAAAAGTTTCTAAACTGAAAGCAGAGACAGAGTGGAGTGGGGTGGGTGGGAGGGGGAAGAATGAGAATGTATGGAGGGTCTGACACTGTCCAAGCTAATGGAGACCCAAAAGCTGATGCTGGTAGGACATGCTGGGCTGGGCTTTGTGTTCAGGCATACCTTCCTTAGGTACCAGGCTGGAGCATCAATTAGAGGTTTTTAAACTCCAGCCTCTATCCTAGACCCTTTAGACCCAGTAGTGATAGAGGTCTGAGACCCCAGCAGAGCACTTCAGAGGGGTCCCAGCTCTGGAGTCAAGGTCTGAGGTGGGCCTGTGTGTATTGCCAGACCCTCTGCCATATTCGTGATTGTTGGCCTCTGACTCACTCCTGCCCTCTGCCTTTTCTCCACAGCACATCACAACTCACCACCGGGGCTCAACTCCCCCCTCAGCAACAACTCAGCCATGCCACCCACCCAGACCCCTGAAATGCCCCAGCCCCGCCCCTTCCGCCTGGAGTCCCTTGACATCCCCTTCTCCAAAGCCAAGCGTAAGAAAAGCAAAAGCAGCTTTGGCGGTGAACCTCTGTGACCCAGCTGCCTGCTGCTACCTGTCCTCAGGCTTCTAGAAACTTCCAAGTCCTCCCCATGAAGCCCCAACCAGGCCTTCTCTCCCCTGCTCCACAGTGTCCCGAAAGCCCGAGGAGATCTTAGCCCTGGGAAGACACATTCCCTTCCCTGTTCCCTAGAGAACTCCCTTTGGCCCAGGGCCTGAGCTCTGTGGAAGTCGGACTGCCCTTCTCAGAGAGAGGTCTGCCCCAGCTGTTCACAGCCACAGAACCTGCACTAGCCAGTGTGGGTCTACCTCCATGGGCTCAGGTGACACTGGACCTCACAAGCATCCTCACCGTTGAGCACAGAAGCTGCCACATGGACAAGGTTGAAGCTCAACACCTCGATGACTAAGCTTCGAGCCTCCCTGTGATGGGTCCCTTGCAAGGGAGCCTGTGCCACACAGCGGATACCAATGGAGACCTGGGGCCTACTACTATGCCTGACCTATTATTGGTTGGACCACAGCCCAAAGAAGGTGCTTTATTTAAGCTGCCCAATAAACTGCCTTTTAGAATAAGCTCCCCTACCCAACCCTCTGGTGCTCCCCCCTCCCTTCTCCAATCTATTGCCTCAGGCTGCAAGCCAGCAGCTCCAGGGTTGCTGTTGCCAGTACCGTAAGTGATCTGGGCTGTAGTGTGTGTGTGTGTGTGTGTGTGTGTGTGTGTGTGTGTGTCTGCACATGTGTGCCCGTGCTTGCATACACACACACACACACACACACACACACACACACGTCCTCACAAGAGCCCGTGGAGATCAGAGAGCAACTTCGGGTATCATTCCTCAAGCACTTTACCAGCTGAGCTCCCTCCCCAGCCTCCCCGCCGCCTTCTTTTTTTATATTTATTTGTCTACTTATTTATCCAGTGGGGCGGGGCACATGGTGCACATGTGGAGGTCAGAGGACAAGCTGTGGAAGTCACTTCTTTCCACCGTGTGGGTCCCTGGGATTGAATCTAGGTCATCAGGTTTGGCAGCAAGTGTCCCTACCCACCGAGCAGCCCCCCTTATGTCCCAACCACCAAGCGCCCCCCTTTTTTGTGTGTGCCTGGTTGAGGGAGCATTTGCCATGATGCTTGTTGGGTATGGAGTTGAGAGTGGCTTCCAGTAATGGCTGCCCTCCTTCCACTGTGCGTTCTAGGGATCGAACTCGTTTATACAGCAAGAGCTGTTACCTGCTCTCCCGCCCAGGCTTTGGGTTTTGAGTCTTCAGGGGCCTGTACTGAAACTGGGTGTCTTGTTGTCATTTGTTCCCACCCATTTTCTTGTGTGTTTGTGGGGGGGCACAATCAGGGAGAACATGGGTCCTGAGCCACCTCTGTCCACTGGAGAAGTACCCCTGTCATGGTGCTCTGTGAGGGTTAGAGAGAGTGTAGTGACCTGCTGCCCTCCTATATCAGTTACTGTGGTAGGCCCAAAGCCTTAACCCAGGGCTAAGCCAGGGCAGGTGAGGCCACCAGAGAATGTGCAGGAGAAGCAGTCAGGGGAAGCCAGCTCAGGTTTCTATGGGAGCTCAGGGTGTGTGCTGAAGGCCAGTAGTACTCAGAGCAGGGAGAGTGGGGAATGAAGCTATGGACGTGAGTTTGGGTGGATACCTGAAGGGGTGTCCTGAGCAGTGAGAGGCACACCCCTAAAGTCAGTGTCAGTGGCTGCAGAGAAGTTAGGAGCAAGAATCTTTTAAATTTTTTGTATCAAGATCGATTTATATTGAGACAGGGTCTCATACAGCCCAGACGGGACGGGCCTTACACTTGCTATGTAGCTGAGGATGACATTGAACTAATTACTCTGCTGCTTGCATTTCGAGTGCTGAGATTACAGGTGTGGGCTACTAAGCCTGGTTTTATATGATATTGGTGATCAAACCCAGGCCTCCATGCCTGCTAGGTAAGCATTTTTACCTACATTTTACAATCCTAGCCCTTTACATTTTTTAGTCCTGAGCCTTGGGTTGGTGTGTGCGTGTAAGTCAGAAGACAATTTGCAGGAGTCGGTTCTCGCCTTCCATCTCGTGGGGCCTAGGGATCGAATTCGGTGTCAGTCTGGCAGGCAAGCTCCTTTCCTAGGTGAACCATTTTGCTGGTACCCCAGATCTCACTCTGTAACCCTGGCAGGCCTGGATTTACTAATCACAAAGATCCGCCAGCCTTTACCTCCCACTTGAGAGCTGGGATTAAAGTCACGAGCCATAATCCCGGGTGTGAAGAGTCTTTTAACCGCTAGGCCTGTCCCTTTGGCCATCTCTGCTGTTTGGGGCCAGGAACCCACTTCCCCACCCCATTGCTCCATATAGATAAAGGCCTGCTTCCTAGTGCTCTAGACCAGTGAGGGACAAGGAGGTGTCACCCGCACCCCGATCTCGCCCAAGTGGCGACAATCGTGTCCAAGGGGACAAGGACCACCAGCCCAGGAAGGAAAACTAGACCCTACAGAACCCAACATTAGGATGATTTGACGCACGGCGGGAGCCCGCACGGAGGAGCCTAAGGGTGCCTGGCTTTGTTGATTGGTCGCAGCTACAGAGCTGTCTCTTCTGGATTTGCCCTTTTCCCTGGGGGAGGCGGGGCCTCAAGCTCATTCCTCCAATAAGATGCAGAGAATCAGCTTCCGACGGGGCATTTCCGGCGGCGTTCCCCGTTTCTCAGTCCGTCTCCGCCGCGGCATGGGCTGCGGGGCCACGGAGGACCCGGACCACTTCCGGGTGGTACTCTACCGCCTCGAGCGTCCATTGGGCGGCCGCGAGGGGCACTTCCGGTGTCCAGGTGCTGGGCTCTCCAGCAGGAAGATGAAGATGGATCTCCACCTCGCCGCCCGTGCCTGGCCCCTCTGTGGGCTGCTGCTGGCCGCACTCGGCTGTGTCTGCGCCAGCGGTCCCCGCACACTCGTGCTGCTGGACAACCTCAACGTGCGGGACACGCACTCGATGTTCTTCCGCAGCCTGAAGGGTGAGCGCCGCGGCGAGGGCATGGCCGGCCGGGGTTGGGAAGCCCAGGGGTGGGGTGGCGGCACCCTCCAACGGCAGCAGCAAGAGTTCCTCTTCTGAACATCTGCTCCATCTCCCTCTTCTCCAGACCGGGGCTTTGAGCTCACCTTCAAGACCGCAGATGACCCCAGCCTGTCCCTCATTAAGTACGGGGAGTTCCTCTATGACAACCTCGTCATCTTCTCCCCCTCCGTGGAAGGTAAAGGTGGCGCGGCGCCCCCAGAACTAGCTGGGATTCGAGGTGCAGGACTCCGTTGTCTTCTTGTGGTTCCCAGGCATGCTCTGGGTCTCGGGATGAGTTTCGAAGAACAGTAGAGGAAAATGTTAATTCCATCCTGAGCCTTGGAGCTGTTGTCTTTCAAAATGATAGACGCTTTGCTTATGGAGCAGGGGTTTTTCCCTAACAAAGGTCCTGATAAAGAAGTCCCTGATTTGACTTGCTTGTTTACCAAGAATTATCCCATTATTAACGTGGATTGCTGTAAAAAGCTATTCTGCAGGTGGTAGATCACAACATCCCCACCCCCGAGCCTGAGAGCCTGGTGTTCCCAGACCAAGAAGAGATGATGGGATGATGGGGGATCTCATTTTTGTCTTACTGAGCTGTGTGGCTTTCCCATAGCTGTAGCCTCCTCGCTAGGCATCTCCAGTTCCTTTGGCTATTTATTTGTTTGCATGGGTGTTTGGTCAGCATGTATGTCTCACCATGTGTCTGCCAGAAGGTGGTGAATCCCTTGGAACTGGAATTGCAGACAGTTGTGAGCTGCTGTGTGGGTGCTGGAAATTTAACCTGGTCTTCTGTAAGAGCAGCCAGTGCTCTAACCACTGAGCCATCTCTGCAGCCCTGGCTGTTTCTCTTTTGCCTTGCTGTTTTGGTGAGCACGGTGGATAGTCTTTGCATTTTGCATTGTGTTGTCCCTGTCTGGGGTAAGATGTTTCTGCTGTTCTTTCAGTTGATGACACATAGATGGCTTTTATTTCCCTGGCAGCTACTTTGTATTCTGTAGTTCACACAAGACTGGGTTCTGCCAGCTGTCCAAAGTGTTTTCCCCAGCTCCTGCTGTTTCCCTTCAGGTCCCATGGGAAGCACCCCCCCCCCATCACTTCCTCCTGGTCTAGGAATGCTTTCACAGCCTGACCTCGCTGTGCCTTCTGACCCACATGCCACCTGTACCCAGCTCCACCTTGGAACCAAGTCACATGATTCTCCTGCTCAGAATCCTCCAGTGGCTCCCACCTGCCCCAGCCCTCCAATAACTGGCCACCTCACCTCACTCCTGGTCTCTGGTCCAGCCCTGTAGCTCACCCTACTCGACAGACTTCACACCTGATGTTTATTCTGCCTGAGTGCTCTTCCCGAATGCTGTTGCTGTCCAGCTTACCCTTCCATCTTCTCATGTTATCACTGGTTGAAGGCTCTCCTCACTAACCTTGGCACAATGGCTCCCTTCCCTCATTGTCCTATTCAATCTTCCCAGTCCATAAGAAACACTTAGCAAGGAAGCACATTATCTTACATTGAACTGCAGACTCACTCTGGAGATAACTCTAGAGTTCATCAAGCCCCACCCTGTGCCAGTTTGGAGGCTTATGACAGCGGTGGTTAATTACTAAGCGAATGACCAGCACAGGGTAGGCTCTCATCCTTCAGATGTTGGGAACCAACAAGCCCTTTGGGTGATGTGGAAAGCACTGAGTGGTTCTGCTGTGCAGAACAAGAACAAGGAAGCTGTTAGTGTTAGGCCATGAGCCTTACAGTCAAGTGGCAGTATCACCTGTGGGTTCTGCAGTGCCTTCCCAAACAGCTTAGATGGAGTGACATTGGTAGAATACTGTAAAGTGACCGGTGCTAGTGATGGCAAAGGCTGTGGGTGTCAAGGCATCTGGGCATTTGAACAGCATTGCTCTGTGAAGTGTGGGAGGAAAGTGCAGAATTTCTTAGCAAATAGATGTGGTTTGGAGTATGTTCTGTCACCTCATTGTTATTAGGACATGTTTGGTGATTGTACCTGAGTGACCGAGGTATTGCTCTGGGCTTCCCTTTGAGGACACAGGCTTGTGGCATGTGACTTAGATGTGGTGAATTTACTTTGCCTCTAATTTTTGGATCCATGGGAACCTACTCAGATCAACTGTGGCTGCTCTGGAGAGTCTCCCATCTCCATCCAGCTGCCAGGAAGTGGGGACAAGACTGTCTGGTCACAGTGTCTGGGGCCTTCTTTCAGATTTTGGAGGCAACATCAACGTGGAGACCATCAGTGCCTTCATTGACGGTGGTGGCAGTGTTTTGGTGGCTGCCAGTTCCGACATTGGTAAGTCTGCCCTAGGAAGTCCCAGGGCTTTCTACTGGTTCTCCACAGAACTCAGCTTTATATGCAGGAGCTGCCAATGTGGCATTGGCTAGGTGAGCCCTGGCCAGGGAGGCATTGAGGGAGCTGCATTGAGGGTCCTTCCTGTACTGTCCTGTGACTAGAGATGGTGAGGACCCTGGTTGGTCTCCTCCGTCGTTTGCTTTGTTGTGTTCTGTTGAGTGGCTCTGCTCTGATGGGAGCAAGGAAGTCAGGGGAGGCAGTGGGTAGGTTTTGCTCCAGATTCTGGTTTTGAAAGTTGTACAGCAGCAGCAGGGAGAGAGTTACATCCTCAGCTCATGTGTTGGTCCCTTGGCTTCAGCAGTGAACAGCTCAGGGCCACGTTCCTCTGTGTGGGTCTCTTGGTGGGGTGATGACAAGGACTGGTAAGCTCAGGCCTTCAGGCCTGTGAAAGCCAGCATTGGCTGTGGCTTTGCTAAGTTTGGTAAAGGGGTCTGTGCAGAACCAAGTTGTTGGATGTTTGTGCAGGGAGAGGGGAAGGCTATTGTTTAGGTTCGTTTATCTTCTCAGCCCTGGAGGGGATGCCCCGCCTGATGAAGGTGCTGGGTACTATGGCTAACCAGAAGAGGGTGAGCTATGAAGAAGCCATGACCTACACTGTCAGGCCTGACAGTCAGGGTTCAGCCAGGCAATCTCTTGGATCTGTGCAGGTGACCCTCTTCGGGAGCTGGGCAGTGAGTGTGGGATTGAATTTGATGAAGAGAAAACAGCTGTCATTGACCATCACAATTACGATGTCTCAGACCTTGGCCAGGTAAACAGGCTTGTCCCTTCAGCTGTCTGGAATACACAGTGAAGCTCAGCTTTGCTTGTAGACCAGGAGGAAGTCAGAACGGGCTCCCCAGCCCTGGGACCCTCTTCTTGACCTGGTTTCCCTGCACCTTTGCAGCATACGCTCATCGTGGCTGATACTGAGAATCTGCTGAAGGCCCCAACCATTGTTGGGAAGTCATCTCTGAACCCCATTCTCTTCCGAGGAGTTGGGTGAGTGAGCGGGGGCACCAAGGGGACCTGGAGGCTCAGGGCTCACTCTTTGTTTGTGGGCATCAAGCCAACTTTGTTTTGTTTTTTGAGATAGGGTTTCTCTGTGTAGCCCTGTCTATCCTGGAAGCTACTCTGTAGACCAGGCTGGCCTTGAACTCAGATCCACCTCCCTCAGCCCCCCAAGTGCTGGTGTAAAAGGCATGTGCCACCACCACCTAGCCAAATTTAGGGTTGAGAATGTTCGTTCCCTCAGTGGTAGCAGTGAGTTTTAGAGGAACTCTAAGTGATGGGAGAGGTCATTCTGTAAATATGTTTTTCATATTGGTTAATGAATAAAACTGTTGGCCAGTTACTGGTTTCTTATCTGTTGGCTCTGTCTTAAATATTAACCCATTTCTATTAATCTAAGTATTTCCACGTGGTCTTATCTTACTGGAGAGAGGGCCCAGACTTCTGTTCTCTCCAGTCTCTATATGTTGACTCCTCCCTACTACTTCCGGAATCCTCCTTGTCTCCTAGTCCCACCTATCTTGCTTTCCTATTGGCCAAACAGTACTTTATTCATTAACCAACACAAGAAACATATTTACAGAATGACATCTCCCATCATCTCTTTTTCTGTCTACGTGTCTTTTATCTGGTAAACAATAACATTGCTAAAATGAAAGCCAAGTCTTGGCTATTGAGAAAGGATCTTTCCTGGTCAGATGTGGTGGTGTATGCCTCACTGAAGAGGCCGAAGCAGGAAGATTGGGGCTCCAGGCCAGCCTGGCTAGTGAGACCCAATCTTTGAATGAATGAATGACAAATGAGAAAGGGAAGAGAAGAGCTGACCTCTCTGGGAAGAAATGGAAGAGCTTTTCTCTGGGGGAGATGGCCTGGGACCCTGTATCCTGCAGCTGCTTCCTGCTCTGTGCTAGGCTTCTTTTTCCTCTCCCTTGCAGAATGGTGGCCGACCCTGACAATCCCCTGGTTTTGGACATCCTCACGGGCTCTTCAACCTCCTACTCCTTCTTCCCAGATAAGCCCATCACCCAGGTAAGAGCCTTTGCAGCCTCCAGCTCCTGGACCCAGTGGCGGCACTTTCTAATTTGAAAGCCAGAGCAGAGCAGGGGAGGTGGGCTCTGTTGAGACTGATAAAGAGATGATGGGACTGAGGACTATGTCCTCCCTCAGATGGGTGGGGGACATAGCCGTGTGGGTGTCAGCCTGCTGTCTTCTTGTTGTGGTGGCTTTGCTAGTACTTTGGTGATACCCAGCTGACTGCCCCTTCTATTCCCAGTACCCCCACGCGGTGGGGAAGAACACTCTCCTGATCGCGGGGCTCCAGGCCAGGAACAATGCCCGGGTCATCTTCAGTGGCTCCCTGGATTTCTTCAGTGATGCCTTCTTCAACTCAGCAGTGCAGAAGGCCACACCCGGCGCCCAGAGGTAATGCCAGAGCATTGGAACTTGAGATCTGTGTGCAGCAGGAGGAGAGCCTTTTGAAGTGTGTGTCTTCAGGGCTTCTCATTATCCACAGACTTCCTTGCAGCGCTGCTGGCATAGGTGCCCCACGCTCAGCTCACCAGGGTGGTAGTGGCTTGTGTGGAGCCCTCTCACCTACACTTACGACGGGCATAGGCCCGGCTCAGTCTCCAGCACCAAAACAGATTGGGATTGATTGATTGTGCAGATGACCCTTAGCAACGCCACCTCAACCTTCATTGTTCAGTGTTTTCCCTTTAGCCGTGGGCCAGTAGGTGTGTGCAGCCTCCTTTCCGAACCTCCCTTAGAGTGCCCTGGCCTGGTAGACAGGGGTGGTCTCCAGCAGGAACCCAGCAGGAAGTGGCTGCAGCCCCAGCCTCTCCTTTCCCTCCTCCAGGTATTCTCAGACAGGCAACTATGAGCTAGCCGTGGCCCTCTCCCGCTGGGTGTTCAAGGAGGAGGGCGTCCTCCGAGTGGGGCCTGTGTCCCATCATCGGGTGGGTGAGATAGCCCCACCTAATGCCTACACTGTCACCGACCTGGTGGTAAGAGCTCCTGGGGGTGGGCGGACGGGCCCTAAAGTTTTGACCAGGGTGGATCAGTTAGCTCAGGGGTATTCAGGATGAACATGCATTTCACTCTGTCCCTAAGAGAGTCAGCAGTGTTAACGGAAGCCCCTGTGGTGGAGTTGTAGTGGGGTTTAGCTCCACTGAACTGGCTGGGAAGTCAGACTTACCAGAAAAGTGGCATGGCAGGTGAACTTCCGGTTGGACTTTGTGGGTCCCTTGTCACTGCCCAGACATTTGTCAGAACCTGCACATGCAGGATGGAGGGGCGTCTGTTAAGGATCTCAGGCCCAGGGAAGGCAGAGGTGTTGCCAGCTATTGGCCCAGCTAAGGAGTGGTCAGCTGTGCTCTGTGACTGCAGGCACCGGGGGCTTCCACGGGCTGCAGGGCTGAGTCCCTGCCATGTCTGTGGGGTGGGAATTGAGGGCAGTTGTGCCTGGGTGTGGTCCACCTGCAGCAGCTGGCATGCCCAGCTGATCCAGCCCCTCATCTCAGGAGTACAGCATCGTGATTGAGCAGCTCTCCAATGGCAAGTGGGTCCCCTTTGATGGTGACGACATTCAGCTGGAGTTCGTGCGCATTGACCCCTTTGTGAGGACCTTCTTGAAGAGGAAAGGTAAGTGTGATGCTTGTCAGAGAAAGCCACACAGAGTGGCCACCTGCCTGCCTCAGGACACATGTTCCCTGTGAAACCCTCCTGGTCTGAGTGCTGTTGCTGCTTCCCCAGGTGGCAAGTACAGTGTCCAGTTCAAGCTGCCTGACGTGTATGGTGTGTTCCAGTTCAAAGTGGATTACAACAGGCTAGGCTACACACACTTGTACTCCTCCACCCAGGTAAGCAAGGGGCCGTCTGCTTCTGGCCAGCAGGTGTCCTTCTTAGGCCTCCCGGCCACCAGGGCCTGCCACCTCTGTCCTGTTACAGGTGTCAGTGAGGCCACTACAGCACACACAGTACGAGCGCTTCATCCCCTCAGCCTACCCCTACTATGCCAGCGCCTTCTCCATGATGGCCGGGCTCTTCATCTTCAGCATCGTCTTCTTACACATGAAGGAGAAGGAGAAGTCTGACTGAGCCGGAACCTGGGCTCCTCCATACAGCAGGGGGATGGCAAGAGGGTTTCACTGGAACTGATGGGTTGGGTTTTTGTTGTTGTTTTTTTTAAAGGCCATGGGGAAATGGTACAGCCTTACCTCAGTGAGTGGTGACTGTGGGGTGGGGGGCAGGGAATAGAGTTTTTTTCTGTAAGTTTTCCCACTTTGAATCACTCTGGCATTTTTCATATGGGCAGCCACCCCCATTTCTAAAATAAAGAGAACATCTGCCCTCACCCATCACCTGGCCCCTCACACTTCATGATGGCAGGGCTGCTGTCTAGGGATTACGTGCCAGAGACTGGGTGTCTTTTAACTCTCCTCACAGAGGGAAGGTGGGAATCACACAAAGTGGAAACTAGAATTTCAGTGCTGGACTAAGAATTGCTGGTGAGAAGACCATTGAGGAACTGGAAAGATGAATTGGTGGTTAAATGCACTGGCTGCTCTTGCAGAGGACCCAGGTTCAATTCCCAGCACCCACATGGCAGCTCACAGCCGTCTGTAATTAGTCCTAGGAGATCTGATGCTCTCCTGACTTCTGAGGCCATAATGCATTCAAGTGGTCCATCATATGTTCAGGCAAAACACCAATAAGCATAAAATAAAATAAAATACTTTTTAAAAAGCTTGAGTTTATGTTCACTGGCTTTAGGCTATACCTGTGTTCTTATCAAGCACATATAAACTGTATGTGAACCCTCCCTCACTGTTAGGGTGTAAGAATCATAATATAAGCCAGAAACTCTGTTCAGCACATCATACTCTGCTCCGCATTGTAAATTTGAGTTTAATATTTAACAGCTTCTGTAAGCCAAGATACAACTGTCCAGCGTGCTGCTCTGTTAGCTCCTGTGCACGGATTGCTTCCGCTGTGCTGGGTAAATCCAGACACAAGTGGGGGATCACTAAGAAACATCCTCACCAGCCTAGGCAGACACCCAGCATTAGAGCATGGTTTTCCTGCTACTCTCTGGACATGAACATGTTCTGCACATAAGTTGCCCTTAGCCTAGGCAGCACATTCCAAGCAACACCATGGCCACCTCTGTCAGACAAATAGTCCATTCCTGGCACTAGGGACCATATCAGAAACTGCTACCCACTGCCTTGTCTTGGATCTGGGTGATGGACTGCAGGTCTGAGCCCCTCAGCCCATCCTTTCTACCAGCACAGCCATTCCTGTACTGGGGACAGTACGGGCAGGGGCTGTTTTCTGGTCAGCAGTGGCACCGAGTGAGGGATTTCCCCTGGTAGGGAGAACACACTACCTCCAGATGTACACAGAGTTCAGCCTCACACTGTCTTTAGCATGGATATTTGTCTTTAGTGACCAGTGATTGGGAAACGCACCCGTGAGCCATGCTGTCCTGTCACTGTCACTCACAACTCAACGTGGTTTTGGGCATTTCTTTTCTGCTTTTCTTTTTTGAGATAAGGTTTCTCTGTGTAGTCCTGGAACTCACACGGTAGACCAGAATGGCCTTGAATTCACAGAGACCCGCCTGTCTCTGCCTCCAAGTGCTGGGATTAAAGGTGTGCATCACCACTACCTGGCCGGCTTTTTTGCATCTCTAAGTAGTTGGGGGGGGGGAATGAAAACAATTTACTGACAACCAAATTTCAGTGTTGATTCTGCTGCAATAATTGTCCTTTTGCCTCAGTGGCAGGTGAGTCATTGCAATTAATTTCCTGTCTGGTCTTCTACAGCTTGCCAACTCTAGATTTGGCCTGATGTCTATGGGAGAACTTAAGTGGGATGGGCCGGCCATAGGACTTATTCAAACCTGACAGCTAGTGAATGTATAGCCTGAACTATTGGAGGCCACTTAACATTTGCTGAACCTGCGGCTTCTTCTGGCTGACCTGCCCCCCCCCACTTCAGCTTGTCCCCCGACTCCCACCCACCAGCCAAGCCACTTCCACACACCATCATGACACAGATGTCCCCCAAGTCTTTTAGTAACTGCAGCACAGAGCTATCACGGGGCTGCCCTCCAGGAACGGAGGAGGAGGGCTGCCTGGCAGAGTGCCTCACACTCCAGGTTAGCCAGGAACAGCATCTGTAGCTTTGTTTCCACACAGCTCTTCTCCATCAGCCTGTCAGCCAGCAGAGTGGCTGCTGATTGCTGGAGGAGCCAGCCAATCATCTTGTCCAATTTCAGATTCTTCAGGGCTAGAAGATGCTCACCCCAGAGGCTTAAGTGCAGCACGTTTGCAGCCACACGTGCGGAAGGTCTCTGCAAAGCAATGGAAGGTGTGGTCAGTACCTGCAACAAACACTTGGTCTGAACTGTGTGCTGAGGGAGTGTCCAACAGCTGCTCCCTAACCGAGCACAGGCCCTTGCCCATGACAGCTCTGCTGGGACACCTTTGTCATTGAGGGAACACATGTCTGGGTTCTAGTGCAAGAGGCCTCACCTGGTGTGGTTGCCCAGCTAATGCTGAGTAGCTGCTGTGTGTGAACAATGAGGGGGTTGAACAGGGGCTGTGAACAGTGAGGAGCATGAACAGTGAGGGGTGTGAACAATGAGGGCCGTGAACAGTGAGGAGCATGAACAGTGGGGTATGAACAATGAGGGGTGTGAACAGTGAACATAAACAGTGAGGGGTGTGAACAGTGAGGGTGTGAACACTGAGGGGCGTGAACATTGAGGGGCGTGCATGCTGCAGAGCAGCAGGCTGAGACCAGGTGTGTCTCAGGTTTTTCTAAGGAGCCACCTGAGCTGCTGCAATTATGGCTCAGGCAGACAGACAGACCTCAGCGCCCCTGTTTGTCTGAGAGCAGCATTTCCTTCCCCTTGTGGCATCTTTGTTACACATGTCACAAAAACACATCCTTTTCTCTCTAAGCCACTCTCTTATTTAAATGAAATTAAAATATTTTGTTATGTTTATTGGGGGTGGGACTGAAGGAACTGGTTCTCTTCTACAATGTGGGTCCTGGGGATCAAACTCAGGGCATTACAGTTGGCAGCAAGTGCCCTTATCCCCCGGGCTATCCTGCTGGCCCTAGGGTTTACTATTACTGTTGGATGTGTATGATGTGTATGGATGTGTGGTAGCACATGTGTGGAGGTCAGAGCATAGTTGGGGGTCAGCTCTCTGTGTGTGGTTTCCAGGGACTGAACTCAGGGTGCAGGTGTGCCAAGCACCTTGACCTGCTGAGCCATCTCACCAGCCCATCCTTCTAAGCAACTTCCCACGTAACCAAAGCCAAGAGAACTGGGGGGCATGGGGGATGGTTCTTGTCCAACATTCATGTGGCCCCGGGTGTGAGCCCCGTGACTGGGGAGTGAAAGGGACCCAAAAGATGCACTGCTAAGACTCTGGTGCCTAGGACTCTGATTATGGGCTCGCTGGCCAGCTTCCTGCTCCTGTTTCTTCTTAAAGCTGTTTTGTTCTTTAGTGGGCCTTTGCCTGTATATAACAGAGTTTAACGCCATAGGGCTTGCCTAAACTTGGCCTTGACTCAGACATGAACTCACCCACACAGTCCAGAGCCAGGGGATGGCCTCACCTTGCTGGCCTCTCGCTGGAGCAGTGACCTCGCCAGTTGTCTTGCATCTGGAGGCACAGACTTGGGCATCTCAGGCAGCTGAGTTTCCTGATAACTGCGGCTCTCAAGGTGGGCTCTGCCTTGACCATAGAAAGGATTGGCAAGCCCAAAGATTTCATAGGCGATGGCTCCCACAGCCCAGGTGTCAGCCTTGCTGAAGTCAACTACTGTCCTGGGGCCAGGATGGGCTGTGGACACCTGCAGGAAGTAGACAGTGAGAGAGAGAGAGAGATCAGACCCCAGCAGGCCTACCATTTGTGTCCAAGCATGTCACCTAAGCTGAGATCAAATCTGAGCCCAGAATTTAAATGCACCATGGATGGGCCACTGTGGCCTGGTTGATGCTGACAAATGTCCAAAGACCTCAGGTCAGCCTAGTTAAAGCAGAGCCGCAGAGCAGGAACCTTCGTTTATTGGGGAAACCTAGGAAACACCAGCTGATGGCTCAACACACATACAGCAGGACTCACCTCAGGGGCCATCAGGGAACCGTTGCCACCGAGGTCCACATACCAGCTAGTGAAAGGCAGCTGCAGGCCAATGCGCTCGTCAGCCAGGCAGCAGCCGAAATCCGAGATCACCAGCCAGGGGCAACTGTCTGCAAAGGCAGGGGAACTGAGCATCAGGGTCTGCTCCTGCCCCTACAGTCAGTCTCTCACAGGTCCCTCCAAGAGCCAGCACCAAGACATGGATGAACTGGCGACGTCCAAGAGCCCAGGCCAGCAAGGCCTGGATGGGAGTCATTATGAATGAGCTCACAGCAGGGCTGGCAACAGGTACATGGAACTGTCACCCAGAAACAAGGACTGAAGCCCAGGCCCAGGCAGGGAACTGACTAGATGGGGGGGGGGGGAGGGTCCAGTGGAAAATGTTCTAGTCAACTAGATCTACCCACAGACCAAAGGACCTCAGCCTTGGCTAAATAATTATGACCTTAGAGGGTCTATATACCCTATGAGTCAGGTTTAAATTTGTAATGCCAATAAATCTAATAAATGGGCCTTGGGAGATAAAGGGGTTCACACAGCTCCTTGAAAAAGCCAGTTCAGGAGTGGGAGAAAGAACTGTGGTTGGAATGTAAAATGAAATAAAAAATTTAAAAAATGGAAAAAGAAGACATTAGGAAAAAAAAAGCCAGTTTACTTTTAGCTTTTTAGTTACACATTTAATAATTTTAAATTTAAGTTTAATTTTTTTTGTTTGTTTTGTTTGTTTTTGAGACAGGGTTTCTCTGTATTTCTTTGGAGCCTGTCCTGGACTAGCTCTGTAGACCATGCTGGCCTTGAACTCACAGAGATCCGCCTGCCTTTGCCTCCTGAGTATTAGGACTAAAGGCGTACACCACCACTCCTGGCCTTAAGTTTAATTTTTTAAAAGACTTATTTTTATTTTTATATACATGCATGTGTCTGTCAAGTGTGTGTAGGTGCCCACAGGGGCCAGAAAAAGTCATCAGATCTCCTGGAACTGGTGTTACAGGCAATTGTGAACTTCCACATGGATGCTGGGAACCAAATTCAGGTCATCGGAAGAGTAGAGCACACAACCACTGAGCTCCCCAGCCCTGTGACTCCTTTAGAAAGTCCCCAGCAGGTGGCTTCTACCTGAGTGCTGCCTGTGACAGAGGAAGCCAGACTCTACCTTTCACTGGTTCGAGAAGAACTGCAATACTAATGGTATTATTCCACAAGAGGGCCACAGAGAGGATTGGGGAACTGAGAGCTGTTGCCGGTCTCACCCACCAGATGGAGGGGAGCCATCTCTTGTGGGAGCTAAAGGAGACAGTACAGAGTAGAGCATTTAGGAGCTGGTGAGACAAGACAGCTCAATGGTGACCTAAGTTTGGATCGCCAACACCCCAGCACCGGTGTCAAAGCTGTAAGCTCAGTACTGAGGGGATGGAGGGAGATCCCAGGGGCTCACGGACCAGCCACTATAACTCAGTGAGCTCCAGGTGCAGGGAAAGAAAGACCCTGTCTAAAATCATAAGGGAGAGTGATGGAAGAGGGGGCCTGGCATCAACCTCTGGCTGCCACACGTGCACCTCACACATGCATGGACACGGACACACACACACACACACACACACACACACACACACACACACCCTGATCTCAGGGTCTCCATTCCCTTTCCCTGGAGCACTCTGGTGTGCTCAGCACCTACCTGCGTCCAGTTCTACGAGTATGTTGTCAGATTTGAGGTCGCGATGGGCAATGCCCTGCTGAACCAGGTGGTCCACGCCCTCCAGTAACTGCAAGGTCATCATGGTAGCCATGCGGGGAGTGGGAGTGTGCTCCTGAAGGTACTGGCGCAGGGTACAGGGGTAGCTGGAAGGGGAGGACAGAATGTAGGCATCACAATCTCACGGCTTCATTTGATTGCAGAACTGGGCCTTTCTTCTTCTGGAGCCTCTGTTCTCTTCACTCTCCAGCATCTTTTTAGATCCCACCCATGCTGACCCTAAAACTTGGAAGCCATGACAGTGCCGCCCCCCAGCTCCTCAGATCCATCCCCGCAGCGGGGTGGGTGGCACAGAAACAGGAAACCTTTGATCCCAGCACTCGGGAGGCAGAGGCAGGATTTTTGTGAGTTTGAGGCCAGCCTGGTCTACAGAGCCAGTTCTAGGACAACATCCAAAGCTACAGAGAAACCCTGTCTTGAAAAAACAAAACAAAAAACCAAAATAAACCCAAACCCCACCACCACCACCACCAAAAAAAAAAAAAAAAAAAAAAGGAACAGGAAGCCATAGAGAGGGGAGGTATGAATGTGCCAAGGACAGGGACAGGCTCCCAGGGGAAAGAAGAAGCTGCTTCAGGGTCCCTAATCCCACTCCCCACATCCCATCGCTTACTTCTTCATTACGAGGAATAGCGTGCGACTGTGGCCCAGGCCTTCTGGGTGGAAGCTAGGTGGCAGCACATCAGGGTAGTCAGCCAGGGCCCCTGGCAGCAGCGGCACAGATGACGTGAAGGCACGGAAAACCCGGATGATGTTGGGGTGTGGGGCAAGCTGCTTGGGACCGCCTCTGGGTCTTCTGTTGGGGCGAATGGGGCAGCAGATGAGGCCAGCATCAGAGACAAGTGTGGGGAAGACTAGCCAAGCCACCACAAAGGCACTCATCCACTCACACATAGTTACCAATATTCATTCCAGCTACTGCATGCACCATGGGGCAAAAACCCAACCGAGGTGACTCCTCACATTCAATGGCTCCTCTAGTCCACCCTTTGGCTCATCTTTTCATACCACATGCCAGAACACAGTGGCTAAGAGATCCTGGAAGCTGCCACACTCAGTCCTTAGCCTTGGAATAAGCTCGAGATACACTGTGCAAGGGGTTACTAAGCATAAAACACTACAGTGGTACTCGGCAGAGGGAGCACTCTGCAGTGCTCACGCTCACTATTAGTCACTTAACTAGCATTGGCTGACAGTACTCTTGAGTACTGGGCCTTAGCCTCGATGCTGGGGGATGTGTACAGAGCGGAGTCTCTAAGTTACTGCTTTGAGATCGACCACAGCAGGGATTCTTTTAGCTCCCCAAGGACAGGGACCCAGCCCAAACCATCTCCCTAATCAAAGGGACAAGCATGCTGTAGTGATGCCACCTGGTGGTCCTTGTCTACTCCTACAGGCTGCCCCCCCCCCAGCCATGGCCCCACAGCGGCACAGTGATTGACTGAGTGGCTTTGCCTCCCTGTGCCAGCTCTGGCCCTCAAGCCAAAGACTGGACCAAGACTGGGCATTTGGAACCAAAGGCAATTTGCTCATGGGTTCATCTGAGATCCCAATGGCTGGTGGGAAAGGAACAGGCAGGTTGGTCACTTCAAGAGGCTGCAGGGACAGATGAGCCCCACGGAAGAAACACCAGCGCTGAGGGTGGATGGGAGAATAGAAGAGGACCCAGAGATAAGCCAAGTGCAGGGTGCCTGCACTGTCCTGGGACCTTGTGGGGAAATCCACAAGAGTCCTTGTCCTGCCCCTTCCGTGTCACAGGAGTGGATGCAGCACTGTTCTTACCCCGGGTCACTGGTGACAGGGAGAGTCAAGACCTCAGCAGGAGACCTGGCAGTGCCCTGGCCGGCGTCATAAGAGCTCTAAGGCAGTGTGGGAGGCGGGCAGGGCGTGTCTGAACGAGGTGCAGAGAGTGGCCTGAGCATGTGGGGTGGAGCTCGAGAGTGGGGAGGTGTGAACTGGCAGGGATGAGAACTGAGGTGGGAGAAGCAGCAGGGAGCTGAGTCTGGATTAAGGCCAAGTGGCCATGGCCCCTGAGCGCTCTAGGGGGAGAGCCAGCAGCACGCCCTGGGCTCAGACACCCGGGCTAGAATGCACAGCCAACTGTAACTGCATAACCAGAGACACCTGGGCAAATGGGACTGAAGGCCACATGACTACAAAAGCCATGGGAACAAAGACAGGGAGGGCCAGGACTGTTTCAGATGGAAGTCTATCATCTGAGTGTGGCTAATAGTGTTTCCACCTTGTACCAGTAGGTGGCGCCACCCCCCACACACAAAATGCATTTCAGGAGTTAGGACACTGTGAACTGGGCCTGTAAGAATGGTGTTCACTCCTGCTCCTCTTTGAATCAACCATCCCCATCATTAACTGGGCTGAGACAATCTTCAGTCTTTCTCAGGCTTAATTTATCCACAAATTAAAAATCCTTCTAGGACATCATTCAATAGCCATCCACTGTGTAGCACATCAGACGTGGTGCTGAGTGCTGGAGATACAAGTGATGCATTTGTTCTCAGAGAACCCGTGATTGCTCTGGTGTGCAAAGGAGTGCTCACCTGTAAGTAACTCCTCCAAACTCTCCATCCAAGGCCATCTGGCTTGCTGGGACCAGCTCCTGGCTCATTCTGCTTAAGATGGCTTCACTGGAGGAACCTGCCTAGAACATACCCATAGTGCACCCATGATTCCACAGACCTGATTGGAATGTCAAGTCCATGCTCTGCTTGGGATCTGAACCAAGACATTTACAACCTAGGCCTGGCTTTGACAGTCAAGGTGAAATAACCTCTCTAATGCATTGAGCCAAAACCAGTTCCTCCTGGAGCCTGGAGCCTTGGAGCATGCTTCCCACACCTTGAACCCTTGGTATCCAAATGGCCCTGGGCAGCATCAGAGGCCAAGATTTCAGAGCCCAAGATGCTTCTCATCAAGAAAGTCTTTGGTCACCACCAGCTCAAACTGGTCACAGGAAGGTAAGTAAGCCTAGGATCAGGTTGTTGGGGTAAGTAAGCCTTGGGTCAGGTTGTTGGGGTATGGGGAAGAACATGGCTCCTCCTAGCTAGAGAAGCCAGTCATAGAAGGAGGCATGAGGGGAGAATGGTTATATGGCTGACCTCAAATGAAATAACCATTGGCTCAGAAACCTGTGGCTTAGGCAGTTTCCATTCAGAGTGGTTCACAGACCAGAAACCTGTGCTCCAACAGAACCTGGAAAAAAATCAGACTCTCAAACCCCACCCTGACTGACAGAAGCAAAATCTGTTGTGGGGCCTGAGCCCCTGGTGGATGGTGGATATGTTAGTCTAAGGCTGATAGCTTCGACTCTCATGTAAAAATCTCCCCCCTCCCCCACTCCCTGTCCCTGAAGACTGATGCTTTGAGATGTGCCTGCTTAGAAGGCGAAAGGCCCATCCTTACCGAGATATTCCACATCATCTTGATGGCAAAGGGAAAGGCTGGGGCCTTTGGGGCCCGCTCCCCATCTGCTCCCTTTGGGAGGACATCCGGGCCCTCTCTTAGGAGGCTAACACACTTGGCCTTCTCCAGGTGCTGGGGCAGAGTGGGCATGGTGGCCTCGTACACCGCAGCACTGCAGCCCTTGCCAATGGACTGTCCTATCAGGTAATCCTCCAGACGGAAGCCGCGCCAGTGCCTTGTGTCCAGTGGGTCAGTCACCAGCTTGTTCTTCTGTGTGAAAATTGCCTGTGAGGAAAAAGAATGGGCTGTGATCCTGGGGCTCTGGTGAGGCCACCACAAAGCAAACACAAGAGGAGAAGAGGCACCACCGTGCAGGGTCCTCACTAAGACGGCCACCTTGACTTTAAGTGTGGGCTTGTCCTGGGTACAGGCTAGCCTGCTTCTGGCTCACTGTCTAAGACAGTATTTCTCACGCAACCCTTCACTGTGATCACAGACAGCCCAATGCAGGCCCTGCACTCGTGGCTTAAATCAACTACAGATGGAAAACGGTCTTTAAAGATTTCAACTGCAGCCAGGCAGTGGTGGCTCATGCTTTTAGTCCCAGCACTTGGGAGGCAGAGGTAGGCAGATCTCCATGAGTTTGAGGCCAGCCTGGTCTACAGTGAATTCCAGGGCAGCCAGGACTACACAGAAAGACCCTGTCTCAAAAAACAAACAAACAAACAAACAAACAAAAATGTCCCTGCAGACCAAAATCCTGGTACACACCTGTAATCCCAGCACACAGCACGGTCACTAGTTTGAGCCTAGGCCACAGAGTGAGATATTAATTTTTTTTTTTTTTTTTGAGACAGGGTTTCATTGTGTACCCCTGGCTATCCTGGAACTCACTCGGTGGACCAGGCTGGCTTTGAACTCAGAGAAACACTTGTCTCTGCCTCCTGAGTGCTGGGATTAAAGGCGTGCACCACCCAAAACAAGTAATTCATATGTACATTTTTCTTGCCATTATTCCATGAACATCCCAGTGAGCATCCCATGGCATTTGTTCAGATTTTTGTAACAGCATGCCAGGCACTGTAAATTATCTAGAAATAATCTACAGCCTACAGGAGGTGTTCATACAAAACCATCATCTTATTGCTGGGATGTGAACTGGCATCTGGGGATTTTGATGTCCGAATGGGACAAGAACAGATTCCCTGTAGACACCAAGGGACAACTGTGGCTTTTCCTGGAGCTTTGGCAGGCCAGGGTCTACATGCCTACACTTGTTTATTTCTGCTGGGACCTTCCCTACTTTAGGCAAGTGTTCTGTCACTGAACTACACCCCAGCTCTGCCTATCTCTGTACTTACCCGGCAGGCGCCTCTCCCTGGGTTCCTTTATGAACTCTCCCCAACTGCATTCTTGCTGTGCCTGGCACATTCCTATTTACTCAAGTGAGGAAGGAGGTCGGAGGGGGCCAGGAAGGCGCTCTCTCTTTCTGGCGTGACTCAGACAGGAGAGGATCGGGTTGAATTTCCTGGTGTTCATCTGTCTAGGTTGTAAGTTATTTCTCCCTGAATAAACATCTATTCGGCCTATTTGTTTATCCTGATCCTTATTTACCGCAATACTCAAGCCCAGCTTAGGTCATCCTTCCTCCATAAGTAGCCCTGGGGACCAGCCTGTAACACATGCCTTCTTCAGTTCCCAAGGCACTGGGTCCCTAGAAGCTACTATACCTTGAACTGACAATTCTCACTGATTAATACATGGAAATGGGTGTTCCCTTGTCATCAGCTTCATAAACCCCAGGGGCAGAAAAGCTATCTACAGAGTAATTCCCATTAACCAGGGGTTTGAGCACAAGATACTTTTTAACTTTTTCTTTTGTAATTACTCTCACAGAAAGTTGCAAAAATGGTGCAAAATGTCCCTGTACCCCTTTCTCAGCTTTCCCAGAGGCAATACCTATACAGTGGTAGCACAAACCGTCTCCAAGGTTCATCCATGTGCAGCAGGTTCCAGCATGTCCTTCCTTTTCAAAGGCTGAACAACATACAGCACTGACAGACACGGGGTCACTTCTACCCCTTGGCTCTGAAAATAAGCTGCCTAGAGCTTACATGCATTCTGTCCGTTAGTCAGGTATCCACGGAGAAGTGGATACTAGATAGTGATTCTGTTTTTAGCTCTTTTGACGGTTAGGGTTACCATTTTCCATAGCAACTGCAGCACACGGGTTTTTGTACGAATGTTTCTGTTTCCCCAGTAGATGCTGATGACTGCCATGACAGGCTGGTATGGTAAACACATATTTAATTTTGTATTACTTGCCATTTGTGACGGTTACCGGTAAGGAAGGCCTGAGAGATCCCATTTCCCCACCCTCACCGGCATCTGCTACTGTTCTTGTTTTTATCTTAGTTGTTCTAGTAAGTGTGCACGGATACATCATCTCATTTTAATATGCACCTGTCAAATGGCCGGATGTGTTGAAAATCTTCCACCTATACTTACATCTTTTTTCTATTTGTTTGCTTGCTTGCTTGGAACAGGGTCTCACCGTAGCTATGTAAGACACATGCATGGGTTCCAGTATTAGGAACAGGAAGTAGAGGAAATGCGTGCTTGATCTTTGTCTTTGATCTATGTCTTTGACCCCTCAGCCCAACCCTGTAAAATACAGGGACTACACTCACTCAGCAAATGGTTTCAAACCCCAGGAAAAAAGCTGGCTTCCCAGAAGGCTGAGTTCTGGCAGCTGACAACCTAAAGACTTGAACTGCACAGCCAGCTCTTCTCTGGGCCTGCCTTCAGGCTTTAGATCTGCCAGCCCAGCATGAGCCAAGTGCTCAAAATAAGTCCCCATCTCTAAATATACACATCCTATTGGTTTTGTTTGTCTGGGTGACCTTGACTAGAAGACTTTGTGAGTAAAAGAGAGGTCGCTATGCTATTTTAAGAGTTTGAAAGGCCAAAGAGCTCCCACGTATGTATCCAGTGATAACTCCACTCTGGCTAATTAAAACAGGAAATGTGCTCTGTTCTCAGTCTTCTCTGCAGTTTCTGCTGGGCCTCTTACCCAGCAGCAGCCTGGCTCAGCAAAGGGCTCAGGCTTTGAGAGGGTGGGCCTTGGGCTCTACCTTTACCAGCAGTGTGACTTAGAGTAAGTCATCTCACCTTTTTGGAATATAAATCGAGATGACAACTACATCAAGAGATAAGAGTAATGTGGTTTTTAGAAAGTGTATGCAAAGCATAGTGGCACATGCCAATAATCTCAGCACTTGGGAAATGGAGATAGGAAGGCCAGAAGTTCAAGGTCAATTTGGGCTACATACACAAGTCAAGGCCTCCTCCTCAAGTCCCAAAAGAAAAAAATTTACTCAAAGTCACTTGCTACAATGCAACAGGAACTAACAATTGACAATACCTCTTGTAAAAAAAAAAAAAAATACTGTTTGTAAAAGAAATGCAAAGTGCTGGCATATCAGGCCATCAGTAACTGGAAGTCAGACTTAATTGATGATTTCCATTTTACAGTTTAGTCAAAGATAGACCTTAATCTTTGCCTTATCCCTCGACTTACCCCCACTACCAGGTAGGTCTAGGTATGCCCTCATGACATGCTCCTAGACACATAACTAAGATGCCACCCATCACTTAGTACGGTCCACGAGTTCTCCACCCCTGAATTGCCCAATCACAGCTCAGGGGCCTGCCTTTCCCTATGTCCATGCCCTATTTCAGACTTCTGGTTCATCCTCAGACTTGGCCCTACACTAGGGCTTAGAGCCTGAATCTATAACTATTCAGGTAGTTCCGCCCCTGATGCTGCCGCCATCACTGGAACAAATTCAATGGCTCAAGAACCGCTTTCCAGACCTGCTCCTGGTCACGCCTCCACCCTAAACCAGCGTTCCCTATTTCCTCCTGAGTCCATGCCCCTGCTTCCAGCTATAGTTCTAGCTGTAGCCTCTCTCTCTGGCCCCAGGTCCTTGCGGGATCCCAGCCCGGGATCCCAGCCTCGCCTCCGCCCTAGCGCCACTTTAGCTGCGGCTCCGCCCCCTCGGGCTCAGGGCCCGCCCCCGGCCCAACCCCACTCCCGACCACTTTCCTAACCCCGCCTCCTCCTGCCCAGGCCCCGCCCCTGCCCCGCCTCATCTGGCCCAAAGGCCCAACTCTGGGCAGGGTCCTGGTCGCTCGCCCTGCTCCCCGGCCTCGGCTGCGCTCACCTGGATCTCCTGACAAGCGGAGGCGGCCCGCCGGCCCTCCGCCTGCTTCTCCTCGATCAGCCCCAGCCCCAGCCCAAAGGCCAGGAAGACTGCTCGGCCGCAAGGGCCCGCGCCGCCCCGGGCCCGCACCACGAACTGCCGCTGGATCCGCGCCGCCAGCCCAGCCACCGACTGGCGGAAGAAGCGGTAGCGATCGGGAAGCGGGAGCCCGAGCGGGCCCGGCTGTGCTCTGGGACCTGCCGTCCGGCCCGGGCACTCTCCGCGGCCCCAGGCTGCCACGGGGCCGGGCCTTCCCAAGCCCGAGATCGGGCCGGGCTTGGCCGCAAAGCGCAGCAGCAGCGTCCGACCCAGTTGCAGGCCTCGGCCGAGTGCCTGTCGCACCGCCATGGTGGCACGGCGACCTGGTCCCGCTGCCACCGCCACAAACGTCCGAGAGGCCGAGAACGACAACAAACTTCGGGGTGGAGCTTGTGCGCGGGGGGCGGGGCCGCGGCAGTTTCCCGGCTCGGTGCACGAGGGCGCTGTGAGCTCATCTGCGTCTCCCCTAGTGGCTGATTTGCACTTTGAACTCTGGTACAGAGGCTGCAGAAACTTCACTAGTCCAGGTTAACATGAAAAATTGAGCCGGTAAACTAGTATTTGTTATCAATCACCGATCCAGGCCCTTTACACCGTTAAACTCCCCTAACAATGATAGAAGCCTGCCAATTTTGTAGATTAGAGAGTGCTGTGTTTCCAGATTGCATGCAAATATTAGAGCTCAGGTTGAAGTTCAAGTTGCCCTGGCTGTTGAGGGCCTCGTCTTCTCTCCCCCTCCCCCAAGTGTCCTCATGTTCCTCTACAGGTCACAGGTTCCAGAGCTTCTTAGGACCAGGAGGGAGATCTCGACCAAAGGCCGTAATTTATGCCTGCTGAATGCTGGAACTAAAGGCATGTGCCACCTCACTCAGCTTTCTAGATTTAAAAAGAACAAACAAAAAAACCCCAAGAGGCTGGAGAGATGGCCTATCTATTAAGATCACTGGCAGCTCTTTCAGAGGACCCAGATTTGCTTTCTAGCACCCACATATTGGCTCACAATCATTTATAACTCCAGTTCCAGAGGATCCAACACTGTCTTCTGGCCTCTTCAGGCACCAGGTACACAAATGGTGAACAGACATATAAACTGGCAAACCATACATTAAAAAAAAAAAAAAAAACCCAAAAACAACAACAACTAAAATCCCTGAGATCCAGGGATCTAACTTAGGGTTTTGTTTTTGTTTTTCTCTAGACAGGGTTTCTTTGTGAAACAGTCCTGGCTGTCCTGGAACTCACTCTGTAGATCAGGCTGGCCTTGAACTCACAGATATATGCCTGCCTCTGTCTCCCAAGTCTAACTCAGGTCCCTATGCTTGCAAAGCAAACTTTACTTATTTGCATATTTGTGTGTGTGTGAAGTTTACCTATAGAAATCAAGCAATTGCAAAGGGATCCTCATTTGAGTGGTATCGCGGTTAAATAAGGATCAGGATAAACAAATAGGCCGAATAGATGTTTATTCAGGGAGAAATAACTTACAACCTAGACAGATGAACACCACGAAATTCCACCAGATGCTCTCCTGTCCTAGTCTAGCCAGCAAGAGAGCTTTTCCAGGCTCTCCTTCAGACCTCCTTCCACAGATAGCATCCGCCCATGGCTCCACCCCCCCAATGGGCGTGGTCAATGCCACAGAATGACTATCTCACTACAGAGTGGTAGGCACAAAGTATGTATATATAAGATATATGACTTTGGCTAGGTGGTGGTGGTGCACACCTTTAATCCCAGTACTCGGGAGGTAGAGACAGGTGGATTTCTATAAGTTCTAGGCCAGCCTGGTCTACAGATTGAGTTCCAGGATAGCTAGGGCTGTTACACAGAGAAACCATGTATTAGAAAAATAAAAAAGAATAAAAGGACAAATGTTGTTATTCAATTATATAATGTTCAAAGGCAGTGAGACTGATCTGTTGTATTAGGGGTCAGGACACTGAGTGTCTTTGGGTGGGCAGTTACTAGAGGGACGTGAAGAGTCTTTTGGATGCTGGTGACCTCTTTCATGGCCTGTGTGCCCATGAGATGAAAATTCACTGTACACTGCACTGTACACTGTGCAGTGCAATTTTCTATCCTCCCACCTGCTCCCCTTTATAACATGCTCTACCACTGAGCCCCAGACCCTGAAGATACTATTTCAATAAAGATTTTGTGGTGGGCCACCTCCCCAGTATCGGGATTATAGGATGCTCTATCACACCCAGCTGCAGGATGCAATGCTGGGATCAATCCCAAGGCTTCATTTGCAGTAGGCTAGCTTTCCCCCCACTCAGCTCCATCCCCAGCAGGATTTGTTCTCTAATCCATTCTCTAATCCGTTTCCATGAAGCTTGTGATGAGTCCTTAGCCTGGGAAGGGCATCCATTCGAGTTCAGGAGTGTGTTTGTGATAAGCCTCAGGATTTGTTCTCCTAAGCTGCAGGCACTCTGACTACACTAGGATAGGCAACCTGTTCCCGGAAACAAATTCTCCAGACTAATGTTAATTAACCTGCTGCTGTGAATTGGATATGCTCATACTCCCTCTTAGCGGAAGTCTCTGCTGCTTCTGACAAGTCTGAGCCAAGCACAGCATGAAGCCTGATTCCTGGGCAGACATCTGTATGGAAAGATGATGTCTGCCCACAGAAGCTCCTGGCAGGGCCTGAGGACATCTGTGCTCTCTGTCTGCCATCTGTGACGGGGACCCAGGAAGTACCTTTCTTTCCATCCCTCTCCACTTTTTTTTCCTTTTCTTTTTAATTTATGGGTAGGTAGGTATGTGCTTCTGTGTGCACACCTGTGCATGTAGAGGCCAGAGGCCAACATCAGTTGCTCTCTACAATCTTTATTTATTGATTGTTTGGTTTTGAGACATCGTCCCTCACTGAACTTGAAACACACCCATTTGCCTAGAGTGACTGGCCAGTGAGCTCTAGGGATCTGCTTGTCTCTGCCCCTCCACACTTCAATGCTTGGCTTGCAGACATGCACTGCTGCACCCAGCTTTTTTGTAGGCAGTGGGATTCGAACTCAGGTTCTCAAGTATGTGCAACAAATACTTTACACAATAAGCCATCTTCCCAGCCCCCATTTATCCTATGATGGATACCTTTCTGTGGCACCAAGTCTCAGAGGGTGGATGATCTCCAGCTCTCCTATACTGTCTCCCAGCTTGGAACTGATACCCAAGAAGGTCAAAGTGGGGATGTGGGTATGTCTTCTGTTGAGAATCCTGCTTACATTGCAGGTTTAATATTCTGTGCAAGAGAAACGTTCATTTACAGCACATTAAACAGCAGCTATGTGCCGGATAAGCTTTGATCTGCTCAGAAGCAAGAATGAGAGGGCAGAAAGGGTGCCCACCTCTGGTCTGCTTCCCTGCTACAGGCATCCTTGTGTCTGCACAACACTCTCCCTCCATGCACAGGAGACATCTGAGTTTTGGTAAAGTACATATCATTCCTAAGAAGCATTGTTTAACCTTCTCCCAAAGGACGTGAGGGCAAAAGCTGATGCTAATGTAAAAATGGAAAAGGAGAGAGTTGAAAAAACAGCCTTTCAGTGTTGTTTGTCCTTTCCTTTCTGGACAGCATCCCTTGGCACTAGCTCACCAGCTCATCACTCTGTCCCCTCCTGGCAGGGATGGATACATTTTCTCAAAACAGCAATGTCCTCTAGCCACAGCCCATTTCAGAAATGCTATCTGTCAACTCCAGCAGATGGGGAGGGGGCAGGACGCTGAAACTGTTGACAGATTAAAACCTAGACCAGGTCAAAGTCCTGCTCCTAAAACTCCTTGGCTGGGGGCTTACAGGTTACCATCAGAACATGGTGGACAGACACTGACATTTCACTGGGATGAAGCGTCGCCATGGTGCCTGAGCCAAGAGGGATGAAAACATGGGCAGTGGAACAGGGAGACGCCATATTGGTGAGTTCAGCTGTGTGTGGTTTATGCTATTTGCTTTCTGCTGCCATGTAGTGACTACTCACAGATAAAACACCCTGTGCCACCTGCTCTCTGTCCTGGCTTATTGCTCCTGGGACAAAGTTCAAGCTCCTTGCCTAGGCACAGAACGTTCTTCACTATTGTCTGGCATTTGTGTCTTCTCTCCTTCCCTTTAGGACCAAGCAATACTAGGATCATTTGCTGTAGCCCCAATAGTCTTGCTGATCCCAGTGGTCACCATTCATACTCAAGGTCCAGGGAGCCTACCTTGACTTTCTCTGGAATGGACTGGGAGCTCTTCCTCTCTTCCGGTGTAACATGTTGTGAGTTCTTTAAGAACGGGGGTTATGGTCTTTAAACCTGGCTTCCCTAGCACCTAATGAAAGGCCTTCTGGGTCCCCAGCTGATGGGAGATGTCATTCTGTATATGTTTCTCATACTGGTTAATAAATAAAGCACTGTTGGCCAATAGGAAAGGAGGATAGGAGGGACTAGGAAACAAGGAGGAAAGAGGAAGTAGATAGGAGGAGTCAGCATGGAGAGACCGGGGTGACCAGACGCTGCAGGACAAGACCAGGCTTACACCCAGCCCTTGTTTGAAAGTCTTCTGGGAATACAAGCCTTCAGTAGGCTTTCTCTGCTAAAGCAAGAAAGAAGTGTCAGCTGTCACCGTCCCAACTCTCCCCAAGCCTAGCTAGCCTCCAGCCCGGAGGAAACTGAATTTTACTTTTGAGCTAGTTTTTTTAAGTAGTTTCTCCCACCCCATTTTTTTTTTCTTGAATCAGGGTTTCATATAGCCCGTGAAGATCTCATAATGCATATGTAGTAGAGGATGACTTTGAACTTCTGATCCTCTCTAGTGCTGGGACTACAGGCATCCCTCACCTCAGCTGGATTCCATGGCTCTGAGGATGGAGCCCAGAGCCAGGTGCTTATGGACAAGCAGGCTACTGATGGAGCTACACCCACAGCCATGCAACTCATGATTTAGAAGAGGGAGCTATTTCAGGCCATGCCCCAGCCTCCCTGTCTTGGGTCTATCTGCTGGTGCCCTCTGTGGTCAGGTGGACTCCCACACGGGGCCAGCTATGCTGGCTTCTTCTGACCCTCGGCCACTAGTCTTGTCTCCTTTTCTCTTCCTTATTCACATCCATCTTTGACACCAGTATTTTTAGAATGCCCAGACTTGGTATTTATGGTCCAGTGTGAGAACAAAGGATGTGGACTGGACCTCAGGGACTCGCTTCTAGGATAGGATGTGTGGAAAGCGTTTGGATGTGTGATTAATCTTCATTGTCAGCTTGACTGGATTTAGAAGACACCTCCAGGTGTCTGTGAAGGTGTGTCCAGGGAGGACTAAGTGAGTGAGAAGGGAAGACTCACCTTGAATGTGAGTGACAACATCCCATGGGCTGGGGACTTGACAGAGTAAAGGGGGGCAGGGGGAAGAAAACCAGCCGAGCAGGAGAGTTCCCTTGTCTGTGTCCTATCCCACAACAGTGACCTGCTCAGCCTCTCTGGGTCCTCTTCATCGCATCCCAATGCACTTGATCTCTGAGGTCAGGAGTTAATAGATTCTTTCTCATTTAAGTTGTCATCAGGCAGGAGTTAGAGAGATGGCTCAGAGGTTAAGAGCACTGGCTGCTCTTCCAGAGGTTCTGAGTTCAATTCTCAGCACTCACATGGTGGCTCACAACCATCTGTAATGAGATCTGGTGCCCTCTTCTGGTGTGCAGGCATACGTGTAGGCAGAACACTATGCATAATAAATAAATACATCTTTTTTAAAAAAGTTATCACCAGGCATTTTGGTCACAGTGTCATGGAAGTATACAGTATGTGGCCTACAGAGAGATTTGGTTTTCTGTAAAGCTCAGCTCCTCCTTCTTGCTTATTCTGAGAGAACCCAGCTGCCATGCTGCTAACTGCCCTACGACAACAAGGAACCCAGTCATAACAGCAGCCTCTTGTGAGGAGCCAAATCTGTCATCAGCTGTGTGTCAGCTTTGCAGACCTGCACCACTCTGGTCTTCAGATGACTTGGCAACTCAGGCTCATACCTTCTGTGAAGCCTTTCGAGAGAGCCGAAGACTCATCTCAGCCCAGACCCAGAGAAACTGAGCTAATAACATGCTTGCTGGCGATTTTCACAGAGTGGCAGGGAGCTGATAGAACCTGTGCCTTATATTTCCCTCTGTGCTTGTAGAGCTTTTAATTTTCCCCTTAGATTTTTCATCACACAGTTGAAACCATGTCAACAGACTTCTGGTTCAGCCTCTGTCCATGTCTGCTCATACGATCACTTATGAAATGTCCATGTCTGAGACTCAGTAAGCTAACTGTCATTAATCTATCATCTATCTATCATCATTACCCATCTATTTTTTTAAATTTATTTATTTTTATTTTATGTGCATTCATGAGGATGCTGGATCCACTGGAACAGGAGTTATAGACATCTGTAAGCTGCCATGTGGATGCTGGGAATTGAACCACGGTCCTCTGGAGGAGCAACCAGTGCTCTTACCCACTGAACCATCTCTCCAGACCATCTATTCCTAACTATCTCTCTACCTTCTATCATTTATCTATCACAATCTAGAGTCTATATCATCTATTACCTGTCATTTGTCTATCATCAATTTATCATCTGTCTACTATCTATCTACTATCATCTATTCATCTGTCATCTACTATCTATCATCTGTCTACTTTCTGTCTATCTATCTCTATGATCTTTCTCTCCACTCTCTATCTTTGTGGTGCTGGGATGATCAGGGCCTCGCACATACTAGACAAGCACTGTATACACCGAGCTACACCCCCAAACTCTGTTTTGTCTCCCCCCCCAACCCGACCAGCCCATCTTTCTTCTTTTGCAATATTGTGGCTTGAACTTGGAGCCTTGCACATATTAGGTGAGTACTCTGCCACTGAGTTATGTCCCTAGCCCTTAAAAACAAAACTATTTGTTTATTGTCTTTTGAGACAAAGTCTCCCTACATAGTCCTGGCTGTCCTGGAACTCACTGTGTAGATCAAGCTGGCCTTAAACTCACAGAGATCCACCTGCCTCAATCCTTTTTATTATTGTTATGTATTTATTTTGATTTCTGTCTATATGTGTGTTCCTGTGTGACATGATATGCATCACGTGTGTGTAGGTGACTATGGAAGCAGGAAAAGGGTGTTGGGTCCACTGGATGGGAAGTTCTAGGCAGTTGCAAGCCACCTGATACAGGTGCTGGGAAATGAATCCCAGTCCTCTGCAAGAGCAGTACCTGCTAAACACTCCTTTTTTATATATAACTTTTTATTTCAATTAGAAACAATCTATTTTACATACCAATCCCAGTTTCCTCTCCCTCCCTTCCTCCCATTCCCCCTTCTCCCCCCCCCCCCCCCCCCCCCGCCAACTCCCCCATCTCACCCCCATGCTAAATGCTCTTAACTGCTGAGCCAAATCTTTTTTTGTTTTGTTTTTAGTTTTTTTGAGACAGGGTTTCTCTGTGTAGCCCTGGCTGTCCTGGGACTTGCTCCATAGACCAGGCTGTTTTTGAACTCCAGAGATCCACCTGCCTCTGCTTCCTGAGTGCTGGGATTAAAGGTATGGGCCACCACTGTCTGGCCTACTGAGCCACATCTTTAGCCCCAATCTTCCTTTTTCAGATGGGGTTTTTCTAAATCGCCCAGGCTGGCTCTCAAATCACTATGTAACCCAGACTGGCCTTAAACTCAAGTTCCTCCTACTTTAGCTTCCAGGGAGATCAGATTCCAGATCCACACTACTATGCTCAACTACTGCTCAAGTACTTGTTCATGAATGGTGGCTTTCATTTGAGATACAGGCACTGTGCAGTGCTAGGTCTGTCATTGGAGTTGTGACATTGTTTCTGCCCAGAGGAACTCCTCAAGCATCCTGGGACTGAAAGAGGCAAGCAGCAGCTGGCAAGAACAGATGAAGTGCACACACCTGTGTTTATTTCCATCGGAATCTGGGACTGCTTCTTCAGGTTCTGAAGACACCGACACACAGAACAATACAGCACTCGGGGCTCTGGAAACTCCACGTGGCAGTGTGCTGTACATCCAGTTGCCAAGTGAAAATGTTTTGGCTTTAATATCCCAGCCTCTCTTGGGTCAATAACTATAGTTCTTCTAGGGGATACTGTTCAACTAAATTCTGGAAGTTTCCATTGAATAATGTCTTCCTCTGCCTGCTTTCATGAAGTACAGGTATTCGTGCCTTGTTTTTTTACCCTTCCCAGACCCCCCAGTGCTTCATGGTACAATCCTTTGTATGTTCCCAACTGGGAAGACCTGTCTTGACACCCCCCCCCCTTTTCTTTTCTTTGAGACTGGGTTTCTCTGTGTAGTTTTGTAGACCAGGCTAGCCTGGAACTCACAGAAATCCACCTGCCTCTGCCCCCCCCCCCCCCAGTGTTGGGATTAAAGGTGTGTGCCCCACCGCCCGGCAGGTAGCAAGCAGGCTTTCAACATGGCTTCTGCTTCAGTTCCTGCCTCCAGGCTCCTGCTCAAGTGTCTGTCCTGACTTTCCTCCATGATGGACTGTGATGTGTTAGTGTAAGATGAAATAAAACCCTCCCTCCCTTCCCAAGATGCTTTTGGTCACGGTGCTCCATCCTGGCAATAGAAACCCAATTCAGACACTGGGATTGCAGGCACATACCACCATATGTGGCTTAAACATGCTTTTTGTTTGTTTTGTTTAGGGTTTTTTTTGGGGGGGGGTTCGAGACAGGGTTTCTCTGTGATTTTGGAGGCTGTCCTGGAACTAGCTCTTGTAGACCAGGCTGGTCTCAAAATCACAGAGATCCGACTGCCTCTGCCTCCCCAGTGCTGGGATTAAAGGTGTGTGCCACCATCTCCCAGCTAGTTTTTTTTTTTTTTTTTTAATTTTGCATGGTTTCATTCAGACCCTCACAACAGTCCCATTTACAGATGTGGAGACAGAGTCACAGAATAGTGAAACAACCTAGGCCAACCCACACAACCTGAAGGTTATTTAATCCACAGCACAAACTTTCTTTAAACATTATTTGTTTTAGTGTGCGTGTGTGTGTGTGTGTGTGTGTGTGTGTGTGTGTGTGTGTGCTTACCAATGCACAAAGCAAGCAGTCCTTCCCTGGTTAGTGTGCATGCCTATTTCTCCCTGGTCACAGTGTACATCCCTGTCCTTCCCTGGCTAGTGTTCATCCTGTGCATTAAATCTATCCGATCCCTCACTTCATACTAAGCATTCCTCAAGATCAGACAGTTTCTTCTATGTTGTTCTCTCTGCAGAATTCAGCATACTTGACAGGAAAGACACTCAGTAAACAGTCCCGGATGTGCAGAATGGGGTAAAAGCTGTTCAGAACCAGAGCCGACTCACTTCCTTGCTCCGCATGGCTGTTTGACTTTGGGAAATGATTTAACTTCTCTGGTCTTTGATGTGTTTATTGATAAAAATGAAAGCAAAACCACCTCTGGGTTTGATAAGTGAGGGTGCAGTGAGTTCATACACATCAAAAACCTCAGCAGAGTGCACAGCTTCCAGGTCACTGTGGGGTCAAGGGATCTGGACCTTTCTGTTTTGGTCGAGACAGATCTTATTATGTCATCCTGGCTGCCCTGAAACCTCCCTATGTAGTCCCAGCTGGCCTCGAACTCAGAGTACTGCCTGCCTCTGCCTCCCCAGAGTGCCGGGATCTGGATTCTCTGCTGAACTCTGCCATGACTGTCAAGCAAGCTCGCAGCTACTCTGACCCATGGCCTAAAAAAGAGAGGTGACGGCCAGCTCCCAAAATCACTGAGCACTGAAAACAAAGAGTAGTATAAAAGCATGTGGCACTTAGTGGGTCCTGAGAGATGGCCTCCCTACCTTGCCCATGCTTCCCCTTACACTATGCTATCACAGCTGTGGCAGTGGGTGGCTGCTGTGGGATGTTTGTACACTGTGAAGATGCATTGCTGTAACTGGTGTAATAAAAAGAAGAACGGCCAATAGCTAAGCACAGGATATAGGTGGGATTCCCAGGGAGAGAAAGGAAGAGAAAGATGAATCTAGGTGCACGAGAGCTGCCAATTGGACACAGAGGACATGCAGGAGGAGAGGTTAAAGCCACGAGGCAGCTTGTAGATAGAGCTAGTCAAAAACAAGCCTTAGTTAAGGCTAAGCTTTCTTAATTAATTAAAAAGTCTCCATGTCATGTCGTTATTTGTGAACTGGTGGCCCCAAAAAAATGTCTGAGACTCGGGTAATAGAGACTCGGGTCTCTATTAAGCCCAAACCAGCCCCAGCAGTGGTGTGTCAGTCAGCTCCCCACCCTGTAACAAATCAGCTTATGATTTATTTGGCCTTACAGTTTTTGGGGGTCTGGCTCCTGGGCCCCTTGACCTTCAGCCTCTGGCTGGGGAGGTGCACATCACTGTGAATGTGTGGTAAAGATCAGCTCACCTCATAGACAGGAAGTGAGGAGGAGGAAGACATCTGGATACCTCCATATCCTCCAGGGACCCCCCAACGGCCCAGCTTCCCACCCATGCCCACACTATAGCCACTATAGCAAGTGAGCTCCTAGAATCGAACCCTGCCTAAGGGCTTCCAGTCAAGAACACAGGGGCAAGGAGCCTCCGACCTCAGACGCCGCTTAGAGCCGTGCAGTGCACTGAGAAGCACCCACATCCTCCGCCTGAAGACAACACTAAGACCACCCTGCGAGATGAGCCACGCCCTCAGAGCTGCACACAGGGACTAAGAGCAAAAACATGTTCTTTTCAGCCAGGATGTTCTGTGGAGTTTACAATCAGAAAAATAACATGGAACAGGACTTGGAGGAAGCTAGGAAGGCTGGCAGGGAGGCAGGCCAGGCCTAGAATGCCAGGGCCTATAGGAGGGACAGGAGGGGGTGGAGTCTCCAAGAGGATGCAGGCTTTGGCCCAAACTGAGTGACAGCTTTCATCATTCTTGGGGAGACTGTGGCAAGGTCTCCCTTGCCTAGCCATTTGGGACCCATGTGGCAGGTGACTCCAGGCCCAGCCAGGGACAGTTATCTCTATGAACTCTTCCCTTAGTTGGGAACCCAGACCCACACAGGCAGGCATTCTATTCTCTAGCCTTTAATGAATCTTCTCCAGGTCTTCAGGCCCAAACGAGGCTGGCAGCAACTCCTGGACTGTCCTGATTACATACGTGCCATCTGGCTTGGTCATGTACACGGCCCAGTCGCTGCCAAACTGGAAAAGAGAGCAAACTTGTGAGAGACGCCAGGGAATCTGACCCTACGACTTTCTGTCTAATGGTCCTCTGTGCCTCAGTCTCTCTCCTGTCAAATGTCACAGAGCCTGAGGAGGGATCAGTGGAAGGACACCACCAGTCAACAGCAGAGTGCATGGCCTGCTGTTGATGGGCCATGGGCAGTCCCTAGAGGTTGCCCCCAAGAGCTTTATAAAAATACAAATACGTTTTCTTGTATGTGTGTTATACATGTGTGCATATGTATGTGTGGGAACATATGCATGTAGAAGCCCAAGGGTTGGGGCTTGAATCATCCTCCATGGCCATCCATAGTATTCACTTGATGGGGAATGTTCTTCTGTATCTATGCTTGTCTTATTGGTTGATGAATAAAACACTGATTGGCCAGGCAGGAATTGATGTAGCATGGCAGATACTGCCACTAGCTAACCACAGAGGTCTGGAGGTCTGTTCAGACAGGCAGGAAGTGACATAGCTGGGCAGACTCAGAATATAAGCAGGGACAAACAGGAAATCTCTGTCTTCTCTGCAGAGATGTAGCAGGCAAAGGAGACATAGGTTTGGCATTCCCGGTAAGCCAACACCGCGTGGAAATATTTAGGTTGATAGAAATGGGTTAATATTTAGGTAGAGCTAGCCAATAAGAAATACTAGTAACAGGCCAGCAGATTTATAACTAACACAGAGTCTCTGTGTGTTATTTGGGGCTGATACGGCTCTGGGACCAGGATGGCAGGAAAACTGCTCATAACATTCACCGAGGCAGGGTCTCTCCATCAAACCCAGAGCTCAACCAACAGGGCTAGTCCTGCCAGCCGGCTTGCTGTGAGGATCCTGTCTCTGCCTTCAAAGACTGGGATTACAGGTGTCTCCCTAGACCACCTCCCAGTTATGTGGGTTTCTGGGGATGCAAACTCTGGTCCTCAAGGTTGCACACAAATGAGCCATCTTCTTAGCTACTGTTGAATACCTGTGCCTTGGGCTGCAGAAATGGCTCGGTGGTTAAAAGCAAGCAGTGCTCTTTCAGAGGAGCCAAATTTGATTCTCAGTTCCTCCGCTGGGAGGCTCACTGTTTCCTGTAACTCCAGCTCCAGAAGAGCTGGTGTTTCTGGCCTTTGTGGGCAACTGTGTTTGAGTGCACACATCCCCACACAGATGCGTAGGCATAATTAAAAATAATAATAAAAAAGTCTATGCCCTAAAGCTAGGCTTCCTTCTGCAATGGCAATGACAGCTAACATCTGCTGCTCCTTACAGGCTCACTTTTGTGCCTCATTCCAGGAGGAGTTTGTGTCTGTGTGATGACACTCAACATACTACACTTGCATTACAGCATTACCTACCAGCGGAGGTGGTTGCTCCCACTATGTTTATTTTACTGTGGAAGAAACTGAGTCTTAGTGGTATTAAGTCAGCTGTGGTGGTTTGGAAGCACTGTCGCATTTGGAACTTGGTCCCCTGTTGGTAGGCAGTTTGGGGAGGGTTAGGAAGTGAGGCTAGAGGAAGTGACACCGAAAGCAGGCTTTGGGGGTTTCCAGCGCATTCACCGTTTCCCGAGTATTGTTCCTGATGTGAGCGTTCAGCTCCAGCCACCACAGTCTGCTATCTCTCCCATCAGGGACCCTAACCCTCTGGAACTGTAAGCCCCAAATAACCAGTTCTTAAATTGCTTTGATCAGGTGCTTTCCCACAGTAACACATCAGCAAAGGCGAACACGTATCCAGAACTTTCTCCCACACCAGCCTCGCGGTGGCTCCTATGGGGCCCATTGTTTATATCTGTGGGGTATTTTAGTGATAGGAAAGGGCATTAGGGGGTGGGTGGGTGGAGAGTTAAGTCAGTGACAGAGTCGACAGACCTAGCATCTCCTGGCAGGCATGCTGAGATTCATGGACCCTGGCATTTAGTAGGTGTTCAGTTCACAGAGGCTGTGGCACCGTGATTGATGTGTGGGCTGCCAGCCATGGCTGGTCCACGGCCTCCTGTTTTCCACACATCTGTCTGAATCGGAGCTGTTCCCAGACTCCATCAGTCTTTGGGGGTTTTCAGAATTAAGGTTTCAAGGGAGGAAAATTTCCTGCTTGGCAGGCTGTGCCTGAGGGTATAGGTGTGAGCTAGATGTAGGAGGATTTGGATGCCAGGTCCCTGCTTCCCAGGCTTCATGGCACATTGTTCACATTTGGTTTCATGATTCCTCTCCCCTCCAGATAATTTCATTTGCTCTCTCTCTCTCTCTCTCCCTCCCTCCCTCCCCCTCTCCCTCTCTGTCCTTTGCCAGCATCTAATCCTTTTGGAGGAAATGGCCACAAGCAAGTGGATCAAGTTGGGGCCTTGGGTCCCAGAAATTCGGTGCTTGCTGGTGTCCTTAGACATGGTCACTGCGCTGGGCTGCTGGGCCCACCCCTCTGTGGTGAGGTGAAGTTCACCCTGAGAATAAATGCCTCTGGGGTGGCTTTTCCATCTGGACTTGGGAGATGGGCTCTGTGAACTGCAGGACTGGGAAGCATAAGACAGACAAATAAGCCAACTGCCCTTCTTCCAGCACCAGCTCCAACGCAAGAATGCTTGCTGAACAGGCAGCACACACCCGTGCTGTGGCAAAACCCACACTCTCCTGCACAGTGGTCCGGGGTGTGGCTCCAGGAGGCATAGGCCGTGAGAGGGGCAGTGAGTCTGGAGCCAGCCTTGGCTGCCATTGATACCAGCTCCTCATGGGCTGGTCGCTCTCCCTTGATGTTACTGGAGATAGAAAGGATGACACCTGAGTCTGTCCTGGGCTTAGGTAGGGCTGTCAGGTTCTCAGTATTCTCATAGCAAGCTCAAAGGCCATGCTTGGGATTCTCTGGGCTTGTGGTTTTCATTTGGGAAGATCCTAGAGGGCATAGGATCCTTTGAGAATCTTAAATCTTCCTGACATCCCCCAACATTAACACCAGAAGCCCCCACTGGGCCTGAATGAAAACCCATGGTCAAGGTTGGGCACTGTGTAGAGTATTTGTCTAGTAAATACTGGGTTCCATCCATCCCCAGGACAGCAAAAGCAGCCAGCCAGCTAACTCACCATCCAAACCACCCTTTTGTTTCCACAGTTAACAAAATCGAAGCCTCATATTGGTACGTTTTGTAAAACCTTCCAGGGCCAGCAAGATGGCTCAGCAGGCAAAAGTGCTTGCTGCCAAGCCTGACCATGTGAGTTGGCTGCCTGAGGTCAACATGGTAGAAGGAGAGAATGGACTTTCAAAAGTTCCGACCTCCACATTTGTACTGTGGCGTGTGCACACATGTGCGTGCGCTCGCACACACATGCACACACACACACACACACACACACACACACACACACCTGCCACAGGCCTTTAATCCCAGAATTCAGGAGGTAGAAGCAGGCATGTCTCTGTGAGTTTGAGGCCAGCCTGGTCTACTGAGCAAGTTCTAGGACAGAGAAACCCTGTCTCAAAAAACCAAGACAAACTAGCAAAACTTGCTTCATATCCTTTTTCATTTTCCATTTATACACACACACCCTCTCTCCTTTATCAATTTTGTTGTTTGTTTGCTTGTATGTTTTATTTATTTATTTTGGTTTTTTGAGACAGGGTTTCTCTGTATTGTTTTCGAGGAGACTATCCTGGCATTCACTTTGTAGATCAGGCTGGCCTCGAACTCACAGAGATCCACCTGCCTCTGCCTCCTGAGTGCTAGGATTAAAAGTGTGTGTCACCAATACCCGGGTTTGCTTGTATGTTTTACGACAGGATCTTGTTGGACAGCCACGGCTGACCTGGAACTTGCTACATAGCCCAAGCTGGCTGCAAACTTGCAGCTAACTTCCCACTGACTCCTGAGTTCTGTAATTACAGGCATATGCCACTTTTGTCATTTTTAAGTGCATAACTCGGTTCCCTTTATTTTGGAATACACTGTTCCCTGGCTGGTACAGCCATGTGACACGGCCTCAGCCCAAGCCTGTGATTCTATATCCCATTGCTCCCCACCCCCCACTGCCCATTGTCCTTCTGCTGTTGACCACATAGCAAACATCTAAGTCTGTGTGAAACCCGCTGGCCTGTCTGTCTAGAATTATCCTTCTCTAGAACATTCTGTCTCATTGCTTTTCATGATTTATGTTTCTACTAGAATGTCACCTTCAAAGAGAGGACCTTCCTGGCCACTAGAGCATAAGGTGGCAAAGTTTTTTGCTGACAAAGGACAAATAGGAAGTATTTCAGGTCTCCCAGGCTGTGTGGCTCTCCTGTAACTGCTTAGCCCTGCTGCCACAGGGCCAGAGTGCTCACCACCGGTGGAGCAGCGACTGGGCATAGCTGTCCCCTACCACAGTTATGTACAATCAAGAGGAATGCTGGGACTGGCCTACGGGCTAGAGTTTCTTGTTCTTTGTCCCCTTGTTGCTTCTCTGTCCTCCAACTTCCTTTCCTGTATTTTGTCACAGCTGCTCGAAGCTCAGTGAGGGCAAGCCTGGCCTGGCTTATCCCCAGAGCTGGCTCAGGGCCTGGCATCAAGAGAGTTGTCAGTATGTATATGTTGAAAGAGGGATGTGCTGATATTTTGTTTATAGATCTAACAAATAAACCTTGCCTGAAGATCAGAGTGCGAAGCAGCCACATTAGCTAGCCATACAGACCAGGCAGTGCTGACACACACCTTTAATCCCAGCAGCCACATCAGTTAGCCACAGAAACTGGGCGGTGGTGCTACACGCCTTTAATCCCAGCACTGGAGAGGAATGTCAGATGGGTGGAGATAGGAGCGCAGTGTATTCAGTCTGCTGAGGACAGGATGGCCCCAACATTGGTAGAGTTAAGAACTCTCTAGGGGTTGGCTGCTCTGCTTTTCTGATCTTCAGCTTGAACCCCAACATCTGTCTCTGGGTTTTTATTTGTGCTACAGAGGGACTCATTTCCAGCAGCTCATGTGAACCCAGGAAGACCACAGGAATCAGCCAGCCGAATAGCCCGGGAAGTAACTGTCTACACTGGCAATCTGGTGTGGCCTCTAAGAGACCTCAGGCTTGCTTTCCAGGGAGAAACCAAGTTCTTACCTCTCTCATGACTTGTCGGCAGGCTCCGCATGGAGAGATGAACTCTTCCTGCAAGTCACTGGGGAAACAAAGACTCAACTCAGGACAGTCTGTCACAAAGGCTTTTGGCTGATGACAGAGATTCACACACTGAGTCCCTGTCCTGCTGCATATCAGGTCACACCCCATCAGACAACTCCTGATTCCCAGAATCACTGTGACCTGGAGGCTGGGAAGGCAACTTGGCGGCTGGCTACACTCCCGAAAGCAAAGCCACAGTGGAACGCTGGTGTCACCAGTACACTCATAAATATTTAAGAGGCACTTAGCTGTTTTCTCACTCATGCTCCAGGACAAAGGGAGAAGGAAAGCTTATCTCTATCCTTCATAGGTGGGCTCGTCCCAGTGGGTGACACAAAACTAGACTTACTATTTTAAGTAAAATGCATTAAGAATGCACCGTAATAAGCCTGTCACCAGAGCGAGACAATGTCGCACACAGAAGGTGGCGTCAGCTTGTCCTCACAGGAAGAGTAGTCATGCATTCCCACTTAGTGAAAAACTGCTGTACCAGGCATTTAACCACGTTATTAGGTTTAATTTTCAGAACAAGCTGCGTATCAGCATAGCTGTTTTATTGGTGAGATCAATGGTTTGGTGAGATGACTAACAGAATGGCTAGTCTGAAGTCCAAGAGGTGTTCTGTGTTGTAGAGAAATATGAGAGAGAAGTGGAATGGGGGCTTGGAGAGATGGTTCGGCGGTTAAGAATATGTGTTGCTTTTCCAGGGGACCTGAGTTCCGTTCCCAGCACCCACAGGGTAGTTCACAACCATCTGTCACTCTGGCTCTAGAGAAGCTGAAGCCCGCCTGTGTCCTCCTTGGACACATACACGCATTCACACATGAATGCCCCCCCCCACATTTCCGAACATACACACACATGCACACAATACACACATATACACTTACTACACGTATAAATAAAAATGTAAAAAGAAAGAAAAGGGAATGAAAGAAAAAGGAAGATTACACACAAAGGCCAGGCCCTGGGTGTGGAAGACTACCATGTATGTGTATCAAAGAAGAAAATGGGCTGCTGGCAACTGAGAATGACAGAGAAAGGCACACACTTCCAGCCAGGGTTGCCTGTGAGAATCCAGGCCCCTTGGAGCAGTCCTTGGGCTCAGACGGGGGACAAAGGATGGTGCCTAGAGAACACAGATTTGACTGTAGGAACCTTGGTGTCTGGCACCACCATCCCTGCCCTTCTGAGCCCACAGCTCTGTGACTGCTCTAAGAGATCATGGGATTCAAATTCTGACTCTTGGCCAACTCCATTTTGCTCACCGTGTGGCTCTGAGCCGTCATAAGTCACCCATGGATTGTCCCTTTGTAACAAGCAGGCAACAATGCCATCTACTCAGCAGGATTTCAACAAAGTGAGATACCATGTCTAGAGGATGTGTAAAATTTACTTTTGAGACAGGGTCGCATGTAGCCCAGACTGGCCTCTGACTTGCCACATAGCTGAGGATGACCTTGACCTTGTGAACCTCCCGCCTCCATCTCCCAAGTTCATGCATTACAGGCATGCACTGCTATGCCTGCTTTTGTGGTTCTCATTGATGACTCACTATGCGCTAGGAAGTTCACAGAAGTCACGTCATGCAGCCTGAGGACAGCACACTGGTGTATTGTTCCTCTCATGAGTTTTACCATTTCAAAACACAGGCTGATGCTGGGTCTGGTGGCACAGGCCTTTAATCCCAGCACTTGGGAGGCAGAGGAAAGTGAATTTGAAGCCAGCCTGGAATACAAAGTGAGCTCCAGGAAAGCCAGGGCTACACAGAGAAACCCTGTCCCCTGACAAAAAAAAAAAAAAAAACCCAGGCTGACAGCTGGGATTGTAGTTGGGGTTCACTATCACACACAGAGGCCGGGTTTGATTCATAGTACCATCTAAAGTGGAAATGATAGTATATACCTACAACCCCAGCACCCAAGAGGTGAAGGCCGGAAGATTAGAATGTCAGGGCCACAGCCTCAGTTACAAAGTGAGTTCAAGGTCAGCCTGGCTTACATCAAGACTTAGTCTAAAAATAAAATAAAATCCAGAGGCTTCTAAACACTTTAGGTGGACAGTAGGGAAAGATTGAAATCCAGCCCCAGGGACGCTGAAGCTGGGGCTTTAAGTGTCACTCAACATTCTTGCCAAGAGTGAGCACTAGCTCTCAGATATGCTTGTTACATCTGGACATCTCCCAGGTGTCTTAGTTTGGTTCTTATTGCTGTGAACAGACACCATGACCAGGGCAACTCTTTCAAAGAAAAACATTTACTTGGGGTGGCTTGCTTATAGTTCAGAGGTTCGGTCCATGATCATCATATCAGGGAGCATGGCAGCGTGCAGACAGATATGGGGCTGGAGAAGTCGCTGAGAGTCCTACATCTTGCAGGCAACAGGAAGTCAGCTGAGACACTGGGCACAGCTTGAACATAAGGATGGAAAAATACAGCCTAACTCTCCAATGACCTCAGAGAATAGGCAAAACGTCTAGGAGTCCCCGCAAATGCAGACCTCCGGCTATAGAAAACTGATTGGTCTATAAAGCGCAGGCTTGGATGATTTAAAATGATTGGTCTAAAAACTATAAAATGGTTTAAATTGATTGTCCCGCACTGCGTGGCCTCTGGATGCTATGAGATGATTGGTTTACGATGCGCAGGCTTTGTTGTAATCCTATAAAAGCTGTCTCAATTCTGTACTGGGGTCCCCAGTCCTCTACTCCACGGGCTGTATGACTATGGACCCCAGTGCACTTGGAATAGAAAAGGCCGCATGCTGTTGCATCAAGACCGCTTCTCATGAGTGACTTGGGATGTTGCCTTTCCTGAGTCTGAGCGTGAGGGTCCATGCTCTGCGGGTCTTTCAAGAACTCAAAGCCTGCTCTGACAGTGACACATTTCCTCCAACAAGGCCATAGCTACTTCAACGAAGCCACGCCTCCTTCAGGGCCCATTTTCTTTCAAACCACCACACCTGGGTTCTCTTTACTGGCGATCAAGGGTTTCCTGTGGTTTGTGCACACCTTGGTCACACACTGGGGTCTTGCTCAGCGTGGTAAGCCAGAAGCCTACTGATGCTGAGGACAGAGGCTAGGAGTCCAGTGAGGCCCTGGCTCTGCCAATGCCCACAGCATCTCCATCCTTTGTGTTCCCAGGGAGGGGACTGGACTGCTCAGCCTTGTTCTGTGCCAATAAGAGCTGGCTAGCATTTCCCATTCCTCCTCTAAATCCATGCTCTCTGTTTAATATCATTAGTGTGATAATGACTGCATTGTTGGCTGGGGGATATGGTTATGGGTTAAAAATCCAGAGTAGGCCACTTGGGTGTTGGAAACTGCAGGTGTTATGTAAGGACATCTGCTGATCATAGCAAGACCCTGTTAGTCATATTTAAAAGCAGCTGATGGGCAAGGGGAAAAGCCTTTCATTGGGCAAATGCTAACAGAGCCAGCCAGCAGGCTACTGCACCATTCTGCTGGCTTTGGCCTCTCTTCCCCAGAACATCATTACTTTCTTGGACCAGCTTTGAAATTGAGTTATTTCTCCCCATTTCTTCATAAAGTACAATACACATCCCGATCTGTCCTCAGCTGCACAAAATGTTCCCAGCACAGCCTCATTTATTCTCCAGAAGCCAAAGGGAAGCTCAGACAGCCCTCAGCTCCAGAGAAAGCTAGGAATCGCAGCCTTGATTCTCAAGGGCAACCCTGGCTCCAGGCTCCCCAACATGGCACTCCAGTACTCAGATCCCCTCCGGGCCGGACTGGGACAAAGCCACAAGGTCCTCCCTGTTACACAGACCCTGTCAGTATTGCTCTCAGAGCCCGTTTCTCTACTAGGCTGCGCTTCCCTTCCAGAATCTGTGTTTCACACTGCTAAAGACCAATGCTTGGTCAGCGGCTCTGCTGGCTAGGTTCACCGTTGACTGTGTCAGTTTCCTCAGCCATTAATTTGCCAAAATTACTTTTCTACTAGCTACTACAAAAGGGGCACCCAAGTGTAGCTCACCACAAAAGTGTTAAATTGTTGCGGTTTAAAGCGTAAAGAGCCCATTCTCACAGGCTTAGCCAACAGTCTCTGTCCAGCGCCAAGACCCCTCTGCACTCCCCTTGAAGGAGGTTCATGGGAGCTAGAGCAACCACATGTAGGGCACAAGAGGGCACTGATTGGGGGATTTATTTATTTATTCATTCATTTAATTTATTTATTTATTACATATATGGTGTTCTGCCTACACATATGTCTGCGTGCCATAAGAGGGCGCCAGATCTCACCATAGACAGTGTGAGCCACCATGTGGTATATGAGGATGGAACTCAGAACCTCTGGAAGTGCTCATAACCTCTGAGCCATCTCTCTAGCCCTTGACTGGGATTCTTATCAAGCTGGATCCTAGCGTGAAACACAGTGCCTTACATGGCTGCCACAAGGTCACTGCCCCAGCTTGGTTTTGGCACCTTCACCTGGGTGCTGAAGTTAGCAAAGTTGAGTGGCTGGTTCTGGACCCACTTATTGAGAGAAGGGAAGAGTATCTGCCTCCTGGCACGGTATGATACAGTGGACTGTGGCCTGGACTATGACTTTGAGACCTGCATTTTGTCCCAGCTTTACCACTAAGTCCCAGGAAAGTCCTAACTTCTCAAGCCTCAGGGTTTTGCTTGTTAATTTTTTTTTTTTTTTTTTTTTTTTTGTCTATAAAAGTGGGGTGGTGGCAAGGGAGACTACACCAAGTGACCTTCAGGTCCTGTGGCTGTTTTTGTGTGATGTCTTTCTACTGTACCTCTGGGAGATTGTGTTATACTTGCTGTTGTCGGGACTGAAACATACCTTCTGTGGCAGGATCACCCTGGGTCAACTGCTCATAGGCTAACCCCTAGGGTACAGTCTGAGATAGACTAGAAAACTATAGGGACTTGAAAAGGGATAGAAGCCGCTCACTCAGGAATCTTGTTGAAGCCTCTCAGTAGCTGAGATTCAAGAATGCGTCAGGCATGGTACACACCTCTAGTCCCAAGGGAGGCAGAGGTCTCTGTGAGTTCCAGGACAGCCTGGTCTATAGTGAGTTTTATAACTGTGTAGTCAGCCAGGGCTGTACAGTGAGACCTTGCCTCAAAACAACAACAACAACAACAAAAAAAAAAAAAAAAGAGAGAGAGAGAGAGAGAGAGAGAGAGAGAGAAAGTTAGAGGAAGGGAGGAGCCCCTAGAAACCAGGTGAATGATGAGATCCCAAAGCTTCCAGATCCCTCATTTAGTCTCCACTGGGTCAACACCAAAAATTTCCTTTGAGAAGCTCACACCCCAGGAAGTGGTGGCACACTCCTTTGATCCCAACACTTGGGAGGCAGAAGCAGGTGGCTCTATGTGAGTTCAAGACCAGCCTGGTCTACAAAGCTACATGGAGAAACCCTGTCTCAAAAACTAAAAAAAAAAATCTTTTAAAGGTGGCTACTCACTGAGCCATCTCAGCCCTGCTGAGATTTTTGAGATAAGGTATCAAGTAGCTAAGGCTGATCTTGAACTCACTATTTAGCCATGGCTGACCTTGAATTTCTGATCCTCCTGCCTCTATCTTCTGAGTGCTGGAATTATAGGGGTGTGCAACTATATCTATGTGATGCTGGGGTTAAACCCACGGCCTTTGCATCGTAGGCAGGCACTCTACTAACTGAGCCAGGACCCCAGCCTCTATTATTTACTTTCTTATCCCTGGCATTGAGCCCCGGGGCCTACCCCTGTCTGCCAAGAACATATACAACAGATACGTGTCTGATGACTAAATGAATGAATGAATGAATGAGTTGTGTATGGGGGGATGTCAGGTGGAGGGATGATGAATTTTGCAGTAACTGGCCTCTCCCACTCACCTGGAGATAGCAATAGCCCTGAAATCCTTGTATCCTTCCGAGATGGCCTTCTGGATGGCTGTCCGCTCAGCGCACACACCCAGTGTGTAGCAGGCATTTTCTATGTTGCACCCTGAGAGGAGAGAAGAGACCAGCAGTATAAGCAACAGAACTGTTTCCTGACATGGATGCTGTGAGAGGTTCCTTGTGCCCACACCAGCAAGCCTGTGGGGCATTTTCTTGACTGATGATTGATGTGGGAGGGTCCGAGCCCATTGCAGGTGGTGCCATCTGTGAGCTGGTGGTACTTTAGGAAAGCAGGCGGAGCAAGCTATGAGGAGTGAGCCTTTAAGCAGCAGCCCGCCCCATCGCCCCACCCATGGCTTCTTCTCCAATTCCTGCCTTGAGCTCCTGCTCTGGCTTCCCTCAGTGATGGACTAAGATGTGAAAATGTAGGCCAAGTGGACCCTTTCCTCCCTAAATTGCTTTTGGTTGTGGTCTTTCTCAACCCTTAGGAGGACACGCCCAGAACCCAGGCCAGGGAGGGGTTCACTGTTTTCAACAAAGTTGGAAAGGAAGGGGCAATGTGTCCAGGTGCACTGAGGGACACTGGGGCCTGCTGTGAGGTGGATTTTCCGAGAATGCTCAGGTCTTTCTTTCCCTGTTGCCTCGTCCTGGTTCCCAAACAGAAGGCATTGCAACTGGGCAGGTGAGTAGCCTCATCACTCCCAAGGTCAAGGTCAAGACCAAGAGAGATGCTGAGGCTTGACAAAGTCAGTGGAGAGCTGACTGTGGCAGTGTGAAGATACAGATTGCATTCCAGGGTGCAGAGGGAGAAATCAGATAGAAGCCGCCGGTCTGGATCTAAGCAATGAAGGCCACAGGGAGGCTTGTCGTGGATCTGGATTTTTTATTTTTTTAAGTTTTACTTATTTCTATTTTATGTGTATGTTTTGTCTACATGTTTGTACGAACACTGCATGTGTATCTGGTGCCCAATGAAGCCAGAAGAGAGCGCTGTATCCACTGGAACTGGAGTTAGAGACAGTGGTGAGTCATCATGTGGGTGCTGGGGACTGAACAACGGTCCGTGGGAATAGCCAGTGTTGTTAACCTCTGAGCCATCCCTCCAGCTCCCCAATGCTCTCAGCAGATATGTCCCCAAATGATGACATGACCAACAGAGAGGTTCCCAGATAGCTAAGCTGGCAACCCCAGCAGACAAGAGACAAGGATGTGGCAGGACAGGAAACCTCTCGCGTGTCTGTCTGGGGGTCCGTTAGCGGCCACGGCTGGTGACTGTGTGTTCCCTCTCCATCCTTTCACCTAATGGCAGAGTCTGTTGTTATTCACCGTTTAAAACTCTGCACCGTATGGTGGGAATGGATAGGAAGTGGGGGCAGGAAACTATTCAATTCATTAACCACTGAACTGGAGGATGGAGCGGTGCAGCTGTGGGACTCTGCCCTCGGAGGCCTCTCTTAGCCAGGTGGTAGGTAGGTGGGTGGGTGCTTCATGTGTAGGGAGAATGAGTACAGACCCTTGTGGGGGGCAGGGGAGGCTGCGGATAGAAGCTGCTCATTGCTCTCCACTGGAGTGTAACTGGGTGCAGAGCTACCCGCTGGAAACCACCTTTCCCAGACTCCCTTGGAGCTTCCTGTAGTCGTACAGTTTTGTTGGCTGTGTGTGCCTGTGTGTGTCTGTGCAGGCCAAAGGAGGATATAGGATGCTGGATGTGTCATTCTCTATTTGATTGAGAGACGGGACCTAGAGTTAGGATGACAGCCAATATGCCCAAGGATCCTGCTGTCTTCCCTACAATACCCCAACAGCAAATGTGACCACACCCAGCTTTTTACATGCATGGATGCTTGGGATTTAAACTCAGGTCCTCATGCTTGCTCAGCTGAGCCATTTCCCCAGCCCAAGCATGCAGTTTAAGCCAATGAATGTGATTGGAAGCGGTAAGTGCGATGAATGACTTACGGTGACAGTTCTAGAAGCTCACTGCTTGCCCTCTACTTCCTCTTTCCCTTCCTAGGGCTTGAGACTTGATTTCTTTTGTTGAGACAGATCACATGATGTAGTGCTAGCTGGCCTGGACCTTGTTATATAGATCAAGCTGGCCTCAAACTCACAGAGATCTACCTTTGTCTCCTGGGACTAAGGGCATGTTCCCCCTTGTCCAGCAAAAACAGCTCAATGTTGAATGGGGCAGCGTGCCAGTTTGAACCTGTGTATGAGGGCACACTCTAGTGTGTACAGTGGCACACCTGGACAGGGTTCTCATTTACGGAACAGCCCTGTAGAACAGAGCAATGCAGCCCACATGCCTGGAATGCAGCCCGCTGCTGCTCTGCCAGAGAAGAGAGAGAGACGCACCATCTTCCTACAGTTACTGGGTTTGTGTTTGTTGCTCCAACTTTGTCCCCGCTTGTCACAATCCCTAAGTCCAAGTCTGAGTGTTCTTTATGATTCTGCGGTATTTTGTCCCTCAAGTATTTACCAGATGTGGAAGCTGTAAGAGAAAGCCACTGAACACATATAGCTGTTGCCAGAGTCAGTGTCTCCTTGGATTTTCCTGTGCCTTCATGATCTATGTTAGCATATTGGGAGCAAATACATTTATCATGTAGCTCATAGCTCTTAGGACCACAAGAATCCACGGCCCAGAACTAATGGCTGTCACTCGAACTTTGGCAGGATGCCATAGATGTAAGTCTCCTGGGAGGAAGGGCAGTGTGTTTCATGGCCAGGCTGGGGCTGTCTCAGAGCTACCGGGTAGTGACAGGTTCCTATATCCGGGAAGAAGGGCAGGTGTACACTGTACCATCACAGGCAGAATGCAGTGATCACTGAATGCTTTGACATCTTGGCATCTCTTCCTCCTTTTTATTTCGTTAGTGTGTGTGTGTGTGTGTGTGTGTGTGTGTGTGTGTGTGTACATGTTATATGTATGTATGAATGTATGTGCTTATGTTCAGAGGCTGATATTGGGAGTCTTCCCCAACACTCCCCACCTTATTTATGATTATGTGTATACATGTGTGGGGGCGTATGCACATATGAGAGCAGATGCCTATGGAGTTCAGAACAGGGTGTGTGATCCCCTAGAGCTGGAGTCACAGATGGTTGTGAACTGCCTGACATGGGAACTGGGTATTAACTCCGGTCCTCTGCAAGAGTGGTATGCGCTCTTATGTAGTGATGTATTATTTATGATTTATTAAAGCTTGCCTGAGGATTTAGAAAGCAATGTCAGCCATAAGTCATAGAAGCCAGGCACACACCTTAAATCCCAGCAGTGGGAAGTTAGGAGGTGGTAGTACACACCTTTAATCCTAGGACTCAGGATTAAGAGGTAGACTGATCTCTGTGAGTTCAAGCCCACCCAGATCTACACAAGAGTGAATCCGTCTAAAAGAGAATTACAGCTCACACCCAGCACTAGAGAGGTATAAAAGACAAGAGCAAGCAGTCAGTAGGAGGCATTCATTTTCCAGCTGAAGATAGGAGCACTCATTCTCCAGTCACACTGAAGTATGAGGAATTCATTCTCTAGCCACGCTGAGGAGAGGTTACAGTCTGAGGCTTGAGCTAGTGGAGACAGGGTCAGCCCACTCAGCCTGAAGTAGAGGTTAGAAGCTAGTGGCCAGATGCTTTGCTTTTCTGACCTTCAGCTTGAAGTTTGAACCCCAGTATCAATCTCTGGGCCTTTTATTTATTGTGCTACACTCTTAATTGCTGAGCCATCTCTCCAGTCCTTACCTTTATTTATTTATTGACCTGTAGCTCATCAATTCATCTAGTCTGGGTGGCCAATAAGTCCCAGGGGTTCCACTGTCCTAATCTGGGACAACAGGTACATACCATTGTGCCAGCTTTTTACATGAGTGCTGGAGAGCTGAACTCGGGTCTACAACAAGTCCTTTATGGACTGAATCATCTCTCAGGCTCTCATTCCTCCATTTTATAAAGGGTCACCTCATTTCCAGCAGGTAATTCAAACAGAAGCTGACATCCTTTCTCACACAGCCTTCCTATTGGCTGGCCTGCAGATGACAAGGCCTAGCATCTGACCCAAACTCGACAATTAGGGTTCTTCTCTGTGTAGACCTTCTGTTCTGCCCTGAGGCTGGCCATATTTCCATTTGTTCTGGAAGGTACCATTAGAGAATGGGAGATAAGGAAAGCTCTGTGTCTATGCAGTTGACCCCAGGCCCGGATATTCTCCGGTGCTCTTATGTGAGCTCACACATTTCTTTAGTCTACAAGAGTTCGTGTGAATCTCAGTCACTGCAGTCATGTAGAAGACAAGGAATACAGCTAGGATTCAGAATCTCGAACACCCAGTTCAGGGCAACCCTGAGAACATTTCTAGAGCTAGCCCTTATTTGGCCACTTCCTCCTCCTGAAGCTGACCAAGGTCCAGCTATCAAAGTATTGAAGTCCAGCAATCAGAAGCCCCCTTTGGTTCACCTAATTAACATGCCCCATTAAAATTAAACAGCTCATCCTAATGCCGGGTTTCTCATTTTACCTTTATAAACAGCTTCTTGCCTAAGTGCCACAACTGTCCTCCCCCTACCCAGGGCAGTTGTTTGTCTCTGCAGGACAAGTGTCCCCACCCCTTTCCCTAGTCCCTGCCCCACCTAATAAAGGGTCTCTCTGTGAAAACAGGTATTTGGGTGTGGTTTGTGCCTAACCTGGGGCCTTGGAAGGAGCCCCCGCTGTACAGGGATCCCCTTCAGGCACTGAGCCTCAAAGGATGTCACCCACGCTGAGAAGTTCCATGTCACCAAATCGAAATTAAGTTCTCATCTGACCTTAGAAATCAGGAGAGGCAGCTGTAGCAGCACACACCTGTAATCCCAGAAACTGACAGATGGAGGCAAGAGGATCAGCAAGGCCAGCCTTAGCTACACATCGTATTGGAGGCTAGCCTAGTCTTCATGAGACCCTATCTCAAAAAAAAAAAAAAAAAAAAAAAATTAAAAAATCGAAGGAAAAAAATCAAACTTGAAGTAACTTCATCTTTTTTTTGTTTTACTTTTTTCTGTTGTTTATTATCTTGGTTTTTACCTGCTATGATTTAGAAGCTGAGTGTTCCCCCCAAAGTCTGAGTACTGCCTGGGGTGGCACTATTGGAAGGTTCTGTGTCCTGGTAAGAGATGGAATCTTGTGGGGGCTTCTTAGGTCAGTAGAGGAGGGTCCTCACTGGGGATTATGGGAAACCAACTGTTTCTCTTGCTGCTGCTGGACTGTGGGGGAGCTTCTGTGTTGTGTGTGCAGCCCTGGCCAAAGGCCCAGAGCACGGGGACTGCTGGGCCTTGCACAGGGACCTGTAGAGCTAGGAGCCAAAGCAAATCTTCACTGAGTCACAGTTCTCACAGAAAAATAGCCGCATAGTGAAATTTTACATTAACTCCTTCCTTTTTCCAACTAATACTAGAATAAAATATGAAATTACACAGCAAGCAAACCTTTACTCTAAGGTCAACTGCCTTGGGTATTTTATTACAGTGATGTAAAACCGAGGGGCAAGGCTTCTCTCAAGGAAAATAACCGAGAAGGCCCAGCCCAGCTTTTCCCTTGTTTTTGCTTCAGCCTTTCTCTGCCTACAAAGCCAGCCACCTCACCTACGTTCCCTTTTTCCTTTCTTTCTTTTTGTATTTTTTAGACAAAGTCTGTTGTAGCCCAGCTATTCTCAAACTATATAAGTAGCCAAGGGTGACTCCAAAACCAGCCTCTACCTAAGTTGTGTAGTGGTTTCCTCCTAGACTGGAACATCCAGTTCTCCTGGGAAGCTCATTGAGACAGCAAGTAAACAACTCAGAATAGTGTCAGGAACTCCCTGAAACTGCCAGGACTCACTAGGCCCCTCCCCCTCCAAGAGTAAAGAGCAAAGAAGGTTGACTGTTCCTCTCAGACAAAGGGAGCTGCCTAGAAGACTTTTAGACCAACTGAACTACCTGGAAAGGACACTCTCCCACCTGTGGAACCCTGTATAAGATGTGCAGTGTGCTCCAGGTTCCTAGTTTTGTGACCTGTCAGCCATGCTGGCATGGGCTTTGTCAATGCAGCTGTCTCTGAGTCATTTCTGCTCCCATATTCCTGTAAGTAACCCCAATTAAACTCCCTCTTAAGTTTGTTTTTGGGGAGTGTGAGTGGTGTTGAGGAGCAAACCCAGGGCTTGGCACACACTAGGCGTATAAGCCCTCTAACCAAGACACATCTCCAGCTACCAGAACACTCTTTTTTTTTTTTTTTTTAGATTTTATCTTAACTTTTTAAAAAAGTACATATATGACCAGGTAATGGTGGCTCATGCCTTTAATCCCAGCACTTGGGAGGCAAAGGCAGGCAGATCTCGGTGAGTTCAGGGCCAGCCTGGTCTACAAGAGCTAGTTCCAGAACAGCTTCCAAAGCTACAGAGAAACCCTGTCTGTGGGTATGTGCATGTGTGTGCAGGTGTCCTCAGGGATATGTGCTCACATGTGGGTGTCAGAGGCATTGGATTCCCTGGAACTAGAGTTACAGGTGGTTGTGAGTTACCTGATGGGACTGCTGGGACCCAAATGTCTTTGGGAGAGCAGTGTGTGCTCTTAACTGATGAGCCACCTCTCCAGCCATGAAAACATATTGTTAATATGTGAAACTCTGCTAGCCCCCAACATAAAGTCGATTAACACCTTTCTTTACCTTAACACGCTATCATTCTGTCCTTGGACACCGGATCAGTGGCTCTCCTCAGCTTTGCCTTCCCTGATGACCCTCCCCAAATCTGCTACTTTACTTTTTCTGTCTTCCATCTCCCACCCAGCTTTAACTTACTTCATGGTGCTTCTTGGCAGAAACACATCTCCCTGTCATTTAACTCTAATGTGCAAGGACACAAGGGAAGGCAGCCAAGACTGGAAGCCGATCCTCACCGGGAACTAAATCTGCTGGCATGTTCACCTTGGACTTGTGAGCTCCCAGACTTGTCTACTGTGAGACTGGAAGTGCATTGTTGATGTTCCCCAGCTGTGGCCTTTTGCTATAGCAACCTAAGTTAAAAAATGATGCATTAATATTGAGGAAGTAGAATGTCCAACTTCAGACAAAGCTAGACTTCTGAAATGAAAATAGCTACTTCAGGGCTTCTAGAAAACCCCTTAATCTTAAATTTCAAATCACACACACATCCTTCCTGAAAGACCCACAATCTTGTTTTGCTTCCCTATGGACACAAAACAGGCCACCATCATTTGCACACGAGACATGCTAGAGAGAAGATGAGTTATCATATCTGACTCTAAGATAAGATTTTTGGTATTGCCCATGGCTTTGCTGTGTCATTGAGTCCTTTCTCCAGCCAGGCAAGATGGGTACCATTATGAATCCTGCTTACAGGGTGGAAACGCCCAGGAGTCAGGATGCAGATGATGGTCTGTACCACCCAAAGGGCTGTGTTGTGGAATATTAGTTTAAGATGCGTTACATTCCTTTACGCTGTGGAATATTTGTTTAATGATGCAAAGATGTATCGCATTCTTTTATGTTGCATTTGTTTAACTGTAAAGCTGTGCTGCTTTGCCTGCCTAAAACGCCTGATTGATCTAATAAAGAGCTGAATGGCCAATAGCAAGGGGAGAGAAAGAGACAGGTGGGGCTGCAGGGCAGAGAGAATAAACAGGAGAAGTCTAGGCTTGATGGAAGAGCAAGGAGCAAGAAAAGGAGGAGAGGAGGGCACCAGGGGCAGCCACCCAGCCACACAGTCAGCCACGGAGTAAGAAGGAAGGAAAGAAAGGTAGATAGCCAAGAAGCAATAGTAGTTAAAGAGAAACAAGATAATCAAGTTAGAAATGCTGGCTAGGGGGCCGGGTGGTGGTGGAGCATGCCATACATGCGGAAACTCTGTGAGTTTGAGTTCAGCCTGGTCTACAGAGCGAGTGTCAAGACAGACTCCAAAGCAATACAGAGAAACCCTGTCTCAAACATAAAGGAAGGAAGGAAGGAAGGAAGGAAGGAAGGAAAGAAAGAAAGAAAAACTGATTAGAAACAAGCTAAGTTAAGGCTAGACATTCTTTTTTTTTTTGTTTGTTTTTTTGTTTTGTTTTTTGTTTTTTTGAGACAGGGTTTCTCTGTGGCTTTGGAGCTGTCCTGGAACTCACTCTGTAGACCAGGCTGGTCTCGAACTCAGCGATCCACCTGCTCTGCCTCCCAAGTACTGGGATTAAAGGTGTGTACCACCACTGCCCAGTCAAGGCATTCTTAAGTAATAATAAGTTTCTGCACATTTATTTGGGAGCTGGGTAGTGGCCCCCCAAGAGTTAAAAAAAAAAAAAAAAAAGAACCAACTACAGAACTTATTTTCCATGGCATTTGTTTTAAACTGATTTGGTGCCAGGATGGGATGCTCCCACCACACCAGCAAGCAGAGGCTCCCAATGGGGAGTCCAGAAGAGAGAGCAGAGCTGGAGGGTAACCCCCACCCCCGAATCTCTTTCAAGACAGGATTTCTCTGTATAGTCTGGCTGCCTTGGAACTCACTCTGTAGAGCAGGCTGTCCTGGAACTCAGATATCTGCCTGCCTCTGCCTCCCTAATGCTGGGATTAAAGGCTGTGGCACTCTACCCCACTAAAGAAACAACTTTTTGAGACAGGATCTCCTGAGTGCTGGGTAAAGCTGACAGTCAGCCTGGCCCAAGCTTCCTCTCTTTACTGAGGGATCCCACTGAGATAAAAGGAATAGTCTCTACTGCCCTTACCTGGTCTTCTCCTTGCCCCTCCCCTCTAGTCGTCCAGTTTTGCAATGTCCCTCATGTTAGTCTTAAACTTCTAGGCTCAAATGTAAGGTCCTGACTCAGTTTCCCAAGTAGCTGGGACTAGTGGCACATGCTAGTCTACTCACCATCAGAGGGAGTCTTTTGAAACCTTACTCCAGGAGATTTTTGTTGTTGTTGTTGTTAGATAGGCCTAGGCAGCACTACGAATTCTTTTCTGCCCCACCCTCTTTTTGAGTTTACAATCCTGTTTCAGCATCCTGTGTGCTGAGGTTATAGGATGTTTAACCAAATCTGGCCTCTAAACATTGTGGTGTGTGTGTGTGTGTGTGTGTGTGCGTGCGCGCGCGCGCGTGTGTGCATGTGCATATATAGAAGCCTAAGAATGTTTTCCTTAGTCACCCTCCACTATAATTTATTTCTACATTTCATTCATTTGTTCACTTTGAGACAATGTCTCACTCACTATGTGGACCAGAATTGGCCTCCAACTCACAGACACCTGCCTCTGCCTCCTGAGCGTCGAGACTACAGGTGTGCATCGCCACACCCCTGTCCTGGCTTACTTTTTGAAGCAGAGTCTTTCACTGAACCTGGAGCTCACTTGGCTAAACAGGCCTGTCTATGACCTCTAGGGATCCATCTGCCTCAGTGTCCCCAGCACTGGGATGATAGGTGTGTACCACTTACAGGCGTGTACCACTTATAGGCGTGTACCACTAGGCCTGGTCTTTTAACATGGGCGCTGGGGATTGAATTTAGGTTCAGAATTTCTCCTAGCCTTATCTCCATCCAGCAAAGCTGCTTCTTTTCTAAATGGTGGGTGATTAGAGGAGAGGGGACAGTAATGTCCCAAGGTCACACACTAAAGGAGAACGCTCCAGTCTTTTTTACATCAGCGGTTCTCACCTGTGATTCATGACCCCACTGGGGATTGAAAGACTCTTATAGGGTCACCCAAGACCATCAGAAAACACAGATGTTTACATTACAGCTCACAGCAGTGGCAAAATTACAGTTATGAAATAGCAACGAGAATAATTTTATGCTTGGGGATCACCACCACATGAGGAACTGTATTAAAGGGTCACAGCATTAGGAATGTTGAGAACCACTGGCTTAGATGGTGCCTGCAAAAAGCTGGCAGGAACAGGCAAGTCCTCATTGGGCCATTATCCCAAGATCCTCTCTGGTGCTGCAGTGGGCGGCCTCATCACCTGGAGCGTAGGAGGAGGTGGGAGACACTTCCTGGAGTATGCCTGGGGCTCTGAGTGGTCCTCTAAGCTTCCCCTTTACCCATGTTCACCTGGCCTTCCAGGAACACTGGCGGAGCATCTTCCCCATGTGACATGAGGATGGGCCCACTCCCCATCTTCCCCGTTTCTCACTCCTCCTGTCCTGATACCTGTGTGCATCCCCACCCCAGCTTTCTTGTCTGTCTGTCTCACTCTCCTCACCAGCAACTGCAGAAGGTTGCCAGTTGCAACACAATTGTAGTCACCAATCCCTATGCCAGGTGGCCCATCTGTGAGGAGCTCAAGGCCCTAGTTGGGGTAGGGAGTAAATGTTATTCTGAGCTGCTGACAGCTTTCAGCAAGCAACTTGCTTTTGAATTGTGTGGGATGCCACCTTCTTGTGCTTGGAAGCTACTGAGAGCCTGGGCTTTTGTTGATTGGGGACTGTCACAGAGCTGAGCAGACACACCCTGCTGTAAGTTACAAACTCAGTGTCTCCAGTGGGCTGTGCCCTTTCTGCTCCCTTATCTCTCTGCTCCACAGTTTCCTCTGGTTGCTTCGAGACCCCTTTCCCCCCCCCCCCCAGACCCTACCTGATGTCGTGGGCCTTCGGTTTATGCACTTGGCCCCACTTCTGTTATCAGGAAAGACATCTGGTACTTAGGCTAATGTCTTCCATTTGTTCACCTCTGCAAAATTCTGTTTCTTCAGAGACAGTTAGAGGCGCCTAAGTCACTGCACCAAGGCTAAATACTTATAATATCTGGGGAGATGGTTTGGTGCCTAAAGAAAGCATTAGTGTCAGCGTGAGGACCAGGTGGGTGGTGGCATATGCCTTAATCCCAGCACTTGGGAGTCAGAGGCAGGCAGACCTATGTGAGTTCGAGGCCAGCCTGGTCTACAGAGTGAGTGCCAAGACAGGCTCCAAAATAATACAGAGAATCCCTGTCTCAAAAAAACAAAAACAAGCAACAAAAAAAAAAAAAAAGCATGAGAACCAGAGTTCGAATCCCCAGCAACAGTGTAAATGCCAGATGGGAGCCAGCACTCACTCAGAAGGTAGACATGGGAACTCCAGAGCAAGCTAGCTAGCTAGACTAGAATGTGGCAAGCTCTGGGTTCTGTGAGCTCTGGGTTCAAGTGGGAGACCCCCCCATACTGTCAGTAAGGGGGACAGGGATGGAGGAAGACCCCTAATGATTGCCTGAGGCCTCCACCTGAACACACATAAAAACATTCATACACATCACACAAACACTTTTTTTGTTGTTTTATTTTTGTTTCTTGAGACAAGATTTTCTGTGTAGCCTTGGCTACCCTGGAACTCACTCTGTAGACCAGGCTGGCCTCAAACTCGGAGATCCACCAGCCTCTGGCTCCTTAGTGCTGGAATTAAAGGCGTGTGCCACCACACCCCACTAAAGAATCTGTTTTTTGAGGCAGAATTCTCACTATGTAGCTCTGGCTGTTCAGGAACTCGCTTTGTAGATTAGACTGACCTTGAATTCACAAAGATCTGTCAGCCTCTGCTGGAGTGCTAGGGTTAAAGGTGTGTGCCACTATGCCCAGCTACACACATCTCTTTTTTTTAAAGTGCTGTTGAGATTGTCAGTTTTGGGCTGGAGAGATGGCTCAGCCAGTAAAGGCTAGGCTCACAGTCAAAAATATAAGAGATTGTTAGTTTTGTACTGAGAGTAAGTCCTTTCTGGGGAGCCTGCTTTGATGTTTTCCTGTGAATGAATGAAGTTGTTAGGAATGCGCACCATCCAGCAGACCTTCCCTGGTTTCTGACAGTCTCGAGCAGGAACCTTTCAGAGAAACATGCACCCTAGCAGCAAAGCCTATCCTAACCACACCCACTGAAGGCACGATTCCTGCTTCAGATCACGTTCCACAGCTACAAACCTTTACTCCAGGTAAGACACGCCTCAGTGAACTTTCAAACACATCCAACCTGCAGCCCATGGGCAGCATGCAGTTGCAGGCAGCCAAGGACAGCTACAATGGAAGCCCAACACAAAATTATAGTCTTTTAAAGCATTATGAGATTGGGGGGGGGGGTGGAAGCAATGGCCCAGGGGCTAAAAGTAGCTACCACTCTTGCAGAAAACCAGAGTTTGATTCCCAGCACACACATCGGGCAGCTCGCCCTCCTGTAACTTCAGGTCTAAGGGATCCAGTGCCTTCTGGCCTCTGGGCACTTGCACCCACACACAGACTCATAAACACACAAAAGACACAGACAGACTGGCAGACACATACACACAATTAAAAATAAATCTTTAAAAAACACTTTTACACCAGGTGGTGGCGCAGGCCTTTAATGCCAGAACTTAGGAGGCAGTGGCAGGTGAGTCTCTGTGAGTTCAAGGCCAGCCTGGTCTACCAAGCTAGGTCCAAAGCAATACAGAGAAACCCTGTCTCGGGAAAAAAGTCTCAGAACTTGGGACAGGAGGCGAGTGGATCTCTGAGTTTCAGGACAGACGGCTACACAGCGAAATGCTGTCTTGAAAAACGAAAGAGAGAAGCCAGGAGTTGGTGGTGCATGCCTTTACTGCTAGCACTGGGGAGGCAGAGGCAGGCAGACCTCTGTGAGTTCGAGGCCAGCCTGGTCTACAAAGCTACACAGAGAAAGCCTGTCTTGAAAAAAACCAAAGAGAGAAAGACATTTGTGTGCTTTGTAATGTAAATAACAACATTCACTTGTAATGTGAAAAGGTTGGACTAACCTGCCCCTTAACTCCCACGTACAGCTACTCCAGTGGCCCATCTCTGCCTGCTCAGAACCCTGCAGAGGCTTCAAGTCCAAAAGAGGACACTCCCTTGATAACTCAGGAAGGCTTGTGATTGACAGATGGAAAGGCTGACTTTGGTCTTGATAAAACCTGAAGTGGCTGTGGTTCGTGTGTTTCAGTTTGCATGTCACACCTATGAAATAAATACCCACCTCCTGGCTCTGTCCATAAAAGACTTTTTTTTTCTTTTTGCATACTTGCAGTGTTTATGGCAGGTAGAGACTCTTGCTATCACAGGTAGAGCAAGGTGAGCTGGTAATGCAAAGAGGAGACAACAAAAACAGCTGGCAGATAACGAGACAAGTGTAGAAAAGGCAGAAGCTTGTGAAAAGCCAGGGATGAAGTAATGCCTGCCTCAGACTTAAGAGTTCTAGGAAGTGGACAAGCCTTAAAGGCCAAGGCTGCCATACTGGAACTCACTAGCTGCTGAGCACCAGCCAGGCTACAGGCAATCAAAGCCCAGAGACACACATCGCCCATGTGAACGCCTAAAACTAAATCTCCGCATTATAGGTTGGGGAGCACAAGTCTTTAGTTCTGTGGACTTGGAGCGCTAAGCCCTTGTGTCAGTCTGTCCACACCACATGCTATGGGCACTAGAAGGCCCAGCACTACCAAGCTAAAAGAGCATCCCTCCTGGTCTGCTTGTGACTTTTGCATCCTAGTAGACAAAAGGGCCCTCTCTCAGTTAAATGGTAACATTTCTGCTCATCCATCCTGCGGCAAGGATCTGCCCAAGGAGCTTGAGTTTGGAGTGCAATCTAAAGTTGGGTACAATGGCTGTAAGAATGAAGAGCAGAAACCTGCCTGTGTCCTTGTCCCCTAGTGGGTAGAGACCCATCTGCCAGGCAACAGAAAGCAAGCAGCACCCATCGTAAGAATGCCATGTGGCATGCCAGGTCTAGTGGCCCACGCCTTTAATCCCACTACTCGGAGGCAGAGGCGGCCGGATCTCATGAGTTTGAGGCCAGCCTCTGCCTCAATTTTCAGGACAGCTGTTACACAGAGAAACCCTGTCTCGAGAAACAGAGTGACATGGTACCTGATTTCCTGGGTCAGCCTGTCCTGAAATTGGAGCTACCCTGCAGGCTTGTCACCGACAAGGGAAAGCTTCCTAACTAATACCACAGCACTTGCCTGCCTTCCTCCTGCACTGGCTGTGAGATTTCAAGGGATCTCCCACACAGTTAACTCCTCATTCCACTGTAGCTTCTAATTTTGCTCTTGGTCCCTGCCCACCTTGCCCCTAGCACAAACCAGCTCTGCCTTTGGCCACTTACCTTATCACTTCCCTGCTCCACCTGACTGAAAATTTCTGGGCCAAAGACTTCTCTTTCATTCAATTGGGTATCTCTCACAACCCTCCCTCCCGAGTGTGTGTGTGTGTGTGTGTGTGTGTGTGTGTGTGTGTGTACTGCTGCATGTGTATAGAGGCCAGGCTGGGTCAACTTCAGGTGTCATTCCTCGGACACTATCCACATTGTTCTTTGTTCTCACTGACCTAGCACTTGCCAATCAGGCTAGGCTATCTGGCCGGAGAGCCCCCACGTCCATCTGTCTCCATCTACCCAGCACTGCCATTACAAGTGAGTACCACCAAGCCTAGCTTTTTATGTGGGTTCTGGAGATCAGCACTTTGCTGACTGGCAGATTACCCCAGATCTCTTTCCTCCTCTTCCTGTTCCTACAGTCCTGGCCCAAGCCATGTATGTACTCATGTACTCCATTAACCCCATCTGGAATTCCCTGAAACGGACCAGAGCCCTCTTCCTGCCAGAGTAAACAGTAAAAAATGAGAATCTTTCTCAGATGAAAGAGGCTGAATTGCAAAGACTCGGAGACCAGACCAGCTGCCTGCAAGAGGCTTAGAACAAGCAAGCCACATGAAAAGGACACTCCAACCTGCGGAGCTGCCTGCAGGCTGTGCCCTGTGCTCCAGGTTCCCAGCTTTGTGAGCTGTCACCCGTCCTGGTGTGGCCTTGGTGATGCAGCTGTCTTTGAGTCATTGTTGTGCCTATAAGCGACCCCGCACCCATATTCCTATAAGTCACCCCAGTAGAACTCATTGGTTCACCGAGTTAGACTTTGGAGGTGTCTGCACTCTGGTCTGTCTTGGACTCTCTATCTGGGGGTGAATAGTCAGTCATGTGTTGCATCTTCCAAGGAAAAGTGTCTCACAACACCCAAGTGATTCAGGACACCACAGAACCTCAGTCAACAAGACATACAAAGGGGCACTGCAGTTGCCTCCTGTCCATGACATATCTTAAGTTTACCGAGATTTATTTCTCCCTTCCTCCCTCCCTTCCCTCCCTCTCTTCCTTCTTTTTCCTCTCTTCTTGCCCTCCTCCCAAACCCAGACCCTGGTGCATGTGAACAAGCATCCCACCACCAGCTGCAGCCACTCTGGCCTAGGTGAGCTCAGGACAGACCGGTGTTAACTCAGTGCAGACTGCTGGATCCTCTCCTAGACTTTATACCAGATGCCCATTCCTTGCCAGCCACAGTAAGAAAGGGAGGTTTTGGGGGCCTCCAGCCTGGGTGCCATTACCAGGGCCTCCTGTGACTTAGGACTTGACTCTTGGTTTCAGCTTCTTCATCTAAAAATGGATCTAACCCAGGTCAGCAGGTTAGAGGAAGAATTTACAGAGGAACAGGTGCATGCCAGGTGTGCAGGACATTCTGAAAGCGTTAATCCTCTAGCGACCTGCATGCAGGTCACGGGGAGTCTTGGTTTTGGTCTCTCCCTCAGCCTCACCTGCAAACTCCCTTCCCCATCCCAGACTTCTAAGAACAGAGAACCACTGTGTAGAACAGCAGTTGAGTTGCCCCACAGCCTGGGCAGGAGGCCAGATAGGCCCAGTGAGGAGGGGACTGCTTGCTCCCCTCTCCAAGAGTACCTGAGCCCCATCCCGGTTGCCAGGGAGGAGACCACGGCGCCAGCCCTTACCAGAGAAGATCTTCCCATCCCCAGTGAGCAGGGCAGCTCCTACAGGGAAGCGGCTGTAGGGGCAGTAGGCTGACTTCTTTGCTTCCCGAGAGGACAGCAGCAACCGCTGGACGAGCTCGGGCTCCATAGCACAGGAGGGGCGTTCCTGGGACACGTTGGTCCGGTTGGTGGTGAATGAGCTGTCTGCCTTGGAGGAGAGGAAACTGAAGCTGGCGGTCTGCCTGCACTGGCCGGGAGAGGTGGCTCCTCCCCTGGGGTGTGTCCCTGCGCGACACCAGAAACCTGGAGGCTCCCAGGGCGGGAGCCCAGAAGATATGCCCTTTAGGCTGAGCTGGGGAGTCCCAGGGTGGACCGATGTGTGGTGCCCACGAGTGAGTCAGTCTCCTTTAAAGCGAACATGGATCATGAGTGGGTCACAGGGCGCCGTGCCACCTCAGTGAATGACTGTAGACAAACACTGCCCAAGGGAGGAGAATTCTGGGTGGGTCTGTGTGACCTGAGCTCAGAGCTCAAAGTGTCCAGAGCTCTTGGAATATCTAATCTCTCTCTCTCTCTCTCTCTCTCTCTCTCTCTCTCTGTCTGTCTCTAAACTGAGGGAAGGGATGAGGCTGAAGGGCAACCATGATAGTGTGCCAAGTCAGAAGGTATGCAAATCGTGGGGGAAATGTCTATTTTCAGTGGTTTGTCTTCATTTCCTCCCTGTCCTAACCCAGCATTTAAAAGCACGTCAGCTGAAGGAAGCCGGGCCTTCCTTTCTCTTCATGGACATTGGGTTGGTGGTACCAGAAGTGGATTTATACCCGAGTTGTTCCATACAAATGTTAGCTGATTCCTTGATGAACACTGGCAGTTTCCTCTGACTACAGTAGCACAGGAGCATGGAAACTTCGGATTAAAGTGGGCTCCGGCTTAGACTCCAGGTCTGTTTATTAGCTCTCTCCACAACCAGGTAGAGCTGCACTGCTTCTCTGGGCCTTGGTTTCCTTGTCTCCAGAGTGGACACACGCCTGTCAGAGGTTGCGAACATCTCGAGGTTGCGAACATGAGATGATGATGTCGTACAGGGAGAATCTGGAACACTTTAACCCGGTTATTGTCTACAAGTGACTTGGCCAAGATTGTATAGAATGGGCCAAATTCCAGGTGTTGCCAGATGGCCAGTGTGCCAGATGAATCAGCAGCTTCTCTGAGTGAGGGCTTGTGTGGTGCTAAGGACTGGGAAAAAGAAGGCAGGAGGAGAGAGGAAGAGAATGGAGCAGCATCTCCCCCGCATGCAGACACCTCTGCATCCAGTACTGTCAGCTCTCAACCATATATAGTTGAAGCCATACCTGGCAGTTCCGATGCCCCAGGGGCAAGGCTTGCGTCAGCCCCCCCCCCATATCTCCCTCCGTTAGGTCCTGACCCCCCTCTATCCATATCTCCAGAGGCTCTTACCCCTCCAGCTTGGCACTGGGCATTCCCCATCCAGTTGCACGTTCTCCTTGGATGGGGACTTGCAGTATGAAGACAGGTCAGCAGTTCTGATAAATGTTTAGGGGCCAAGTGCAATTCCAACCGGGAAAAGGGTGACAATGTCCTCGGCACAGCAGGCCTTGAAGATAATTCAGTGAGTAGTCTATTCTATGCACCCCACCCTGAGGAGAGGAAAAGAGGAAAGGACCTGGCCAGATGGCTCAGCAGGAAAAGTGCTCACTCCACCAGCAAGCTTGACAGCCTGAGTTAGAGCCCCAGCATGCAAAGGTGGAGGAGAGAAACGACTCTACAAAGCTGCCCACTGACCCCCACATGCTTGCCATGGTAGGCATGCACCCACAGTCACATATCATGCACAAACACTCACACACACACACACACACAAGAGGGGGGAGAGAGAAAGAGAGAGAGAGGGAGAGAATTAAGGGGCCAAGCAGGAAGGAAAGGAGCCCATCACTCCTGAAGGCAGAGAGTAAAGAAGTTGGTTGTTTTTTTTGTTTGTTTTCGGGGTTTTGTTTTATTTTGTTTTGTTCTGTTTTGTTTGAGACAGGATTTCTCTGTGTAGCCCTGGCTGTCCTAGAGCTTCCTCTGTAGACCAGGCTGAACTTGAACTCACAGAGATCCACATACCTCTGCTTCCTGAGTGCTGGGATAAAACGTACATGTCACCACCGCCAGGCAAGATGTTTTTTAAAATAGCATCCATATTCTCTCTCTTTTAAAATTTTCTGTCTCTATTTTTGTTGTATGCATGAATGTCTGTTTGCCATGCCTCTGCCTGGTCCTTATGGAGGGTCAGAAGAGGGTATTAGATCCTCCTGCCTCGTCCAGTCTTACATTCCTCTCTCTGCCCAGTCATATCCCTTCCTGTTCTCACCTCCTTAGTGCTGGGATTAAGGTATGTCACTCCAAGTGTGAGCTCAGTTTCTCTTTTAGACTGGACCAATTTTGTGTAGCACAGGGTGCCCTTGAATTCACAGAGATCCATCTGCCTCTGTCTCCCAAGTGCTGGGATTAAAGGTGTGAGCCACCACTGCCTGGCCTCTATGGCTGACTAGTGTGGCTAGCTCTGCGCTCTGATCTTCAGGAGAGCTTTATTTGTTAGAGCACAAGCAAAATACTGCCACATGTCCCATGATGAGATGAGATCCACCAGGCCACAATTCTGCTCAGAGAGACTTTTCTACATCTTTTGTTTTGATTCTTTCAGGGGAGAGCTCCTGATTGGCAGCACAACCAATCAGAAGCCTCCTCTTTCTGCTGAGTCCCTGGAATGCATTTGGCACTGTGGTTGGTAAGCTGAGATGGAGCTACAGGGCTGATAGCCAGCTTCCTCTGGTCCAGAGAGCTTGCTTGCAAAGTGAAGCCACCTACAGAGACACAAGGCTGAGAGCATAAAAGGGAAGAAGCTGTCTCTGAGTCTAGTCAGGCCTGAGAGCATATGTCTAGATTGCCCCGTGTGGAGCCAGTACACTCCCCGCTAGCTTAGGCCTGTATGAGCTTTGTCTCTGTCAACCCTGGAACACCAAATGATAGAGTAGTTAGTTCCTGGGATTATTGTTCTCTTATAAGATTTCCCCCTGATTTTTATTTATGTGTTTGTGTCTGTATGAGTGCATGCTATACACACATGGGTGCATAGGGGGGCCAGAATAGGACATCAGAGTCTCTGGAATTGGATGTGAACCACCAGATGTGGGTTCTAGGAACCAAACTCTGAAAGAGCAGGGATTGATCTAGCCATTGAGCCATGCCCAGCCCCAGGGTGGTTGCCAGAACCAAGCAGAGCCACATGCACCTCTTAGGGCAGCACTTGGTGCCAGCAAGGGTTCAACAAGCGTTAATCCATGTGGTAATGAAGGCTGCGTGACAGGTCCCACCCTGGGCACCACCTGGCAATGAGAGGTGCCTGTCTTGAGGTTCTCACACTCTAGTGAAGGAGACAGGAAATCAACAGGTGTAAGACACCGTGACACACAATTAGGACCTGGGGCCTGTGGCAAGACTGAAAAAACTAACAGTCTAGAGGGAGGGGTGAGCTGGGTAGCCTGAGAAAGTTTCTTTCCAGATGGCAAGAGCCCAGGACGGGTTTTAAATGATGGGGGCAGCGGTGTTTATGGCAGACAGAGTGGGTGTAGACGAAGATGCTATCAGTGTCCTGGCACCCCTTCAGCCATGCTGTGCTCACCCCCAGTCCTGCATATAGATGTGTCTCCTGCCTTCAGTGTTCTCCAGCACAGGAGTAAAAGCCCCAGAATAGCAGGCGCTAACACTTCCCGGAGGATAAGGATCTATAATGTATATTTAACTGCCCCAAAACTCAATAAGAAGACAGATATTCCTCGAAAAAAGCAAGGAAAAACCTTAAACAGGCATTCCACAGAGGAAGCCAGATGACTGCTCATGCCTATAGTCCCAGTGCTTGGGAAGCTAAGGCAGGAGGATTGCTGGGAGTTTGAGAGTGGCCTGGGCCATAGAAGCACTGTTTCAAACAACCAAAAAGCCCCTTTCAAAACCTTTAAGCCTTCAAACTTGGCCACATAAAGATCAAGTTTTATTCAGTAAAGGACCCCGTAAACAAATATAGCAGAAGGCTGAAAAACTGAAACAGAAAAAAAAACAAAAAACAAATGGCAATTTACAACCGAGTATAGAGTGACTCACATGAAATTGGTAAGAACATTAGGAAACAATAATACACATGATCAGGAAGTGCTTGATCAACTGTCTTACTCAATTTCCACAGAAGCAAAAGGAGACTATGTAATGTGACTTTGCACCCATCAGAGTCGCACAGAGAGAGACTGGATAAGTGTTACATCCCTGGAAACCCGGCACAGTGGTGCACACACCTTCAGTCCCAGATCTCTGTGAGTTCAAGGCCAGCCTGGGCTACAGAGCAAGTACAGGCCAGCCTAATTACTTTGAGGCCAGCCTGTCCTACACAGTGAGTTCCAAGCTAGCCAGGATATATAATGAGATCCTGTCTAAATACATTTTATACATTAATATCACAAGTATTTTAACTATTCTAACAATTATTTCAATATATTTCACCATTTTCAAAATGGTTCCCTAGGCCTCACAAGACTCCCAAAGGGGTCTACAGCACTATTAAGGTTGATGACTACTAAAATAATATACTCCTCAAACTGAGATCCACCTGCCTCTGCCTCCTGAGTGCTGGGATGAGCAGCCTGGGCTACCATCCCCAGCTAGTATACATACAGTATAATAAATGCACCAGATTGCATAGTCTTGAAATAGGCTTATTAATTACTTTGAAGGAGAAGTCAGAATAAAAAATACTTCTTATCAGTCAATAAATTTAATCACTGCAATAAAGTGATATGGAAACAGAATTTATATTGGGGGTCAAAGTCATTGGAACTGATACTTAATGTCAGTTGTTGCCCACATTTATAAAATGATAAGGTAAATGTTTGTTAGCACTTAGTAAATTTGTCTTTCCAAGGTCATTGATCCAATGGGTCCCAAGATGAGAAGGCATGTTCTTATTTTTAGTCTTTTGGTCCTAAAAATAGAATTGACCCAGAGGTGGTGGAGCACCCTTCAAGCCCAGCACTGGAGAAGCAGAGGCAGGCAGATCTCTGATTTCTGAGTTTCAAGCCAGACTGGGTTAAGTACTGAGACCCAGTCTCCAAATAATCAAAGCAAAGCAGTGGGTTAAGAGCACCAGCTGCTCTCACTGAGGACTAGTGTTTGATTCCCAGCACCCACGTGGTACCTCACAGCCATCTGTAAATCCTGTTCTAGAAGATCCAACACCTTCTTCTGCCTTGTATGGCAGCAGCCATGCACGTGGTACACAGACACATGCAGGCAAATGCTCCTACACATAAATAAAAAATTTAAAAGGAACCCTGAAATTTGTCTTGATTAGACATGGAATTCCTTAATCCTTTTAACACTTGGTTTTCAGCACAGGGTGTTGAACTAAGTACCTTGTACATGCTAGACAGATGTTCTACCATTCATTGTCATTATGAAAGCTTGGGGTGCTCACTAAGTTGACCAGGCTGACCTTGAACTCACTCTGCAGCCCAGGCTGACCTCAAACTCAAAATCCTTCTGCCTCAGACTCCTGAGTAGCTGGAATGCAGCCTCACTTCCTTTTACATTTATTGGCATTGCTGCTGTGTTTTGAGAGCTTGTCTTGAGGTTCCCACAACCTAAAGGAGTGGAGCTCCTGTAAACTGTGTAGTGAATGGTGTAAACTCTGGAATGAAGGCTGTAAACCCACGAGTGAATACTATAAACTCTGCAGTAAAGCTTTGGTAAACCTTGGAGCAGATGCTGTAAACCTTGGGAGTTAATGCTATTAACTCTGGAATGAAGTGTTGCTGGAGTTTTCTTTCCAGCCTGGTCCCATTGCTGCTTCAATTATTAGACTGTTGGCCGATGGCTAGGGCTTCCCACTGGTTAGCTCTCTCTTAATTATCAGCCCATTTCTACTAATCTAAGTATTTCCATGTGGTCTTATCTTACTGGAGAAGGGTCCAGACTTGTTACTCCTTCCTTGGCTACATGGTGTCTCCTCACAATCTCTATCTGCCTACCTTTCCCAGAATTCTCCTTTTCTCCTAATCCCACCTATCTTCCTGCCTCTATTGGCCAGTGTTTTATTCATCAACCAAATCAGAGAAACATATACAGAAGGACATCCCTCATCAGTGAAGCATAGCCCTTTTCTGTCAGAGTTATTCTCTTCAATCAAGCACACAGAGTTGTGTAGTGGCATCTTGTTCAGCCAGTGGACTTGGGGTGATAGCTACACCTTAGGGTGTGGCTTCATTGAGTGTGGATGTGACTCCTTATAAGGAAGAGGAGGAGTTGGCTCATGGGCTCTTGGGCTATGGTTGGAGCATCCTGAAGGGCTTCATCTCTAGGAGCAGGAAGATGCCGGTGGTTATTTATCATCATTGTATGAGTGCTCCCCTAATACCTGTTAATTCTTTATCTGGGTAATTGTGGACTCCTTTAACCCATCTTCAGTGTTGAGAGGGACAAACACGGAGCTACAAGGGAGAAAAGAGACACCTGCCTAGCAAGCCAGATGAGTTGAATTTACCTTGGTGACTACTGGGGTAACAGATATTGCAGCCAAATGGCCTTCTTGTCCAGTTATGGCTACATTTTAGATTTCTCCTTTGACTGATGATTTATTCTATGTTAGTATTAGGTTGACTTATGTGGTAGTTTGAATGTAATCAGCCCCCATAAGCTCATAGGGGGTGGCACTATTGGTAGGTGTGGCCTTGTTGGAATAGGTGTGGTCTTGTTAGAAGAAGTGTGTCACTGTGTGGGCGGGCTTTGAGGTCTCTTATGCTCAGCCTGTGCCTAGTGTGAAAACAGACTCTGTCTGTTGCCTACAGATCAAGATATAGAACTCTTATTCATTCTCCAGGACCATGTTTGCCTGAAGGCCGCCGTGTTCCACCATGACAATAATGGACTAAATCTCTGAACTGTAAGCCACCCCAACTAAATGTTTTCCTTTATAAGAGTTTCCAGCTGGGAGGTGGTGGTGGTGCATACCTTTAATACCAGTACTCGGGAGGCAGAGGCAGAGGCAGAGGCAAGTGAATCTATGTGAGTTTGAGGCCAGCCTGGTTTACAGAGTGTCAGGACAGCCTCCAAAGCTACAGGGAAACCCTGCCTCAAAATAAATAAATAAATGAATAAATAAATAAATACGAGTTGCCATGGTCATGGTGTCTCCTCTCAGCAATAGAAACCCTAAGACAATGTATGTTATAGACAACTCCAAATAATGGTTCAACTATCATCATCATCATCATCATCATCATCATTAAACTGCAGCAGTCCTCTTGCTTCTGCCTCTGGTGTATAAGGACATGAAGGTGTGTACCACCATGCCCAGGTTGCTTTATATCAAATATAACTCTGTTTCTCTTCCATCTAGTGCCCACATTGCCCTCAAGGATTCAATTCCACATTATAAGCTTATGCCTTCCATCTCCAAATTCAACTTACAGTTGGTAAGACGGCTCAGTAGGTACGGCACTTGCTGCCAGGTTTGATGCCCTGAGTTCGAGCCCTAGAATGTATGTGGTAGAAGAAGAGAACGGACTTCCACAAGTTGTCCTCTGACCTCCACATGCGCACCATGGCACACCTTTCCCAAATTCATCTCAAGCTCCAAGATGGCCATGGAACTGCTAGTCTTCACAGACTCATTCCAGGGAGCAGGAAGGAAATGTGGGGGGATGCTAGAAAGGATGCACCCTCATTTACATTTCACCGTCCAAACTTAATAAGATTTAATCTAACAGCAAAGAAGCCAGAGAAGATGGTCTTTGGGCTGGGAATGGGTGCCCTGAATAAAATGAGTCCTCTCCTACTGAGTGGTCTAGCAGTTAGTTGTCTAACCTTAGTTTTCCCCAGAACCAAGTGCCCAACTGCCAAGAACAGTGACTTAACCTTCAGCATGGTACCAGGCCCTGAGAGGGTCAGTCTGCCATCTGGTGGCTGGCTGGTCACACTGGAAAGCTGTACATTACTGAAGTTACCCAGGTTACCCCCACCGGAGCAGACATTTATTCTAGCTCCGCCTGACATACAGCTGTAGACATTTATTCTAGCTCTGCCTGACATACAGCTGCTGGTAATGGGGGGGAGGATTAACAAATGTCTAGTGTTTGTTGGCCAGGTGGTGGTGGCTCACTCCTTTCATCCCAGGACTTGGGAGGCAGAAACAGGTGTATCTCTGTGAGTTCAAGGCCAGCCTGGTTTACACAGGGAGTTCCAGGACAGTTGGGATTGTTACACAGAGAAACCCTGTCTCAAAAAGAATTAACAACAACAACAACACCAAATGATGTTTTGTTTTACAAACAGCATTGCTTCTGAACAAAAGCCCCATTTTTTTTTCCAGCAAAAAAGTAAAGGCACACATGCGATATATTGGTCACGCTCCCCACCAGAGTCCCCTGACTTTATATGTCAGTGACACAACCTACTGAGACTTGGCTAGTGTCAGTTAGAAGACAACCTTAAATGTATCTGGAATGAAGGACTTGGCATATACTCGAGCCAGAATCCAGGTCAAAGAGATAATTCTCTTCCATAATTCATATTCGGGGAGCATAAAGCTCGGTTCCCTGTGGTGGTGGGCTTTAATTGTCAGCTTGCCACAGTCAACAATCGCTGGGAGAAGAGAGTCTCTATGACAGAACTCATTGTCTAGCTCAGGTTAGCCTGTGTGTGAGGACTTTCTTCTTAATTGGGTTAGTTGTGGGAAGACCCATCCTGCGGGGGGCGCCGCTAGTCTGTGTCTGGGGCATGCGCGCATTCATTTCTCTCTGCTCTCCACTGGGACTGGGATGTGACCACCTGCTTCCGTCCCCACTGCCAAGGCTTTCCCACAACGATGGGCTGTACACTGAATAGTAAGCCGAACAAGCCCCTTCTCAGCTAAGTAGTTTTTAAACTGTGGTATTTTATCACAGCAACTGAAGCAACTGAAGTGGAACCAGGGCGCCTTGCTTCTCAAGACCGTGATCTCGGCTTCTTTAGAGGTTTTAGTCACCAAGGAATGATGTTTCCATCAGGGAACCCCACAAAAAAACAGTAGTTTGAAAGCTGAGACTCAGGTCTGGAAATTGCACATTGCTTATTCGTTATGCTTGGTTGGAGAGAGAGAGAGAGAGAGAGAGAGAGAGAGAGAGAGAATAGCTCTGAGATGAGTTCTAGGTTGGCATAGTAACCAATTCTTCCACATGAAAACACAGATAAATCTGTCTTTGGACCCTCTGAAACTCCCTGAGCGCCTTCAACCTCCTTGCCCACTTGTAAAAGTTAACAGAGGATGACATCAGCTCAGCATGAATAGCTCATGCCTGCTTCGGCTCCCGCCTCGGCTGCCTCCTGAGTGAAGGGTGGGTGATCCGTGATGGCAAACCTCAGATTGTTCAAGTGGCACACTGAAGGCCAAGGCCATGGAGTGAAGTGTGTGTGTGCGCGCGTGTGTGTTGAAGCATGGGTGTTTGCATGCTTCAAGGTATACATTGCAGAAGGGAGCACCTCAGAATTTGTCTGTATTCTCACCCCTGTCATGTTCAAATTTCCTCCTGGTGTTAACCCTTAATTTCATTCTCTGACTTTTTTTTTTTTTTGTGGGGAGGTTTTGGGTTAGTAAAGTTTACAATTCAGTGTGTAACTATAGATGATCAAGATGGAGCTGTGATTGACATGGAGAAAGAAATATTACCCCAGGTCTCCCATGCGCGAGTGGGATGCAGCTATCAATGAGATGGACTGATCCTTTAGGAGCAAAGGATAAAGCTTCTAATATATATATATATATATATATATATATATATTTTTTTTTTTTCAAGATAGGGTCTTTGTACGTAGGCCTGGCTATCCTGCAACTCACAGATCCTCCTGCCTCTGTCTCCCAGGTGGGGTGGAAATTGAGGTTAAGTGATGAGTGGCTGTGGCCAGATACCAAAGATACCCTGCTCAGTATTACAACCCCCCCAATACCAAAGATGCCTTGCTTGGAATTACTCCCCCCCCAACCCCTGCTGGCCACCATGGCTTCTTGTGCTCTAGGGACTTGAGGCCCTGAAGAGTGACTTCCAGGCATCCAGGCAGCTAGGGTTTCTGTCTCAATGTTGAGTCTGTCCAGAAGAACAGATACATCAGAAAGGCAAAGAGATGAGCACTAGGCAGAGGTGGTAGAGGTGGCCCTGGGTTCTTCTGGGTGCACGGTGGCAGACATGTTCTGGTTCTTTTGTGGCAGCTGCAGAGAGGCAGGCCCTGGTGCCAGGTTGGTCCTGGCTTCTTAGTGTCGTGAAGGGCATTGGTGGATTCATGTCCTCACAGCTGTCCTGGGCAATGAGTTCTGGAGGCAGTAGCGGTGGTGGCGTTTCTCCTGTCTGGCCGGGTCTGCAGTGGGGTCCAGAGTTGTTCCTAGCTCAGCATCAGTATATTTCCTGGCCTTTCTGAAGCGTCTATAGCCAACCTCATTGCAGGGATGCACTGGCCCCTCTGCCCCTGCTGGGTAGGCCGGGATCTGCTGTGGAGCTGCTGCTCTCTGATTTTTTTTTCTTTTCTTTTTTTCTTTTCTTTTCTTTCTTTTTTTTTTTTTTGCCTTGCCCCCATTTTGTCCTTTTCTATGTTAATTGACATGGATGTATGTTCGTTCGTCAACTCACTTGGAAATTATCGTTTTCTGGGCCAATGAGATGGCTCGGCAGGTAAATGCACTGGTTTCAAAAACCTGGTAGCCGAAGGTTTGAACCTATGTGGAGGTGGGAGGAGAGAAACCTTTTCTGGCCTCTGACATCCACGTGCAGGCTGTCGCAGGCAGCCTTGTTTATATGATTAAAACAATAAGCAAGCAAGCAAGCAAGCAAACAAAAAGAAAATACTTCTTGCTCTTGTTTTAGCAGTTACACATAATAACTACCATTCACATTTATGATAATTTCTCTGGCCACTTCCATTTCTCCTCTCTCTCTTAATTATTGAAACATGCTCTCATGTGGGGTAGGATGGACTCAAGCTTGCTATGTTGCTGAAGCTGGCCTTGAACTCTCTCTAAAAAAATACTTACTTATTTAGACATAGGGTCTCACTATGTAACCCTGGGCAGCCTGGAACTCAATACATAGTTAAGGCTGGCTTCAACTCTCAGAGATCTGCCTACCTCTGCTTCCTGGGGGCTGGGACTGTGGTATATGTATGGATGATTTGCCTGTACACCAGTTGTGTGCAGTACCTTCAGTGGCCCGAAGAGGCTATCAGACCCCCCCCCCCAATTGACCCTGGGTCCTCTGGAAGAGCAGCCAGTGTGTTCTGATTATCTACACGCAGCAGACACTTATTAGACCCCTTTTCAAGCAGTGATGCCCCAGCACACTAAACAGGAAGGGTTGAAATACACCGTGCAGCTATTTAAAGATGAGGTAGACTTAAATCTAGGAAGCTACAGGACCAAGCATGAGGTAAGTGAGAACACAGCTCTTTGCAGGTTAATGTGTCAAAGAATGACTCTGTTTTCATGAGAATAAACGCAAAACCTGTATCATGTTCATGAGCAGGAAGCATGGTGGGTCAGGCTATAATACCAACCACGCAGGTGTGTGCTTGCTGAGGTCTGGGGGACGGGATATCAGCCGTGCCTGAGGGGGAGGGTGTTCACTTTGTCTTGTGTATTTGCTGCTTTCTAGTTTCAAATAAGAACATGTTGTTTTTGTGATCTTGGGAGAGGAAATTTAATAGATCTCCAAGGAGTCTAATGTCTGGGGCTGAATCCTTGCAGACAAGGCATCCAGTCTCTGCCCAGGGCCTCGCCTGCTCCCTGGGTGGCATCTACCCCCACGGAGGTCCTTTTTACAGGAGACTTCCCAGGGCCCACCACCATGTGAGCCTGCAGAATGGGGAGAAGGGTTTCCAGCCAATGGGATGTGGCCTCGGCTGATGTGGTGAGGTCTCTGGGTCTTCTGTGGTCTGGGGCCTGAGCAAGGCAGGAAGGGTGGGAGGGTATTCTCTTTGGTCCCCTAGCATCTGCCGACTTTAAAGGCTGCTGTAGGATCCCATTGGGTCCCTAGGGAGCAGAAGATCACAGGCAGACTATATTGGGAGGCAGAGTATCCCATCTGCTGAGCCTTTTCCACTTGCAGCTTCAGAGGCAGCTGGGGCCCTTCCCAAGGTGCCCTGGGCCATTCCTCATCTTGCGGAAAGATGCAGAAATACACCCCACCTCACAAGTCTGTTGTGGCCAGAAGGGGTGGGGGAGTGGGGGGGGAGTTGGGAGGGTTACAGTGGGATCTCCTTTTTCTGATTTTCTGCCTCTCCTCCAGGACATCCTTACTATGTCTATTTTCACCCCATCTGCAGGTCTGACTCATTTCCTATGCATTGAGTTCTGTCCAGCAACTAGAAACCCCTTCTGCCCAGGGTGGTACTAACTGATCTCATGTCAGCTTTGTGTGTATGTATGTATATATGCATGCATGTATGTGTTTATTTATGTCTTCAGTTTTTGAGACAGAGTCTCCTGCAGTCACTATGCAGCTGTCCCCTCAAATTGTTAGACATACAAACCCTTCCTCCACAAAATTGCTTCTTGTCAGGGATTTGGTCACAGCAGTACAAAAAGTGACTAGTGCACCGGCCCTTTCCTGACCTGACACTGAGAGTTAATCAAGCACGTTGACCAGCTAGGACCGCATGCCATGTTGCCCTCTGGAACCCATGGGGGGGTCACTTTCCTGGAGCTATAGAGTCTGAGGGTACAGGAAGAGCAGGCTCAGCAGAGACACCCTGGTAGCGGCTGGTTACAAGGTTCAACAGGTACAGTGACACACGCCTTTAATCTTAGCACTTGGGAGGCAGAGGCTAGTTGTTTTCTGAGCAAGCTGCAGGCCAGCCAGGGTTATATAGTGACACAGTGAGACCCTGTCTCAAGTAAAGCATAGCAAGCCCCATATGTCTGTGGCATTACATGGTGAAAGTTCATCTGTCTTGCTGATGGTGGGCATTGAGCTGGCTCAGTCTCAGCCATGCTCAGTGTATGGTTTCCAAGGACACCCTGGGTGAAGGTGCCTAGCAAGCAGGCATGGAAATGAGGTAACTATCATTCAGTTACACACACATATGGTCCAGGTCCAAGACTTGTATACACTGGTCTAGTGGCCTAATGCAATCCCATGATCACACCCAAGTACAGGGCAGGTAGAGACAGATTGTATCTGAGGGCTTGGGAAGAGACAGCAACAGCAGCTTCTATTACAAACCAGGAAGGGATGATGGGCAGGTCAAGCAAGAGTCTACCCATACTTCCTGTTAAATCCAGGACCCTTGGTCTTTTTTCTCAAGGACTCCCAGCATGTAACAGTGTCAACCTCATCTTCTTAGCTAGGGTCAGGTTGATGAAGGCTATGGTCCTTGTCCTGACACTTCCATCTACCTTTGGAACGTTTGTGCACTGGGGAAGTTTTCTCATCAATGTGAACAATGTACTTGACCAGAAGCAAACTAAGGGAGGGAGGGAAGGTTTATTTTAGTGCATGGTTTATAGGATTAGGTCTGTCATGGTGGTGGTGGTAGTGGGGAGGAGTAGGGCAAGACAGTTCACATCATGGTGGTTCAGGCACAGACAGCCAGGGATAAATACAGGAAAGAGTCGGAGTGATGCAAAACTCTAAGGATACACCTCTAGTGACCTCTTTCCTCTAGTCAGGTCCTCTCTCCAGACTTTCACCACCTCCTAATAGCACCACCAGTGAATTCACTGATTAGGTCAGATCTCCAAAGATGGAACTGTCCCTGTAAACACCACCACAGACAAATCCAGAGGTGTGCCTCCCAAACACCCTGTGCATTTCTTATATTTTTGGTTATGAGTCTAGCCTTTAACAGTAGAGCCATCTCTCCAGCCCATCCCTGTGCATTTCTTAACCTAGTTGGCAATCAAAATTAACTGTTACTCCATGTGGCAGTCATAGCCTATATTAGTTACTTTCTATTGCTGTAATAAAATATCTTGGCCAAGGCAACCCATAAAAGAAAATATTTGGCAGGTGGTGATTGTTCATGCCTTTAATCCCAGCACAGTGGAGGCTGCAGGTGGATCTTAGTAAGTTTGAGGCCAGCCTGGTCTACAAAGCAAGTTCCAGGACAGCCACAGCCAGAGCTGTAACACAGAGAAACCCTGTCTTGAAAAAACAAATAAATAAGTAAATAAGGAAATAAGTGTTCAATGTGGGACTCATCATCCCTGACCATAATGGTGGGGGGCATGGCAGAAGGCAGGCATGGTGCTGGAGCAGAAACTGAGAGCTCACACCTTGAATCCCAAGCACAAAGCAGAGAGAGACACCAGAAATGGCAAGGGTCTTTTGAAACCTCAAAGCCTTACCCACAGTGACACACCTCCTTCAACAATGCCACAGCTCCTAACCCTTCCCAAAGAATTCCACCACCTGGAGGCCCAAGTACTCAAACATGGACCTGTGGGGGCCATCCTCCTTCAAGCCACCAGAAGAAGGAAGGGTTTATTTGGCTTACAATTCCAAAGGGAAAGAGTCTGTCAAGTCAGAGAAATGTGGCAGCAAGCAGCAGGCATGGTGACAGGAACTGGATCCTGAGAGCTCACATCGTTAACCTCAGGCACAAGGCAGAGTGAACACACTGGTAATGGCGCAGGGTTTTGAAACCTCACAGATCTCCCCCAGCAAAGCTTCGCCTCCTAAACCTACCAATGGCACCGCCAACTGGGGATTGAGTATTTGAACATCTGAGCCTATGTGGGCCATTCTCATTCAAACCATCACACAGCCTGGGCTCCCAAAAACCCATTTGTTCTCAATAAGACACTTGAAAGAGGTGAGTTGGAGCCTGAAGAGATGTCTCAGAGGGTAAGAGCACTGACTGCTCTTCCAAAGGACCCAGATTCAGCTCCCAGCACCCACATGGTAGCTAACAGCTGTCTGTAACTCCAAGATCTGACACCCTAACACAGACCTACATGTAGGAAAAATACCAATGCACTTAATTAATTAACAAATAAAGAGACGAGTTGATAGTGAAAAGCAGAAGCAAAGAAAAGGAGATGTATTCAGTATGACCACATTAGGAACAGGGACAAAGACGTTTTCATGAAGGTTTCTGTAGCCATGATAAAACACCATGATGAAAAGCGATTTAGGGAGGAAAGGATTTATTTCATCTTACAGCTCTCAGATCACACCCCATGACTGAAGGAAGTCAGGGCAGGAAACTGGAGGCAGGAACTAAAGCTTTCTGGTTTTCTCAGCCTTCATTCTTATACACCCCAGGACAAACTGCCCAGAGCTGGCACCACCCATAGTGAGCTGGGCCCTCCCACATCAATCATTAATCAAGAAAAACAAGACAAACCCCTACTGACTTGCCTATACACCAATCTTTTGTATGTCTTTGTTCAATTAGGAGCCCATCTTTACACTGGGTGGTTGTGGCAGAGGTAGCACAAGCCTTTAATCCCAGCACTCAGAGGAGACAGAGGCAGGGGTTCTCTGAGTTCAAGGCCAGCCTGGTCTATAGAGCAAGATCCAGGACAGCTAAAGCTACACAGAGAAACCCTGTCTTGAACCTCCCCACTCCCTCACCCCACCCCCCTCAAACAAAAGGGAGTTCCTCTTCTCAAATGACTCTAACTTGGGTCAAGTTGACATAAAACTAACCAGCACAAGATGCAATGACCCTTCCCCGACAAGTCCATCTTTGTGATCCTGAAATGAGGGAACAGTTTAAATAGAAGGCAGAAGACTTGCATAACTAAGTGGCCAGGTTAAGGCATGGCCTGTCACTGCCCTGGCTTTAGTGTCATCCTGTCAGGTGGCTTGACACGCTGTGTGTCTCATTTTTCCTGAGGTGAGAACTCCCTTAGGCTGGTTCCCTTTCCTTCTGCCAGCCTGAGATTCCTGCAGAAATTCCCATTTCTCTGGAATCCATTGTTTCAAATACCTGATAGTCAGATTTGGAGACACAAGTGTCTAGAACATTTTTATTTCTGTCAGGCCAATTACATCATCATACCTTGACTGAGAAGTTTGTGTGTCAACATTGCTGCCTGGAGCACATAATCATTCATTCACTCACTCATTCACTCACCTCTGAATGTTTATATGTGCCTGGCATTGTGCTGGGTGGGTACTAAATGAAAAGGGTAGAGGAGGGCTCTGCTTCAAAAGTACTGGCTGTGCAGTGAGGACCAGGCTCCTAGATCCCATGTAAATGTCAGCTGGGTATGATGGGTTACTTGTAATTCCAGCCTTGGAGGGCAGAGACAGCAGATCCCCAAGGCAAGCTGGCCATGAAGCCTAGCTCTACTGCTTACTGGAAAACTTTGGGTTCAACTGAGAGACCCTGACTTAAAGAATATACTGAGAGGATGAAAGAGGATTCTTATCATCAGAATCAGGCTTCACACACATGCACAAATGCATGCATGTACACACACACATGCACACACACTAACATCACACCATCACACATACAGGACACACACACATGCACTAACATTATACATACAGACACACACACATGCACTAACATCACACATACAGACATACAGACACACACATGCACTAACATAACACATACAGACACACACACATGCACTAACATCACACATACAGACACATGAAAAAGGTCTGAGGTGTTGGATCCAAGTGCCAGAGACCAGGCACTTGATCTCATTTGGGTTCTGCCTTAGGAGAGTTCCAGGTAAAATGGTAATGGCAACAGCTATCTCACACTAAGAGATACTCCATTACACGTTACATTATTCTCCAGCCATCCAAGACATCAGCTCCCACTGTCTGAGATGTCAGCTCACCTAGAGATGGGGAACTAAGGCTCCAAAAGCTTTGAGGAACCTTCCTGAAGTCACACAGCCATCATGTCTATCAGGCTGGAATTAATTTTGCCTCACTCAGCCTGTGCCGAGGTCTGTTGCCTGTGTATTAATCAAGAGACTGCATCTGGCTAAGTGGTCATTCCTCCAAGTACCAAGTGCCAGTCCCAGCCAGTGTGTCTGGAAAGTGGGTTGCCATCACCGGGGCCTCTGCTCTGGGAAAGTCAGCTCTGGCACTGGGGAGAGCCCAGCCCAGAGAGGCAGAGGACCCACCCGGGGCTTTGAAGAGCAGAACAGACTTGTGAACAGAGGCTTCACTTAGGCCTGGATTCCCCAGGCACTGTTCATCAGAACAGGGCATCTGAGGATAGCTCTCCTCCCATATCTTGCAGAAGGAGCTTGGCAGAGGGACTGTGCCTCCACACACTTGGTTTCCTGGCCTATGACGCCTCCTCCATCTGGCTCATTCATTCATCTGTTCATTCAAGAGAGGATTACTGAGCACCACCAACTCTCTGCCCTACAAGGAACACAAGGTGTGGGAACACAAAGGAGTACGGAACTGAAGGTGGATGAGCAGGAAGAATGATACATTTGGTCACAGTAGTGCAAGGACCATGGGGAACGCAGAGATCCTCCCTCAAGAAGCAGGAGTAGAGGAACATACATTTTCCAGTAGTTGGAGCTGAGCCTTGAAGGATGGGTAGTATTGAAAACATCAAATTGAAAACTATCGCCACTAGTTCGAACAGTGTGTGCAAAGGCCTAGAGGTAGCAATAAACCATGTCATCTAGAAAACCAGGGAGCAGTATGGGGACACACACTTGGGAATCAAGATGGATGACTGATGTATACATTGAGCTATATATGTGGTGTGTCACACTGATCACTGTTCAGCCCCTCTGGAGGCACCAGGAGAGATGGATTTAGGTCCCAGAGTTCCCAGGAGACTTTTGACAGTCATCCTCAAGGTACAGGCCTCACTAGGGCCACATTTCCCACTCTCTATGGCTGTGTCTGAGATCCTCTAATGCTCTGATAGTACATCTCTGGCTGGGTCAGCCAACAAGTCCAAGTCTCAGGCTAGAAAGCTCAGAGGGCATCCCATCACTTAAGAGAAAATTTTGGGGCTGGAGAAATGGTCCAGAGGTTAAGAGCACTGACTGCTCTTCCAGAGGGCGCAAGTTGAATTCCCAGCAACCACATGGTGGCTCACAGCCATCTATAATAGTGTCTGATGCCCTCTTTTGGCATGCAGGCAGACAGAACATTATTATTATGTATACATAATAAATAAATACATCTTTAAGAGAGAGAAAGAAATCCAGAGGGTGTGGTAGTACAGCCCTTTAATCTCAGCACTTGGGAGACAGAGGCATGAGGATCTGTGAGTCCAAGGCCAGACTAGTCTACATAGTGAGAGCTCTAGAACAGCCAGAACTATATTGAGAAACAAAACAAAATACAAAACACACACGCATGCACGCATAAACAGAGAGAACCTGGTGTGGTGGTGCATACCTTTAATCCCAGCACTCAGAACAGATCTTGGTGAGTTTGAGGGCTGCGTGGTCTATGTAGTGAGTTTCAGGCCAGCCAGGGCTAACACAGTGAGACCTTGTCTCAAAATAAATCAATTATAAAAACTTCTATACTCACATCACTGAGACCACACCAAATAAAGTCTCAATGGTAGAGTGCTGCTTTAATAAGTATGAGCCTTTCCCAGCCAATGGGAGGGGGAGGGGAATGATCACACAACTACATGTTGTAGTTAGAGCAGGATGGGGAAGACTTGCCATCCTATCAGCCCCTTTGTTCTCCATGGCACCTGGAACAGAACAAAAACTGGGAAAAAAAGTGGTTTAAAAACTGATATTCAGCTAGGTGTGGTGGCTTACACCGTTTGTTTTTGAGACAGGGTCTCATTATGCTGCCTTGGCTGGTCTGGAGCTTGCTAGGAAGACCAGGCTGCCCTTAAACTCAACCAGGGACTGCTGGCTCTTCCTCCTTGAATGCTGGGATTAAAGGTGCACACCACCATATAATCCAGGCATTTAGGAGGTTGAGACATGAAGATTTGCTGTCAGTTCTAGGCTGGTTCAACCCACTCCCAATTTTATTCTACCAGTAAGGAATCTGAAACCCGGACAAGAGATGAGGGCACCAGGTCACCCAATGATGGATGCCCAAAATCAGAGAAACCCTTTCCCTGGGTAGTAGGGCTGCCAGGATTCTGGGGTAGTCCCAAACATCTGACCCTGGCCAGGTGGCAGCAGGAGCCATACTAACTAGCCTGTGATGTCCTATCTCATCCTTTACTAGTGAAGGATAGACATTGGTCAAGTCCTCCTTCCAACACACACTGGAAACAAAGATGTCTCAAGGAAAACCACTCCCCGGCCTTTTCATTCCAGGGCTGGAAAGCATTGCTTGAGTGAGGGAAGGGGGATGCTGTACAAGTGTGTGTGCATGTGCCTTTGGTGTTGGCAGGTTGCCTGAGGAGAAAGGAGAGGGAGCCAGAGGCTGGGAGCAAGCCTGGAAAGTATCATTTGGTGTCTGTCCCTTTAATTCTAATCCTAGCTTTAGGAGAGGGCTCCAGCAGCTCCAGCACCTAAGCCCTGGCACCCATAGGTGAGACACGATTAGGAATATCTGCTGTACCATTTGGGTTCAGACCTTGTTACTTAGCGAGGCTGCCTTAAACCAACCCCAGAGCTTTCCCTGAAGCTCACAGTCCTCTCCAGGGGTGACATGCCACCTCGTCTTCTATGTGGGAAAAACACCAGCAGAAGCCTTGACTAGTTGTACAAGTGAAGTGACAGATGGGATATCTTTGTCTTGTTGGTCATTGTCAGCATGGTGGGCAAAACCAGCCCTGGCTTTCTCTAGCAGACCTTTGACCTTGTAAGGGTTCAGCATGGTGTGGCCGATGTACTCTCTGTTCCAGTAGCTCTGAGAAAGGGAGTCATTTTGAACACTGGCCATAGTACAGACTACTTGTGTAAGCTCAGAGTAGCTCTGGGATCTGTGCCCAGCTCAGGGCAGGGCTGAAGCTACCAGAGCTCAAGCCTCACCGTGGCAGAAGCTGGCCACATTTCTCCAGTCTTTCAAAAAGAAATCTAGGCTGCTTGTCCTCCTCTTCTACCCTCTGCCCTCTTCTCATCCCTGAATTTGGTGGGGTCATGGTCTATACCACAGGTTATAACACATAACACGGCAAAAGAGAAGCCCCCAACTACACACACACACACACACACACACACACACACACACCTCTACCAAATGCCCCACAGATACTTGCATCTGAGTGCCTTGGTGTACAGACATCGTGGGAGGCAGAGACAGACAGACGGATAGACAGGGGCTGCTCCTCTGGGATTTGGCTCATGCAGTTTTCAGACAAAGCATATGTTACTGCCTCCTCCCCTGACATTCCTGGAACAGCTTCCAGGCAGCAATCTCCACTCCAGGGGATCATGGGAGGTGGCTGCAGATGCTAAAGAGGACTATTTTCCTGGTCCCTTTCCTGTCCTTAGGGTTCAGGACAGGACAGGATCATGATGACAGCCTCACCCTCAGCAGGCCTGGCAAACACAACACAGGAGGGGTGACAGCTGAAAAAGCAGATCCACTTTATTTACAATGATCAGTAGATGACATAGATCTTTGGGTTTTGATGGCCTTGTGGAGATACCTAGGTAGGGACTCCCTTCCCCTCTGTCTAAATACCTGTTCCTCCCTCATCCTGCATGTAAGTACAGCTGTGGTCAGGACCTGATCGCCCTGAAAGCCTTGCCTGGTTGGGGCATGTGTCCTTACCTCCTTTGGAGGCTCCATCATGGTCCACGATGCAGGGTAGACCAGTTATCTGTCTGCAGAGAAGGGCTGAGTGGAGCCCTGAAAGAATGTCAAGGCAGAGGCTTGGAAAGCTGCCTAGTGCTGGGCTGTTAGACTGTTCCACTCTGTTCTTGGCACACAGACAGGGCCATCCCTGTCCCTTTTCACAGGCAGAGCAGTGTCAGGAGCCTTCCAAACGGTAAAGGGTTGGAAGGAATTCCTCCCTGTGTGTATGGTCCTCAGTGGGGCTTGTCACATTTCTCCCCACCTATTTCTTCCTTATCTGAAATCTCTCCAGGTTCTTACCACAGAGAATAAGAGACCAAGGGCAGGGCCATTACTCCTCCCTTAGACGGGGTCCTGTGTTCAAACCCACCCTCTAGGGTTTCCGCAAATATTTCCCCCTTTCTCCTGAGATGCTGTTTTGGAAGAGAGCAAGTTGGTCTGTAGGCAGAGACCTGGCATAAAGCATGGGGGCAATTCCACAGTGGAGGGCCAGGGAAACTCCCAGAAGGGGGTGTGTGGACTCCCCTCCACCCCTAGTAATCAAGGGCATATCCGGCTTCACCCAGAGCCAGGATGAGGAGCAAGGCGACCACTACATACACCGTGAGGGCGGCAGGCCGGGGACCAGGAAGGCTGAAGCGGGCAGAGCCGGGTTAAAGTCCTGGTCAGTCTGCTGGGCCGGGTCTAGGGCCCGAGTCCTAGCCCTGCGCTCTCAGCGTGCCTGGCCCGCCCGCTCCCTGGAGCCGGCCTTCCACTGACCCGGCTGCGCCGGTGGCGGAGGCGCCGGGGCGCCCCGTAGGCTGCACGTCCTCAGCTCCCGGGCCAGGCTCAGCACCTCGGACCGCTCGTGCTGCAGGGCTCCTCCCTCACTGTCCCGGGAGTCCTCCTCCTCCGCATCGTCCTCCTCGTCCTCCTCCTGGATGCTGCTGAGACGCGGAGCCCCACGGCCGCGCTCGCCCGGCGGAGGTCGGTAGGCACACTTGGCGTTAAGCAGGCGGCGCAATGGGGCGCGGGGTACCGAGGCGGCGGCGCCCCCCGCGCGGAGGTGCTGCTGGCGCACGTGGCGCGCGTCGCTCTGCCGCTGCAGCCGCTTGAAGTCGCTGAAGGCCGCCAGCGCGGTCTGGCGGAGCAGGCGGGCCAGGGAGCGCGCCTTGTGAGCCCGCGCCAGCAGCACGGCGTGGCAGCGCAGCACCACGGCCTTGTGGCGCGCCTGGTGGCGGTAGACCCAGGCGAAGACGCGCGGGTGGCGCCCGTCCGCCGCGCAGTAGGTGATGCGCGGCAGCAGGTAGGCGTGCGCCGGCCTGCGACCCCCCGTGCCCCCGGCGCCCCGCTCGCTCGGCTGCATGCGGATGCCGTGAGGGCCCAGCGTCAGTTTCATCTTCGTGCCCCCTCCCGGCCCGCAGCGAGCCCAGATCCTGCCCACGGCGTCGTCGGTGCAGCCGTCGCCCTTGGCGTGCAGAGTGACAGCGTTGCCCAGGTACCACACGGTGTAGGTGGGGTCCTCCTTGTTAAGCTCTACTTTCTGGCGCCGGCTGCGGAACACGCGGCCCAGACGCTCCAGGGGCCAGTCCGGTAGCAGGTCCGGGCAGGAGCGCAGGAAGCTGGAGAGCAGCGACGTGTAAGCGAGCCCGGGGCTCAGGCTCTTCGCCTTGCGCTTGGCCTCGTCCTCCACCAGCACGAATTTGTTCCGTCTCCAGGGCAGCATCGCGGCGGCCCAGAGGGCTGGGAGCGTGGGGAGCTCACCCTGGGGAGGCCAAGGCGCTCAGAAGTCCACCGCCCAGGACTCACGACAAGCTGGGCGGAGGCCGGAGATAGTCGTTGTGTGATGCCCGGTGTCCGGCAGGGCTGGGTTCGCAGATGCTCGGTGCCCAGTTGGGCTGGCCGCGAGATGCCCGTGTGGCGGCTGGTCGGCCCGGAACAGCTTACCCCAGGAATGACTCCAGCCGTCTGGGAAGCAAGGAGGGACAGGAGTCTAGAGCAATGGATGTTCCCCAGGTCCGAATATGGGTGGGGAATGCCACGGTAACCGGCGGCAGGGACGTCTCTGGAGCCGGGGCTGGTGGTAGCTGGATGAGGTGGACCTAGACCACGGCTGCGGTGGGAACTCCTTCAGGCGTTGCGGCTCCACCTCCCTGGGCTGCCTACATCACCGGGCGGGACCGCTAGCTCTCTAGTCCCCTCCCTTTCTTCTCCCCCCCCCCCCCACGCATGCAGACTCGAGCTTCCCAAGACCCAGCAACTGGCGCGCTGGAACTGTATTGAGCTTTATCTTTGGAAGGATGAAGAGTAGAGGGGCAGCTAAGGAGCTGGAATCCCCGAAAACACTGCGGAGGGATTCACGGATGCAGATTCCTCCAGCCTCACTCGTGGGCTCCAGGCTCCCAGGGAGAGCCCCTCCTTTTTCTAGGAATCCTTCCTGCTGCCCCTCATCCACAGAGCCTACCTACCCCCATCTCTGAGACCAGAGATTTGGGGGTGGGTTCCTGCTGGGGCCGGTCTGGTGCCCTTTGCTTCTTCTCTACACAGCACAAAGGCAGCCGAGGTGGCCGCGCAGTGCAGTGGAAAAGTACTGTCGTTGGTGAAGCTTTCTCCCAGGTTCCTCCAAGGTCGTGGGCCAGGCTGCTTCCCCTGAGCCGAGGGACTGGTCATACCGCAACACCAGCGGCTGGTGGTCAGGACAGAAGCGAGGAGAAGAGTTTGGGGGATGGGGAGAGGTTCCCAGAGCAGATCTGAGTCTGTGTGAATTGCAGCAGCAAATCTCTTCCCTTGGTCAAAGTGCAGCCCCCAGGCTGTCTGAAGATTAAACAGACAATGCCCTATTTGCAGAGTTGCTTTCTTAGTTCCTAGGTGTTTAGCATTCACTATCTCTTCAAATCCTCCAGATAGACAGTCCAGGGTCACAAGGCTGGAAGGAGATGGGTCCATTTAGACCCCATTAACACCAGAGCTGGCCCTCCACCTAACCCCTTCCCTCTGACCTTTGTCTCTCTGCTACATAGAATCCAGGCACTCAGCTCCATCCCCTGGGGAGTAACTGGTTTTTACTGGGGAGGTGGTCTAGAATACTGAAAAACAGCCCTACTGGCCAAAACAGCTTTCTCTGAGTTAGGCTACAGGCTCCCAGAATTCCTGGACTGCCCTCACGTGGGCCCATTGCCTTAAGGCTCCCCACTGCCAGCACAAGCTCTTTCATTGGGTCCCCAGGATTTGTCATATGGAGGTACCTGCCAGGTCAAGAAAGGGCTCCGGGCTGATCTTGCGGAGTTCAAAACCAAGTCAAATTCCATGACAAGGCTGTGTGCTCATTTGGGGATAACAAGTAGGAATAGTGGGTGAGTGGCTTCAGAATCCCCAGAAGAATAAAAATCACACACACACACACACACACACACACACACGGCGTGGTGGTGCACATCTGTATTCCTATCACTGTGGAGACAGAGGCGGAGGCAGGCCCATCCATCTCTGTGGGTTCAAGGCCAGCGTGGTGTACATAGTGAGAGCTGCCTCAGAGAGGGGGTGTGGTGGGAGGAAGAAGAAAAGAAAAAAGGATGCCCCAAGTATCCTCTGCCTTTTGTCCAGCAGCTCCGCTATCAGAGAATTTAAGACAGGCTGTACCTGGAGAGCCCCCATTCCATTCCCAGCCAGGCTCACTTTCCTTCATGCTGGGGGTGTGGCTTCTGTTCCCACCACCTTTAAAACATATTCTAGGATGTGCCTATTTGGGACCATGCGAAAACACAGCAGATGCAATGCTGAAAAAAAATGAAAAGGTTTTAATGATGTGTATTTGTGTGTGTGCGTGTGTGCGTGTGCATGCGTGCGTGTGTACGTGTGCGTGTGCGTGCGTGTGTGTGTGTGTGTGTGTGTGTGTGTGTGTGTCCGTTCTTGGATGCAGTGCTCCTGGAAGTCTAAGGAGGGCCTCAGATCCCCTGGAGCTTGAGTTACAGCTGATTCTAAGTGACCCAAGGTTGGAGATGGGAACTAAATCTGAGTCTTCTGCCAGAGCAATGTGTGTTCTTAACCACTGAGCTATCTTTCCATATAGCAAGTAGCATTTGGCATTGCCAGTTATTCTATTAATACTTGCCAATCCCATCCACATGGAGAGCAACTCATCCAGCCTCCTGGGCCTGGATTCTCCCTACTAGGTTCCCATCTCCCCAGGCTCCTCCTTAGATGCCTTATAATGCTCAGTCACCTAGAACAAACTGCAATACTCCCTCTAAGCTCATGGCTTTGGAAGAGTCAACTGCCTCAGACACAACCTCATGTCCATTCACATAGAAGGAGAAGCCATTAACGAAAGCAGAGCTTGGGGCTTCCAGAAGCTTCTGTTTCAGGGAAGAGCTCCCAGCCTCAGACCTCATCACCATAGCTTCATAGACAGGTATGTAGTCAGCCCTGTCCTGTAAGGAGTTAGGTTTTTCTGCCCGCCGCTGGTCTTGTCCCGCTGCCGCGCCAGCCCCATTAACACACCGAGACCTTGTATTTGATATAATGCTGTTGGTCAGGTACTAGTTTCTTATCGGCTAGCTCTGTCTTAATTATTAACCCATTTCTGTTAATCTAAATATTTCCACGTGGTTATCTTACCAGAGAGCCGGCTGATGTCCTCCTCTCTCCAGACTCTCCATCCTGACTCTCCTTACTACTTCCTCTCTCCTCCTTGTCTCCTAGTCCCGCCTATCTTGCTTTCCTATTGGCCAACAGTGCTTTATTCATTAACCAGTATGAGAAACATATACAGAATGACATCTCCCATCACCTCCTCTTTTCTGTCTAAAATAAAAAGAATGGTTTTAATCTTAACATAGCAAAATATGTCACACAACAGTTATCAAATAAGAATCACAGTTAACAGTATTAAGTCCATTAACATTTAGTAAGATTTAAGAAAATATTTCATCATTTATCCTATCTTTGTGTGTCTAAAGTCTATGTAACTTATCTTTAATCCTAACTAAGGAAAACTATAACCATAACTATCTATCTTCAACTCCATCAAAGACCACAGAAGGATAATATATAAACTCTAGAAATGACAGAGACAACTCACTGCCTAGTCAGTCACCCGAAGTTCTTCTGTAATCTTTCATCTTCAGCCCATAGGCCATAGTGTGTCTGGCAGACTCCTCAGCAAAGCAGGAAACTTTAAACTGTCATCTTGTATTGGCAGTTTGTCAGTCATTTTTCTCTGTGTCTGGCAGACTCTTCCATGAAGCAGGAACTCTGTAGCAATGTTTATCTTGTATCAGCAATCAGTTTCCTGTGGGTCCTGCATGTCCGGTTTATACAGCATAAAGTCAAATAGTCCAGACAAGAGCAGTATCTTGTCCAAATGGCTAGTCTTGCCATATTGAAAGCAAACTCCATTATGAGTTTCTTTAATGTCCTCTATTTTCCTTTCTGACGCAGGTGGTGTTGCCAGGAGCAGTTATGTCTCACTGTCAAGAAAAACCCTAAACCATTTTAAATGCCATATTCTGTAGGTCTTTGAAAGGTTTGAAGAATGCCTGTCTATCTCAAATACATCTCTGTGTATCTTGAAAAACCTAACTAACTTAACTCTAAGCTTTGACTATCATAGGTAATTATCTATAATCTGTACTACATTATACATTACATTTCTAAATGAGCTATATAAACACAATACCTAAACAAAAGGAGAAATATACGTATCATAAAATTGACCTTAAATTTGTATCAATAAATCCATTCTAACACAAAGTATTCATATCTATACCACAATTCTCTTTTTACCTTTAAAAAGAATTGGCTGTGATCATTAACCATTTAAACCATCCCCGTTTAAATGAAAACAAACATTTATAAACAATATTTGGGAATTTGGGCGTCGTTCTTTCCAAACTACTTCCTGCTGATAAGGGCGCTGTCATGGGGGATTCTAAGAAGATGCAGAAATCCTGGCTGTAGTCTGCAAGGCTGCTATGTCCCAACTGGTTTGAATGTAGGATCACCTGCAACTCTGTTTCAGGGGGTCTGGCTTGATCAAACCACATTAGTCTGGAAAGAATCCATAGCTTTTCCTTTTCTGTGGAAACAAAACTAGAAATCCTTTTCCCCAGTAACTTGTCCTTAGATTAAATTTTGAAGTCAAAGCATTTTAAAAATATATAAATTGAATTAATCCAGCAGCATTTCCTTTAACAGTTGTTGTTTCCTCAGCAGTTAAACAATAAAAGACAATATAATACCATACAGTATGCAGATTCTTTCCATCTGTGGAGATAGGGTTTCTCTGTGTAACTCTTATCTGTCCTGGAACTCACTCTGCATACCAGGTTTACTTTGCAATCACAGAGATCTGTTTGCCTCTGTCTCCTGAATGCTGGGATTAAAGGCATGTGCCACCATGCCCAGCTCCTCGCTGTATTTTTAAAACCATTTTATTTCTTTTCTCTCCCAAGCCTACGTATATTTTAGAACACACTGTAAACCTTTAGCGCTTTTTCTTAATGTGAATCTGTCTTTACTGTAAATCTTTATCTTTTTCTGGCCACGAGTCTTTTATCTGGTAAACAACAACATAGCTGCTGGTCTATCCAAGATGGCAGGTATTTTACCACCAGAACTGAGAGCTGTGCTCACTGCCTTGGTCTCTATGCTGCCATCCAGCAGCATGCTGCCGGCTTGGTTACTATCATTGCCAGCTCTCGTACACACCAATAAATTGTTAGCAGTGCTTCTTAAAAGCCATGCAGTTTTTTGCTGCTTATGCTGAGTCAGGAAACTTCCCTTAAAGGAGCAGCGCAAATATCTGCTTGTCTCTCGCAAAGCAGAGTCCAACCAAGAAAAATGTTGCTACCAAAAAACCTTGCTTGTCTCTGTTCTTTTGTTTGTAAAACCCTTTTTCAAGCTTTTGTTAAATTTTAAGTGGAAGTTCTTATTAGCCATGTGGGCGCCATATGTAAGGAGTATGTGTTTCTGCCCATCGCTGGTCTTGTCCCGCCGCCGCGCCAGCCTCAATTCTGTCCAGCTTAGTTTTTATTCCTTTTGTGTGTGTGTGTGTGTGTACTCCTATATTTCTTTTAAAAATCAAATTGTTTGATCACCTTTAATCCCAGCACTTGGGAGGCAAAGGCAGGTAGATCTCTGTGAATTTGAGGCCAGCCTGTTCTATAGAGTGAGTTACAAGAGAGGCTCCAAAGCTACAGAGAAACTCTGTCTCGAAAAACAAACAAAAAAAAATTGTTGGTATATAAGTGGCATAATAGTAGTAGTAGTAGTAATAAATTTCTCAACCCAGCCTTAGTCTCAATTCCAAAGACAGCCATTTTCACGTTTCACTTGTCATTTTGTTACGCATGTCCATATACTTGCACACACACACACTCAGTGGGGAGAAGTCAGAGGGAGACTAGACATTAGGTGTCCTGCTCTGTCACCTTCCACCTTATTTCTTTGAGGCAGGGTCTCTTACTGAACCTGGAACTGGGCAGGCGGCAAAAGCCCCAGTGGTCTTCCTGTCCCTGCCCACCATAGCATGTGGGTTTATAGATGCCTGCTCAGCCATGCCCAGCTCTTTTTGTTTGTTTTTTTTTTTAATATGGGTTCTAGGATCTGAACTCAGACCTCCATGCTTATTCAGTAAACATGTTTACTCACGGAGCTGTCTTCCCAGCCCAGTCCTGAGCTTTCTGTCTGTGCTGGCTAGTTCAGTGTCAACTCAACACAGCTTAAGTCATTGGAGAAGAGGGACCCTCAGTTGAGAAAATGCCTCTATGAGAGCTGGATATGGGCAAGCCTGTAATGCATTTCCTTAATGAATGATTGATGGGGGAGGGCGTGGCCCATTGGAAGTGGTGAAATCTCTGGCAGGAGGTGTCCTGCCTCCAGGTGCCATCCTTACTGCCTTCAGTGGTGGGCTATTGGTGCAGAAGGCTAAGCCTAATAAGTCCTTTCCTTCCGGTGTTGCTTTTGGTCATGGTGTTTCATCATAGCAATAATAACTCAAACTAATACAGGATCTCACTATGTATCCCTGATTGACCTGAATATCTCTATGTAAACCAGGCTGGCTTTGAACTCACAGTGATCTACCAGGATCCTAAAATCTGGTATTAAAGACATGTACAATCATGCCTAGTGGCTTCCATTTCCAACTTAGACTGTGCTGTATTAGGTAAATAATATTCAAAAAGTTGGGCCTGAGCGTGTGCAACGATGCTTTCTTATTGGGAAATGTTGTGGGTTTGTTTAGTTTTGTTTTGAGACAGGGTTTCTCTGTGTAACATCCCTGGCTGTCCTGGAACTCATTCTGTAGTCGAGCTGGCCACAAACTCACAGAGATATGCCTGCCTCTGCCTTTTGAGTGTTGGGATTAAAGGTATGGGTGTTGGAGTCCCTGGAACTGGAATTACAGATGGTTGCAAGCCCCATGTGTTGGGAAATGAACCCAGGTTTACTGCAAGAGTAGCCAGTGCTTTAGCCAGGTGTGATGTCATATTCCTTTAGTCTCATCATCGGGGAGGCAGAGCCAGGTGGATCTCTGTGAGTTCAAGGCCAGCCTGGTCTACAGAGTGAGTTCCAGGATAGCCAGGGCTTCACAGAGACCCTTCTTAAAAAAAAAAAAAAAAAAAACAGTTATGAAAAACAGCCAGTGCTCTTAAACACTAAGCCATCTCTCTAGCCCCTTGAGGTATATTTTGGAGTTTACCTGTCTCTCCGCCTTCCAAGTGCTGAGATTAAAGGCATGCTCCACCACCGACACACTGTCCTTTTGCCACTTGGCATCCAGTGGCACATTGATAGGGATTCCATTTACTCTACAGATTACTCTAGATTAAATGGAATCCCTGATCAAAATGCCAGTGGATGCCAAGTGGCTCTAAGCCTTCAGTCCATAAATACAGGATATCTTTTCATTAATATATGTCATTAATTTCTTTCAGCATTTTGTTGTATGATGTGTGTATGTATGTATTCAAGTGCAGATGTATTTTGAGGCTGGAGGTTAAGTTGGGTGTCTTTCTTTACACATTTCTACCTTTTCTTTTTGCTTCGTTTTGTTTTTCAAGACAGGGTTTCTCTGTGTAGTGTTGGAGCCTGTCCTGGAACTGGCTCTGTAGACCAGGCTGGCTTCAAACTCCCAGAGATTTGCCTACCTCTGCCTCCCCAGTGCTGGGAATAAAGGCATGTGCCTAGAGCTCACCAGTTGACTAGTCTGGGTGGCCAGTAGGCTCAGGGGATCTGTTTGTCTCTTCCTCACTGAGTTAGAGTTGCAGACCACACATTTATCTCATCCCTACATGCTGGGGATTTGAACTCATGCTGTTCAACAGACACTTCATAGACTGCGCTGTCTCCCCAGTCCCTCTTCAGTAAGATTTTCTCTTTTCCATGCACATGTCTCTTGTTTCCATGGTCATATTCCTAAGCTTTTTCTTTGGGTGCTATGTAAGTGGAATTCATTTCATTTCCATTTCAGATCGCTCATTGTTGGCATAAGACATACAATTGATTTTTGCATGTTGATTTTTCAACCTTGCTGAATTTATTTATTCTTTTTCCTTTTCCCTTTGTGGGTACCTAATTATAGCTGACTTTTATTTTTAATCTTCTGGTTTTTTCATCAATCTTCCCAAGTTTCTTTTCTTTATTCTTGTATATTTAAAGACAAGTCAAGCAGCTACAAATTGTTCCTAAAATTCCTAGTGACCACTGTAGTCCAGTTCTGTCCAAGAGGCAGGAGAGCTGACTAGAAACTCTTAGGAGCATTGAGGATGAATCTTGAGCTCTTTTGGGCTGCTTGGTGTGCCTAGAGAGCACCAGTACTGTCCCCTGACTTAGGGATGGAGTGGATGAGCCTGAGTGTGTTGATGTGGCCAGGGGGTCCCATGCACCCCTCATTCTAGGCTGTGCATGGGCTCTGCAGCCTAGAGGCGCTTTGGGTCAGGTCCTGGGCTGGAATTTCCAAGCTCCGAGTTGTGGGGGTGTGGGGTGTATTTGGGGCTCCCCCTGCTGGCTGTTGGTGGACACTCTTTTTTACTATGATCAGGCATGGGATTTTTTTTCCCCCCTTGCTCTGCTGAATTGCGTGGTCCCAATCCTTCCTTGTCCCCAAATGTTTTGAGTCCCACTCTGGGCTGCCATCCCCTTCCTGCTTGGCAGTGTCAGCCACTTCTCTTCCCTTGTTGCTGTGGGGTGAGGCTTGGCAGGAGAGGGGAGCATCACAAACTGCTTTCCTTAGAGATCTGATGCCTTCTAATTTTGTGCTCAGTGTGGTGTGTGACATTTTGTTTATGATCTAATAAATAAATAAAGCTTGCCTGAAGATCAGAGTGTAAAGCTGGTCACACTAGTCAGCCATAGAGGCCGGGTGCTGGTGACACACACTTTTAATCCCAGCACTCAGGAGGCAGAGGCAGGTGGAATTCTGTGAGTTTGAGGCCAGCCTGGTCTACAGAGTGAGTTTCAGGACAGGCTCCAAAGTAGTACAGAGAAACCCTGTATCAAGAAAACAAAACAAAACCAACCCCCCCAACAAAAACCAAAAGATAACAAAATGATTTGGTGCATACCCAAGTATTTATTTATGCATGTTTCTTTCACAAAATGAAAAGGCTAGAATACCTCATTCCCCCTGATGTGAACATTCTGCCTTCCTAGGAATGATTTTTTTTTTAAATCAAGTGAGTGCTGACTTCAAAACTAGACCCCCAGTATGAGCATACAGAGTTGAGAAGACACACTTGCTATAACTGTCCCCTCCAAGATGGCTCCTAGGGTGACTCACTTCTGGGTGTCCATGTCTGTGTGGAGTCCTTCCCCTCATGGACTGGGATGGCCACGATGGGTGAGGTGCAGTATAAGGTGACGCCGATTTCTGGGGCCAGGTTGAAGGTCTTGCTGTCTGCCTGTTTTCTCTTGGGTCGCTCACTGTGGCAGGAACCAGCTGTCATGTCACGAGGACATTGCAACAGCCTTGTGAAGGTCCGAGAGGCCAGGGATGGAGGCACCCCACCAGCAGCCAGCAGCTTCACCATCTCTGTGAGTGAGCTGACTTGGAAGTGGGTCCTCTAGTCCCAGTCTAGTTCTCAGGTGACTACAGCCTCCTGAGAACCTGAGTCAGAACTGTGCAATGAATCTGCTCCTGATTGGCTGGCCCATGCTGTGAGGTCATAGATGTTATTGCTGTTTTAAGCTGCGAGATCTCGATCTTTCAGCAGGAACATTTAACTAGTGCCACTTCTAACCCTTCACCTGCAAAGCTCTGTATGATTCCCATTCTCCTGTGACCTCCCCCCCAATTCCTCTGGCCTAGCCAAGCCACGATACCTCCTTCTGGTCCCTCCAACAGCAAACACTATTTTGCCTCTGGTCCTTCTCTTGAAGTCTAGGTAATTTTTCAAGCCAGTGTTTCTGGGCAATTGTTCCGACTTCTCTTGTCTCTCCTTGGTCTTGTTCTACAAAGTTACCTTCAAAGTTGCACTTAAATAATCATGTAATGATTCAGTTATATTCCCCTCCATTCATAAATAAACCCCTATTCACCCTGAGGGCAGGAACTCCTGTCTGAGGTACTGGTCACTCCACAGTGCCCTAGACAGTGGGTGGCACATTTTAGACTCCCCTCTCCCCCAGTCTCATTCTATAGTTTATACTGTAGCCTGGAACTCAATATATAGCTGAGACTGGCCTTAAATGTACAGACTTTTGTCTCAGTTTCCGGAGGGCTGGACTGTGGGCATGTACCATCATGCTTTGCTCAGGATAGTTTCTCAAGAATGCCCTGGATGGTATGACACACATTATGGTCTTGAAAATGCTCTGAACAGCACCAGTCACATTATAGATTTTCAAAAGTACCACAGGTGGTATCTAACACATAGTAGGTCCTCAAAAGTACCATGGGTACTTTCTGACACATAGTAGGTTCTCAAAAAGTTGCTGAGAGCTGCATATGAGCCATCTTCCTGCTGTGTGACTCGAGTCCCATCTTCTCCAGTGAAAGAAAAGCAGCCAAGAGCAAACTCCTGGCTGATGGCAGGTCAGTACATTATTCTTAAGGGACAGTACATATGCTTTTATTAGAAAAAAGCCTCACTTCCGACAGTGACTCACTTTGTGACCTTGGGCAGCTTGTTTTTCCTGTCTGAGAAAGGCAGATAGCAGTTGGTCCAGTGCTTCTGCTGCAGGCTGGGGAATGTGTTATTTAGTGATTTTGGCATGTGTTCAGTGCTCTTAAAGTACAGTTTTCTTCATATCCAGGTGGTTGTAAGTGATTAGAGCCTCAGAATGGAAATGAACTGTAGTTTACAAGGGGATGTACAGAAGATGCAAGGGGAGAGGTATGCCTTTCAGTGCTGGCTGTGTAGACATTTGTGCATGCACATTCTCTCTGCTCCTTTATTTGTTTTGAGATGGGGGTCTCCCTGTATAATTCAGGCTGGCTTTGAATTCACAGTCCTCCTGCCTCAGCTCCCCAGTGTTGGGATTACAGGTATGTTCCACTATATCTGACATGAATGCACATCCCCTGCAATGTATGTTATATTCTCATTTGTGCACATATATGTGTGTGCATGTTTGTGCATGTTCACTTGCAGGCTAGAAGTTGAGAATGGATCTCATTTTCTGTTGCTCTCCTCCTTACTTCTTGAGACAGGGTCTCTCACTGAACCTGGAGTTCTTCTATTGGCTAGACTTGGCTGGTAAGTAAGAGCTCCAGAATCTGCCCGCCCACCTGGGAGCACCAGCAGCATGATTTCAGGCATGCACCACTGCACCTGGAGAGGTGTGGGGATTCAAACTCATATGCTTGCAAGTACCTTACCCACTGAGCCGTCTCCCCAGCCCAGAAACATTCTTCTAAAGAATCTGTGTTTGCACAGATTCCTGTGCTGGTGGATACCCTAAATTCTTCCACAGACCTGTTTCATAATATAATTGACTTTCTTTGAAGCTATAATCATTTCTAATAATAAGCACTCTTGTTTGCTTGCTTTATTTTTGTTTTTGTTTTGAGGCAGGGTTTCTCTTTGGAGCCTGTCCTGAAACTCTCTCTGTAGACCAGGCTGGCATGGAACTCACAGAGATCCACCTGCCTCTGCATTCTGAGTACTAGGATTAAAGGCGTGCGCCACCACTGTCCAACTGTTTGCTTTATTGGGTCAGAGCTCAGTATATACCAGGCAGGCCTAGAACTCATTATGCACTAACTTGGAATGTCATGGGTTTGTGAAACCTCAAAGCCCTTCCCCAGAGACACACCTCTTCCAAAAAGGCCACACCTCCTGATCCTTCCCAAACAGTTCAACCAACCGGGCACCAAGCATTCAAACATATGAACCAATAGGGGCCATTCTCATCCACAATACCACATATACACAAGGGAGTTGAGACTTAGAGAGGTTTAGTAACTTGCCTATGGTCACAGAGGTAGCAAGTAGCAGGGCAGTAAGTGAATCTGGGTGTGGCATGCTTCTCACCTTTGACAAAATCATGCATGTATATATATGACTAAGAAAGTAAGGAGAATGGCAATGGGAAGATGGCTTAGTTGGTAAGGTCCCTGATTCGTAGACACGAGGTCTTGAGTTTGGATCCCTAGCATGTATGTAAAAGCCAGACACGTGACAGGTGTCTGTAACCCCAGAGCTGAGGGAATAGAGACAGGTGGATCCCTGGAACCCATTAGCTAGCAACTTAGTCAATCAATTAACTCTAGGCCAGTGAAAGACAGTGTCTCAAAAATTAAGATGAAGCTGGGCATGGGAGCGCACTTCTTTAATCCCAGCACTTGGGAGGCACAGCCAGGTGGATCTCTGGTGAGTTCAAGGCCAACCTACATAGTGAGTTCCAGGACAGCCACAGCTATATAGTGAGACCTTGTCTTGAACCCACCCATCCCCCAAATATGATGAAAAATGGTTGACACCAAAATCAATCATTGCTTTCCACGTGCAGGTGTATATATGTGCACTTATATGCATACTTATCTACATGGAAATGTACATAGCACACACACACACACAAATAAGTAAATCGATAGAATGAAAGTAAGGAGAGGGCTAGAGATGTGTCTGTTAATAGAACTCTTGTCTATCATGCATGGAGCCCAGGGGTTGGTTCCCAGCACCACATAAACCCAGCATGAGAGTGTTCAGATCTATAATGGCTAGCACTCAGAAGGTAGGGGCAGGAGGACCAGAAATTCAAGCTCACCCCTGTCTACATAGGCAGTGTGAGATCAGCTTAGCTGCATGAGACCCTGTCTCAAGGAGGTTAAATGAAGGGTGTGTGTGACAAAATTCCACATGAAGGGTTTGGAATGTCAAAGAACCTTTAGGATTCATGAGATGCTCAGATGCCCAGTGGAATGGATGTAAATGAGGGGCAGAGTTGATGGATGAAATGCTACCCGAATCATGCCTGCACCCGAGATGAGCCCTTGGTCCATCCATCAAATTACAGTCCAGTTCAAACAAAATCATGTTTGCATAGCAAAGAACAGAGCTCTGTCAATAGAGGCTGGGATTTGGATACAGGCTCATTTCAGGAATGCAGACACCTGCAGCCGGAGGGAGGCCCTGAGCCAAAGCAGATGGGATCCCAGATAGGATGGAGAGGCAGCTTTGGTGTTCCCACCCTCTTATACCAAAACTGACACTGGTGCAAATCCCCCTGCCCACAATGGGAGCCCCTCATCTAAGCACAACTGGCCACTTTTCATACACTCAGTCATCCAATGACTCCTTGTTTGTCTGTTTGTTTGTTTTTCAAGACAGGATTTCTCTGTGTAGCTTTGTAGACCAGGCTGGCCTCGAACTCACAGAGATCTGCCTGCCTCTGTCTCCCGAGTGCTGGGACTAAATGATTTCTGAGTATGTGCTGTGTGTGTAAGACATTATATGGGAAGCGTGGTGCTGAGGGGAGCAAGACCCTGGAAGTCCCTCCTCTGAAGGTTCCTTCAGCCTTGTTTGGGAAAAGGGTGCGTGTTGGAGGGATATAGGCACAAACGTGAAAATGATGGTTCCGATACTCAGTGGGAAGAGGGCTGAGCAGTCAGTCGCTCCTGTTAATCACAGGGTAGAAGACGCCTACCTCATCAGAAGTAATTTCATTTGAAACTGAGAGCTGTTGCCAAGGGAGAGGCTATGTAAAAGGGGAAAGGGGAGGGTTCCGGGATGTCGCTTAGGCAGTGGAGTGCTTGCCTAGCGTGCACAAGAGCCTGAGTTTGATCCCTAGCACTACAGGAACTGGATGCAAGTGTACACACCTGTAAATTGATCTTTTGGGAGGTGGAGGCAGGAATATCAGTTGCTTAAGGCCAGTCTGGAATATAAGAGACATTGTCTTAAATAATAAAGCAAGCCCCCCCCCCTTGTTTCTTGTCAGGGGACACTTGAATATCCTCATGACATGGATGAGCTGAGAGGCCAGAGTGAAGCAGCAAAGACCTTTAGGTTTTACCTCAGGCATCTGCTGTGGGGGCTGTCAAGATTGCAGCTCTTTGACTCCAATATGTACACTTGTACATTCTCATCCTCTCCCGCTACCAAACACACACACACACACACACACACACACACACACACACACACACACCAAATAAAATTAATAAATGCCCAGGTTTGATGGCACATGTCTTTGATCCCGGTACTTGGGAGGCAGAGCAGGCAGGTCTCTATAGGTTCAAGGCCAGGCTGATCTACATAGTAGGTCTCAGGGAAGCGAGGACTTCATAGCACAAGCAGAGACAGGCAGATCCCTGGGGCTGGATAACCAGTCTGCCTGGATTACTAGTCCAGCTCAAGAGTAATGAAAGTCTGCCAGGCGATGGTGGCACACGCCTTTACTCCTAGCACTTGGGAGGCAGAGGCAGGGAGATCTCTGAGTTTGAGGCCAGCTTGGTCTACAGAGCGAGTTCCAGGATAGGCTCCAAAGCAATATAGAGAAACCCTGTCTTGAAAAAAAAAAACCAAATAAATAAATAAACAAATAAATAGTAATGAGAGTCCTTGATTCAAAAACAGCAATAATAGCAACAAGAGAAAGAGGCTGGAAGGTGATGACACACCTTTGATCCCAGCATTCCAGAAGGAGAGACTGGAGGATCTCTGTGAGTTCGAGGCTAGCCTTATCTACAGATTGAGTTCCAGGACAGCCAGTGCTACACAGAGAAACCCTGTCTCAAAAAAAAAAAAAAAAAAAAAAAAACAAAAAACAAAAACAAACAAACAAAAGAAGGTGAATGACACCTGAAGTTGTCCTGACCTCCATATGGACACGCTCTCAAGTGCACACTTGCCAACACACACGCACCCCCATCCCACTCCCACTGCCACATAAGAGTTCGGGTACATTCTGCTGACTGCCCAGGGCCAGCTCGGCTCTGAGTGGGAGAAGCCTGCCCCACATCCCGGACAGCTGATCGTGGTGAGGCAGTTGGAGGCTGGACAAGAAGGACATCCAGTGCTTTCTGCAGCGGTGTCTCTGTTGAGTGGTTCCTGTTCCCATTCTCTAGTCATTAGCTCTGCAGGGGACGGTACTGTTTCCCATGGTTGTTCAGAATTCCTTCTCCACCTCTGGAACACACACACACCATTTTTTTTTTTTTTTTTTTTTTTTTTTTGGCTCAACAACACATTGTGTCTGCCTGCAGTGGTTCATCTACAGCGCCTGTGACCCCGAGTCCTGCATGATAATTGGCCACCATTTCAGCCCCCCCCCCATCCTCCCGAGGAGCCTGCCTTCTCCACATTAGCCTTCTCCACATTCACATTAGCCAATGGTCAGCAGCGAGGGGTTCTTCTTTTTATTTTTATTAATAATTTATTCATTTATACTTCATATGTATTCATGTTTTGCCTGCATGTGTGTCTGTGTGAAGGTGTCGGATCCCCTGAAACTGGAGTCACAGGCAGTTACGAGCTGCCATGTGGGTGCTGGGATTTGAACCCGGGACCTCTGGAAAAGCAGCCAGTGCTCTTAACTTCTGAGCCATCTCTCCAGCCCCCTATGAGGGGTCCTTCTGTTTTCCACCAGCCCCTCAAAATGCTCTGCCTCTCTGTTTCCGTTACTAGCCTAAGCAAACTCCCAAATCTCCCTCAACCCAGAGGTCCACTTTTCCCATGCCAGGCGAGAAGGAGAAACTGTGACACACTAAATTCCTACAGGCTCATGGCGAGTGACCCCAGCGCAGCTGCAGTCCCAAGGTTAGTTCAGTCCATGCAGGCTGCCTGGCTCCCAGAAGCTGGCATGTGCCTCCTCTCCCGTCAAGCCCCCGCACTTCCCTCCCATCCTCATTCTCTGCTGCCCTGTTTCCTACTTCCCAGAGAAAAGTGGGGCACTCGGAAGGAAGCATGCTTCCCCAGGCTCAGTCGCGCCCACAGGCATCTGTGCTTGGCTCAGCCTCCCTTCCTCCCTCTGGCTCAAACCCTGCTCCAAGCAGTCTTGCCTTGTCCTACAGCCCTCCCCTGACCACTCATTGCTCCCGAGTGTCCCTACATTCCCCTCTGGTTATTTGTGGCTCCCTCTCCCCTCTCTGGATCATTCTGCATCAGCATATAAACGCGCTCTCATTTCTCCCATTATATGAAACAGCAGAGTGAGGTCCTCTTTTGTCCCTGTACCCTACTTTAGTGCAAAGCCTTATTTCTTGTTTTTCTTTGTAGGAAAAAAATCTGCCCTCTGTTCTCATTCATTCTCTTGGATCCACTGATAACTGGCTGTGGCATCCGCTTCAGTGCTTCTCAAGGTCAAGTGACAACCAGCCACCAGGCTGATAAACACGGTGCTTGATTTTCAGCCATCATCCATGGACACAGCCGGCCGCTCTTTCCTGCAGACAGCCACCATCCTTCTTGGTATCCCTGTCTCTCCCTGGGTCGATTCTTAGGGCATCCTACACATTATCGTATAAACTAACCATCTCCGCATGGTTATTGTTGCGTGGACCTCTTCTCTCAGGTCCAGCTCCCCCCCGGAGGACACATACACTCACAATTAAGCTGGCAGTGATGGCACACTGTTGCTTCAGGCAAGAACTTTGTCTTCAACCCAGAGTCCTCTATTTCCCTCCCATATTAGCCATCTGGGCCAATCCCTGTCAACTCTGCTCCCAGAGATCTCTTTCCTCATCCCTCAGTGGCCCAAGCTACTCTCCCTGATTGACAGGGTTAGCCCTGAAATCCTTCCTCTGCTCTTCTTGCTGCCCCCAGGCTGTTCTCAACAGAGGAGCCCATGTGAGAAGGCAGGTCCACTCCATATTTAACCAAAGCCCACAGGCATGGCAGCTAGCCCCTGGGTAGCCTTTTCCACAGATTGCTTTGAAATGGCCACTAATGCCTGCTATTTCTCATTCTAGGGCCTCCAAACTGTCAGGAACAGTTTTTAGATGCCCTGAGTTTTCCCTCAGCCTTCCTTCACCTTTTTTTAATCCAAATGTCACCTTCCCAGAGCAGTATGTAGCCAACCTGCCTTAGAACAGCACCCTCGCCAGCCTCTCTGATCTCCAGCTGGGTGCAGCTCTCCACACCCAACCCCACACATTCTGGTGTGTGAATGGGGTGCAGCCAGTGGTAGAGCATTTTTCTAAATAAGTGTTTCCTAGAACTGTGTGTGTGTGTGTGCGCACACACACACACACACACTCACTCACACATATGCACACACACGCACACTCACACATATGCACAAACACATGCACACATCCAAGTGAGAGCCACAAGATCGGGTCCAGCTTCCTCTCTTCCTTAGCTTCTAAAGGCTGCCCAGCCTCCTGAGTGTGTGTGTGTGTGTTGCACACAATATGGCACATGTGTGGAGGCCAGAGGACAACTTGTAGGAGTTGGTTCTCACCATCCACCATGTAGGTCCTGAGGATGGAACTCAGGTCGGCAGACTTGGCAGCAAGCACCTGTACTGGCTTTGCCATCTTTCTGGCTTTCTAAGAGCTTTTAAGAACTCTTGTGATAACCTTGAATTGATGGGGAGCATCCAGGGTGATATTCTTAACCCCAGATGCTTATTTATTTATTTGAGACAGCATCTCATTATGAAGCCCTGGCTGGCCTCGAACTAACTATGTAGACCAGGATAAGAATAACCTTGAACTCCCAGAAATCCACCTGTCTCTGCCTTCTGAGTGCTTGGTAGATGTAGACACGAGTTCAGGCTGGGGAAAGTTGTCATGGTTTGTCCTTCACATGTGCCACCAAACCATTTCTTTTATTATTATTATTTTGTTGTTGTTGTATGTATGTGTGTGTGTGTGTGTGTGTGTGTGTGTGTATACTTGTGCAGTGTGTGGGGTGGACACGCCCACCGCACTGTGCCTACGGAGGTGTAGGTTGGTTTTCTCACCCTGCCTTCATATGGTTTCTAGGGATCCTCCTCTGGTTGCCATGTGTGTGGCCATCTCTCCCCTTGTTCTTTGTTGGTTTACCATCTGTTCCCGCTCCCCACCCTTAACACAGGCCTCACCCTGTATCCCAGGCTGTCTCAATTTGCTGTGCTCCTCCTGTTTTAGGCTTCTGAGAGAACTGCTGGTATGTAAGACCATGGCTGGCTCTGGGCATTTGTGTGTGTGTGTTTTAAAATATCATTTCATTTTTTTTGTATATGTGCATATGTAGTGTGTTTCCTTGTGTACATACATGTGTGTGCTTGCCTATGGTAGCCAGAAATTAATGCTAGGTCCCTTCCTTGGTCTTGCCCTACCTTACTTTTTGGGACAGTGCCTGAAGCTCACTGACTGCTGAGCTCTGAGCATGCGCTTTCCACTTGTCCTTGTCCCCTCAGTGCTAGGGTCATAGAAGGTGTGTCACCATACCTGGCTTTTACCTGGCTGCTGGGGACCTGAACCCAGGTAGTCATGCTTGTGGGTAGACACTTCACTGAGTTATCTCCCTGGGTGGGGCTGATGGTTTCAAGTATTGGGCCCTCAAACTTTTTTTTAGACAGGGTCTTTCTATGTAGTCCTGGCCTGTCCTGGATCTCTGCCTCTGCCTCCTAAGTGCTGGAAGTAAAGGTATGGACCACCTCGTCTGGCTCCCGCTGTGTTCTTAAGGGCAGAGTGTAGGTTTTTGTGTAGCATCCCCCCTTATCTAGGGCTACAGGTGGCTTACAGCAGCTGTGCGGTGAATGTTGGTTTGGAACTAGCATCTGGCTTTCGGGCTCTGCTCTGCACACACTTGCTACCAGGCATGGCAGCTGGCCTCAGAAAGCACCTGTCACGTGAGTGCTCTGCAAACACCACAATGCCCATCCAGAGGAGCTGCCCAGAGGTTGTCCTTCAGCCCAGACTGGCTTTGGAGGTAGCTTGGTTCTCTGCTGTTCAGTGAGCTTTGATTTAATTCCTTGATGTTTATCGAATCCTCAGTGGAAGGCTTGGTCCCACCCTCTCCACTCCAGGAGATGTCTAGAAAGAGCCTCCTCTCCCTCAGATTTGAACCAGAGATTAGTCTTTAGTCTGGAAAACATGGTATTTGTTACCATAGCAACTGAACTTCTAAAGCCATGGATGTCAAGTACCATGTGGATGCTGGTGCTCATAGCAACCTCCATTCTGCTTGAAGTCTTTCTGCCCATGAGCTGGAGAGGGGAGAGAGAGGTGAAGGTGAGCAGTCAGAATTCCTTCTAGAATGGACAGGACAAGGAGGTTTTAGGAAATAGTGAAGTTCAAGGCTGGGCTCCTGCCCCCCTCAAAAGGCAACTCTCTGCAAGTTCACATGCTCAGAGTTCTTCCCTCAGCCCCCATCAACCACCAAAGGTGCCCATCTTCCACCCCTCTCATCTCTGATGCTGCTCAGACCCCTGGACATTTGCTTGTACCCCACCAGGGACATACATGGGAGTAGACAGGGAAACATGCGTTCTTCTGCACCAGCGCTCTGACAAATGTAGCCACCACCATTCACCTGTCCCCTATTCATTGGGTCCGGGCCCTGTGTGTGCAAACATAACACTAAGTGTCCACTATGCATCTGCGCTTGGAAGCAGAGAAGACACGATTCAGGATGTGCTCCATGCTCCCTAAGTCTTAGCAGATGGTAAACAAACATGCAAGTTGCGCTGAAGTCTGAAAAAAATGGAGTGGGGATGCGGGAGGCTTAGGAAGGAAGGGGGTGATTAACTGGGCGTTACCGGTGGGGGTGGGAACCAAAGAATCCAGCCTGTAGTCATCTCCTGGGCTCATCTGGTGCATCTCTAAAGCACCTCAGACCAGTGCATCGCCTCCCTGGAACTGTGCAGTTGTGAACACTGGGGGTGTGTGGGGCTGTGTCTTGGGATCAGGGTCTGTGCTAAATAAGATGTATGTTGTCCCATCTCTAGCTACATTTCTTATCAGTGATGCCTGAGACTCATGAACATCCCGGCTTCCCCCTTTGACTCTCATGTTCATTAGCAACCAGCCCCATGACCTCAGAGCCTCTCCTTTGCCTTTTAGACTCCCGCCCACATTTCCCCCCTGGAGAAGTGTGACCTTCTCCACCAAAGACAGGCCGTGGGTGAGTGGGTCCAGTTAGAAGGACCCTGAGGGGTGGCCCCTGCCTCTGGTGGTGACTGTTAACTTCGGGAGCCACCGTTTGCCAGCCATGTTGTTGTCTGTGAGCCCCAGCATCCTCATCTGTAGGCCATCATGTCTTCTGCATGCCCGGGTAGGTTATCCCCTCAGTTCATCCCATTCATACTGAACACCTACTGTGTGCCAGGCAATACTGAAGAGTTAAGGGTGTGACAGGTGGAGTCTTGATGAGTTTAGATACCAGTGATAATCACTCATCATTTAAGACCAACCACTTGCATGGTGTGAGTGCTCTGGAGACAGAGAAATAGGGACGTGGGCAGGAAAGCCAGTGTAGGTGCTGGTAGCTGAGCTTACCTCCCATTGCAAGCAATAACCAAGGCAACATTGGCTCCTCAAGGAAGATAACCTCTCCCCGCTCCTTTTTTGGTTTTCTGAGACTGGGTTCCTCTATGTAGCCCTGGCTGTCCTGGAACTTGATTTGTAGAGCAGGGTAGCCTCAAACTCACAGAGATCCCTCTGCCTCTGCCTCCAGAGTGCTGGGAATAAAGGCATGTGCCACCACGGACCAGCTCAAAAACTCAGTTTTTAGAAACTTGATTATAATCCCCCCAGTTTATGTCTCTTCTGTTCAGGTATAACAAGCTGACGACCAAGGTTAGCCATTATAGCTAATTACTTTATTTTTTAACTCTGTGCATGTGTGTATGAGTGTGTGCCGACTAGTGCAGGCCCCTATGGAGGTCAGAGGCGGGGTTTCAAGTGTGGGACTGGAGCAAGGGAATTTAGATGTTTAGGGAGTTTCAGTGCTGTGTTTTCCAGACACCCCCCCCCGCGCCACACACAAACACACACACACACACACACACACACACACACACACACACTTCTTTATGATCTCTTGGCTGTCCTGCTACTTGCTTTGTAGCTTTGTAGACCAAGCTGGCCTTGAACTCACAGAGGTCCTCCTGCCTCTGCTTCCCAAATCCTGGGATTAAAGGCACGAGCCACCATCACTCCTCCCTTATTATGTGTGTGGCTTTTTTTTTTTTTTTTTTTTTTTTTTGTCTTTTTAAAAAGATTTATTTATTAATTATGTATTCAGCTTTCTGCCTGCATGTACACCTGCAGGCCAGAAGAGGGCACCAGACCTAATTACAGATGATTATGAGCTACCATGTGGTTGCTGGGAATGGAACTCAGGATCTTTGGAAGAGCAGTCAGTGCTCTCAACCACTCTCCAGCACAACCTCTCCCCATGTTTTGTAATCACAGGCTAAAAAGATTCTCTACTTTGACCATTGGCTAAGCACACTTAAATATTCAGAGAACATGTTAACACCACTGAACTAGAGTAAAGATCACCTACCCCAAATTTTGGTCAAATTAAGCAAGCTTTATTTTCTGTCAGACCCTATCTTCCTAAAGTAGGGTTTGAGAAAACAGTATCAGGTATAGAAGCAAGTGGGGTTTATTACGCTCAAAGGTGGCAAGACCAGGGGTTTTCCAAGAGTTTGGTTATATAGGAACTTGTAGGACATTTTCAAAATTTATTTGGCAGAATATCTTATCAGGGTGGAGGTCAGGGTATAGGGTGTGGAACATGTCAAGTTCCAGACAAGGGGTCAAGATGAGTCAAGTTTTACAGAAAACACGAATGAACTTTCTTTTTCTTTTTTTTAATACAGGGCTTCTCCGTATAGCTTTGGAGTCTGTCCTGGAACTAGCTTTGTAGACCAGGCTGGCCTTGAACTCATAGAGATCCGCCTGCCTCTGCCTCCTGAGTGCTGAGTCTAAAGGCGTGCGCCACCAACGCCTGGCTAGGAACGAACTTGTTTTGACCTTGTAATAAGATGACTTCTAATCTTAAGATGGAGTCAGGCTGGCCCATCACATTTTCTGTAGAACACACAGCTGGGTCCAGCCTGTGAGTTTGCAGGCTTGGCTTGTCTGAGCTCAGGTAGCGCTCAGATGTGGGGACTTCCTTTCTCTAGCTGGGAGAAGTGGGGCTCGTGATGCTGGACAGGCTAGCCAGTATATGGAGGAAGACCTATGAGGAGTCAGCTACCTCCCTTTTCCATTTGATAGGTGCAAGGCTCAGGTGCTTGGGAGACAAGGTGGGAGGGTAAGGAGTTGAAGGTCATCACTGGGTTAAATAGTGAGTTCAAGGCCTATCTAGGGCCACAAGAGACCTTGTCTCAATAACCAACCAAACCAAACCAAACTGAAACACCACCACTACTTCCTAGGCTCAGGAGGGTGATGGGCTTTGCCAGAGGTGACAGTTGACTTAGCTCTCATTCACCTGACTCCCAAGCATGACCTGAGTCCCCCTTCCTAATCCACAGGGTGTGGCTGCCCTTCCACGGGCTCCTGTGCTTCCCAAGTGAGGCTGGAGGAAGAGACCATTTGCAGATACTGCCACAGAGCCTGCTGGTGAGCAGTGAGCCTGAGAATTTCCTGAGCCCTGCAGGGGTCACAGTTACCTCAATGCTTTCCTCAAATTTCCCTTGCCTGTGCTGGGGATGTAGTTTAGGTGGTAGAGTTCTCACCTAGCATGTGCAAGGCCCAGGGTTCAATCCCCAGCATAACATAAAGCAGGCTTGGTGATATATGCTCATAATCCCCGCACTTGAGAAGCCAAGTCTGGAATCTGAAGCTACCCAGTGGGGTTGAAGTAAGCTTGGGATACAGGGGGACCCTGGGTCAAAAAACAAAACAAGACAAACAAACAAAATAGCCAATTGCCCAATACAAAACAAAGCCCCCCCCCAAACAAAACAAAACAAAAAACCAAAAACCCAAACCCAGATCTTTCTTGCCATTCCTGCCTGGTTTCCTTCATGTGCTCTGACCTTTTGCATCTGTGGTCCTAGCTCCCCCACATGGCCAAAATTATTAACTGCAACAACCATTGAGCATTTCCAAGTGATATGAAATATGGATAAAGGGCTTTTAGAGAGTGAGTTTATTCAAACAAATAATTTGCATTTTCCCTAGTCATGCACTGACCTGAGCCTAGATTTGAATTAAGGAATCCTGGCTTCCACACTAGCTCTTCAGATGGGCTGTCACTGATAAATATTTGAACACAAGCAATGTGATTCAGATAGAAAATGCCAGGTTGTTTCTGGGGCTAGTGGTATGAACTAAATGGGTTGTAGATCAGTTGACAGAGAGCTTGCCTAGCTTGTGTGACGTCCTGGGTTAGATCCCCAGCACCACATAAACTGGACATGGTTCATCACACTGAGAGAAAAAGGCAGGAGAATCAGTTCAAAGTTGTTTTCAGATACGTAGTAATTTCATCGGGTGGTGGTGGCACACGCCTTTAATCCCAGCACTTGGGAGGCAGAGGTTGTCGGATTCTGTGAGTTCGAGATCAGCCTGGTCTACAAGAGCTAGTTCCCAGAACAGCCTCCAAAACCACAGAGAAATCCTGTCTGGAAAAAACAGATACATAGTAGTTTCTAAGTGAATCTGGAATACATGATACCCTATCTCAGAAAAATACATATAAATAAATTCTATTCAAGCATGTAAAAGTGGTAAACTCTAGGACTTCATCAGGTTGAGCTTTGGTGTCTGTTTGTGTGAGCTAGGGGTGAACAGAGCCTTTATTACTTTGCTGGGGTGATGTAAGATGGCTTGGAATGTTGCATGGGAAACCATGCCAGGTCTGGGTGCTGAAGTCAGTCACGCACACCTAAAACTGTTCAACTTTTGAAAGAAAACAGGAAACGTTTGTGATTTGTTTATTGTTTTTTGAGACAAGGTCTCGCTATGTAGTACTAGCTGGCCTGGAACTGCCTATGTTAACTGGGCTGGCCTCAACTCACACACACACACATCCACCTGCTGGGATTAAAGGTGTGTGTCACCACATCCAGCTATTTTATTTTGAGATGGCCTTGCTACAGAATCCAGGACTGGCTTCCCATCTCCTAAGCCTTGGTCCTACCTCCCTAGGCTGGGACTCCAGAATCCATGTTCATGCTTTGCCATCTTTGTCATTTTAATAAAGACAAAATGTGTGTGTGTGGTCTATATATGTGTGTGAAGTGTATGTACATGACTGTGTGATGACTGTGTAAGCATGACCACCTGTGTGTGTCTGTATGGAGGCCAGAGCAGGACATCCAGTGTCTTCTATTCTGTCTTCCTGTTTTGAGACAATGTCTCACCGTCCCCAGAAGTTTACTATTTTTGGCCAGTGAGCTCTTAGGATCTACCACTCTCTATTCCCCAGTGCTGGAGTTAGTTACAGGCATGTGCGGCCATGCCTGGCTTGTTATAAAGATGCTAGGGATTTGAACTTGTCTTTGTGTTTACAGAGCAGGTACCCTTATCTCCTGAGCCACCCCTCTAGCCCACAGGAAAAGATTTCTTAGATGAACTATCAAAAGCAGATCCCTAAAAGGAAACAGTAGATCTGCTGGACTTCATAAAAACTCAGAGCCTCTATTCTCCAAGATCGCCTAATGAGGCAGCATTCTGGAGACTTGAAGAAGTACCAGGAAGTCAGATACATGATTTGATCAAGGGCTTGTATCAAGAATATATAAAGAACTCTTGGTAGCCAGAATAGGGTTGGGGGTTTAGTGCTTGCTTAGTACACACAAGGCCCTGGGTTCAATCCCCAGGACTATAAACAAATCAAAAGTAACAATTAAGCAGGGAGTTGGTGGGGCACACGCCTTTTATCCCAGCACTTGGGAGGCAGAGGCAGGCGATCTCTGTGAGTTCAAGGTCAGCCTGATCTACAGAGGGAGTTCCAGGACAGGCTCTAAAACTACAGAGAAAGCCTATGTCAAAACAAATAAACAAACCAAAACCAGAAAAGTAACAATTAAAAATGGGTAAAAGAGGGGGCTGAAGAGATGGCTCAGAGGTTAAGAGCACTGGCTGCTTTTCTAGAGGTCCTGAGTTCAATTCCCAGAAACCACATGGTGGCTCACAACCACCTATGATGAGATCTGGGGTCCTTTTCTGGTCTGCAGTCATACATATAGGTAGAACAATATATACGTAATAAAAATCTTTTTAAAAAATGGATAAAAGAGCCGGTGGTGGCACATGCCTTTAGTCCCAGCACTCGGGAGGCAGAGGCAGGCGGATCTCAGTGAGTTTGAGGTCAGCCTGATCTACAGAGCTAGTTCCAGGGCAGGCTCAAAAAAAAAAAAAAAAAAAAAAAAAAAAAAAAGAAAAGAAAAGAAAAAAAAAAAAAGATAAAAGCCGCCATATCGAGGTTTACTAAGGATCAGGATAAACAATGAGGCCAAACAGATGTTTATTCAGGGAGAAATAACTCACAACATAGACAGGTGAACACCAACAGGTTCCTGCTTCCAAGAATTCCTCTGGATCTCCTCCTCTCCCCATGGGGCTGGCAAGAGAGGCGCTCTCCTGCGCCTCCTCCGACCTAGTTCCCCAGGTCACTTCCACCCTTGACTCCACTCCCAATGGGTGAGGTCACTGCCACAGAAGGAGACAAAGTGAATACCCCACTACAAAGCCAGGCACCAGGTGTGAACCTATAGTTCCAGCTACTGAGTAGGCATGATGATTATTTGAGCCAAGGAGGTGGAGGTTAGCCTGACAGAAATGGGCCAAACATAAGAGAAAGATTTCAACATCTGATTCACCTGCAGAGACCCTTGGTGGTAATGAGCATTAGAGAGATGGTAGTGTGAGCTGTGGGTGTTACTTGGATGCCATGTCTTTTAAGAACCCCTCAAAGTCTGCATGCCTAGGAGCTCTGACAGCAGGGCTGTCTAGTGGGCAGTGGAGCAACTCACTGACCTGTAAATGACTGGATCCCTTCCTTTCAGGGCCTGCACAAATGCCCTTGAACTGCAATCTCTGGTTGTTCGATTCGTTTTTCACTCAATTGTACCTTGACACATTTCCTCTTTGCCATGGTTGTTGGGAAGCTCCCAAGCCAAGCTAGGCCCCGATTAACTGAACTTTAATGCCCATAACTTGGTAGTTCACTGCTCCTTTCAGCTTTTGTTTTGTCATTCTGTATAAAATAAATCTGGGGACCGGAGAGACGGCTCATCAATTTTGCAGAGGGTTCAGATTCTCAGGTTCCCAGCATGTACATTAGGTGGTTCCAGGGGACACAACACCCTCTTCATGGTCACTGTGTGCGCGCACACAGTGTACATACAGATAAGCAGGCAAAGAAACACACTTACCCATTTAAAAAAAAAATGTTTCCTAGCACATTCCATCTTTTGAACTCTGCTTTTATTCAATTATTTATTTAAAGAAAAATGTTTCTTTTGTGCCTTCTGTGAGATCAGGAAGCAAGTCCTGCACCCTATCTCTGTACTGAGAGAGAACATTAAAAATGTTTGGGATGGTGGTGTGAGATGGCTCAGGGGGTGAAGCTCTTGCTACCTAAGCCTTGTGGCCTGAGTTCAATCCGCAGAACCTGGTGGAAGGAGACCCCCAAAGGTTGCCCTCTGACCTTCACACAAATGCACCTTGGCATGGGTATGCCCCTTTCACATCATCATCGCCACCCCCACCACCTCCTCCACCACCACTAATAGTAATAAATAATTTTTTTAATTAAAAATGTTTTGAGTTTGAGGCACAACTCAGTGGGAGGTGCTGGCCTAGAATGTGCAAAGTTTTGGGCCTAACATCACAAGAAATATGTTGAATAAATCAGGTAATTTTGAAAATTATATCAGTGTCCTCCCAAGGGGGGAATTCAGATGTTGTCGTCTTTCCCATTTCCTGCTTTCTGTGGTACTCACCTGCCAATGTCCTTGCATGCTAGCTCTCCATTCTGTCTGGTCCCTAGACCCTAGTGAATGTCTTCTGGGCATTAGCGCAGTGGCTGGAAGACAGGCCACTTTTTCTCCTCTGAAGAGAAGTGTGAACTGGGGTCTGAAGTGACATGTTGTCAGTTGGTGGCACTGTGACAGGTCGCCTCCTCCACCATTCCTGCTTTAGGAGCTCAGCTCCCTCTCCCTAAGTCAGAGGCTCATCCTTCACTGTGATTCAGTGGTGACAGCCATCCCCAGCTGGAAATGGTTCCCTGGGGACATTGCCCAACTCTCATACCTAACATGGCCCACTGCTGGGAACTTCAGCCTGCCTATGATGTGCTCAACACCACTCAAGAAAGAATTCAGCCTTTGGCAGAAGAAAGGGAAGGAGGAGGCCGGGTTATTTTCAGCCAACCCATCTCTTTTAAGAGTGATGGGTGTTTTAACACTCTCCCAAGAAGGCCATACAAGGCCCTGGAGTACTTGGCAAGGATGGCCAGAATCAGTAGCTGAGCACCCCAACCTAGCTGCAGTGGGGACACTCTTGATTTCCATTTTATAGCCACTCTTTTGTTCTCTCCCTTGCAGTGACTCAAGGATAAAGGAATTTAAACAAGTTAGATCATGGCCTTCCTCATCTCTAAAGGTTTTGGATCACCTAAACAGTGGTGAAGTTGTGGCTCCATTCAGGGGCCTGAAGCATCTGGCCCCAAGCCTCCCTTCTCAGTGACACGTTGTGTTCTGTGTCCTGGCCTCCAGCTCCCCATAGCTCAGCGTCATAATTTTCCTCTACAGGGTCTCTCCAGCTCCTGTCTGGGTTGGCCATCCCACCATCCTGTTTACAGAACTCAGCTTTCTTTCCTGGTGAGAATAAATAGCTGTTCCCTCACGTCGTGGCCTGGTGGCACTTTGCCGTCAGGCCTAGGACAGAAGGGGTCTCTTGCCTGCATCTATATCTGCCTCTCCCAAAGGTTTAAATAGCCAGAGAGAAGCGCTCGGCTGAATAACTTTGCATCTCCTCATATCTAGTCCAGAGCTTGGATGCAGGAAGCTCTCTGGAATTGTTAGTTTTAGGCTGTTTGGGTGCTGAGGTAGGAGGTTGATCTCTCCACTGTCACCCTCAATAGCTCCAGAAGTTCCCTTAGACATCTTGGAATCTTAACCGAGGCCCAAGTTCTCCTGGCACCAGTTTCCTTCTATGGCAAAAACTAAATATGACTAGCCTTTTGTGAATCATTCCAGAGACTGGAAACATGCCCTTCTAAACAAGAAGTGGCACAAGCCTGTAATCCTTGCACTTGGGAAGTTAGCAAAAAGATCAGGGGTTCAAGGTCATCCCTGGCTACATAGTGAGTTTAAGACTGTGCTGAGATCTTGCCTCAAAAACAAACAAAAAATAAAGCATATATGTATCTATATCTACATTCTTCTCCCTTTTAAAAGCAAAAAGGATTGCCCCTCGGTGGTGGCACATGCCTTTAATCCCAGAGCTCGGGAGGTAGAGGCAGGCAGATCTGTATCAGTTCAAGGCCAGTCTGGTATACAGAGTGAGTTTCAGTACAGGCGCCAAAGCTACAGAGAAACCCTGCCTCAAAAAACAAACAAAAAAAGTAAATAGGATTGCTGGTCATGAAAGAGTGCATCTTTAACTCTGTTACCCCAGATTCAGAGGCAGAGAAATGTCCGAGTTTGAGGCCAGCCTAGTCTATATGGTGAGTCCTGGGCTAGTAAGGCATATACAGTCAGACCTTGTCTCAACAAACAAAAACATGATCAAAATCAAACGTACCTGCAGTCTGCTTTTCTACTTTCTAACCCGCTGATATGAGGGGTGTGAGGGGACAGAGACACAGCACCCCACTGTGACCCTCAGCAGCTTGAGTTCTATGCTTTTAGGGACCTCAACACACACCAGAGGGATTCCTGGCTTCAATGCTGAAAAGCATTTAGGGCTAGTCGGCATAATGAAGCAGAGTTGGAGGTTGCATTAAAGATATTTCAGAGGAGCCATTGAGAAGAAAGGAAGACACACCACAGTGTAGATATAAGTTCCTCAGGGGAAGAATTGATTGACAGCTTAGCATTAGTTAGACCATTTAGGTGGCTCTCACACTGTATTCAAATGGTTGCTAAGACCAGCCCCCGTCATTTGATAAATGTGATCGCAGCATGGCACACGCACTATGGTACGATCTCATCCACTTACAGGATAAATAAAAAGTAATTTAAAAATAACCCAGCCAGAAAGTCTAGAAGCCGGGAGGGAGCGCCCCCACGTGACCACGGCCAGCGCGTGGCGCTGACGCGGGGTCATAGAGTCGCTCGCGGTGGCTTGGTGAGAGCCTCCTGGGAGCCGATCCGTTTCCCGTGAGGCCGCAGCAACAACATCGCAATCACCTCGGCAACATCGGCTTCCGGTCCCTTTTGCTGGGCGTCAACTTCCGGTATGGCTGTCGTCATCAACGAGCGCCGGGCCTACCCTTTCAAAAAGGGGTTTCCGGGCTGCGTAGGGGTCGCTGGTTGTTTCCAGGCTGCTGGCGCTGCTCGGCGTCGCCATGGAGAGTGGATCGCTGCCGTCGCTGGGCCAGTTCATCCTGCTGGGCACCAGTTCGGTTGTCACCGCCGTGCTGTACTCCATATACCGGCAGAAGGCCCAGGTCGCTCAGGAGCTCAAGGTGAGTGCAGAAAGCGGCTTGGTCTCACCGGCCCCTCGCGCCTAGCAGACCCGGGGACCCACAGGGCCCCAGAGGACGCGCGGCCCAGAGGGGACCCAGGACACCCGCTGCAACTAGGCTGCTCAGCCCCTTCGCTCCCGAGTCCCTGGAGTTAGTCTGAATGTCACCGATTTGTTCTAAAACTATTTCTGGAAAAACTGCTGTGTGCCAGGTAGTGAGAGAAACAGAGGTTGTTGTCCTTGTGGATGTTCTATTCTAGGACAACGAGACATAGACACGTTATCAGACCGTGTGATAGCGTGAGAAATGGGTTGGAGTAAGGCAGAGAGAAGTGGAAGGATGGGGGAGTTTCGTTTCATTTGCTATAATACGATACTGTGGCAAAAAGCAACTTAGGGGTTTATTTGGCTTTCAGTTCTAGGTTAACGTCCATCATCGCGGGGGAAGTCTAGGCAGGAACTTGAGGAAGCTGTCAAATTACATTTGAGTCAAGAGCAAAGAGAAGCAAATGCATTCGTGTGTAGTTCTTTACTATTGTACAGTCTAGAGCCCAACCCTAGGGAATGTTGTCACCCACAGCACGACAGCAAAGTTGTGCTCACTGTCCAATTAGAACTTTTTTCCCCCCTCACAAGACAGGGTCTCACTGTGTAGCCTTGGCTGTCCTGGAATTCACTCTGTATATTAGGCTGACCTTGAACTCAGAGGGATCCGAGTGCCTCTGCCTCCCAAGTGCTGGGATTAAAGGCGTGTGCCACCACCGCCTGGCAAGACCATTACTTAACAGATATGCCTACACACCCACAGGCCGCCGCAGTCTAGACCAGCCCCCTTCGTTTTTTTTTTTTTTTTTCTTTCTTTTGTTTTTTGTTTTGTTTTGAGACAGGGTTGCTCTGTTGCTTTGGAGCCTATCCTGGAACTAGCTTTGTAGACCAGGCTGGCTTTGAACTCACGGGTGTTGGGATTAAAGGCGTGAGCCACCAATGCCTGTCTTAGACAGCCCAGCCCCTTACTGAGACTGTTTTCAAGTGATTGTGTACAGTTGACAGTTAAACTTAACTGTCACAGGGGCATTGCCCCTTTAAGCAAGGTGATATTTTGGGTGGAGATGAGGACACCTAGCTATGCTAGGGAGTTGTGGCTCCAGCCTGGAGAGTGGCAAACTTAGAAGCTCATTATTTACTCAGCTCCTTGCTTCTACCGACCATTTTTTTAATATTGTAGTTGCTTTAAAAGTATACTCTCATATTATAATGGCACTTAACAGTTCACACAGCATCTTTCTGTCTTGGTTTTACTTTTTTTTTTTTCAGCACAGTAATTTCTGAGATGGACAGTGGGGTTCCCTGATTGCAAACCCAGTTTTTTGAGATTCAAAGGAAGAGTCACCTAGCTAGTATCAACTTGACAGGATCTGAGAGCATCTAGGAGGCAAACCTCTGGGTGTATTTCTGAGAACTATCTTGATCAGTTCATTTTGGTGGCAAAATCTGCCCTAGAAATGGGCAGTGCCATCACCTAGGCCTGGGCCCTTGGTTGCAAAAAAAAAAAATACAGAAAATGAGCAGAACACAGGCATTCATTGCTGTTTCCGGTTTTGGGTATCACGTGACCCACCTCTTTCAGATCCTTTGCCTTGACTTCCTGTTTTGGATATCAGGTGACCAGCCTCTTTGAGCCCCCTTTACCTTGACTTCCTGTCTTAGTTAGGGTTACCTTCACTGTGATGAAACACTGTTGGGGAGGAAAAGGTTTATTTGGCTCATACTTCCACATCAGAGTTCATCACTGAAGGAAGTCAGGGCAGGAGCTCAAGCAGGGCAGGAACCTGGAGTCAGGAGGAACCTGGAGTCAGGAGGAACCGATGCAGAGGCCATGGAGGGGGCTGCTCACTGGTTTGCTCCTCATTTGCTGCTCAGCCTGCTTCCTTATGGAACCCAGGACCACCAGCTCAAGGGTAGCACCACTCATTGTGGGCTGCTCCCCCTGTGCCCCCATCAATCCATTGGGATTCCCTCTTTCAAATAACTCCAGTTTGTGTCAGGTTGACATCAAACTAGCCAGGACACTTACCTAGCATGATTGAGTGAATTTATCCTTGAACTGTGTACCCAAATAAACCTTTAGTCTTTACCTTGTTTTTCTCCCAGCAAGAGGGTTGCATCCAAGATAGCTCAGAACTTAAACGTAGGCCTTTGAGATCAAAAGTAGTATAATTGGGCCAGGCAGGAGTAAGGGTTTCTATTGTGCCCTTTGCTTTGACTTTCAGATATTGAGACAGAGGACTCCAAGAAATTGGAAGTCCCCCCCCCCCCAGGAAGTTCCTGCTGCTGGGAAAAGGCATAGCCTTCCGGGGCCTGCAGAGGGTCAGAGGAGGGATGTGTAGGAGGGGCAGGCTGAGCCAGTGGTGCTGGGCAGAACCATACCTTAATACCTTAACCTGACCGCTCACTTAACGCCATTTAAACCTGACTTGCCACTGGAGAGATAGCGCAGTGGTTAGGAGTGCTGGTTGCTCTTGTTGAGCCTGAGTTGATTGTCAGCACCCACATGACAACACACACATCAGCTGTAACTCTAGTCCCAGGGGATCTCTTGATGTCTGAGTGCCAGGCATGCATGTGGTGCAGGACAAACGTGAAGGCAAAACACCCATATACATAAAAAGTAATAAATATGCTAAAAGTTTGAAAAACCCCTACTTTCCGGTTAAGACCCAAAGAGAGAATTGCCCTCTTCTCATTGTGGCTACATTGGATTAATGTCTTCCTTTTTTTTTTTTTTTTTACTGTTGATTTAGCTATTTTAGTTGGCGTGTTGCTATGTTATGGATGCCAAGGCCCAGCTGTGACCCTAACTCCAGTACACTTGGCTTTCCTTTCCCTCCTTTCTTAGTTGACAATATTGCTTTGCTGCAGTTGTCAGAGCTGTCAAGCTGATCTAGAGAGCTGGACCTTTAAAGGTCAGGGGAGGGTCTTGCTTTGTTTTCTTTGTATTCTTAACCCAGTGATTGACAAGTAGTAGATGCTCAGTACATGCTGGTGGTTTTATTTTGGCCGAAATTTTACAGTCCACCAGCCAAAGGCTTGACTTGACAGATGTGTGAAAGGTGGACTCCTGAACCTAAGTCCCTTTTCAGTAAGGGCTCAGAAACAGAACCATGGAGTTCCTGCAGTGAGGAAGTTCTGGACTCTGGAATGAAGCGACTTATGAGGAGGCAACTGGGTCTACTGTACAAATGGCCTCCCAGTAGGAGTCCAGCTGCCTAGCTGTTCATCTAATTAAATTACTAAGTTACTCCTGGAGTGGTTGGCTCAGAGTGTAACTGATCTTTCACTTTCTGGACTCCAAAACCAATTTGACTTCAGGTTGGCTGTATGTGAGACTCCCGGAATTAATGAACTCTCCAGAGCCCATCTTTGGATGACCTTAAAAAGCCTTGCCAGGACACGAGCATCTAGCTCACTTGGTAGAGTGCCTGCCTAGCCTTTGTGAAGTTCCGGAGTCAGTCCCCAGCACTGCTTAAGCCAGGTGTGGTGGGATATACCTGTAGTCTGAGAACTCAGGATCAGAAGTTCCCAGTGCTAAGGAGGCAGAGGCAGGAGAATCTGAGTTCAAGGGCAGCCTGGTCTACATGGTGACTTTGAGGCAGCTAGGGCTACATAGTGAGACCCTGTCTCAAAGCAAAACAAAACAACCTAAAACCAAACAAACACACAAATGAAGAACCCCAGAACAAACAACAACAAAAGAGTTGAAGGACATTCTCAGATGAGTGTTGAGGCCTAGGGCAGCCTGTGATACATGAGACCTAGTCAGTTTCTAAAAGGGGACTTCTAACTTTAAATTCTCATTTCATGGTCAGGTTACAGAATGCACAGAGCTGAGTTTGTCTTATTCCGATGGTTTCCTTGGTCATGGGAATCTTGAGTATTTCAAGGCTCCTGTGTGTGTGAAGGCTGCACTGAGTTTTGCCATACCTCGAGGTTCACTTAAGCTGCCTCCAAGATCCTGTGAGGGTGTGGTTTCTCCCTTTCCAATTTTGGAAACAGACTCCCAAATGAAGTTGTCCAAAATCACCAGGGATGTGCTGCAGCTTGATCCAGCCTCATCTTTGCTGAAGCTCATTCTACAGTGTGCCAAGCAGCTAATATTGATTATGTCTTCATGTGAAAGGGTTCACATTAAAGGAGTATTTTGTGGTTCAACTGGAAGCCAATGGTGACACCTCCAGCCTCTGAAGATGAGCCCAGAGCACCTGCCTGTTTATGGTTGAATTTCAGGGCCAGACTTGGGAACTAGATCATCTAGATATTTCCTCCTGTCCCGTCTCCTCATCCCCCACCCCCAACACCTTAAGTTTGAGCATCAGTCAGTATTCAGTGGCCAACCTAGCATCTATTTATGTTTGTGTTTAGGGAGCTAAGAAGATTCATTTGGGTGAAGATTTGAAGGACATTCTTTCAGAAGCACCGGGAAAGTGTCTGCCTTATGTTGTTATTGAAGGTACATTTGCTTTTTAGTGTGAGTGGCAACAACTGCCTCCTCCTAGTAGTAGGTAAAGGCTATCTTGGCTGACACACACCCCTCCCTTTTTACATTTTACTTATTTACTTATTTATTTATGTATTTTGTCTTGTTTATATGGGAGGAGAGGAGGGTGCCCCTCCATACTTGTGGAGGTCAGAGGACAACTTGGGGGAGTTGGCTACAGGATTCAGGTTGTCAGGCTTGGTGGCATTTCACCTGTTGAGTCACTTGCTGACCCTCATGAGAGCCTTTTAATGGTGGGAGCCTGTTGTCTCAGGCAAGGTGACCAGACCATTGTGGGTCTGTGATTACTTTAGGGGACTCAGCATGGTGTAAGATAGTTAAGACCTGCCGGGCATTGGTGGCCCACGCCTTTAATCTCAGCACTCGGGAGGCAGAGTCAGGTGGATCTTTGTGAGTTTGAGGCCAGCCTGGTCTACAGAGTGAGTTCCAGGACAGGCTCCAAAGCCACAGAGAAACCCTGTCTCAAAAAACCAAAAAAAGATAGTTAAGACCTGAATGATGTACTCACACAAGCGGCTTACGTAGGCGCTTTGTGGAGTGCTCCCGCATGCCTTGGGTGACACGGATGCCACCACTGTGTTGATTAATTAGCAATCTCAGCGCAAAGGCATGCTGAAACCTCAAGGCAAGGGCAGCGCCATTCTTTAGATTGCTTTCTCCACAGGAGTTGTGCGGTCTGTTAAAGAAACCCTCAACAGCCAGTTTGTGGAAAACTGTAAGGGGGTGATCCAGCGGCTGACGCTTCAGGAGCACAAGATGGTATGGAATCGAACAACTCATCTTTGGTGCGTGTCCTCTCTCGCCACTTTCTGTGTTTGGAGGCTGGGTCTGGGCTTGCTGTGTCTTAGCTTTGGGGGGACAGGTTGCAGAGCTGCCTTTGAGCAGCCCCAATGTTGCTGTGTGTACTGTGCACTAACTACCCTTAGAACCTACAAGGCAGCCAGTTACAGCGCAGGCTCCTAGGCCCAATCCCTGATTATAGAACCTGGGTTTCAGAGGGAACCTGGCATCTGTTGATGCTCAGTACACTGAAATTTTAGAAACACTCATTTATAGAGTAGTCACGCATGGGTTTGTTTAAATAATTTTGTGCCATCATATGGAGTGAACCATTTTCCCATCTGTTCTTAGCAGATTTTTGTCTCAGGTATTTATATGACAGCGACACAGGGAATAAACACTAAAGGTAACCTCTGTTAGCAGCTGTTGTCCAATGAAACCTGAGGTTCTAAAGTGGACCCTCCTCACTGTGGTCCCAGTGAGTCATTGCTCTAGAATAGTGGTCCTCCACCTGTGGGTTGTGACACACTTAGGGTGTGTCAAGTGATCCTCTCACAGGGGTCACCCGAGACCACTGGAAAACAGACATTTGCATTACAGTTTATGACAGTCACTTACAGTGAGGAAGTAGCAATGAGAATAACTTTATGGTTGAGGGTCATCACACCATGAACAACTGTGTTAAAGTGTCACAGCCTTAGGAAGGTCGAGAACCACTGCTGTAGAACGGACTGATTGGGGACAGTCTCCAGTTAACAATGGCGGAATCTGTCCCGTGGATTCTGTGTTGGTCTGCGTGCAGGTGGCCCAGTGTGGGAGTCGGGTGCCTGTTCCTCTTTTGTTCATCTTCGGTCCTTGCATTCTTTTAGGAATGACTATTCTAAGACCATTCACCAGAGGACTAACACTGTGCCCTTTGACCTTGTGCCCCACGAGGACGATGTGGCCGTGGCTGTGCGGGTGCTGAAGCCCCTGGACTCGGTGGATCTGGGCCTAGAGACCATATACGAGAAATTCCACCCCTCTGTGCAGTCGTTCACCGACGCCATTGGCAACTACATCAGTGGTGAGCAGCCAAAAGGCATCCAGGAGACAGAGGAGATGCTGAAGGTGGGGGCCACCCTCACTGGGGTTGGAGAGCTGGTCCTGGACAACAACTCTGTCCGCCTGCAGCCCCCCAAGCAAGGCATGCAATACTATTTGAGCAGCCAGGACTTCGACAGCCTGCTGCACAGGCAAGAGTCCAGTGTCCGGCTCTGGAAGGTTCTGGTCCTTGTGTTTGGCTTTGCCACCTGTGCCTCCCTCTTCTTCATCCTGCGGAGGCAGTATCTGCATAGACAGGAGCGCCTGCGGGAGCGGCAGCTTCAGGAGGAGTTCCTTGAACACGAGGCCCGCCTGCTGAGCCAAGCCTCTCCTGAGGACAGGGAGAGTCTGAAGAGCGCCTGTGTGGTGTGCCTGAGCAGCTTCAAGTCTTGTGTCTTCCTGGAGTGCGGGCATGTTTGTTCCTGCCGCCAGTGTTACCTCGCCTTGCCAGAGCCCAAGAGGTGTCCGATCTGTCGTCGGGAGATCACCAGGGTGATTCCCCTGTATAACAGCTAGGGGTCGTGTAGCCACACTGCAAGTGCCCTCCCCTTGTCAGGGTTTATCTTGAGGCCTTTGATGCGGCGGCTGTACCTTAAGGTATGGTGGACGGAACATTGGCAAGCCTCACATCTCATGGCTAGGAGTTGCTTTTCTACCTGGACAGGTTCTTTTCCAGTTCCAAGCACCTGGTGGGGCCTGTGGTGAGGTTCCCGTTCTCAGGAGCCAGATGTGTGTGACTGAATGACACCAGCTCCTTGCCTAAGCAGCAAGGCCAGTGGTCTTGACTTTTGCTCCCTGGGGTGCTGACTCCTAGCTTGGGAGGAAGGCTGAGCTCTGAAGGCCTCTTCTTGGGAGGCTGCCCAGACTCCTCCTCCTCTTGCTTCTGTCCACCAGAAGGAATTTCTTACAACTTGTCAGGCAGAGCAGGCCATTTGTGTCTCTTTTACTTGTTTCCTGGTAATGTTCCCACACGCGTGGAGTAGACGACAGGAAATGAGATCAGTCCGTGTGCGTGGGAAACTGTCAGCCGGGGGACAACAGACATTTCTAGGTGTTTCCAGAGGATTGGCAGGCAGCCTGGGTGCCTTCCCTTGGCACAGGGATGGTACCAGGGTTGTGGGGTGTGGCTGCTGCCTGGCTTTCCCAGATAGTTCTGGTTTCCTAGGGAAAGGCCTCACTGAAAGGGAGTGACAGTCACTGCTGTCTTTGCCTTTGGCCTTTGGAGCTTCTTTGCTTGCTTTTGCCAAAAGAAAGTTAGCGGGTGGGCACCCTCACAGAGAGCCTGTCTAGACGACCTGGCTGTCCCTGTCAGCAGCCCCGGCACCTCCCCATCTCTCCCGAGTGCCAGAGAAATTGGAGCCTGCCCTTCATCAGTCAGAAGGGGTCAGAAGTCACTCGCAGAGCTCCTCCTGAATATCACCTGTCCTTCGTGAGGGGGAGAAGGGCTTCTAACAGGCGCTGACCCTAGTACATGCACCATCCGTCCGTCCAAGGGAGCAGCACAAATTAAACAGATTATGTGACATGTGTCTGTGGCTTTGTTCACTAGAGTTTCGTGGCTAAGAGGAGGCTTCCCTGGGATGGAGTTGAAGCTCCACCGTGACGAAGAGGGAGCTTGGAGACCTTTGCTCTCTGTCCTCTTCGGTTGTGAGGTGGTTTATGGTTGTTGAGGATTGGAGCATCTGAGGTGGAGTGGGGCACTGGCAGATAGATAGCGAAGGGATATTAGTGTTCAGTGCTGTGGATACAGTGTTGTACCACTGTAAGCTGGGCCCAGTGACAAGCCAGTCTTGGTGAGTTCAAGGCCAGACCAGTCTACATAGTGAGACACCATGTCCAAATGGCTGGGGCTGGAGAGATGGCCCGCTGGTTAAGAGACTTAACTTGTTCTTTGCAGAGGACCTGTGTTCAGTTCCCAGAACCTACACGGTGGTCTCTACCACCTAGCTCCAGCTCCAGGGGATCTGTTGCCCTCTTCTGACCTTTGTGGGCACCAGACATGCACATGGTGCACAGACAACCCATACACACAAACTAAACCCAGGCAAAACACCCATAAACACAAAACTAAAACAAACCTGGAAAAGCTAAAAATATATAAACTGATTATAAAGGGAGTGAGTGACCCTTCCCACAGGCTGTGCCAGTGAGCGAATGAACCAGGAGAGTCACGAGGGCTGAAAGCTCATAGCAAGTTGTGGCTACCACCTAAGCAAACAAAAGGAAAAAAATACTGCCTTGCTCAGGAAACTCAAGTGGTTGCCTGTGTCAGCAAGAACACCCTAGAAGAGTTGACCATGCTGGAGGACAGTGGGTGCTGACCAGTGAGGTGTGAGGGGACTGTTGGGGAGGTACTTCTTCCCCCCACCCCAATTTTATGGCAGCTGTAAGGGCCCAGTGGGGCTTTGAAGCCCCCAACATTGCCAGAGTCGAGAACAAATCTGATTAAGAGATTAGGAAGTGAGGGAGGTGGCTTGTCTGTTCCCAAGAGGACCGCAGGTGACTCCCTGGGAGCAGGGAGCAGAAGCCTAGCTGTAGGGAGTGGGTGTGTCCTCTGGTGCTAGGTTCTGGGTCTCAGGTCACTGCTTAATCCTGCCCCATGTGACCCTGCAGCTGTCATCTCCTGTCATCTTTGGCAGCGCCTTCCTTCCACATTTACAAGCCTCTCCTCCAGGAGAGTGGTGGGGCCTAAACCCATGTGTGGTGCCAAGGTTGGGGTGAGGGTTGCTAAGGAAGATGGAGCTAGGGAGGGAAGCTGCCAGTGGGATTGGTGTGTCCCAAGTCTGCCTGCCAATCCTCTCACGGCCCCTTTGAGAGTCACCTTAGATAATTACTGCTGGCTTGGAATGCACATGCTATTGTGGTATCCATCTATTACATGCTAATACCCACAGGCCTCCCCCCCCCCACAGTTGGCATCGATGCCCCTAGTTCATTTCCAGTACTGGAACCAGTGTGGTAGTTCAGGCTACCTCAGCCTAACTGTAAAGACTGCAACCTTTGCTGGGAGCCCTTGAGACCTGAGAACCTACAAGACTGTCCTGTCCTTCTGTGTCCGTGGTCCTGGCTTCTTCCAGGACCCTCGCGGACACCACTATCCATAGATGCTTCATCCCTTATGTAAAACGGTCTAGAACTTCACATGTACCCTCCTGAGCACACGGAGTCGTTTACAGATTACCCTAATGCAAGGAAGTCACAGGTGACTGGGTGAAGCTAGGCTGTGCTGTTCCGGTAATAAGAAAACAGATGTGCACATGCTCAGCTCAGTTTCTATCATAAATACTCTTGATTGTGGTTGGTTAAATCTACAGGTACAGAGCCCACAGAGTCAGAAAGCCCACTCTGTTAGCATAAATGGCATTTTTATACCAGCCAATCAGTGCATCCATCTACCAATCAAGGCCCTCCCCAGCATCCCCTGGTGATGGGCTGGGAGGTGTTCTTCAGAATCCCAATTCATTAAAAATTCTAGTGGAACATTTAAAAAGCAAACAGAAACTTGAAAAAGTAGGCCAATCTCATGTGCCCTTCACAAGCCTGATCCCAAGTCTTAGGAAGGCCAGCTGGCTCCTGAGGCAGAGGCAGGCAATCATTGTGAGTTCAAGGCCAGCCTGGTCTACAGAGCTAGATCCAGGGCAGCTAGAGCTCCACAGAGAAACCCTGTCTCTGGTGCTGGGGCAGAGGTGCATATTGGGTTGGATGCCACTGAAGGTCATTTGTTCATTCGTTTGTTCATTCATCCTCCCAACACTATTTTGTGTCTATAGAAGTAAACTGGGGGACACCCAGTTCTGTCCTAAAAGGGCCTGGAACATGTTTCAGTGCATCTTGCCGTTGTCAAGGAGTGAGTCCCACCTGGCAGGGATAGGAGACCGTTCTTTGGTTCACTGGGTACCACAGGACATTTTCTTAGTCTGTTTTCTGTTCCTATGGCAGAAACTTTGAGGCAGAGTAATTTACAAGGAGCAGAAGTGGATTTCTGGAGAGGCTGGGGCTGGGGAAGTCAGGAGATTGGCCCTCATGGCTGCTGAAGATCTTTGTCCTGTGTCATGACAGCAGAGGGCAGCACAACTAATTCCCCCCTTGCACATACAATGGCCTTATTAAATCTATGGTCTTCTCACTTTTTGATGGTCCCACCTCTTCATCCTGTGACAGTGGCACTACAGTAGCAATGTGGGTTTGGGAGAGGACATTTAAACTGTCGTGGGGGGCTGGAGAGATGGCTCAGGGGTTAAGAGCACTGACTTCTTCCAGAGGATCAGGTTCGAGTTCCAGGGGAGCAGATGTCCTCTTCTGGCCCCTGAGGGCATCAAGCATTCAGGTGGTACATATGAAAAACATCCCCGCACATGACAACGATCATAATCTCTCCACACTATCGTAGTCTGAGGTTTGCACCCCCCTACACACACTATGGTAGTTGAGATTCACCCCCCCACACACTATGGTAGTCTGAGGTTTACACACCCACACACACACTATGTTAGTCTAAGGTTTACACCCCCTGACCTCCACACATTTTATTAGTCTGAGGTTTACACCATCCTACACAATATAATGGTAGTCTGAGGTTTACACCCTCTCCCCCCCACTACGGTAGTCTGAGGTTTACAACCCCCCCCCCAACACACACACACACTACAGCAGTCTGAGGTTTTTCTGGCTGGAGCAAATTAGAGGATCATTAGATCCAAGGACAGCATGTCATTGTGGAAAGATGAGCCTGGAATGATCTGTTAAGTCAGTTCTTCTGTTTAAGCCCTTTTCAAGTTCCCTGCCATCTACAGGTTCAAGGCCCACCTCTTCCAAGGCATGTGAAGACACCTCTCCAAGTTCGTCTCCCAGACTCAAATATCTGAGCCAGTTTCCTTAGCCATATCATAGTGTCCTCTGCCCTGGCTCATATGTACTCAGCCCCTGGAGTCCTTGTCCTTCCTTCCACTCACTCAATTTGCCCCGGAGACTGCGTTGAGTGTCTCCTGTCACCTCCTGTCTCCTGCTCTGGGCTGGGTTGAGTGTCCCCCTTCTAAGGTCCCAAGATACACTCTTATCTATTACTGCTCCTAGCCTTATTGCTCAGGCCCAGGACAGGAACCGCAGCTTCCTTCCCTTCAGCAGTGTGGTTTCAGGTTGTCAGTTTGAGGTCACTGACACAGCATGTGATGCTCTCCCTTCCTCACCTGGGGGGTAATTGTGCTGTCCCCTTGGTTTTCTGACTCAGGGTTATGTGACACAGGTGTGTCTTAAACTGCCTGAGCCAAGTTATGGGAACACGGCATGTATGCCTGCCGAGTATGATGGTAGTCTTACTTTAAATAAAAGGGAAGCAAGGCCCATGGGGTGGCATGTCTCACCACATACACAGGAGGAATGGGATTGAACAAGGCCCATACTCCAGTGCCTAAGCGCTTAGCTGTGGATGCTACCGGTCACTTTTCTCGTCGCCGAACAGAAAAGGACTTGAAGGAAGGAAGAGTCATTTTGGTTCAGTTGATGGGGAAACAGTCCATCACGGTGGGGCAGGCAAGGCAGTTGGCCCACAAACTAGGAAGCAGAGGAAAGTGATTGCTGGTGCTTAGCTTCCTTCTCTATGGGATGGTGCCTCCCACTCCAGAGTGAGTCTTTGCTCCTTAGATACACTCGGGATGTGTTTCCTGATTCTATACCTAGAGAAATTGACCATGACGATTAATTATCACAAGTCCATTCCTGAACTATTAATTATCACAAGTCCATTCCTGAACGTGTCACTTTATATGAACATTCTACCCCTCATGGCCACACACACTGGCTGGAGTAACTCTGGAACTCAGCTGCAAGCCGCTCTGGCCCTCTAACTCTTGATTTTTGCATGTCTATCTACCCAGCATCACATTGGCAACCCTGATAAGTTTTGCTGCCTGCTGGAGATACACTTTGACCTTCTTATACCGCAGCTGCGGTGGCCTCTATATACTTTGCTGCTGGCACAGAGAAAACACTCCCAAAGGCAGTTGTGTGGGCAAGAAGCCCCTTCAGCTGTTCCGTCCAATCTCTCAAGTGCATTCACATTTCCCCACCTGGAGCCATTGCCATGTGAAGTCTTGCTCCCAGAGCACTTTCCCCAGTCCCAGTGCAGAGTGTGACACTAGTCTCCTTACCGATTATATCCCCTTCTGTCTGCAAACTTGCCCGTGTCTCTCTGTTCTCCCAGTGTGGATCTGACTGACGGCAGTGAGCAGTAACCATGGTACAGACTGAATATAGTTGTCTTGGAACTTCCTCCACAAAACAAATTAACACATTACCTTTCACTTTATCTTCACTCAGGTTCTCAGAACATGGTCAGAATGAACCAGAATTTAACATGGATGGCTTCTGTCTCAGTTCTCAATAAAGTTCCTGTTCATGAGCCTGATTTTTTGCTGTCTTTTTTTTCCCCTCTCCTCATTCTGGTGGCCCAGATTTCCACCAGGGGCCCCTTAAGTTCTTTTCACAGTGTTCTAGGGTGTTTCTAGCCTGTAGATCCAGACCCATTCACATCCCTTCTGCAAGCCAGCTCAGTGGCCTGTGTGGACCACGTGTTCAGGCTCACCACAGCAATGGCCCCACTCCTGGTACTGATTTTCTGAATCAGTTACTTTTCTCATTGCTGTAACCAGATACCCGACAGAACAACTTAGAGAGAAAGGATTTATTTTGGCTCACAGTTTAAGGGGAGACAGTCTGTTGGGCCAGGGCAGGCACGATGGCAAACATCTTGCTCACATATGGGCAGATTACAAAGCAGAGAACCATGAAAGCTCAGCTTGCTTTCTCCTTTTTATTCAGTTCAAGAGCCAGTCTATCCAAGAGTCCAGATCATGGGGTAGTGATAGCAACATGTGAGTGGGTCACAGACACACTCGGGGGTAGATCACTCAAGCCAGTGGTTCTCAACCTGGGATTCATGACCCCTTTGGGGTTGAACAACCATTTCACAGGAGTCCTTAGGACCCTTCCTGCCTCGGCCTCCAGAATGGTGCTTACAACCATGCCTGGATGCTCTATGATCTTGATCCAGTGGCAGAACCTCTCTGGACCCCAGGTCTAAATGTAAAAGTAATTTAGATTAGAATTCTCCAAAGCTCTCTAGCTCAGACATTTTGCATGTCCACAAGATGGAGAATGGAAAGAGGTATTTGGGGGCTCTCCCAAGAGCTGGGCATCTGGGAGGGGAGTGGCTTCTTTATGGCCTAGCAGTGCCACAGCTGCCCGCAGGACGAGTGTGTGGAAAGCCGGGGAGCTCAGCACATTTCCTCTCTAATTAGATAGCGTCAACTTACAATTTCGAATGAGATAAGTTTCCATGCGTGATGTCCTGAATTGCTCCCCGAAGCGCTCATTAGTCACTTCCCTGCAGCTGCCTTACTGTTTCCCAGATGCCAGCCAAGGGACTTGGCATTTCCCTTCCCTGATTAGGGTGGGCAAGGCTGAGCTGGTAACATAGGTGGGCACCACAGGGAGGGGCTTTGCAGTTTTTACTCCTCCTCTTCAATCCCTTCCGGGGGTCATCTCTTCACAACAGGGGCCTCAAAGCAGATTCCTATACCTCATGGGGGCCACAGAAGAACTCAACACATGTTTATGAGGTTCTTAGTGTGCCTGTTATCTGAGTGCCTGCGGGGAAAATGACAGCATATTTCTGCTCCTCATGGCCCTCCCTCCTTAGCCAGGTGCCCCTTAGGAGGGTGCTTCAAGTATGCTTGCAGCTTGCAATGAATTACTCATCTTCCTCTTGCCACCCTTCCCCAGGACTCAAGTTGAGTCCTCCCATAGCGCAGCATCTGATATGGCCACCAGGTGGTGCTGTGCCCCCATAGTTGAGGACTTCCGGGGAACTTCGAAGAGGAACAGGTTGTGACCAGAGGCCTGTGCAATTTTCTCAACCCTGAGGCCTGGGGAAAGGCCTCAGAAGTCAGAGAAAAATCTTGGGAGGACCCAGGGATGTTGATCCCAGGACCACCTTGGCCTAGCCTGCTAAGGGTGAAACAGAAATTCCCTATTTTCCATCTTTTTTCCCAGCTCACCAGGACACTGGCTGCAAATGTAGGAATGTGTAGACACTTAGAAAAGTCCTGGGGGAAAGAGGGCCTCACATCTCACCCTCTATAGTTTCCCAGGCACTCAGGTCTTTTAATACACTAACCATCCTTCCCTTACTCAACAACTAGATATGCATAATGCATCAAACGCTCTTAAAATATGTGCATGACTTCACGATGGGGAAGGATGCTTGGGGAGAAAAAAACCTTATGACACAGATTTCATCTTTTGATTTTTCTCTGGGAGAAATTCTACTTCTCCCCAGCCCCAGCCTTGCTCTTTGCCAGCTCTCATCCCCTCTGTCCTGTTCTTACAGTTACCTTTTATTATTATTATTATTATTATTATTTTAGTGCTTCTTGCCTCTTTTGATGCTAGCTGCCCTTTGTTCACTTCCTCCGTGGTCTGGTCCTTGCCACTAAGACACTCCTGTCTTCCTTCCTGCTTGGTGCTTGGATTGGTCTTCCCTGTGGCTTTTAGTTCCTAGGATCCTGCTCCTGATGGTTTCTGTAAATCTTCCTCACCTGGGCAGATCTGCTCCCACCCCCTGGATCAAGTAGCTGTCTGCACCCCACCATACTTGCCCAGGGGCTGCCAGGCAGGACCTTCCAGGTGGCACTTGGGCCTCCCTTCGGCTACCAACTCTTCCTGTATGCAGGAATTTCTATCCGTCTCTGCAGACCCCAAGGGCCACGGGCAGAGGAACTGCACGGAGCTATCCCTTGCCCATATATATATATATATATATATATATATATATATATATATATATCCTGTACCTTGCCTGAGCCTCAGTCTCTCTCATTTCATGGCTGAGTGGAATTCTGGCCTGGGGAGGGCAGTGCAGTCTCCAGGTTACACAGAAAGGAGGAGGGGTGGGGCTCCAGCTGATGCTGCCCTCCTGCTTTGCCCCCACTAACTCCAGTTTCATTGGCTTCCCAAGTAGAGCTTCTGAGATGGGAGGCACAGGCCTGGTCCTGTGCCTCTGAGTGACAGCTGTCTCCCTCATCTGGGACACACTGTCTCTCTGTGATGAAAAGGACTCTTTCTCTCCTGGCCTTCCCATGGGATGCATTCACAGCGATACTCGTTGGCCTTCTGTGTGGGAGGCTGGGCTCAGCAGCTGGTGGGCACATCTCTGTCCTTACAAGTGAGCTCTCTTGGGTCTGACCCAAATCCAGACAGCTTCTTAGCTGGTTCTGGGCTGGAAGTGCAAAATGATGCTATATTGTCCCAAAGATGAACCATGAGAGATGCTACAGTGCTGTTTCTAGACTGACCCAGCCTTCTCCCCATAATCAGAAGGACCTCCGGGTTCCTAGACATTTTGCACACAGGATTTTACATCTTGCAGAGAGTTATCTCTTTCATTGATTCCATGATTAGGGTTAGGTAAAAGATGAAAGAGCTAGCCCATGCTTTCCTAATTCCTAGCTTCCTCAGGGAGGCACTGCTACCCGGCAATGGAAGAGGTTGGCCCCCAGCCTGGAACCTTCTTTCTGCCTTTCGTTGTCAGGGTGGCTTTGAGCTGCCACTGTCAGGTGGTTTTGGGCTGTCACTTAACTTTTCTGTAAGAATGAGGTGACAATCCCAGCCATTTTCCAAGGTTCTGGGGATGGAGCTATGTGTAGGGTGGTCATCAGAATTTGGGGATAGCAGGTAGCAGTCGCTCGGATGGGGAGGAGTTTGGGTTCAGAGCTCTGTGGTCTCTCTGACCTGGAATGGGGTCACCCTCCCTTTTGTCCCCTCTTTAACAGCCATGGTTTGATTCCATTCCTGTTGAAATCGAGGCTTTAAAAAAATGTGTAAAAACACTATCAGAAAATAAAAATAAAAAGCTGCCAAGAATAATGGTACATACTTTTAATCACAGTACTCAGGAGGCAGAGGCAGGTGGATCTGAGTTCAAGGCCAGCCTGATCTACAGAGTGAGTTCCAGGACAGGTTCCAAAGCATTACAGAGAAACCCTGTTTCGAAAAACCAAAAAATAAATTATTTTACAGTAACGATAGGAGAGGAAACCAAGGCAGAGAGAGGTGAATAGATTGCAGGATTAGGAAGTGACAGACCAGGGATTTGAACTTGATGTTCCCAGATCACGTAATGGCAATGTCTTTCCGGGCATGGAGGAAAGTGGTCTTTATCTCTATCATCTATCACTGGGTGGGAGTTGAGGTGGGGGTGGGGGCATTGTATCTGGTATCTTTGGCACAATTGCTGGTTTCTGGAGTGGAGACAGGTAGAAATGGAGTGCTTGAGACAGAAGCCCAGCTGAAGACTGGAAGAAGCAGAAGGTCTAACATTGAGTGATGCGGACAGGCGGAGGGTTTGGGGCAGGTGATGGACCTGTGGACTCCTAATTTCCCTTGCAGAACTTCCATGTGACCTTGGGCCAGACCATCCCCCCCCCCAGCCCTGCCCTTTTCTGAAAGCTGATTTGTCAAAGATAATAATAGCCTCCAGATGTTTTCCAGGAGGACTGGAGCTAGCACCCAGGGCATCGTGAATAGTTAGGCAAGTGTTCTACCGCTGAGCTACATTCCCAGGCCTGGGAGATGCCTTACAAACTGTCAGTGTTCATGTGTTCATGCTTAGAAGCAATGCATGTTTCACGGAAAGAGGTGGGCACTGAATTGGGAATGTGGGCGCTGCCACCTTCAACCTTATTTGCCCAAGGCAAAGTAAACATAACTGTACCAGTTTAGAACCTGCTGTCTCTTCTACCTCACTGTGAGGTTTTATTCTCTACACAGTAGGGCTCCAGTATGGACTTAACTTGTAAATGGCTTTGTGTTGGTCTGCAGCAAGGAAGGAGGCCCTTTCTCCTGGTTCAGTCCCTAGACACTCGCCCATTGCCTGCTCCATCAGTTGAACAGACATACAGCCTTTCCTCTTTCTACCTGGGAGGCACTGATTTTGAGACACAAGGTCAATAACACATGAAAGATGCTTCGGGCCAAAGCAGAAGCTGGCACACATCTAAGAGCTGCTCGCCAGTTCCTGTCACCCTGCACTTGAGACCTTTACCATCTTTCTCAGCCTTGGCTTCAGAGCCAACCTCAGGGCACTCTCAGAAGGACCTTAATGAACCAGAGGCTTGTGGAGGGGGACCCCCATTGTCTGGGGACCTGCTGCTCCTGCCATTGACAATTCGTGGGACTCAGGCCTAGCCCAGGCCCTCTTGGCTTTGGTTTTCTACGTGTGAATTGCAGGCTTGGACTTGGTGATCTCTAGGGAGGCTTCCCAGCACAGGTGTCTCTGAGGTGGGAATGGTCAGAGGCACTGGCTTACAAACGGGGCCATTTCCTATTTCCCTATGGCACATCCACTGACAGCTCCGCCTCAGGGGCCCGACTTCCCTTTCCCCCTCTTCAACTGTCTCGAGGGACACACCGGCAGCTGGGCAGCCACACTTCCCAGAGTACAAGGGAGACTATTGGGGTTCAGAGAGGATAGATCACTTGCCCAAAGTCCCACTGCTAGGGAACTGCAGGGTTGGGATTTAAGATCGGGCTGAAAACCAGGGGTCAGGCTTATTCCACCTGGCATAGCTTTTTCTCCTGTATCTTCACCTCCTCCCCCTCTCTCCCTGGGTGGGGTCTGACCTCTGGAAACCAGCCAGCCCTTAAGAGTTTTTTGGGGGGTATGTGGAAGGAGGATATTAAATTGAGTTTTCTCAGGCAGCCCCTCTTCCAAACCTAAGAGCATCTTTCCTTCAGCCCCACTCACTCGAGTGCTAGATGTTAAGATTAAGAGTGAACCTGAAGGAGTTCTTTTGATGCTAATGGGAACTTCCCCCTCTGCTGCCCGGAAAGTAAGTGAGTGAGTGAGTGTGAGTGTGTGTGTGTGTGTGTGTGTGGTGTGTGCTAGGTGAGCTGGGAGACTGGTGACAAGGATTAGTTTCCTAGCCTTGCTCCTCCAGCAGGCTGCCGACCTTGGACTGGTTATCTCTCTCTGGGGTTAGGCCGGCTCTGCTGAGCAGGTCTAGTCTCCACGGGGAGAGCAGGTGCTCCGGGCTCAGGCGAAGTTAATGAGCGCTCCTCATGCACCTTGCCCCCTTGGAGTTACCATCTGGCTGGCAGATGCGCCTCCCAGGCCTCTTGGGCTGCCCGGGTCTCCCTCTCAGGGTGCAGGAACACGCTTCTGGTTTTGAGGCCACAGTCTCTCCCCAGGGTTTTATTAAAATTGTTGCTGTAAGGGAGGTCCCGGAGGGCAGAGGGCCTTAGGCTTGGGACGTCCCCAGCGGAGTCAGAGGGCGCTAGGAGCCGGGCATCCCGGGCAAGCCCGGCGTAATGGGGCTCTCCCCTTTCCTGGGGGAGGCGGGGCTGCCCCTCTTCACCCCTCCCTCTTGTCCCGGGGGAGCCAGGGCCCAGCACAGAGGGGCAAGAAGTAAGGAAAGGGCCTTCCTGGCAGATCCGTGGGCATGGGGACAGAGGGTGTGGTATCAGGGATGTCTGGCAGAGTCTAAGTGGGGCACAAGTGTGATGGGGGGGGAAGGAGAGGCGTACACGCGGGTCGCCTCGGTGCGCTCGGATCTTTGGCCTTCGTAACTGGCCTCCAGAGAGGTCAGCATCCGCGTCCTTCCCCAGCCTGTGCGTCCTCGGTCCCCTCCCTCCTGCTGCCTCGGGTTCCCCTCGGGAGTCACAGCCCGCCGAGCCGGCGCGCACAGGCTCCGGGTCGGGTAAACACCGCGCGGGAGGGGCGCGGGCCGGGAGGGGCGGAGCGCACCGGGGCCCCTCGGAGCGGGCGGGACGGAGGGGACAGGAGGCGGGGGCAGGAAGCCAGCCGCGGTCCGGCGCGGCCCCGTGACGTCGCTTGGCTTCCAGGGATCTCTCCCCGAGGCCCACGGGTCCCCCCCCTCCCGCCCTCCTGCGGCGCCTCGCTTCCAGCCTGGGCCGGCATTCTCGCTCGCAGCTCGCAGGCTGCTCCTCGGTCCCGGCCTCCCTTTCCCCCCCTCTCTCCTCCTTCCCTCTCCGACCCTGTTTCTCCCTGCTCACGCTTCTCTGCTCTGTCTCTCCGATCCAGATCTAGTCTCCCCCCTTTTCTTTTCGCTCTCCTTCCTCACCCCCTCCCGCCGCTCCCCCTGCCTCCCTCTGTCTTTCTGTTTTTCTCCCCGTCGCCCTCTCTGTTTCTTCCCTCCCTCCCTCCGGGTTTCCTCCCCCTGCCCTCCCTCCTCCTCGCTCCCCTCCCCCCTCGGCCGCTTGCAGCTTCCCAGTCCCCGAGTCGCCGCCGCCGCCGCCGCCCGCACCCGCGGCAGGACCGGCCCGCGCCGGCCCCCCTCGGTCCCGCGCCCTCCGGGCTAGCAGGGACACCCTCCTCCCTGCGCGTCGAGGCCCCGCCCGGCTCGGCCCCCGCCCCGCGCCCGAGCGCGCCGAGGATGTGAGTCCTGCCCGCCGCCGCCGGAGCAGCAGCCACTCGCGCGCGGAGCCCGAGCGCAGCGCAGCTCAGCTGCGGGCGCTCGCTGGGTCGCTCGCGCGGGCTGCGCGCTCCTGCCCCAAGCGGTGTCCCCCCGGCCTCTCGCCGGCCCCAGCGCCGCGGCAGCCCCGAGGGCCGTCCCCGGCCGGCCATCCCCGGCCCCAGCGCCGCTGACCCTGTCCTCCGCGGGCGGGGACGCGGGCGGAGGAGGTGCCGCCTCGGAGCCCCCGGACGCGACCATGTCGGAGGTGCTGCCCTACGGCGACGAGAAGCTGAGCCCCTACGGCGACGGCGGCGACGTGGGCCAGATCTTCTCGTGTCGCCTGCAGGACACCAACAACTTCTTCGGCGCCGGGCAGAGCAAGCGGCCGCCCAAACTGGGCCAGATCGGCCGGAGCAAGCGCGGTGAGTTCTCCGCCCCTTACCCCCTGCAGTGCTGGTGTGGCGGCCTGGCGGGGGCGCAGGGGTCCCCCGACCGCGGGGGACCTCCTGCAGGATCTAGGGATCCCTCCTGCGGCGGAAGGCGGGTCCGGCCTTGGGCGAGCGTCCGCTTCTGCCCCGGCCAGCCGCGGGGTCACCCGGGGGCGTGGTGGCCTCTAGTAGCCGAGGCCCAAGGGTTATACTCGCGTCCTCAACCGCACCAAAGTTTGCTTTTAGATTTCACACCCCCTCCCCCTTTTGCGCAGTGGAGTCGCAGCTGCATTCGCTCTGCTCTGCCACCTTGGGGGAGGGGGTCCCGGGGATCCTTAGGGGTCTGCGGGGGAGGGGTCTGGGGGGGGGAAGGCGAGGGGCCGGTCAGACTGCACGGGCTTTTCACTGCTACTTGTCAGAGGGGAGAGGGAAGGTTGGTTTAGCTTGGGTGATTGGAGCTGGAGAAGCCCCAGAAAACCCCAGACGCAGGGTACTGCCCGAAGAGACTGGGGTGCCGAGGTGAAGGGAGAAGATAACCGGGGGACCGAGGTGGTCTGAGAGCCGGAGACAAAGCTCCAGCTAGGGAGCTGTAGCGGGAGCGACGACAAGCCGGGGACTCAAGTCTAAGGGAGGACTCTGAGGCAGCTGCAACAATGAGGGCGACCGACCTAGAGACCCGGGCGTAGAGACCCAGAGTCCTGGACAGGGTCATCCCGTGGACTTAGAGGGACTGAGAAAGGCTAAGTGGAGATGGCGAGAGAGGTGAAAGAGACGGCCGGCCGGAGGCAGAGCCCCAGGCCGCAGCGAAGGGAGGTTCTGCCCTCTGCGGTGGCACAGAGAGCGGAGGGGCGGAGGCCACCGGCCCTGGGCGCAGAGAAGGCGAGCTGGAGGGAGACACCCGCACATGCCAGGCCTGAACTCTCTCCAGCGGTGGATCGGCGTGGGAAACGATCCCAGCCTTCCTTCCTGGCTCCCGACTTCTCTGAACCCAGACTGGTCCATCGGCACCGGTGACCTGAAGAGCTGTTTCCCTTCCTCTCCTTTCTCGTCCAGCCACGGATACTTTGTAAATAGATGCACCGGGCTGGGAAAGGACAGGGCCAGAGTGCGCTCTGCAGCCTGCCTGCAGGGATGGCTCCCTCTTTCTCGCTTTTTCTTAGAATCCAGGTAGAAAGCGGGTGGGTTAGACGTTGGGGCAGTTCAGAGCTAGGCAGGGCTCCTGAATAGGAGCTGAGGATGATGGAGCTGCTCTCCCTGCAAGGAGCAGCCAACCTTCCTTCCTCGCCCTCCTCTGCACCCACCTAGTAGGCATACACCAAATGTCTGAGACCCCTGGCTAGGCCCAAGCTCTCTCACATTTCTCTCCCCTCCCCTTTTTTTGCAGTTGTTATTGAAGATGATAGGATTGATGACGTGCTGAAAAATATGACCGACAAGGCACCTCCTGGTGTCTAACTGCCCCAAAGACAATGAGTTGAGGGAAAGAAAAAAGAAGAGTGGCGGGCCATAACAGTTATTGAAAAAAAGCATGAGGAGGAGAAAGCACTTTGAAATTTATTATTAGCTTGCTACCTACGATGAAATCAACAACCTGTGTCTCATGTCAGGCCGGGAGACAGATGAGGTGTGAGGAGGAGGAGGAGGAGGAGGAGGAGGAGAAGGCGCTGGGCTCCTCTACAAAAATATAAGTTAAAAAAAAACACATTTAAAAAATCACTATATACACACATATAAAGAAAAAAAGTCTCAGTTGCAGCTATTTGTCAAAATTAATACCTGTTTCTTTTTATATATGGTAAATATTGTGCAATTATAGATCTGGAGTTTGAACCACTTCCTGAAGCAGCACCAAGTACTTGAAGGTGCTTGCGGTCTCTGCTGATTTGGCTTTTCCCAATGTTTACATTATTTAATCTTGCAAAAATGATCCTGTGCACTTGGATGTGACATGCTGTCCAGTTTTATTTTTTTTAACGTTGTTTATTCTTGGATGTACAAAAGTAAATTGGGGAAAACGATCTCTGTTTTACTTCAGTCATCTTTTGAAGTTATCGGAAATGAGTATAAGAGCAGAAGGTAACTTTTCTAAGGGATGATGCTTAGGGAGAGTCCTTGTTTTATTTTAAACAGATGAACCACTCAGCTTGTGTTTTATTGTTGCTGTAAAGTTCTTTTTTTTTATGTCAGAAACATAAAACAAAAAAAGAAGAAAAACAAAGAAAAAAATGCTTGAGCTTTTTCTAACCCCCTCCCAGTCTGTTGTGTGAACCCTCTCTTTCCTTCACCAATAGTGTGTCACTTTATTCTCTTTAATGAACTGTAAACAAACAAACAAACAAAAACAAATGTAATCACAAGAGTGCCAAATATCTTGAAATGCCAAAAGGCATTTTGGTTTCTTTCTTTCCCTGTGCTCTGAGTCCTTGCACAGGAATGCTCGGAGTGTCTTTCCTGTTATTTATAGGGGTTGTCTTAAGGCTCGCCAGCTGCCTGTTTTGCATGGTATTTGCAAAAAAAGAAAAAAAAAATGCCTCCTGCGTGAGGAATCTTTTACCATTTTATTTCTTGATTTTTGGTTTGTTTGCAACTTTGGACCTGAAGGGGTCCCCGCCCCCAGTTTCTTCTTAGTCCCAGGTTGTGGATGTTGCACCTTGAACCAGCACACAGGGCTATTTCTCCAGTGTACAATAAAGAACTCTTCCTGTGTGTCCTCTCTTTCCTTGGCCTTGTTTCTTGGGTACTTGCTGTCCGTCTGACAGGAATGAGGAGATTGTGGTGTGTGTGTGTGTGTGTGTGTGTGTGTGTGTGTGTGTGTGTGTATGTGATCTGTCAGTGGGCTGGATGGACCAAACTATTTCCGGAGAATAAATTTAGTGGGCTTTGAGTTTTGGCTGAGGTCCTGACCATCCTGTTGGGGTGAGAGGCTGTCTGTCCTGTTAAGAGTGATGCTAGGAGGCTGGACTTGGATTCAGTTCACAGCTCTGATTTCCCTGCTCTCTGAACTGGAACTTCTGTTAGCCTCAGTTTCCTACTCTGAAAAGAGCTGATAACCCAGCTTCTGCCTCATGGGTTCAAGTAGGAGGTTAGCAACACTTACAAGGCAACACTTACATGGAAATCTTCCTTGTGGGGCCACTGGGAACATCCACTGAGCGTCATTAGGGGCTGGGCTGGGGGGATACACTGGAACTTCTAGAGCTCACTGGTACGTGCCTGAGGATGAGTCTGTTCTCTGGGGATGCGTAGCCAGGAGGTCAGAAGGAGGCACCTGCTGCCCTGCCTCCAATCACCCATTGGAAAAGCTTGTTGTACAAGGCGGGGGGTGGGGGTGGGGGGTGTAGCTCCATCTCTTATTAAGCTGGAAGCAGTGATTGGTCAGGGTTCTGGGGAATGGGGGAGAGGACCTGGGAGGAGGTACCCCAGGCTGTTTTGCATGTAGAAGCCCCACTGCCTGGAGCTTTTAATATGTTTGTTGTAAAGCTGTCAGCCAAGGAGTCACAACACAGCTCACAGTGACAGGAGCTTGTGTATGACTCAGCCATCAGGTAAAAGTCCTCACAGGAGGGGTTACACAAGAGGGGCTCTAGGGGGGCCTGGGAGGGGAGGGTGAGTGCCTCATCTCCTTTGCTAGGTCCTATTGCCTCAGCGGGTTCCAGCCCAGGGTTCTTCATCCTGTGGTCATTACTGGGACTGACGGGAGAGCTGGAACTGGCAGTGCCCAGCCTGCGGATGCTTGAGGATGCCAACTTCATTTTCCCAGGCACATGGTCCTCTTCTTGAGTCTGGCTGTCTTCCCTCTTGACCCCAGGCACTCCCTTTTGGAATTGCAGGTCTATGGGCTCCATAGAGCCAAGCAATGCTGCATATTCTCTTTCCCACCTAGAAGGCCAAGGGGTGCTGGGGAGGGAATTAGGGGCAGGGCCCACTTTTGTTCAGAGGCTAGGTGAAGAGATTGTTCTATAGGGGGAGGCGTGGTTTCTGTCAGTACCTCATCACAGCACTGCTGTCATTGGATACTTTCTCATCCTTTTTCTCAACAACCCTAGACACCCAGACATATTCACTTTCCAGCCACAAAAAAAAAAAAAAAAAAAAAAAAAAAAAAAACCCACCTGCATTATGTGGGCTTTTTTCCTGAATGCCAGACTCACAACAGCCCCACAGAACAGGCAATGGGTGCTGTTGTTACCCTGATTGCACAGTAGGAAGCAGGTCTCAGAAAGGACAACTCCTGCCAAGTGGTTTGTTAGCTGCAAAGGCAGGATTGGAACATAGAGCCCACCAACCAGGACAAGGATGCAGGCAGACTTTGGCTCTGTTCCCTGCTTCAGCTATTGTCCTTCAGCCTTTAAAGGTCCTTGTGTTGGTGTGTTGCTCTGACGCCCTGCCTGTCTCCACCATCCTGCACAACAGACTACATCAGGGGTCAGAGGGGGCCAGCATGTAGATGTGGTCAGTTAGTGCCTGGAGCTGCTGGGTGCCCTGAGCCAAGGCCAAAGGTCCATTTTAATAAGTGATGTATTAAAACGTTCCTGCCGGAGGCCACTGGGCAGTAAAGGAAGGTCCTCAGGCTGGAATGAGTCTGCCTTTCCTGAGGCCTCCATTCAGTAACAAGGAAAATAAACCTCTTAAATGTACTGTGGCTTTGGGTGAGCATGTGTTGAGAAGGCACTTTGGGGACTGGGCAGATATCAAATTATAGCAAGTGCTGGATACGTCTGAAGTATCTGGAGAGGGCAGCAATAAATATGGAAAAAGGCTATTAAAAGATGGAGGTGGGGGAGGGTGACTTTAAACATCTGAGCATGGACCTGGAGCATCCAGGGCTGCATCCTTTAAACTTGGCTAATTGAGTGTTTTCAATAAGCGTCCATCTCCCTGGCTTCTGCTCCTGCCGCCTGTCCAGGCTGACACGCTGCAGGAGGATCAGAGATACCTTCAGAGGAAGAACGGGCAAATTAAGTTTTAAAACAGAGAACCCTGAAGATTCCCGATGTCTGCCACAGATGAAGGAATGAGCCCAGGAACTGCAAAGCAGGCAGCAGTTTCTAGATGTTCAAGGCCTTCTGGGAAGAAGGTTCTGGCATAGAGGGAGGGACACTGGCTTTATGTAACAAGTAGTTTCGGGACTTAGATGGCTTGGATTTGCAACCTTTATCCTAGCTGTGACCTGGACATTTCTCAAGGTCTTTGGCTTTCTGGTTCTTCTATAAAATCAGGGTGGTAAGAAGTACCAGAAAAGCTTAGATGGGAATGCCTATCTCCCCAGAACATGGCCTGGAACGGAGAAAGTGGTAGCCCTCGATAGCGGGGAAGTGTTTGCTATGTGTCAGGCAGCAGGTGACTAAAATCACTGGAAAAGTCCTACTTTATGATATTTTTTTGCATACAGTTTTTGTTGACTGCATTCAAAAAGGTACCCCTGTACCTTTGGGGTACAAAGGGCAGGAGTTTGCTTGAGGAGATGGGAATGGTGATCAGGGTGTCAGTTTGCCTGACCTCCATGACCTCCTTCAGTTTTCCAAGGTTCCTACATAAATGTGTGTGCTTGCTCCCCAAAGGCAGGGTCTCCAGAAGCAACGCACCCCACCTCCCAGAAGCCTTCCTTCTCTGGATGGGAGCCACGGTGCTGACTTGCCCTGAAGAGGGATGACCTTAGCTCTCTGCTTGGGTCACTCCCTTAGACAAGACTTTGGGCTTCATTCAGTAATTATTGACTTAGTGCCTGCCATGTGTATCTGGCATGATAATGATAATGAGGAACAAACTAGGGACTTGCCCTGGGTTCAAAAATGATCACCTCCCCCTCCAAGTGACATTGGGACAGAGGAGCCATGCTGACTAGTTTTATGTCATCTTGACCCAAGCTAGAGTCATTTGAGAGGAGGGAACCTCAACTGAAAAAATACCTTTATAAGATCCAGCTGTAGGCGTGCCTGTAGAACATTTTCTTAGTGATTGATGGGGGAGGGCCCAGGCTATTGTGGGTGGTGCCACCTTTGGGCTAGTAGACCAGGGTTCTATAGGAAAGCAGGCTGAGCAGGCCAAAAGGAGCAAACCAGTAAGCAGCTCTCCTCCATGGCCTCTGCATCAGCACCTGCCTCCAGGTTCCTGCCCTGCTTGAGTTCCTTTCTCAGCTTCCCTCAGTGGGCTATGACTCTGGATATGTAAATCAAAAAGCCCTTCTTGCCTTCCCAGGTTTGGTCTTGGCATTTCATTGCAGCAATTGTAACCCTAAGACAGGAGCATCAGCAACCTGCTTCCTTAGTGTTGGCAACAATGGGAACCAAAAAACAGCTGGGTCTTGGGTATAGCCTGGCACTCAAACATGTGACCCACTTTAAAATAAAATATCCTCGGAACTCTAGACTAGTTCAAGATGATCTGCAGATGGTGGGCAAGATGGCTCATCTGCGTTTGCCGCAGAGCCTGATAGCGTGAGTCCGATCCCCAAGACCTACATGGTAGAAGGAAAAAAGCAATTCTCCAAAGTTGTCTCCTGACCTTCATATGTATGCTGTGGCATGTAAGTACTCCTAGCCTCCAGTAGAGAAATAATAATAGTAGTAGTAGTAGTAAAGAATGATGATGATGATACTGATGACAAGTTGAGGGGACAATGTTGAGTTGACATTTATAACCCTGACCCAATTTCTTCTATCTTTACCATCTGGTGCCATTCTGGCAAATTTTGCCCGACTAAGGAGCCAACATGGGATCATGGTTACTAACTAAACCCCACAGCTTATTCCGATTTTATTAGTTTTTATATAATGCCCTTTGTCTTCCTGCATTCCACACTAGAGGACACATTACAGTTAGTCATCATGCCTCCTTGGGCTGCTCTTGATTGTGTTAGTTTCTTAGATTTGACTGCTGATGGATCGCCAGAGACCCATTTTGTAGGCTGGCCTCCAAGTAAACTACCTTCTTCCAGTGTTTTGTTTTAAGACATGTTTTCTTTGTAGCACAAGGCTGGCCTTGAACATAGTATGTAGTAGCTGATGGTTTTGAATTTCTAACCCTCCTGTCTCTGCCTCCTAAGGGCTGGGATTACAGGCACACACCACAGTTCCCAGTGTTTGAGGTCTGGGGATGGAGTCTGGGGCTTTGCACCTGCTAGGCAGCCACTCTTGCAACCGAGCTACCTCCTCAACCCCCTCAAGTGAGTCTGTCTGATATTTTCCCCAGTGGTTTGAGTGATGTGTTTTAGGAGGAAGCAACCAATCGAATTCTCCATATCAGAACCTCAGGTAACAGATGACACTGCTGTAGTTCAGGGTCATCTGGGCTGAGATAACGGAGTCAAGCAAGATTCCTGGTTGCAGGACTCCCCTTTTTCCTTTTTTTGCACACTGCATCTTTTGGAGGGCAATCACCCTGCGAAGTCCATGCTTTCTGGAGAGAAGTACCTCCACATCTAGAGATCTTCTGCACAGGCCATCAAGTGAGCCGCTGTCCAGTAAGTTCCATATCCAACAGAGGCAAAAGTTCAGAGCAATCCTAAGTTCCAGGCACACTGTAGGATGAAAAACCCAGGATCTGCAAAACTCCACAGTGCAGCCAGATGACCGATAGATGGAGCCGTGCAAAAAAAGAGATTTTTTTTTTTAAACAAATTAATAGAAGCAACTTCCTGTGGAGGAACTGTCATCCTGGTTAGAAACTATGCAGCATCTAGTCTTTTTCTTGGAAACTCAGGCAGCTGCTCTGGTTTCACAATCTGCCTATTGGAGGGAAGGAGAAGGGGGAAGAAACCATGTGGTCCTTATTCAGTAGCAGAGATTCTCCCAAACCATATGCAAAAATACATCCCAGGCAATGCTGGTAACCCAGGAAGCCTGGCAGCTGCGCTAAACCCTGCTGGGTGGCCTGGGAACAAATATCTTATGTCCAAAGACTCAGGCCCCACCCCAGAAGGACCAAGAGTCACAGACAGAAGTGGGGGCTTTCCTACCTTTCCCCTCAACTACTCCCTGTTCCACAGGTTTGGCTCTCAGGGTGACACCCCTAACACTGGAGGGTTTGCCCTTATCTAGGGGGAAATGCACACCCTCAGGGCCTTGACCTAGAGACAGCTGCCTTGGGGACAAAGGGTCACCAAGTGGGGAGGAAGTCATTGGGAGGACAGGCTGTATTGGGGAGGACCCGGAAGTATGCCCTGGGAAATCCTAAGGGAATGGTTGATGGGAGGGGTGTGATGAGGGAGGGCAGTGAGGGTAGGAAATGGCCAGGGAAACGGCAGGAAGCTGGGTGGTCAGGGTTTTGGGAGTTTACCCCGGGAGGGTGTTTTATGGAGAAGATGAACTTAGTGAATTCATTAATTAAGTCCATATTCATTCAACAATTTTTCTGGCAGGCAGAGAGTGGGTGGGGCTTGTGCTTGGCACTGGGGAGACTCGGCTTGCTAGAGGGAGGCCTTTTCCGGTTCAGAAACCACAATGTCTGGGCTGTGACCTTTCAGTGACTGAATTTCAAGAGGACGGAGCTGGGGGGGGGGGGGACCGGGGAAGTGTAGGTCACCTCTAGGGGAGTTCCTGCAGCTCGCTGTCAGCACCCATCCCAGAGCTTCACAAAGGGTTCGCGATTCCCTTCCTTTGGGCCAGTAGCCCGGGCTGGCTGTGTGACCATCATCCCTGGCAAGTGTATTTTGTCTCTCTGGGACTCAATGTGGCAAAAAAAATATTTTTCCTCATCTTTGGCTGCAGACCAATGGTTGCTCTGCTCTCTCACCATTTAATTATCTGAATCTTTACAGCAGCTCTCCTAGGTAATTGCTGTCCTCACCCCCATTCTACGGATTAGGGACAACGAGGCACAGAGCAGCAACCGCACCTGCTTACTTTCCCACGGTTGCATAGTGGTCTAGCTGGGACTGAAATCCAGCTCTGCTTGGTCCCTGATGCCTGGTCAGCCCCGGTGTAAGGAGAGGTTTTCACAGCTGTTTTTTGCTGTTTTTGTTTGTTTGTTTGTTTGTTTGTTTGTTTTTGTTTTTTTTTTCAGCTGGAGGCTCCTGGAGCTCAGGGGCAGACTGTAAGATGCCCATCCTCGGGCGCGGTGGGGGGGGGGGCGGGGAAGGAGACTTACAGTGGAGAGTTGGGGGAGGGGACGGCCAAGGATCTGCTTGGCGGTGAACCCTGGACCGGGCCAGCCAGTTGCCATGGAGACGACTGGGCGGAGATGCGGGCCAGGCAGGCAGGTTGCCCCGCCAGGGCAGTTCCGGGGAGCTCCCTCCCTCAGTGTGGGGAGTGGCACCTGGGACGGTGCTTTCCTGGCAGCCTAGGCCACAAGAATTCTTGGCTCGCAGACAGGAGGGACCACAAGTCCCCTCCAGACGTCTGAGCCTTTGCGACCTGGCCCAGTCCCCCACACACTACGGCTGTCTTCAGTTCTTCTGTGTGAATTATTTACCGAGTCTGGCAGCCTCCTCGGAGGCCTCCCTGCCGGCCCTCCTCCCTCCTCCCTCGCTGCCCTCCCTGCCCCCGCAGTGTCTCTACTTTCTGGTTCCAGCAGCCTTCTTTCTCACTGTCCAAGAAGTCGCCCAGACTAGGCCCCAAGGGGAGCCAGGGGAAGTAGCTTTCCCTCTCTCCTTCATTTAGTGGGTGTTGAGAGCCAGGGGCACTGACTATACCACTTGGCTCCCAAAGAACTTTAGCATCTTCTTCTATGGCTTTGGGATGGTAATTCCTGTTCTGGATGCTTCCAGGACTGCTCAGATCCCTCACGGTAATGCGGGGGTGTGGCCTTTGCATTGTAATCCAGCACAATGTCACCATTAGGAGTCTTTTCATTTCTGAGCACTCTGCAAGTGCTTTGCTCATTTCTCCTAGCACTCCTACCCTGTGGGGACACTATAGATTATCTCCCTTTCCCAGACTGAGACACTGGGGGGTTGGGGAACTCCTCTGGAGGGAGCCAGAAGTGGAAACAGCTGGAGTTGACTTTTCACCTCTATCCACTTTTGATGGCAAGCCTCCTTCACCTGTGGCTCCTCTATCTGTGTGAGCATCTGAGTTACATTTGGATGTCACAATGTAACAAATGTCACTGTGAAAGAGTTACATTCGTCACAGCTGTCCTCTATAGGAATACCCCATTGACACCAGTGATTCAGGATCACCTCCTGCCCTCAAATTGCTGTTGGTAGCAGGTTTTGGGGGACTGTTTGAGATAGGAAGCAAAGCAGGACAGACCCTTGCCGCAGTTACAGTTCAGATGGAGTGAGTGCCTTCTACCATAAGGGCTGGTTGCACATGGTGCTCTAACATAGCAGAAGGGCACAGGTAAGGCTTGGGGCTCAGTGGGTAAAAGTACTCACTGTGCAAGTCCGATGAGAGGGTGGGAAGGCAGAACCAAAACTGTCCTCTATTCACATGTATGCCAATCCCTTTGTCTCATATAATACAAAATAAAAAACATTTAAAAGGGGCAGAGGTGGGACAGGAGCTCTTGGCTTGGTAGGAGTGTTCAGGAGCAGAGGATAAAGGTTGGCAAGTTCTGGGCTTCCCTGAGCCAGGGAAGGTCCTTTGGGAAGTGGTTTGGAGGAAAGAGGATGAGGGTGGATCACAGGGATCCTGGAGGGGATGATGGTGGATCATAGAGACTCTGGAATACAAGCTCAAGGGTTAGTTCATTGTCTGTTGGTGTGTTGTCTACAGGGTCTCCTGTATCCCAGGATGACCTTGTCCTAGTATAACCCAGGGTGACCTTGAGCTCCTGCTCCTTCCACCCTTACTTCCCAAGTGCTAACATTACAGGCAATGCAGACCCACATCCATTTTACATGTGTTGGGGTCGAACCCAGGATTTTATGTATGTTAGGTACATGCTCTACCAAAGCTACACCCTCCAGATCCTCAAGAGCAGTGGAGCAGCAGCTTTCAGTGGGGGCTAACTTGGGCTTCCAGGGGACTTGGCATGTTCCACCATGGGTAGGAAGAGGGAATGTTATTACTACCTAGAAGGTAGATGCCAGGGATACTGGGAGACATCTCAGCACAGGGACAGTGCTCAGAAGCAAGAGGCTGATCCCCATCATGTGCTGAGCAAGGAATGCCACTTAGGAGACTTTACAATGGAATTTTTGGTGCCTTGGCCACTTCTGCTCAGACACAGGCAGCTATAGTAGGCCACCTTACCACGTGCAGTTACAATCCCAATACCAAATGCTTTCCCTCTGTTTCCTTATCCAATTCTTATTCCAAGGAAGGAACACCTTTAAAGGTGGGTGTGTAGGGAGTGCCAGTCCTGGAGCTAAGCTGTGCATACTCACTTATGGATCCTCAAAGTGAGTCAATGATGTAAACCTCACACAACACACAGGGAGCCAGGCACTGCTGGAAGGAAGGTTCTTGAGGGTGTGCACATTGTATCACTGCTGTCTATAGAACAGTGTCTAAGTCAGCATTTGTGGAGGAGGAAATGAGCACAAAGGTATGGATTTTTAGAGCCCGCAGATCTCCTGTCTCTGTGAAGAAATGGAAGCACAGAGAGGTAGAGGATCTTGTGTGGAGTAACACAGCAGAACCTTACCCCTTGCTTTCCCTTTATTTCTTATTACTTTTAAAAAAGTTAATTTCTTTATTATGTTCATGTGCTTTGGTGTTTTGTCTGTGCGAGGGTGTCAGATACACTGGAACTTGAGTTACACACAGTTGCGAGCTGCCATGTGGGTGCTGGGAATTGAACCTCGGCCATCTCTCCAGCTCTGCTTACCCTTTCTTACTGAAAACTTTGGAGTGCCCTGGACAGTTTCCTTGGACCACTACAACCTGGCTGTGCTTCTATCACTGACAGCAGGACTGACAGCCCGAGGGACATTTCTGAGATGTGCAGAGGGTGACAGGTAGCTCTCCCTGGGATCCCACAGCTTCTTGTAGCCTAGGCAGGGAGCCCAGTCAGTGCAGTGTGGCTGGTGCCATCCTCTTCTGTGGTGAATTCGGAGAAATTCCAGATTTACCCCAGATTCCAAGCAGTTTCTATGCTATGTTCTTTGGGTGTGGACATCTCAGCAAGTCCCACAGCCCTAGCAGCAGGGAAAGATGGCAGTCCCAGTGTCACTGTCAAAGTTGAGAGAGGTCCTGTACCTAAGGGCATCCACAGGGAGGCTGAATACCAGCTAGTTCTTCATCTTGATGTCTCCATCAACCTGAACTGGCTGGGCCTTACTCTTTCAGGTCTCCGGTCCTTATTTGGGAAGTAGAGCAGTGAACTCCAGCCTCAGAGGTCTGTTGGAAGAGCGACGATTTTCGCGGATGTCCTGCACCATGAATAAACTTGAACTTCCTGGGGACCCATCCTCGGGTCTGGGCTTTGGGGTGCTGCTGGGGCAGGAGTAGTGTGTTGGGGAGGGGTGTCTTGGTTTTCTTTTCTTTTTTCCCTGTTGCACTGATACAACACTCTGAAAAAGGCAACATGAGGGGGAAAGTTTACTCCAGCTCATAGTTCAAGGATAGGGAAGGGAAGTCAAGCTGATCAGGAGCTTGAAGCAGCAGCTGGTCAATCCATAGGCAGGAGGCAGAGAGAGATGAATGTGTGTTGCTGTTCTGCCTCTTCTCCATCCTGTACAGTCTAGGGTGCCAGCTAGGGAATGATGCCGCCCACAGTGGACAGGTCTTCAACCTGGATGAACAATCAAGATACCCTCCTGGGTGTGCCCAAGAGGTCCATCTTTCAGGTGATTCTAGGTTCTGTCAGGTTGACAACACCTACCATTACATGGGATGTTAGAGGATAGCAGAAGCTTGGGTCAGGAGGATCCTACCAAGACTGGTTGGCTGTCCCATGAACCAAAGCCCTGATGTCTAGCATACTGTTCCACGGCATAGGGCTACCTTAGGTCACAGAGTGGCAATGCCTGGAGAGGGAGTATGTGGTGCTTTTCCCAGGCCTCCCCCAATGTTAATGGGACAAGGGGGAAGGGTGTGTAGTAATTTCCTGCAAGGTAGAATTTTCCATCCTGCAGGGAGACTTGTTAAGACTCAAGCTCATTAAGACTCAGAAGTCAGGCTGGAGAGATATTGTCCTAGTAAGAGCACATAGTGCTCTTCCCAGAAGATTGCTTAAATTGGATTCTGAGCACTCACATGGCATGGGTCACCAACCTCTTGTAACTCCAACTCTGATGGATCCTGTGCCTCTGGCTTCTGAGGGCACCTGCACAAACATACACTCTCACACACACATATATAGTTAAAGAAAAATCTTTAAAAAAAAAAGAAAAGAAAAAGAAAATGGTTAATTAAGAAGAAAAGAACTGCAGGAAGTAAACAACTGAGAAGCCCCAGGAAGTCCCTGAAACTGATCACACGTGCTAATCCCTCTATCCCCCAGTCCTATATATAGAATGACAGATAGATGAGAGACACTCTCAGACAAACTGAGTTGCCTGGAGGAGATATTCTCCAACCTGTCAAACCATGAGTCAAGCACTGATCTTCAGGGTTCTAGCTTTTGGGAGCTATCTGTTATTCATGCTGGGGTGGGTCTTTGATGATGTAGCTGCCTGAATCATTTCTGCTCTTGTGAGTAATTCCTCTCCTGTACCCACTTCTGTAACCCCAGAAAAGCTGGTTGGAGCCTTACTGTGGTCTGTCTTTGGTTCCCTAGCCAGGGTAAGTAGACATTCATTCTTGTCTCCCAGGAATAGCGTCACACAACTGTCTTCTTCATCTCCCTCCACTTCTCATTGAGTCCACAATAACCAGGCTCCACTGTTCTTTTTAGAATGTCCTACTTATGTCTCAGCTCCGCCCTTACTATTCAGCTAAATCCTATTTGGCCTCTAGGGATCAATTGAATGGTTTGGCTAAGATCAAGGGCAGGTGTCCACTGAGACAGCTTGATCTCCAGAAAGCCTTCCAGGAATACCCTCCACACGAGTGGGGTCTCTTTCTTAGGCTCCTGAAGCCCATTGCTTTCCTCCCCCACCCTTGGTTGGCATCACTGCTGGTCGGCCATCCTCTGTCAGCCCATGTTTCCCTTTGGGGCAGTTGCTGGACTCTCTCTGGGCTTGCCTTCCTTTCCTCAGGGCTTTGCACAAATGTCAGGCACATAGCTGTTCCCCAGGGAATCCTGTTGAGTTCATGTCTTAACAATAACAACCTCATGCATATGCAGTTTTCCAGCTTCCAAAGCCTCTTAGATGGCTGTCATCCGATGCTTGCAGAAGAAACATGGTTTGAGGTAGGCAGGTGTGGTGGTGGGGTCAGGTACCTGCCCCCTGCAGCACAGGCTGACCGCCCACATCGGCTCCCTGAAGGTAGGTGGGGATATGCTTGTAATATATTTAGTTCCAAGTGGGAGTCTCTGCAGAGCTCTGATTCCAGGCTGGCTGTTTCATGGGGGATGGGAGTGGAGAGGAGGCCAGGAGTTGTTGCTTTCAGGGGCTCAGTGAGGAGCTGCGGCCAGCTTTGCCTGGTGATGCCCAGGGTGGGTGTGTTCTCAGGGGCACAGACCTTAGGAGCCAGCAGCTTTCTTCTGTGAGTACTGTTTAGTCACTGTGCCGTGCAGGGCACAGAATCCCCAAACCTAGGGAAAACCCCAGAACAAGGGGGTGAATGACCAAGCAAACTAGTTCATCTACTTGGAATTATTGACAACAATCAATAATACTTCAGAGCCAGATGTAGTTGGACTCCTATAATCTCAGCACTAGGGAGGCTGGGGTGGAAGGTCAGGAGTTCAAAGCCAACCTCAGTTATTTCATGAGTTCGAGGACAGCCTGGGCTACATGTGACCCTGCCTCAAAAATGACATTTCAAGAGCTGAGGTTGTAAATTAATTCAAGAACAGTAGCTAAGTATGTGTGTGTATGTGGTGGTGGTGGTGGGGGTCTAGGTTCCACCTCCAGTGAAAAAATAGAATTAATGAAAATAAAAACCTGTTGACAAACTACATAGGTCATTTGTACAGGGTAACAAGGAAAATATAGATCACATCTGTGATGGGACAGACAGTGACTGGGGTGGCTTTCGTCATAGTTCTGCTGCTTGCCCGCTGTGAGCTTGGACGGCCTAGCCTCTCCACATCTAGGTTCCTTCATGTAAAGAATACAGACATAAAAGCACTGTTCAAGGGCACTGTTGAGGAGATGAGACAGGTTACTATTTGTCAGGATGTGTGAAACAATTTGTACCACATATTAAGATTCAGTTCTTATAAGTGACTTCTGTCACCTTCTGTATATCAGATATGTATAGGAAGAAATAAAAAGATGGAAGACTGTCGTCAATCTTATTTTCTCTGGGCTATGGGCCAATGTATGCTTTTATTTTTGGAGACAGTTTCTTTCTTTTTTCCTTCCCTCCTCCTCCTCCTCCTTCTTTTCTTCTTCTTTTTGAGATAGGGCCTCTCTCTCTATGTAGCCTTGGCTGTCTTGGAACTCTCTATGTAGACTAGACTGGCCTCAAACTCATAGAAATCCACCTTGCCTCTGCCTCTCAAGTACTGGGATTAAAGTTGTGCCTGGCTTTGAGACACTTTCATAGTCCAGGACATCTTGGAAGTCTCTTTGTTGCCCAGGCTGGCCTGCAACTTTTTTTCATTTATTTATTTTAATAAATTCACTTTATTGTGATGAACTCATCTAAAAACATCTCATAGTTGAGACTGAGCAAATGTTTCCATAGCTTTCATCCATCCATCCATCCATCCATCCACACTCAGGAATCATTTCTCTCCCTTCACCATGTGAATTCTGGGAATTTAACTTGGGTGGTTAGGGGCAAGCACCAGCACCCTCTGAGCCATCTCACTGGCCCTTGCCTGGGATTTTTAATCCTCTCGCCTCTACCTCCTGAATGCTGGATTACATGTGTGCACCATAATAGCCAGTTTGATCTCCCCCACTTCTAAATATCTTATTTTTTATGTTTGCAGTGCTATGGTGGAACCCAGGGTCTCACACACTCTGGACAAGTTCTCTGTGCTGAGGTACATCATAGCCCTCTCTAGATAATAACCCTTTCCCCCCCTCCCCCGAGTCAGGGTTTCTCTGTATAACCCCAGCTGTTTTGCAGTATAGGGTGTATTGCCTTTATTATTAGGGAGGATAAATTTTATTTGCCCCCAAACAATAATACCTGGAACGAAGACTCAGGGATACCTTTTGTTTGGACTTAAGGGGATATACCACCAATGCCATTTAGACACCCTGGAGACACACCCTCTCAATATATTTCTTTCTGCGAATGACAGCCCACAGGTAATGTTTCTTTAAACAGTCCAGGCTGTACCTTCCATCTTTCATCTGCTACTTTAATAATTTTATATGATGCCTATTGAAACAAATAGCCAAGCTGTTTAAATACCCACAGCCATAAACTGTCACCACTGATGACAATGACAGCTCCCCAGGCGGGCCATAACAGAAATGAAAGTAAATCATTCTGACCACTCCTGTCAACATCACACTCCCAGGATCCAGGGAGACAAGGGCATCGACAGAGAAGGAAACACCAACTGCTGTAAAAGCGATTCTGACTTCGTCAGTTGGCTTGTCAGGATGGCAGCCTGCCAGCTGGCCAGCTGCTCAGCAAATGACTGTGCTGAGCACATAGTAGGCATGCAACAACTCCTCATCAAATCCAATTGGAATTTAGTCACTCACAGTCAGTGCATGTGAGTCTGTACCAGGTGGTGGTCTGCATGGAGGTAAGGTCAGGGATGTTGGCGGGTTGTCCTTACCTCCAAGGAGTTAATGCCATTTGATCCTTTCAGATTGATTTTTAAAATAATTTATTCTTTTAAAATTATGTATATGTGTGTATCTGCATTTGGGCATGTGCCCACAAGAGCAGGTACCCTGGAATGCCTGGAACAGGTACCTGAGATGGCCTGGAGCTAGAGTTGCAGGCAGTTGTGGGCTGGGAATTGAATGCTGGGAATTGAACTCCAGTCCTCTGGAAGAGCAGCAAGTACTCGTTAACTCTTAAGTCATCTCTCTAGCCCCGCCCCTTTCATATCTTTTTTTTTTCCCTGAGGTGTCTGTGTGTTCTGAGGCTTTTGGTAGCCTCTGTGTAAGGGGTCTGCATTAGACTTTGTCATAGCTTTTCCCCATCTCTCTTGAGATATTATTTGAAACGACCACATTGGTGGCTATTGTTAAGGTCTAACCATGGTTTCTCTCCCACCTTTAGTGGTTTTTATCTCTTTTGTTTGTTTGTTTGTAAACTAGCTATTGACTTTTAGCCCAGGCTGGCCTTGAACTCCTGTGCTTAATAGTAGCCCCAACTCTTGAGTTAGCTAGGATTACAGAGTTGTGCCACTATGCCTTTCCTAATTTTTCCTAATTTTTCATTCACCCTTTTATCTATCCACCCATGCATTCATGTATGCATCCATTTTCTTGCAGACGGGGATGCATCCACCCACTGACCCATCCATGTATCCATCCATGAATCTATCCACTTCCATGTATACTTGGTTACAGTCATGCGTTTGTCCATATATCTATCCATCTTTGCGTCCATCCATCCACTGTCATACAGTAAGCTGCTGGTTGGTAAGCAGCCTCTAGGGTCTGATTGTCTGATTTTCAAATCACCTCTGGTTTGAGAGGCAATCAGGTGATCAGACCCTGGACTCACAGGGCAAATTCTGGACACTATGGACATGGAGAGGAGGTGTTACACACCCATCTGAAATGAGCTTTCTGTGCAAAGCATCTTGTGAGGTTGGAGGGGTGGTTCAGTGGTTAGAAGCTCTTGCTCCTCTTCTAGAGGACCCAAGTTTGGTTCCCAGAATCTGCACTGGGTAGCTTACAACCAACCACATGTAACTCCATCACAAGGGGATCTGACACCCTCTTCTGGTCTCTGAGAATTATCCACACATGCCTGAGAATACCTGCATAAAGATACACATATACAAATATAGATACAATTAAAAAAAATCATGCTGGGGATGTGGGAGGGGTGGGAGGGGTAGGAATGGAGGCAAGGGGCGTGGAAAGGGAGAGGATGGAGTCAGGTTCCAGTCAGACAGGCCTGGTTCAGACCTCAGCAAAGCTCTCGCTGGCTCCACGTTCTTCTTGGTCCAGCCATTAGCAGTTTCTGAGCTACTGTCCTCATCAGCTGGGTAGAGATGGGGGTGCCTTCATGTAGGGCGGCAGAGGGGTTACCTGAAACTACCAGGCAACAGGTGCATATCTGAGTCACACCAGGAACACTAAGTGCTGGACACCAGATGTCCTCTTCTACAGAGGCAGAGACCCAGGTGGCTGAGGAGGCCCACAACATTTGTAGTGAGCTGGGATTTCCCACTGCGGCCCTGGGCTATGACAGGTATCTAGGGGCATAGCATTCTACCACAGAGCAGCCTAAGATTGATTGGCATTCTGTTGCCATCCCCCGAGTCTAATTATTGAGGATCTTACAGGGAAGTGTTCTAAGATTTCATCTACACTGATGTCTCTTGGGTCTCTATCACCACCGCTGAATACCCCTTCCTCCCCCAAGGAATTCAGCCATGTACTTATGAGGTCATCATGTTCCCAGCCTACAGGAATGCTTTGGCCTTCCAGCAAATACCCCAACCTGCTTCCTTCAACTTGGGATATGCAGAAAAAAAATATGGTCCTTTCTTACCTCCCATGCACTAATTCACACATAAACCCACTCACTAGGCCTTTGGTTCCCCCCGTGGCTAAGTCCTATGTGTAATAGGTGTTACTGGTGACCCAGGCTCTAGGCCTTTCCCACCCACAGGTCTTCCTGAAGCCTCAATAAACTTAGATCAGCAACAGGAACAGGGCAAGGAACAGAACTTGGTGGCCAGGGTGTCAGTTTACAATAGGGCATCCCCACTTGATGAATCTGTGTCCCAGGATGTCAACATGTCACAACCTTCTTGGGATGCTGGAGTGGGGAATCTGGAGAGCTGCAGAAATTGGAGTTCTTTCTGAAGTTATGATTTTGTAGGCAATGGATCAGATAATGGTGTGTGTGGGGGGGGGGTTGCTGTATAGGGTAAGACTGGAAGGAGAAACCTGGGGAAAAGCAAAGGAAAGACTTGGGGCTGGGCACGTGACTCAGTGGTGGAGCCGAGCACTTGCTTGGCACAATCTAGGCTCTGGGTTCCATCTCAAGTGCTGTAAAAAGCAAAACTCAAAACTCAGAAGACTGGAAGTCAGAAGAGGCCCACACTAGAGAGGAGGGAAAGGGGCCTTCAGCTGGTTGAGTATCACTGACCTTGGTCATAGCCAACTCTGTGACCACAAGGCAGAAACCAGATCCTAGGGAATGGTTAGAAGAAGGAGTAGGGGGACAGGAGCCATCTTTGGAGGAGATGGCCAATAAGAGGGAGGGATGCTCATGAGCTAGGACCAGCTTGGGGGCCTGCTTTGGGAAGGATGCAGTTTGAAGTAGGAGTGGATCTCCTCGGGGCAGTGTACCTATTAGGCAAGGACACAGTCTATATGAGATTGATGTTTTCCTTCCTCAGTGGCTCCTCAGTCACCAGAGCGCCAGCTAATAGTACTCGCCAGCCCTTCCTAACTATTGAGTACCCAACTGTGTACCAGATGCTAAGAGGCAACTGGGACCTCTGCTATCGGGAGTACCATGAGTGTGCACTAGCTAGAAAGGCGCAGCTCTGCCCAGGGCTGAGGTGGAGGCAGGGTCGGGGCTTTTCTAGGGGCTGACTCACATGTGGGACTGGTGGGTAGCTGTGCAGGCTGCTGCCTCCCTGTCTCGGGTCATGTGGGGTAGCTGCAGTTCAGCAAGGAGGGAAAGCTGGGTGTGGTAGGGGAAGGGAAATGGTGCTCTATTTTACTTCCCTGTTGCTGTGATAAACACTGACCAAAAGCAACTTCGTGTGTGTGTGTGTGGGGGGGGGGGATAAGGGTGGAGGTGTTGTTTGGCTCACATCTATCATCTGTCACAGTCTATCATCAGGGAAGTCAAGGCAGGAAATTAAGGGAGGAGCCTGGAGGATGGAACTGAAGCAAAGACCACAGGCCCACTTGCCTAGGGATAGAGCCGCCCACAGTGGGCTGGGCCCTTCCACACCAATCAGCAATCAACAGAAAGCTCCACACACCTGGGCACAGGCCAGTCTGATGGAGGCAATTCCTCCAGACAGGTTCCTTCTTCCCAGGCATTTCTAGGTCTGAGTCAAGCTGACGAACACTCACTAAGGACAAATGGGAACCCCTTGTGTCTCACATGACCTCCAGTCTCAATGCCCAGGGTGACATGCTGGAGAGGCTGGCACCACAGAGCTCCAAGGACTCACCCAGGGCTGGGGAAATGGAAGGGAAAGATCACTGTGGGGTTGGGGACATTTGCTCGTCGCCACCAAGGTGGGCCAGCAGAGCAGTAACAAGGGCCCTACTTGCAAACACAGAGCTGTTGCTGCCTCACTCCCCTCCTTAATCTCTCCCTAATGCATCTTGCTGCACCCTCTCTCCCTCTATCCTGTGCAGCCCCAGCCCCACCCAGGGAAGGGGACATAGGGATTGTGGTTCACTGCACTCTCTGATCCATCCTACTGTTGATGGGCAATTCCAGCCCAGAGTTGGGCATGGGGTCACATGGCCTGTGGTGACAGGTGGGGGGTCACATGGCCTGTGGTGACTGACAGGTGGGTGTTACTTTACAACAGTGGTGTGTGGGGAAAGTCCCTTTTGGAAGTGGCTTTTGCAACAAAGCCTTGAGAAGAAAGTTGGCATGTTTTGGGGACAGGAAGGAACCAGGCGGCTGGGGTTTGGAGTCAGGGGAAGACAGAAAGAAAGGGAATCTGAATGGACAGTGAGAGCCACAGCATCTCCCAGGCCAGTTCAGTTCTGGCTGCACTGGGGAGGGTTCCATGTAGGACAGCTGCATGGCATGCTGTACGCTTTCTGAAGCTCATTTATGCTACTGGGTAGAGCTACTGGGTAGAAACAGAGTGCCCGGATCTGGGAGGAACTTCAAAGTTGACTCAGATCAAGGTAGATCTATGAAGAGAGGAATCAAGGACCTCTCAGCTTGGGGGAGGGGCTAGGAATGTAGCAGGGTTGGTAGAGTGCTCCTCTAGCATGTGCGAAACTCTGGCTTCAATTCCCAACACTGCATAACCCAGGCACAGTGATGCATGCCTGTAATTTCAACAGTTAGGGGGCAATGAGGGTACGGGGGTCAGGAGTACAGAGTCATGCTTAGGTATGTTGTGAGTTCTAGGCTAGCCTGTTTCAAAACCAACAAAGAGAGACAGCTTGAATCTTAAACCCCTTTGATATCTGCTTCTGAGAAAGGCTGTCCCTTCTCCAGTGGCCTCCATCTCAGTGCTGGGAGAACTCATTGCCTGCAATTTCTCCAGTACACAGGCTGACTGCGCTGACCCCTCACCCCCAGCTGTTCCCAGCTGGGGGCCTTCTGACAGCTTGGCACCTCCCACAACCTGTGTCTTTAAGATGGGCCAAATGGGTGCCTCAAAAGTCCTGCCACAAGGAGAGACGGAGAGAGGCAATAATAAGAGCAAGAAGCAGTCTGGGGGAAGGGGGCAGGGCGGGGAGTGATTTTTATCCTCCCAACCCGAGTTCCCCTCAGCTCCAAAGCCACAGAGAGTTCTCTGAGAACAAATGAGTAATAACCCAGCCAAAAACACCTTCCTCGGAGCACAGGGAGAAGACGAGGGATTCTGTCTTTGATTAGATTTTACTTCCAACCTGCCACCTCCCTGGTGCCAGCCTCCCACGCTTACCACCCCAGCAGCACTTCACTGCCCAGAGGCAGGGAGAGCTGGCAAGTGGGGGCAGTGGGGCTTGTAGGCTCCTGGAGCTTCTGGAGGACCTCTAAGTGGCAGGAACGGGGAGGAGGTGAGTCCTCCACTCACTTCTCCAAAGAGGAAGGGTACAGGGACATCCTGTAGGGGCTTGGTTCTGTTTACGGCTAGAGCAAGCGGGCAAGCTTGGTACAGAGTTTCCTATGTGACCTAAGCCCCCCTTTCATCCTCCCTCCCTCCCTCCCTCCCTCCCTCCCGCCCTCCTTCCCTCCCCCTACCTCCGTCCCTCCTTGTCTTCCTTCCTTCCTTCCTTTCCAGTGTCTTATATATCCTGTAACTCATTACATAGCCAAGGCTGGCTTTGTGCACCACCATGCCAAGCTTACTTTCCTCTGGATGGCACGGGGCAGGAAGGGGACCAGGGACAAGGCTGAAGTATGCAGACTTTGGGACAGGGACTCTCTCCTTCAGGGCCGCCTCTTTGGTACTGGGGTAAATCAAGATACCTCCCTCAGAGCCTGCAGCACTCACACCATCATTTGTTAGTCCCAGGTCCGTGTGGGATGCTGTGTTAGGGCAATGCACATAGGGTAGAGATAACCGGTGGCCTCAAGAATGACAGTTTTTATACCCAAGCTCCTTTGTCCCTGCTTCTGGAAATGTCTGTCCCTTCCCTAGGGGCTCCTGCCCTTACACACCTTCCAGGGTATTAGGAGAGGGGCAAGAACAGGGTACTGGGGACACTAGGGATATTCAGAGGAGGCTTCTCAATGAAGCTGCTATATAAGCTGGGCTCCTATGCTGGTTTGTTTATTTTTATTTATTTGTTTGTTGTTTGTCAGTTTGATGCTAGCTAGGGTCATCTGGGAACAGGGAACCTCAGGTGAGAAAATGCTCCCTTAGCTTGGTCTCTACAGGCACATCTGTGGGGCATTTTCTTGGTTAATGATTGACATGAGACAACCCTGACTACTGTGGGAAGTGCCAGCCAGGGCAGTGGTCCTGGATGCTGTAAACACAGCAAGCCGGTGAGTAAACAGTGTTACTCCACAGCCTCTGTTCCAATTCCCCACTTCAGGTTCCTGCCCTGAAGTCCTGCTCTGACTTCCCTCAGTGATTGACTATGATCACTTAAGCCAAATAAATCCTTTCCTCCCCTGGCTGGTCTGGCTCTCGTGTCTATCACAGCAAAGGAAGCAAATTAGGACAGGGTCTAAAGAGTGGATAGGAAGGGGGGAAGGAGCAGAAACGGAGGAAGAGAGCAGGTTCTGCCGAGAGGAGACATGAGAGCATTCACGTTTTGTGGGAGTGGAGTACAGTGGTGTCCATGTGGGTGGAGGGGAGTTCACATTTCGTCATTCAGCCCTTAGCCATCTCAGTGGCAGCTTTCTAGGAAGGTCAGGGACATCTCATCTCAAGACTTTGGGTGCCTCCATGACACGCAGGTCCTCAATGCTTCCATTCCAGAGTGCCATGTTTCTTCTTCCTGAGAGTAAACACAATCATGTTTAGAATGCTGGGGGGGGGGCGGGCACTAGACTTCCCTGGCTCAAATCTAGGGCATCAGTAGAGACAGACTTGTCTCGATAACAGTGTCTCAGTGATGGAGCTGGCTGGTGAGTGGAAGTGGGCACCAACCATGGAGAGCTGGATGACCATCTCTGCAGTCCCTGAAGGCAGGGAGATTAGGATGCACAGACTTCGACCTGGTGTCGAAAAGGCATGAGGACTATTGTCAGCCCAGGATAAAGTCTAGTTTCCTAGGGCTGCTCTGCCAGGCACAAGCTGTGTCTACCTCTTTGAACCTCAGTTGCTTTATTTGCAAAATGGCGTTGGTAGTATCTACCTCCCAAGGTGATTCTGAAGGCTAACCAGATGGCAGCAAGGCTGCTGGTGGTTATGATGGAAGTGGTGGTGGTGGTGGTTGCGATAGTAGTCATAACGAAGATGATGAGGATGGTGGTGGTAGAGGTTGATGATGGTAATGTTTGTGGTGGTGGTGATATTTGTTGTGATGATGACGATGGTGATGGTGGTAGTGATGGTGATGATCCTGATGGTAATTATGGTGATTGGTGGTGGTGATGTGGTTCTGTCACTGGTGGTGGTAACAGGGAAGGTGATGCTGATGGTGACAGTGATGATGAGGAGGTGCAGATGATGTTAACATTTATTTATTAGGTCCACATCTTTTCAGTGGATGGTGCTATACACTACTGAAGTCCCCCATCAGGAATGAAGCACCCCACACCCCACAGTACCCAGGCGTGTCGTCTACTGAGTGTCTGCCTGGAGTTGTCAAGGGCATGTGCTTTGCCCAAGCTCACTTGCAACATGGCAGAGAAATTTCAAGTATCCCTCTGCCTAGTCCTGCTCCCCTATCCTTTATAAGTCCTTTCCAAGAGCTCTCTCTGTAAGGGTAGCCCTCAGCCTAGTCAATGTCATGTGACCGACCCTCCTAACAACCATTTGACAGAGACCCCATGATTAAACTGTGACACATGTGCACACCACAGCTTTAAATCTCTTTGCAGCTACCGTGGGAGGAACTGACAGAACCTGGATTTGAACACAAGGCACCTGAAGAGAACCCCAGCTCCTAGCCACCATGTGGGGCTCAGCCAGTGACAGGCAGTCAGCAAAGAATGACAAGCTAAACATCCTTTCTTACCTCAGGGGCTGTAGTTGAGTGGATCCCTGCCCTGTTCTCTGAGGCCCGTGTCCTCCAGGCATACCAGTAGCCAAGATAGTAGCAACAGCATCTTCATGCTCCTCCTAGCATGCCAGCATGGCAGGGGAAACAACACCTCCCTCAGCCGCCCACTCCCCAGCTGCTTCTCAAACACCATTGTTACCACGGTCGGGGTGGCTGGGGGTGGGTGTCATCCCCTGTGTGCTGCCTCACATGTGGATAGAGCAGCTGGGAACCTGCTAGGGGAAAAGGGGGACTCAAGTGTGGCCTCACCCTCCCTTCGATCCAAGTCCAGCAGGACTCAGGTTTCTGGCCAGGCCTGAGCTGGGGCAGGTGGAGTCCTCCCTGTGATAAGACCTGGGCTGTAGTTTTAATGTTCCCCCTTGCTTCTCTGGGCCCTAGTTTTCCTTCTAAAGATAGCCAGTGGGCTTCTGGGGCCTTTCGGAGCTGGTGTGTGGAGCTCCATGGGAGTTCCTCCCTAAAGGGCTTGAATTATATTATCTTCCCCCACACCTGAGAATGGGCTCGGAGCTCTGCAGCTGCATCCATCTGCATGGCTGTATTCATCTGCACCAACATGGTCTCATTTAGCTCCACAGCCACACACGGGGGCCAGCAGTGTCACCCTCCATAGCCATACATGGAGGCCTACAGTGTCACCCTCCTGAATTAAACAAGGTACAGGAAATGGTTGCATCTAGTCTTTGGAAAACTCTTGTTTAGGGCTGGAGAGATGGCTCCGGTGGTAAAGCCTTGGCAGCCCGAGGGTCTCAGTTCAGATGCTCGGTAGCTATATAAGCCAGGCACAATGGCACACGCTGTGGTCCCAGAGCTGGGGAGATGGACTCAGGACAGTGCCTGGGGCTTGCTAGCAAGCCAATGTAGCTTAATTGGTGAGTTACAGAATGACACTTACAGAAAGACACTTAACATTGACCTCTGGCCTCCACACACATGTGCACATGTGTACAATCATCTTCCTACAAATACATTTAGCACACACAGATTCTCCCCATTTAACCTATGAATAAAAATACAGATGCCTCTCCTTTTTTTAACGATTCCTTACTTAATTTTTTGATGTGCATTGGTGTTTGCCTGCATATATGTTTGTGTGTGGGTGTCAGCTGCCATGTGGGTGCTGGGTATTGAACCAGGGTCCCCTGGAAAAGCAGCCAGTGCTCTTAACCTCTGAACCATCTCTCCATCCCCCATATGATTCTCAATATCAGATTGGAGAGAAAAAACTCAGGATTCATCTCATCCTATCCATTTATCTGACAGATGAACCCCAAGCTCTGCCCCTCCCCCGGGTCATAAAGTGACCTTTGGCAGAGCTGGCAGGAGAGCATCTAGGCTTCAATCAATTACTCTTGGCTGGGGGTGGGGTTTCATAGTCTTCTAACCAGGATTATGTTGCATTTAAAACTAAATCACTGGTGAGGAGGTCAATGCTGTAGGAGCCTGGGGACATTGGGTCCCTGTTTTGGGTTGCCTGTTGGGGTCAGGCAGAGCTTCTACAGAGATTACTGGGCCTGTTCACTTTGTGAGCTAGTGATCAAGCTGTGTGTGTGTGAGGTGGAGACAGGTTCCTGTATTTCTTTTCCTGTTACAGTTGCACAGGAGGCCCAGAGAGGAGGCGAGGCTGAGCAGCAGGGACTAAGGAGTGTGTGCACTCTGGGAGATCTGGGGAATTAGCTCTGAGGTTGCTCTGAGGAGAAAATGATGTTTTGAATCAGGAGTTATTATACGTCTGAGCTCAAAGCTTTTTAAAGAACACCGTGTTTATTTAACAGTTGTGTTTATGGATTTACTTATACCTGGCTTGGCTTAAAAAAGAATCTGAAGTGGGTAATTATTCAATCAGATTATGAACTCCTAGAAGGCAGGAAGTGCCTTTGTTGTTTCCCTGGCTTCTGAAAGGCAACCCCCACCACAAGCTGGATTTTTGGTTGAAATAATCTGGGTCCCCATCTTTGTTCTTCACAGAAATGTGATCTCAGTGGATATATGTATCCATCCATGCATCTATTCGTTCAACAAGACATCCACCCACTGACAAACCAAACATCCATCCAACCCATTCAGCCGAATGTCCATCTACACACCCATGCACCATCTGTCCATCCAACAAGTCATTTGTCCATGATCACCGAACAAAACATCCAGCCAACCAAATACCCATCCAGCCTAATGCTCATTCATGTCCACCCACATCCATCTATACATCCAGTCATTCATTCATATATTTGTCTAACCAACTATTCATCCAATCATGTATCTATGCAACCCATCCAGTAATGAAACTCTATCTATCCATCATCTACCCTTTCAAAACCCAACGACAGCTAAACAAAACAAGCTACAAGTAACTACATTTTCACCACCCAACGACAGCTAAACAAAACAAGCTACAAGTAACTACATTTTCGACAGCTAAACAAAACAAGCTACAAGTAACTACATTTTCACCACCCAACGACAGCTAAACAAAACAAGCTACAAGTAACTACATTTTCACCAGTGATCGCTTTGTTCCAAGCACTGTGTTACTTGCAAAAAAGGCATTAACCAGTTGAGTAAATGAAACCTAAGACTCCCCCACCAAGACTCTGTGAAGTGAGATTATTATCCCTCTATTTCATAGGAAAGCAGTGAGAGGATTTTGGTGATTTGTCCAAGGTCATATTTGAATTGTCTGTCTGTCTGTCTGTCTGTCTGTCTGGGCACATGTGTGCCACAGTGTATATGTGGAAGTCAGAGGACAATTCTTGGGTTCTCTTGTCACCAAGATCATCCTTAAGGGAGATCTTCAAAGACCAGCATCTGATTACAGAGCCAGCCTGTTATCTTTTGCTCTCTCCATTCACTACTGGGGAGGGAGGGAGAGAGAGACCAGCAGGTTTGCAGCAAGACCTGGGCTCAGGGGAAGGAGGCCTTTCCCTCTCCCTCTCCCTCTCTTTCTCCTCTTCCTTCCCCTCCTTCTTCCTTCTTTCTTCCTCATCCGCCTCTTCCTTTTCTATGATGCATTTTTAAATTTATTCTTCTCTCACACAATACATTCTGAGCACAGCTTCCCCTCCCTCACTCCTCACAGTCCCCACCCACCTCCCTTCTCCCCACGATCCACTCTGTGCCACCCCCAGAAATGAGACCTGCTTCCTTGTTGTTGCTGCTCCTCTGGGGAAAGTCATAGCCTTGCGCCTGGCTTTCCTCTCACTAACTGTGTGGCTCTGCTGGTGCTGCTCAGGGACAGGCCAGTGTACCAGGGAAGGCCTGGGACAGCCCACCAATGCCAAAAGCATTGAATCCACAAGCTCTGGCATGTTGGCAAATAGAAGCTGGACTATTTAACTCCAAGAGGAGCCAGTAGAGTTCATATGACACCCTTGAGGTGCTGTCCACATTTTATAACCTGAAGTAAGTCCGTTTCCTGCTTGCTTCACCCCCCCCCCCCATCCTCTGTTCTTCTTTCCTTGTGCAATGCCATCTCATTCATCCTTCTGCTTCTCTTTCCCGAGTCTGGATAACAGCAACCCCCCTTGCGGGGGCTGGGGGAGATTGCTGCTCCTCTCTTGTTCTGGTTCTAGGAGGTGGGTGACCACCAAACTGGGCCAATCATAGTTCCTCAGAGCATGTCTGGGTGTGGGTCACCCAGCCTGACTAAGCAGAACCCTTCTGTGCGGCTAAGCACAGCAGATGGGAAGAATGTCTTTTTGTGACTTGTTCAGAGGCTTTCCAGATCTCAGATGGGAACCCTTCACAGCTGAGCAGTCAGTAGCCACCAAAAAAGGGAGGGGCATCTTGATGGAGCCTGAGGACCAGTGTGGAAATGGCTCCTGGGGCAATGACATCTGAGATGCCCTGGCTTTGTTCTTAGTGCAGGGGTGGGTGGGCAGCCTACTGGTCGTCTCCCTCATGCGTGAATTGGCACTCTGTCCTCTGCAGGTAGAGAATCTTGGCACCCACATTCCCATTCCAGAAACTCACAGGTCTCCTTTGGCCCAGTCCTCTCTTCCATTTATGCATCCTACCAGCCACTTTCTTTCTTTCTTCCTTTCTTTCTTTCTTTCTTTCTTCCTTCCTTCCTTCCTTCCTTCCTTTCTTTCCTCTCTCTCTCTCTCTCTCTCTCTCTCTCTCTCTCTCTCTCTCTCTCTCTCTCTTTCTTCTTCCTTCCTTTTTTTTTCTTTTCCAAACAGGGCTTCTCTGTATAATCTTAGCTGTCCTGAAACTCGCTCTGTAGATCAGCTGGCCTCGAACTCACAGAGATCTGCCTGCCTCTGTCTCTGGAGTGCTGGGATTAAAGTCATATGCTACCACCACCCAGCACAGTCAGTTTCTTAAACTCCTTCTTTCAATTCTAGAGATGTCTCTCTCTCCGGTCTTGGCTTGCCCTCTCCAGTCTCCCTTTGTATTCAGCACAGTCTTGGTTATACTACTGCTGTATAGCTCCCCATTGTTCCTAAGGTTAAACCTAGCTTTAAGAAATGAAACTTCAGCTGGGCAGTGGTGGCACACACCTTTAATCCCAACATTTGGGAGGCAGAAGCAGGTGGATTTGAGTTTGAGGCCAGCTTCCAGGACAGTTAGAGCATCAGAAAAAGAAAAAAAGAAAAAAAAAAAAGAAAGAAAAAAGAAAAGAAACTTTGCTTGAGCCTGGCGGTGTATGACTTTATCCCAGCATCTGGGAGCTAGAGACAGAAAGAGGCAGGTGGCACTCTTTGAGCTTGAGGGTAGCTTGGTTTACATAGTAAGTTCCAGAACAGCCAGGGCTGCAGAGTGAGCCTGTCTCAGGACAACAACAATCAGTCAATCAAACAAAAACCTCCCAAACAAAACAAGCAAATAAAAACATCTGGGGCTGGAGAGATGGTTCAGTGGCTAAGAGCACCTGTGTGTGGGGCTTGCAGACCAGAGTTTGGTTCTCACATAGCAGCTAACAACTACCTGTAACTAACAACTAACTAACTAACTAACTAACTAACTAACTAACTAACTAACCAATCAACCACAACTAACAACTAACTATTATCTACAACTAACTACTAACTAACTACCCACAACTAACAACTACCTGCAATTCTAATTCTGGAGGACCTGGCACTCTTTATTTTGTGTGTATGAGTGTTTTGTCTGCATGTATGTGTATGCATGCATGCATGTCACATGCCTGTGGAGGCTAGAAGAGGCTGTCCCATCCCTTGGAATGAGTGACAGAGTTGTGAGCCACATGCAGGTGCTGGGAACCAAACTGGGTCCTCTGAAAGAGCAGCAGGTGCTTTTACCTGGGAGTCACCTTTCCGGCACACCTATACCTCACTTCTAATTTTTCAATCATTTTGAATTCATGGAGCTTTACTCAGCTCCTTCCGGTTCTTATACACGCATGGTGTGGTTGTCAACACAAAAGAATCAGTAAGCATCCCCAAATACTAATGACAGTGTAGACGTTATCCACATCTCAGCAGCTTTCTCAGGGGTGTCTTGCTTCTGTCTAAGGCTCTGGGCAGGACACTAGACTGGCTTTTCAATGGGATACCAGAAACCTTTGGGATCGGACCTGTGGTTCCTCCCAGCCTCTCTGTCCCTTTCCCGGCCTTCTGCTCTGGCCACACAGATCGGGCTACACTACCCGTAAGGGACCAGGCCTTCTTTCACTCCTGGATCACTGCCCATTCCTCTACCCCAGTCCCTTCCTCCTTTTTCTCTTCCCTTCTAACATCTAGTCATCCCGAATCTTCTTGACCAATCCCAGACAGGATTTTTCTGTGTAGCAGCTCTGGCTGTCCTGGAACTTGCTTTGTAGACCAGGTTGGCCTCGAAATCACAGAGATCCACCTGCCTCTGCCTCCCAAGTGCTGGGATTAAAGGCATGCACCACCATTCCTGGCTCCTCACTGCACCTTTTAACCCAATTCTGATGATGGATTTCCTGGTCCTTCTGGCTATGCTAGAGCCCTCTGGAGCTAGTACCCCATTTCACTTATCTCCATGGAAATACAACAAGTTGGGAAACAGTCAGTCACCCACACAAGCTCTGCCTCAGGCCAGAGGCAGGAGTCAGGAAGCCTGGGGAGATGCCCAGGGAGGTTTGTGAGAACTGCTGTGCCCAAGGCATAATCTGATAGACTTCTTTCCGCCAGGTGGGCTTTGTTATTCCCCTCTTTGTGCAGATCTTCATTTTCAGAGGCCTGCTCAGGTGCACTGAGATTAGAAGGCAGTTCTGGGACATGCCTCCGAACTGGTTGGCTTGCAGAGAATACACTGGGTGTGCTGGTGGGTAGGTGGGAAGGTTCCAGGCTGGGGCAGCTGATGCACCTGTCATTTTGGAAGGTGAGTGAGGGACCCCAGTTCCTGAGGAGCTTCTGCTAAGGGGATGTGCTTTAGGTGTCAGGGGTGGGGTGCGCTGGCTGCTTTCATGTCAGTTTGGCACAAGCTAGAGTTATCTGGAAGGAGGGAGCCTCAATTAAGAAAATGACTCCAAAATGGGCGGTGGTGGTACATGCCTTTAATCCCAGTACTCAGAAAGCAGAGGCAGGTGGATCTCTATGAGTTCCAGGACAGCCTGGTCTACAAGAGCTAGTTCCAGGACAGGCTCCAAAGATACACAGAGAAACCCTGTCTCAACAAACAAACAAACAAACAAACACAAAACAAACAAAAGCCTCCATAAGATTGGCTGTAAGTCATTAATGAATGATTGATGGAGAAGGGGAGCCCATGGTGGGTGGTGCCAGCCCTGGGCAGGTGGTCTTGAGTTCTGTAGGAAAGCAGGCCAGGCAAGCCATGAAGAACAAGTCAGTAGGCAGCACCTCTCCATGGCCTCTGCATCAGCTCCAGCCTCTAGGTTCCTGCCCTGTTTGAGTTCCTGTCCTGACTTTCTTCAGTGATGAACAGTGATGTGGAAATGTAAGTCAAATAACCCCTTTCCTCTCCAAAGGAAGGGTTTTGCTTTTAGTTGTGTTTTTTTTTTTTTTCATCATAGCAATAGTAACTCTAAGTAAGATGAGGCATCTATGTGGTAATGTGGGGCTAAGGAAGAGAACAACCCACAGCCCAGTGGTGGAGGCTGCTGGTGTTTGGGGATACTGTCACAGAATATCCTGAGAACTACAAGCAAGCCAAGGGGAATTTCAGAGAGAAGGAGCACCAAATCCCAGAGAAAGTGGAGGCATGGGGGCTGGTGGTGGAGGAGTCGGGACACATCTATTGAAGTAAGCACCTGATGTTGAGTCCTAGTAGGTTGGATGTTGGGGCCCTGCTGGGTACCTGCTGCTGTGTATACTGTTTACAGCCTGGTTTCCTTGACTACCATTGTGCATAGTTGTGACCTATGTGACAGTGAGGCCCATGACTCTGTGTGTGTGTGTGTGTGTGTGTGTGTGTGTGTGTGTGTGTGTGTGTGTTGCATTGGACATGCCCCTTTATACTTCCTGTCTTCAACCCATCCTTCTACTACCCAGACAAGGGAAGGCCACATTAATTCCATAGCTTATTTACAGATTAAAAAGGGCGTTTGGGTGAGCAAAATGACCTTCCCCAGGTCACACAGTGAGAGGGGGTACAACAAAGAAAGAAAGAAAGAATGAATGAATGAATGAATGCACAAGAACTTGGTTTGAGTGGCTTTCACTCCCTCTTTCATAACTTCTGAGAATTAGCAACTGACACACGAGGAAGGTTGTTGAGTGAATGAATGAAAGTAGGGTTAGGAAGAGGCAAGAAAAGCCATGCATCAAAATCCCATTTGTGTCTGGTAGGATGCCCTGAAATGCATGGCTCAATCAGCCCTCACCACAAATGCCTGATGCCTCTCCAGTGCCAGGCCTTTGTTCCTCCTGCAGGTCACTAGAGGGTCACACACCTGCATAGAGATCCAATCCACAGATGTGTGTATATTCACACTGACACACTGACACTCAACCTCTGGGGCAGGCATTCACCCATCCATCATTTGAGGTCCCTGGAGTCTCCCTGGTGCTGTAGATGGGGAGGGGTGCCCCATAAACAACTAAATGATGGGGTATTTGGGTTTCACTACAGAATGCAGGAAAGTAGAATTTCAGGAGGAGAGTCACCTCCCAATTGTTTGCTAACTTTTCAGAGAAAATGTTGAGAAATCTAACAGAAAGGGGCCCATGGGACCTGAGAGAAGAGGTCACCAGCACTGGGAGGGGTATTCCTGAAATCAGTGCTGTGTGCAGTTTTTAGTTCTTAGTAAAATAGACAGGTGATGTTGGCCCTGGCTGGTCTGCATCTCCTCCTTCCTTCCTTCCTACCTTCCTTCCTACCTTCCTTCCTTCCATTCTTTCTTTCCTTTTTTCTTTCTTTCTATCTTCTCCCTCCCTCTCTCCCTCCCTCTCTCCCTCTCTCTCTCTGACACAAGGTCTCACTACATAGCCTTGACTATCCTGGGACTCTGTAGACCACATCGCCTTCAAACTCAGGGATCCACCTGCCTCACCTCCCCCCAGTATTGGGATTAAAGGTGTGCACCACTACACCTGGCTCTTTTCATTTTACTATTAATTTGATTTTACTATTTTTGGATGTGTATGGGTGTTTTGACTGTATGTATTTATGTGCACCTTGTGCATGCCTGGTGCTACAGAGGCCAGAAGAGAGTGTCGGATGCCCTGGAACTGGGGTTATGGCTGGTTCTGAACTGCTCTGTGGGTGCTGGGAATCACATGCTGAGGCCTCTATGCCAGCACCTCTCCTCCCTGGCTTCTTCTCCTAGGGACAGCTGTTGCCTTCAAGCTGCCCTTGAAATCAAGGCAATTGCCCTGCCTCAGCCTCCTGAGTGCTGCGATTACAGATAAGAGCCGCCACGTCTAGTTACACACTACTGCCTGCTAACATCCACCCACATGGCAAGATGTCTGTGACTTGTTCTCTGGGCAAATGAGGCAAGCCTTGGAGCAAAGTTCAGTTTCAAATCAAGTTCAACACACCATTTTGCTTTGTAACTTTGAGCAATTTACAACACTTGACCTCTGAGCCTCACTGTACCCATCTGTAAAATGGAGAGTACAGTGCCTCCCCACATGGAAGGATATGGGGAAGACTGACCAGGATAGTTTGTCTGAAATACCCAGCACTGGGCCAGAGAGCTGGCTCTGGGGGTCAAGTGCTTTGTGCACATCGTATGTTTGTATTTCTCTTGAGTGAATTTGCTGGGTCAACTGGTATTTGCTAAGCATTTGGTAAAAATCCCTCTGCTGCTGTGCTTGTGTGTTAGCCATGTAGGAAAGTCCATGTCCCAGGGCTGGGATGTGACTCGGTTGGTGGAGTGATAACCTAGTAAGCCTGAGACTGTGAGTTTGATGCCCAGTACTATAGCAGCACACATCTGTAACCCCAGGACAGGATGTGAAGTAGTTAAAAGTCATCTTGGCTACATGGTGTGTTGAAGCCCAGCCTGGGATGCATAAAACAGTCTGAAAGGAAAGAAAAAGGGAAGATTGGGAATCCATTTGTCTCTCTGTATGCTTGGCATTTGAACCCTGAACTCCTGCCTGAAAAACCAAGCTGTGGAGAGACCGTGAACTCGAGAGGGTGGGTGGGCAGTGGAGGTGGCTTCGGTTGGGCTGCCCATCCCTGTGGAGATTTAGCCTGTTAGCAGAAGTATCCAAGAAACTTTCAGTTCCATGTTGCTACTTTCCATGGGCTGGGCAGAACAGAGAGCCCCACTGTGGGAGGGAATGAGCCCGTGCCAATGCTGGCTGACCTGCGATGGTGAGTGCGGTGACTTTGCAGCCAGGTCGGACTGGATTCCAACCTCTGCTCACTCAACTACTAACCTTGGTCTGGACCTCCAGTCTCCCTTCTATAAGACAGAGGCAAAACCTGACTTAATTACATTGAGGTGATTAATTGCCTAGGTTTGACAAGTTCAAGGACTTGTCACCGAACACCTACTACGTGACAGGGCTTCACTGTTTTTGGCGAGGGGAACCCCAGTAGAGGACAGGAGACAGTCTGTGCTGATGGAGGCCATTGACAACAGGCAGACAGATCACAAGCGAAATCAACGGATGTCGCCTGTGACCAGTGACGCTGTGATGCTGGAAGGATGCAAACAACTTTGTACTTCAGAAGGGCTCCGTGAGCGGTGGTACTTCCGGTGATGCTTGAGCCGGACATGATGGGAGGTGGGGGGAGTGGTGGTCTGGGTGTGGGAACAGCAAATGCAGAGAAAGGGAGGGAGAGAAAGAGGGAGTGAGTGAGGGAGAGACAGAGACAGAGAGAGGCTATGAATGATGGGTCTGGTGAGGCCTCGAGGGGCTCTGAGTTTTCTATGAAGGGCAAATCTCTGTCCTGTACACTGGCATCATCATTACTGCTCTTCCCCTGACCTTGGCATCGTGCAGGGATTTAAATTCCTAGCCTGAACCTGGTGAAAACCCAGAGCCAGCAGATGCCGAGCTGGGGTCTTCAGCCATCTGAGCTGGGGTTCCTTCTCCACTCTTTCAGGCAGACCTGGCAAACTGTGGGCACCAGCTGGTGGCTAGGGGTGAGGTGAGTTCCAATTGGGGGTAGTCCAAGGGGCTGGGGTCGGGGAACCATCTGCTGCTTCCTATTGTCCACTGGTCCATTGTCTGGTTCACACCCTCTGTTCTAGGGACTGGGAGGAACAATGGGAAAACTCGATTCCTGGGCTCTTATTTCCAGACCTGGCCCCATGCCTTCTCTGTGACACTAGGAGAATGCCCTCCTGGGGTGGAGGTGGGGGAGGGTGGGTTACAGGGGGGGATGGCTCTGTCAGGAAGAAGGCACCACAGGCATCCAGCCCTCCCTCAGGGTATCTCCTTGGCAACTGTGGCTGCCACTTTGTCACAATTTTTTTTTTTAAGCCTCCTAGGTGGTTCCCCCACCTACCCAATCAGGTCCCCCTGAAGAATGGAGTGTTCATGGGAAAGACCAGCTTGTCCCTCCCAGAGGCTCCCCAAGTCTTGTTGTACAGCTTGAAAACTCAGGTAGCCTGGGAGTCCCGGGAGGATCAAGTCAAATCGAGCTATGTTCAAGGTGCTGTCCAGAGCAGGCACCAAAATAAACTCAGATGACATTTGCAACAGAGTATCAACACTGCCATCCTCCCCATTGTCACCCCTCCCCCAACAGCAGCGCTTTATTAAACTTCGCAGATTTCACTCTCCATGTCAAGATCAGCCAAGATCAGCATCACTCAGACTTACCCAGTGCTAGGGTGGGTGGAGGAGGGAGCCATTGCCAACACCATGGCTCTCTAGTGCTTAGTGTGTCTGGAAGCATGGGCCCAGGTCTAGGGGCCCAATGGGTGGGGAAGAGACCCAGGGTGTTTCTCCAGTGACCCAGCCTTCCCTCTGGAGAACAGAACTCAGGTCTTGTAAGGGCAGCTTCGAGTGACGGCTCCTCTGAGCTCTGGTGTTTGGGAAGCCAAAAGAGTTAAGATGCTATGCTGCTAATCATAGCCAATGCATGTATGTGTGTCCATGTGCGCATATGTGTGCTGGGGTGTGTGTGTTTACTGGTTTTGTGTGTGTGTGTGTGTGTACACTAGAAGTCAACCTCAGCTATTGCTCCATGGTTTTTGAGATCCATCATGGTTATGTCCACCATGGTTTTTGAAACAGTGTTTCCTGTTGGCTTAGATCTCACCAAGCAGGCTGGACTGACTGCCCAATGATCAGAGATCCTCCTGTCTCTGCCTCCCCAGCACTGGGATTATGAACACCACCTTGTCTATCTTTAATACAGGTCCTAAGGACCAGACTCAGATCTTCATGCTTGTATGGTGAGCTCTTTAACAACTGAGCTGTTGCCTCATTTCCACAGGCAATGAACTTTGAAATTTCTTTTATCGTTTTGAGATCATACTATATAATTATATAATTTTCCCCCTCCCCTTTCTCTTCTCCAAACCCTCCTATATCCCCTCCTTGCTCTCTCTTTCAAAGTTATGGCCTGTTTTTTCATTAATCTTTGTTACATACATATATTTTTGTGTATATATTTATATGTGCACACACATACAAACATACATACATATATATACCCCTAAATACATAAATACAACCTTCTCAGTTTATATAAGCCATAGACAATGTTTATCAAGCATTTCCTCCATGCCAGGAATTGCCTGTACACATAAAAACATTTTACATAATTCACTTGCAGCTCCAGGGATTGAACCCAGAACCCTGTGGATACTAGGTCAGCATGCTACCATTGAGCTGAATCCCCTGCCCCTTTGTCTATAGAAACTCAATCTTCACACCTTCAGGTGGTGGAAACTATTGCTCACACCCACTTTATTGATTAGAAAGCTAAAGTGAAGAGAGGTTAAGTACATTGCCCACAGTTCTACATCCAGCTGGCAGCAGAGCCAAGGCCTTCACCTGTGCAGTTTAGCTTTGGGATTTTCGGGTTTATTCTAACTCTTTCCTGTTGCCTGGATCCCCAGATGCTCCCAGAAGATAAGCCCATCTTATTCCTGCTCCAGGCCAGGGTTCTCTGGGGCCGAGGAGGTAGCTCAGTGGGTAAAGCTCTTGCCAGTACAAGCATGAGGACATTGAGTCCCCAGAATCTGGGTAAACCCAGGCAGGGTAGTGAGCTTATTATCTCTCTAGGGACTTGCAGGCCAGCTAGCCTGGCGTATGCAATCTCCAACAAGGTGAAGGGTGGGGCTCCCAGTGTCAGAGTTTGTCCCCTGACTTTTGAATGTGCCATGGCACATTCCTCCACAGACAGGGGTGTCTGTGCTCATGCATATAAATGCTTACTCATCTACCACCACCACAACAAACAACAACAACAACAACAACAACAAAGAGGTCTAATTGTCCCTTGCAAATGCACTGGCCTCCCTAGATGTCCAGTCTTTGTGTCCTGACTTAGCTTTGTGACCTTGGATGAGCCAGGTCACCCGGAACAGTGCCTTTATCACAGAGATGATGTGAGCATTAGATGAACGACCATGTGTGACGCCTAGGACAAAGCCTGCCTCAGAGAACGTGGGTGTCAGGGGCTCATTATTACGGCTGTCACTGCTTCCCTCAGGGTGGTCCTGGGGCTTGAACAATACATGAAGGCACTTTGTGCTGAAGACAATTGCACAAATATCAGGCCTTGGTGTGACTCACACAGACACGCAGTGTTCAGTCTGGGTGGTGGCAGGGGTGGGGGCTGAGATGCGAGCCATCTCCCTGGCACCCAGGGCCAAGTGCCAGCCCAGTGGGCTGCAGCAAGCTCACCAGCAGGCAGGAGGCAGGCAGCCTGCTAGTCCGCCTGCTCTTGAGGAGAGGAAAGAGTGCAGGCATGTGCCCTTCCCTCTTGGTTCCTCAGTCCCCACGGTCAACAGAATGGGAGGTTTTTCCCTAGCTCTAACTTCTGGGGCGAATGTGTGTTCCTATGTATGTGGATGCACATGTGTGTGTGTAAGTGTGGGTGTGCATGCACATGTGAGCAGATGCTTGTGGAAATCAGAGGTCGATAGCATAAGCTGCTCCTCAGCAGACACCACCTTTTTGTTATTGTTGTTATTTTAAACTTCTTTGTCATTAAAAAAAATTTAAACACTTTTTAAAACTATGTGTCTGGAGACATACACCTTATATATGTTTAAAAATTTTTTTTGTTAAATTTTTAAGTTATTTTTTATGTATATATCAGTGTACCAGCTTGTCTGTACATACATCATGTGTGTGCAGTTCCCAAGGAGGTCAGAAGAGGGCATCAGATCCCCAGGAACTGAAGTTTAGGCTCTTGTGAGCCCATGATGTGGGCACTGAGAGCCTGACCAGGGTCCTCTGCAAGAGCATCAAGTGTTCCTAATCACTAAGCCATTTTCCCACCTTTTTTTTTTGTTTTGGTGGGGGGAGGGGGTTGTTGTTTTTGTTGTTTGAGACAAGGTTTCTCTGTGTAGCCTTGTCTGTCCTAGAGCTAACTCTGTAGACCAGGCTGGTCTCAAATTCCCAAAGATCCTTCTGTTTCTGCCTCCTGAGCACTGGGATTAAAAGTGTGCGTCTCCACTTCCTGGCTCCACTTTGTTTTTTGGTGATAGGGTCTCTTCCTGGGATTCATCATTTTTTCTAGGCTGGCTGGTCAGTGAGCCCCAGGGATCCTCCAGTCTCTGTCTTCCGTGGGCTGGGTTTACAAGAGTACCGTTACCCAGAGTTTTATCTGGGATCTGCGACTGAACTCAGGCCCTCATGCTTACACAGCAAGTGTTTTCCCTATCGAGCCAGCTCCCCATCTCTCTGTCTCCCTATCCCTGATTTTTGATAGCTCTAATGATGAGGAGTAAAAATGCAATTGGAAGGCAGATCTCTGTGGATCTCTGTGAGTTCAAGGCCGGCCTGGTCTACAGAGGGAGTTCCAGGACAGGCTCCAAAGCTATAGAGTAATTATGTCTCCAAAAAAGAAAAAAAAAAAAATGCGAGTAGAAAAGACACACATACTGGGTGTCAGACAGATGCCAGAAAACTTTCTTCTGTCTCTGGGATTATACCACTTACCAAATGACTGGTGAGCTCTGCCTATGGCAGGTGGGGCTGTTTGTCAGCCCCCGAATCTGGCTGTCCTGGCCCCTGCTTGCTTTGGCAAAGGGAAAGTGGAGGAGGTGGTGGTGTGTGGGGCCCAGTCATCAGTGCAACTTTCCAAGTTTTAGCCATGTGGTTTCGGGCAACAGGAAGGGCTGTCTCTCTAACTTGGGTCATCACAGACCCCACCTTCTGGCCGTCATGTGGCTGCAGAGAATGAATGTACACAAAGCACTTGGGGAAGCTGGGCTGTGGGATGGTCCTCACAGGTCCTAGCTTGGGTAAGGAGGAAACTGAATCCTGGTTCCACCAATTCTCAAGGGTGTGGCCTTCCCAAGCTGAGGGTTCCCATCTGTACACTGGGTCTTCCACAGGCTCATTCCTCACCAAGGACTCCCATGCACAGAGAGCTTGCCATGCACTGGCTTCTGGCTGGGCTGGGCAGGAAGCCTGGGGAAGGAGAGGGATACTCAATGATGTCTCTCCTTGCTGCTGGTTGAGCCTCTTAGAGGCCAGTTCTAGTCCAGTTCCTTCTTTGAAAAGATGGGGAAACTGAGGCCCGAAATGGCACTTGCTTAGGATCACAGAGAGTCAGCGGCCAGACTACAGCAATGTCTCCTAGTCAGGTGCTTCCTGGGATGGCAGGTTCTTGTTCTTCTGCAAGGTGGATTCATTTGGGGGTTGATGCCTCAGTGGGTGGACCAAGCCAGTGGTTATGCCCCGCTCTCTGTAGGGTGGATGGAAGGAGCAGGCTTCTGGGGTGAGGAAGGCCTCTGATGGATCTTCCCCATGCACCCATCCCATGTGGGTGTAGAGGAACCCTGGGAGGTTGGCATCCCCCTTACCATCTGGTAGTGGCAGATTTGAAATGACAAGTGACTGTGCAGGAGGCTGGAGGGCGGCCAGACCCAAATTATTCTCTCTGGGTCTCCATGGGGAAACAGGTTTGAGGAGGGTGGTGCCTTTCCCAGGGTGCCCCTTTGGGCAGAGGCAGAGCCAGAGCTGAGGCACGGGCTGCCTGACTTAGCATTTTTGCTTTCTGCTCTGCCTCCTCCCCATCTTGGGCTCCTGGTGTGTGGGTATAATTGAGAGGAGGTACAGTCAGGCAGGATGGAGCCTGCCCCAGCCCATGCTTCATCCTGGCAGAAGCTTCCTTGGGGCTGTCCTCAGCACCAGGTGATTACAGGGCTGTTGCAGCCCAGGCACACCCTCTTGGGTCCCGCTTTAGGGACCAGCCCTGACCTCACTGTCTGGAGACAGTCCAGCTATTGAGTCAGGGATTCCAGGAGTGTGCTCACTTGCAGGGAGGGAGGAGGGAAGGGTGATATGTCTACAGGTTGTGGTCTGTGTGCAAGGCGGGCTAGGGGCCCCAGGAACAGGCATTGGGCATGCTCACAGCCCAAGCTCTCCTTGCATAACATTGTACATTGAGTGTGCGTGGTGTGAACACACAGAGGGGCAGTCCAGTGACACCGGCTGGACTCTGCATGGGCTGGGGAAGGGCTTTCAGGTTCAGCGTCCTGCTTGGTTCCCAGCACCGTTAGCTTGACCTACATTCTGCTTCAGCTGGCCCAGCTCTTACTGCTTGGCTAGGCCCGGGACATGGGTGTTCCCTGTAGGGAGCTGGAGGTAGAAGGGCACTGTGGGGTGAATTCTGTGCTGAAGTCCAGTGCCACTCAGAGACCTGGACACTGCAGCTCCCCATGTAGGAGACAGGAGCAGGGGCTGGGGACTTCTCTCTTGAATAATCTGACTTGTGGCCATTGGCCCCAAGATCTGTTGGGCCTGGGTCCCCTGTTGCCTTGCCTTACATAGAATAGCCCCCTGACCCTTGGTAGGCACACATGTTCCCAGCAGCCTTTTGACTGCAGTGACCTCACAGCTGGCCTTGTTTCATCTGAAGATAAAATGAGCCTAGCTCCTCAACCTGCCCCACCTCCCATCACTGCCCCTCCTCAGGGCTATCTCCAGACACTCCTGCAGCCACCCAGTGGGGTGGGGAGGTGATAACATCTGGCACCTGCATCCATCCCCTACTGTGTCCTCATGTAATCCAGGCAGAAGTGTCTATGCACCAGGCAGGAGCTCTTCACCCCCAGTCCAGGGCTGCCATGGCAACGTAGAAGTTGCCTTGCCATCTGCTCTCTGCGGGGACCTCAGTCGGGCTTCTGCCCTGCTCTGGATTAGTGTGGGAAGACAGCTGACTTGTTCTGGGACAGTCATTGGCCACATCTGGTGCTTCTCAGCCCTGGAGTGTTTGGACATAATGAAGCCTGGAGTCCCTCAGGCTGCTTGCCGGAGAAGGGTGGACATTGAGAGAACCCGCATTTCCCCCAAGGTTTATTCACACTTGAATGTACATGGTTAACCCCCTCGGGCGAGGCAGCAAATTTGGGGATACATGGATAGTAATTAGAAACTCAAGTTAATAAATTATCAATAGGAAGATTTGAGGGATGGGAGGTAGGATGTATAAAGTATATGTGGTGTGTGTGTGTGTGTGTGTGTGTGTGTGTGTGTGTGTGTGTGTGCACCTATGTGAAATCCAGAGGAGAATGTCCTACTGTGTCATTCTTCGCTTTATCCCCTTCAGACATGGTCCCTCACTCAATCTGGAGCTAAGGCTGGCAGCCAGAAAGCCCCTGTAATTCCCCTGCCTCTGCCCCTGCCTCCCCAGCGCTCAGGTTACAGGCCCATGCCCCGCCTTTTTTTTTTTAGGTGAGTATTGGGGGTTTGAACTCGTGCAGCATGCTCTTCTCACTGAGCTAGCTCCTCTGCCCCTAAAACAGTGTAAACAGTCACTGGCAGCTTTGGGGTAGAGTGGGGTACTGAGCCTGTCCTTGGGTGTTTTGATGAGGTTCAGGAGGTGCCACTCCTCACCTGACCCGGATCTCTGGGGTCTCTGCCCCTGCTGCAGAGCTCAGCTTTCTACCCACAGTTTCTCCCCACCTTGCCGCTGGCTCCCCAGAAGTTGAAAAAAAAAAAAAAAAGTTTTCCCTTCAACACTCTGTGTCTGGTGTGAAAAGAGCAGCAGAGAGGGGGCGGGGCGGGAGTCAAGATTGCAGCAGAGGCTGGATGGGAGTCAGGCAGGGCTGGGGGGGGGAGGGGAGGGAGCGCTGTATGGGAACTAGGAGGGGGTAGGGGGGAAGGAGTCTTCCAGGAGAGGGCAGGGTGCCTGCAGGTGAGTGACTTCCCCTCCCTGTGCCTCAGTTTCCTTATCTGAACACAAGTACACAGATCTGCTTGGGGTGGGGCAGGAAGACCTGGGGAGGATGTAAGGGGGGCTGGTACAGTGAGAGCCTGCAGTTTGCCTCCCTGCCCCTCTGTGGATTCCATGTTAGAGAGGGAAGCTTCTAGATCTGCTTAGAGCCTCTGGCATCTGAGTCCTGTATCCATCCACCCAAGGAGGACCCAGCTCCTGAAGACCCTGGGATAGGCCCCTCAGGCCTCCTCACCTCGCTGATGAGTGCACAGGAGGTTGGTGAACTGAGTTACCCCAATGGACCCCCAGCCCATGCCTAGATGGATCTTAGGTGGAGCCCACATCTCTATCACACACAACACAGGGCACAGGCAGCTTCAGCTGTGCTCAGACTGTGTCTGAGGCTGTGCATGTGTGTAGAGGCCAGAGATTCACACTGGGTATTAATCTACTGGTGCCCCTTTTATTGAGATCTCCTACTGCCCCCATTGCTTTGACTAGGCTGCTGGTCAGTGACCTCCAGGGCTCTGCTTGGCTCCATCTCCCCAGTGCTGGGGTGACAGACACATACTACCCAGCCAGCCTTGTTTTATGTGTCCAAATCAGGACCTCATACCTTTGTAGCAAGCACTTCCCCCAAGCTGCCAGCTTTCCTTGTGGGTAGAAAAAGTGGGGGAAGAGGTGGGTTACCAAACCCTCTCCACCAATGGTACCCTTTCTGTTGAAATGCAAGCACCTGCAAATTTATTGCAGCCTGCAATTTACCTATTCTGCAAGCAAAAGAGATCTGCTCTTGTTTCTGACTCACTAGTTTATGGTGGTGGTGGACTAGGAATGGAGACATCTGCAGCTTGGGCAGAAGATGGGGAGGGATGTTCAGCAGTGGGGGTGGGGAAAGGGACCCCGCACCGAGTTCAGGGTGAGGTCTCACATCATTCAACAGAGGCAAAGACTTTGTTGGCTGAGTTTAAGGGCTTTATTAATAGCCACCCAACATCCTTTTTGATCTAACAAACATTTCCTAAGTAAATAAATGTGGAAACAGTTTGACTTGACATAGAATCATAAACTGGAAGTTATACTGTGCATAGAAAAAAAAAACCCACTGGGAAATCTTGGGTCAAGAATGCTGGGGGTGAGATCCGCAAGATGGCTCTGCATGTAAAATGTTTGCCTCAAAACCTAATGAGCCGAATTCAATCCCTGGAGCCCCTGTGATGGTGGAAAGAGAAAACTGATTGCACAAAGTTGTCCTCTGACATCCACGTGCGTGCCATGGCATGTGCATTCCCTTCTTCTCTCTCTCTCTCTCTCTCTCTCTCTCTCTCTCACACACACACACACACACACACACACACGCACACTTTAAATAAAATATGATGGGGCAAAGATTAGGTATCATCTCCACAGTGTGGGGCTCGGAAGGATGTTTCATCCTGTCTCTGGGAGTAATGTCACTATTGTGTCCTCTGAAGGACACTGCTCTCAGGAGACAACCTGAGGTTTTCCTCACACTGCCTGGTAGTATAAAGTCTACCAGCTGTCTTTGATCTTTGACCTGTGGCCTTTGACCTCAGGACTACATTTCCCAGCCTCCTTTGGTGCTAGTTTGACCATGTGGCTTGGATTCAGCCAATGGAGTGGGGGCAAAATGAGGCTGCCAGCTTTGGAGTTGTGCTCTTAAAAGGACACAATCAGTCTCTCCATCTCCACCTCACTCACTTCCTGTGGCTGCTACAGGCCCTTTGCTGCCTGGGTGGACACTGCATGTGGAAGCTACTGGAACCGTCCCTCCTAGCCCTGGGTACCCTTGAAAACCGGCATAAGCCCTTTCTCTCTTAAATTGCTTTTGTCATGGTGACGAGAAGAGCCACTAATACACATGGTTACTATCATAGTCACATGTAACCAAAAGTGCTGCAGAGAAAAGCTGTGCACTCAATAATCCGCAGTGTGCTCAGACAGTGTCTGCTCCCTCAGTTCTCACTGTGGTTTCTTGAGCCATTTCTGTAGGTGGACTTTTCTTTCCTACCACCGGTTCCCAAATAACCGATGCAGACACACAATATTGAGTATAAATGCTCAGCTGATAGCTCAGGCTTATTACTAACTAGCTCTTATAACTTAAATTGACCCACGTTTCTTATCTAAGTTCTGTCATGTGGCTCATGGCTTGTTACCTCATTTCATACACTTCCTGCTTTCTCTGTGTGTGGCTGGTGACTCCTGAGACTCTGATCTTCTTTTTCCCAGTGTCCTCCTAGTCTGGCTCTCCCGCCCAATTTTTTCCTGTCCAACTATAGGTCAGCCAGCTCTTTATTAACTATTGAGAGTAATACATGTTTACAGTGTACAAAGATTGTTCCACAGCCCACAACCCTTGAGACCTTGCTAGAGACACAGATTCCCACCACTCCAACCCTCTGCTGTTGTTGTATTAGAAAGTTTGGGAGCATGACTATTGACCTACATTCTTGCAGGTCTTCTGGTAGATTCTTATGCAGCTAAAGTTTGATTATTGCACTCTACTTCAGTTGAAAACATTCAGGTTGCCCATCACCTCTGACTTTGACCTTATAACCTGCATATAGGAGTCACAGCTCATGTAATGGCTGGAAACTATCTATTATCTCAGGAGTTCTGGGAGCTAGAATTCAGACAGAGCTTGACTGTCCTGTCAGCTCACGTTGCCTCATGACCCTTGTAATGAGGGTGTCATCTTGGTGGCATCAGCTCAAGGACTGACTGAGAAAGCAGAAGTTTCTAAGTTCCCCTCAGGGACAGAGTCCAGTTCTTCAGAGGATGCTGGGTCCCATACATAAGCATCTCTAAGAAGGACTGATTACCTACACTATGGAAACAGCTTTCATTCCGGTACTCTTCAGCCCCTAAAACAGTGTAAGTGTAGTCACTGGCAGCTTTGGGGTAGAGAGGGGTACTGAGCCTGTCCTTGGGTGTTTTGATGGGGTGCAGGAGGTACCACTCCTCACGTGACCTGGATCTCTGAGGCCTTTGCCCCTGCTGCGGAACTTTCTACCTGGAGATTCTCAAGCAGTGGGCAGCCAGCGTCTGTGAGAAAACAGGCATTTCCAGTGACCTCAGATGCTTCTGTGAATTTTATATCTTAAAAGCAAGCCGTGGTCTGAGAGGTGGCTTGGTGCTGGCTGTGCCAGTGTGAGGACCCTAGATCAGTCCCCAGTGCTCCCGTAGAACTACAGCTTAGAATCCCAGTGCCAGAGGAGGGGGGAGGCAGAGGCAGGAGCCACTTGCTGTGGCCTGGGGTCTTGGTGCTCTGCTTGGCCAGGCCTTCAGGGCTGTGGCTAGGCCCTAGGTCACACAGTCTGGAGGCTAGGGTCAGACTCATGTCCTTCTGCGTGTAGGTTCCTCCCAGGCTGGAATGAGTGCTATTCGTTCTGGACCTGTCGTACAGTAGCATCTGTCTTAGTTACTTTTCTCATGACTGTAACAAAAGCCTGACAAGAGCAGTTTAAAGAAGATTTTTAATTTTGTTTTTATTTATCTCAGCACATCATGGCAAAGAAGGCTGAAACTGCTGGGCACGTTGCACTTGGAGCCAGGAAGCAAAGAGGACGAATCTTGGGTGCTATGGAACAACCCTCTTCTACACTATGGATACATATTACTCCACTGGTTAATAAAAGTCTGATAGACAAGCCAGGTGGTGGCGCACACCTTCACCAACCATAAGGAGGCAGAGGCAAGAGGATCTCTGTGAGATTGAGACCAGTCTGGTCTACAAAGCTACACAGAGAAACCCTGTCTCGAAAAACAAAACAAAAAGCGGACAGGCTGGTAGCTGGGTAGTAAGTTAGGTGGGAAGCCAAACAGAATAATGGGAAAAAGGGCAGAATCAGGAGAGATGTCAGCCATCGACCCAGGGGGCTAGATGTTGGAGGACAGGTAAAGTCACGAGCCTATGTGGCAATATATAGATGAATAGGAATGGGTTAATTTAAATTTTTTTATTACTTTAGTTTTTTACATTCTAATCCCAGTTCCCCCTTCCTCCCCTCCTCCCACTCCCCCCTACTCCCCCACTTCCCTTCTCCATGTCAACTCCCATGTGTTCCTCAGAGATGGTAAGGCCACCCCTAGGAAGTCTATTGCCTGTCCCAGCATCTAGTTGAGGCAGGACCAAGGCACCCCCTCCTCCACACGCACACCCCTGTGTCTAGGCTGAGCAAGGTATCTCTCCATATAGAATGGGCTCCACTAAGTCAGTCTGTGCATCAGAGTTAGATCTTGGACCCACTGCCAGTGGCCTCATATTTTGTCACCATTGTCACCTGTATTAAGGGAGTCTTGTTTGGTCTTCTGCAGGTTCCCCATTTGTCAGACTGAATCAGTGGTCTCTCACTAGCGCAGGTCAGCTGATTCTGTGGGATTTCCCCATCATGGTCTTGACTCCTTTGTTGAAATTGGTTAATTTAAACGTAGGAGCCTGATTATCAGTCAAACATTTATAGTTCATGTTTAGCCTTTGAGTTGGTTATTTGGGACCAGGCTTGTCTTGTCTTCTGTTTTTGATTCATCCTAGAACCCTGGCCCAGAGAATGGTGCCAGCCACATTTAAGTTGAGCCTTCCCACCTCAATTCACTTTCTACCCTCAATAATCTCTCTTGGCCTGCCAGGCCCAGAGGTTCCCTACTCAGGGCTTCTAGGTCCTGCAAATATAATACCCCTACCCCAGTATCCCTGTCTGTCTGTCTGTGTTGGGACTCACTGTATATAACAGGCTGGCCTTGAACTTTCACAGTATTTATTAAATTTTTTTATTAAAATTTTAAGTATTCATTTCATTTTCTGTTTGTTTATGCATGTGTGCAAACATACATGTTCATGTGTGTGCTTACGTGCATATGCGTAAGACAGAAGTCAGTTTGGAGTGTCATTCCTCAGGAGCTATCCATTATGTTTATTGAGGCAGGGTATGGTGATATGCTATTTATGATTTATTAAAGCTTGCTTGAAGATTCAGAAAGCAAAGTCAGCCACAAGCCATAGAAACCAGGCCCACACCTTTAACCCTAGCAGTCAGAAGCTAGGAGGTGGTGATACACACATTTAATCCTAGGACACAGGATTAAGAGGTAGATGGATCCCTGTGAGTCCAAGGCCACCCAGATCTATACAAGAGTGAATCAGTTTAAAAGAGAATTACAGCTCACACCTTTAATCCCAAGACTCAAGAGAGGTATATGAGACAGGAGCAAGGTCTTGGTATTGAGCATTCATTCTCCAGCCACGTTGAGGATAGAAACACCCAGGTCTGTTAGAGGTAAGAGCTCTTTGGTAGCTGGCTGCTTTGCTTCTCTGATCTTCAGTTGAACCCTAATATCTGTCTCTGGGTCTTATATTTTTTGTGTTACAGAAGAGTCTTTCCCTTTGACCTAGAGTTTGATTAGTCTGCCTGGATTCCACAGCTCTTCCTCTACAAGCCCACACTACCGTGCCTAGTTTTTCAAATGTGAGCTCTGGGGATTGAACCCAGATCCTTGTGCTTTAGTAGTGCAAATTTGCTGACAGAGACATTTCCCCAGCCCATAAGGCATAGTCAGCATGGAATGTTTGTATAGATGGCACAGAGGGTAACCCTGGGAATTTGGGATAAACCTGTTCTGGTCCAATATGTGGTGTCTAAGTTGGTCCATGAGATAAGACAGGATGACAAAGATGTAGTTTCCCAAGTGTGCATCACCATGGGATCCTTTTAATTAAATGGGAGAAAAGAAGGAGGCACAAGTCTTTAATCCCTGCACTTGGGAGGCAGAAGAAGGCAGACCACTGAGGCCTGCCTAGGAGACAGAGTGAGTTCCAGAACAGCCAGGGCTACACAGATAAACCCTGTCTCCAAAAAAAAAAAAAAAAAAAAAAAAAAAAAGCAAACAATCCCCCCCAATGAAAAACCCAAAACCAAAACAAATACTACCCCCAACAAAAGCAAAACAAAACAAAAGGCCCCTCTGCTGTGTTCAAGGATTGGAGGGGCCCGGTCGGATGAGAACCTCTAACAATCACCATTGGAGGCAGCATCAAGACTGAGTAGAGACTTATTAGGGCCGGGCGCTGTTGGACGCAGACACCAGGTGTGTGCTTCAGGCTGGCTTAGGCAAAAAGAGGGATTTATTGGTCCATGTAACTGATTTCAGGCATGGCTGGACCCAAGTGGTTGAACCACGTCCTCTGCTGCAGCCCCACCCCCTGGCCTTGTTCTCTAAGCAGCCTCTCTATTCTATTGATTTTGGTATAAATTTCAAAGGAAGCCCCACGATGGATTTTTGTTGGCTCAGCTTGGGTCAGGTGTTCACCCTAGAGCCAATCCCAGAAGCCTACAGGGATTTGGTTCTCTGATTGGTCTGTTTTGTAGGCGTCGCTGACAGATGGAGGCCTGGTGCCCAGAGGGGACATGCCACTGCTCGAGGACACTGTGGTGAGCTTCAGAGTGAGGAAGGCCACTTGGAGTTAGGCCTCTCTCAGCCGCAGCTGGTGCCTGGAGACCAGTTAAATCAACATAGGCTTGGCTGGCACCCATCAGCACCTCTGAAGGGCCACTGTGGTAGATCCCTGCCTGGAGGAGCCCTATGGAGACAAGGCTAGAAGGGACATGAGATCTGTGGCCCCGAAGGGCCAGACAGGCTGCGGGAGGGACTTTGTATTTGAGCTGGCTCTGAACACTTGACAGGGGTGGTTGTGGTGGGGAGGGCCTAAGCCACAGTCAGAAATGGAAGCAGGTCATCATCAGTTTCCTGGCTTCCAGGCATGAGAATGCTGGAGATCTGAGATCTGCCAAAGTGGGCTCTCTGCCGTGTCTGTGTGTGCAGCTTCCTGCTTTCTGACATTCTATACCCAAGCCATTGCTGGCCATCCCCATGCACTTTCAAATAGTCTTGAAATGTCCCTTCTTTCTGATTCATCCGTCCCCACCCTAATCTCTACCACTACCAAGTCCTACCTGGCTGTGGTAACAGCCTGCTAACTGTCTCAACAATGCTGCCCTCCATCCTGGACCTCCCCCACCCCCCCACTTCTCAACAGAGGAGGCTGGGAGCTCTTTTACAGTCCCAGGTCCAGGGGCAGGAGGGATGGCTCAGCTGCTAAGAGCACTTGTGCAGTGGACCCAGCGTCTATGGAAGTATTACAGCTCTGAGGGGAAAGGTAGCTGGTAGTCAGGAACCAAGGAATACCACAAAGTCACGCCACATAACACACCTCACACAATGGATTTATATATCTGGAAAGACACAGGAGGGAGAGTGGCTGCTTCAGAGAAAAGCAGTCAAGAACTGGGCAGGAGGAAGGCTTTATCATAGGGTTCCTTTGGGGGCAAGGCGTAGCTTTCCAGGGTGGTCTGGGAGTGGAGGGATTTTGTAGTCTGATCTTGGTGCAAACTCAGGGATTGGTGGGATTTTGTGGTCCAATTTTAGGCTTTTTTCCCTGTAGGGCAGGACTCAGCCATTCTACTGTCTTGAGGGTCTTGGAATGGTCATTAGGGCAGTTAAAGAAGTCTGGGGGGGGGCAGGGCCTACCCTTTTGCACATTGAGGGGCTGACATTCAGTTCCCAGCATCTACATGGCACCAGGCTGTAACCATGGTCCCAGGAGATACAGCATTTCCTTCTGCCTCTAGTAGACACTGCATGTGTATGGTACACAGATACACATGCAGGCAAAACACCTATGCATGTTAAATAAATATAAATTCATCTAAAAACCAATAAGACCCTAGGTCAGTTGTACTCATAGGAGTTCACAATGGGGGCTGAGGTGGCAGAATAGGACTTAGCTAGTGTCTTAGTTAGGATTTCTGTTTCTGTGAAGCAACACCATGACCATGGCAACTCATACCAGAAGACATTTAATTGGGGCTGGCTTACAGGTTAGAGATTTAGTTCATTATCATCATGGTGGGAAGCATGGTGGCATTCAGGCAAACATGGTGCTGGACAGTTAATGGAGAGTTCTACACCATGACCCTCAGGCAGCAGGGAGACTATGAGCCACTGACTTGGCTTAAGCTTCTGAGACCTCAAAGCCCAGTGGCACACTTCCTCCAACCAGGTCACACCTCCAAATAGTGCCACTCCCTATGAGCCTATGGGGGCCATCTTTATTCAGACCAACACAGAGATCAGGAGGCCCTGGGCTCTGTCTCTGGCTCTGAAACAGCCTATGGCTCTCTGTTGTCAAGTTGATACCCAAGCTGTGGAGCCCTCCGCCTCTCTTCTGCCCCTCCCCCCAACACGCATTGTACACATGGGCTTCTTCTAGTCCTGGAGCATCAGTCCCTAGCCTCTGAGCCTTTGTGTGGGCTGTCCCATCTGCCCCAAATCCCTCCTTCTTCCACTGTTGTCTTGTTCCCAGCATCTCTTGACTTACAGTTGAATGCTCCTGCCCCCAATCTTTTGTTTTTGAGTTCTCATGTAGCTCATGTTTGCCACATGTAGTTGAGGAAGACATTGAGCTCTTATTTTATTTTATTTTTTTCAAGGCAGGGTTTCTCTGTGTAGTCCTGGCTGTCCTACAACTCACTTTGTAGACCAGGCTGGCCTTGAATTCACAGAGATTCGCCTGCTTCTGCCTCCTGAGTGCTGGGACTCAAGTTTTATACCAGCACTGCTCGGCTGACATTGTATTTCTAATCCTTCCACCTCGGCCTTCTGAGTCCTGGGATGCCAGTTTCTGTGGTGCTGGGAATCTGGCTGAACACTTCACCAATTGAAACCACACACTCGGCTCTGTTCCTGTCTGGCTGTTTGCATCTTCTTACTGGCCCCCATAGCATCCCTCTCTGGAAGAAGAGGAGATAGGGAAACTGAGGTTCAGAGAAAGAGGGGATTTAGCTAAGGTCATGTGACCGGCAAATGGCAAAGTTGGGTTAAATTTAGTTGGATATTCCTTGTGACTTTGCTTCCAAGGGCCTGTGAACAGGGGAGGGTTGGAGGGAGAGAGCCTTCAGGACTCTGAACTGTACCTCAGGGGTGCTCCAGGAGCAACATAGGAGCTCAGACTTGAAGGCAAAAGGCGTGGGTGTGGCAGGTCTTTATCCAACGAGTGAGTCAGTGGCTGAATGTCTATCTGGGGGTTGAATATCCGTAGTGACCTCAGGGACACCGGCATGTGTGTCAGCTTGCGTGCGTGTGTCAGGTGAGTGTGGGTTTAGGGTTGGACTGGTGTGGATACAATGTGAGGGGAACTGAAACTCGCAGGGGTCTTGACTCTTGCCACTGTATGTCCAAGGCGAGTTAAGCTCCTGCTCAGTTTGGGAGTTGGAGGATCTTCCCGTTGTCTCAGTCTGGGTCGCTCAGAAGCTCAGCCCAAGGCAGACATTTTTTTTACATAAGTGATTGATTGTGGGAGATGCCTGGGAGGGAGGGAAGGAAGCTGGACAAGGTTGGAGGAAGTGTAGTCAGCTGGCTTCTAACCTCAGCCCGACCCAGTGGAGAGCCTGGAGCCCAGATGACCTCACAGAGCTTTTTCACCCCCGGGAAAGGAGGCCAGCCCTTGTCAGCCTGTCCCTGGCTGTGTTCCCCTGTCTCTCAGCTGAAGAAGCAGGAGTCCCTGAGGCGTTGTTTTAAAGCAGCAGCTTGGGTCTCACAACACTCGAGAGAAGATGCCAGTGTCGCTGCTGGAAGCCAGCTTGGCAGCTGGGGGTGGGGGTGGGGGTTGGGTGCACCGGAGGCTTTCCCTCTCCATCCCTCCCCTGGATGTTTGCTAGATGTGCAGAGTCCAGGCCTTGGAGCTCAGAGCTATGGTTTCAGTCCCTGCATCTTAACAAGACCCTAGCCTGGAGATTTAGTGTTTGATGAGCTCTGTGAAAGTGACCCCCCTGAGTGTTATGGTGAATGAGGGGCCTGAAGCACCTGTATGACCATCCAGTCCCCAGTGGCCGCTGTGTTATTTCTGCTAAGGGGGTTGGTTGTTCACCTTACTCATGTCCTTTTTGGGGGTGCTGGGACATGCTAGGCAAATACTCTATGGCTGAGTACAGCCCCAGCCCTACAGCCCCAACCTTCAGAAACTTAGTGTGAAAATACAGAGGCCTGGTTACTGAAGTGTCAGCTTCTGAAAAAGAATAAAATATTGGTCAAAGTCCCAGCACTTCTGTGTGCAGAAACCTGTGAGACTCCACAGCTTATATGGCCATGAAGCTGCCTAGACCCAGGTATGGATGGAGATGAACTACTTTTTAATTTAATTTTTTTTAAGAAAAGGATTCACGTAACCCAGCTGGCCTTGGACACTTTATATAGCCCAGGCTGGCTTTGAACCCCTGATTCTCCTGCTTCTACCTCCCAAAGGCTGGGGTGATGGCCACGCTCACACCAGGCTTCAAGAGATGGGCTGTTTGGAAGCCTTGGTGACCAGAGGGTCTCTTTTGTCAGAGCTGTCAGAGCTGGGAAGGATGGGAGTGTCCCATCTCCTGGGGGAATCAATGTGCCTCTTGTGCTGCCTCAGAGAGCGCTCATAGCTGAGAAATGTTCTCTGACATCTGCACACCCAAAGGAGCCTTCTCGCTTGTTCCCCAAGAGCGAGCGGTGGCATCCACTCCCAGGGCGCTAACTGTGCCGGAGAAGGGGTGTGAGATTTAATTTGCACTAATTATCCCGAAGTGAGAGGAGTGGGAAATGAGCTGGCTCGGCACAAATCGGCCTCTGCCGGCAGCTCTCTCTGTCCCCAGGTTGCAGTTTATTTATGTGCAAGGGGTGGGAGTGGGGTGGAGAAGCTGTCACCATGGCAACCGCAGCTGCCAAGATTTTGGGGGGGTTGGGTGAGAAGGTGGCTGCGACCTAGCTGGACAGGTGTGCTCTTGGGGTTCGGGGGGGGGGCTGTCGCCTGCAGAACCTAAGCCTGCTGTGTCCCTGGTGGGGTAGAAGAGGAGGATGAGGGTGGAGGTATTCTTTTTTGGGGTGGTAGCTCCTTCTCAGGAGATTAACAGCCCTCTTGGAGGTGGGGATTATTTTCATCCGTGCAAGTACAGGGGTGTTCCTCTGAGATCCTTAGAGCCTAGCGAGTTGGAGGACAGAGACCTAGGACATAGCTAGCATGGGGGTTCTGGGGTGGGCGTTCTGGAGTTGGGAGGACCTGCCCTGCCTCCTCTCTTCACTTCCCCAGCTCCGTTTCTTCCTCAGTATAAGCCTCTTCTCCCATCTCCTATTGCTCCCCTTTCCCATAGACTCTTCTGCTTCCACTAGAGGGCGCCCAGGTACCACAGGTACCCCGGAGTACCCACTGGGATACTTGGTCGGCCTTGGGTGGGGCAGGCATTGGGTGGGGTGGAAGGGAGGACCTCCCAGCTCCTGGGCTGTTCTGGCCTCCTTTAAGCCTGGGTTTGGCCTTGGGCTACTTGGGTAGTTGGTGCTCCTCTTAGAGCAGCAGCTTCCATGTAGCCCTGCTCTGCCAGGGGAGGGGCTCAGAGAGAGTGCCTTCCCTTAGGACCAGACAGAACCCACTTCCGTCCCAGTGCCCTCCCCCCCCCGCACTTCCTTGAGTTGTGACCTGGGAACAGTCACATCATCCATCATCTTTCCAAGCTACACTTTGCTTTTCTGTAAAATGGTGGGACCTCTCCATTCTGTCCCCTCCTACCACCTCCTAACAGTGCCACTCTTGGGAACTCATGGTGGAACTCGGTTGGCCAGTCTTGGCAGCAAGTGACTTTAGGAGATGGGTCATATAACCAGCCTCTGCGTGCTTTGTTCCTGTGATGGGGACATGCAGCCTTTGAAGGAAAATGGGAACTTTCTTCATCCCAAGAATTTTCAGATCATCTAAAAGTTAAGCCGTCCCTAGGAAGCATCTCAGGGGCCATCATGTCCCTGGGGCCCAAGTGTGGATAGAAGGAGAACCTGGGTGAGCCAGGAGGGAGGCTGGGACAACTATAGTGCTGGGAGAGGGGGAGCAAGAGCTGGTACCCTGTGTTAGCTGCATCCTCAGCTAACCTATCTGAAATGGAGTGGAGGCCACATGGAGCTCCTCTCTGGAGAACGGGTCTGCTCACACCATGCATTGTCCTAAGCTGCTTTTGGTTTTTCTTCCTTTTCTAGGTAGGGCCTTTGCAACGGTCTGGGTATCTAGCTCAGGCTGGCTACACACTCCCAGTCCTGCTGCTATGTCTAAGCTGTTCTGTTCACATTTATTGTCTGGTGTTAGGAGCTCTGCATTGCTTTAAACCCTAGGCTTGGTGTGGGTGTGGGGCAGCATGAGGGGTCAGAGAGCTGCAGGCTATGCCTGCCCAGGAGACAGACTGGCCTAGGGATCAGGACACACCCTTGTGCCCTCTCTCCCTCTCTCATCTCTATTACCTCCTCCAGTACCAACCTTGTCAGCTGCCCACAGCTCTGAGTCCCGTGTGTGTACCCTGCCCACTACACGCACAACTTCCCTAACCTTTCCATGCTTTCCAGAGACAGGAATTCTCATTCCCACTATACAGACCAAGAAACAGATTCAGGAAAGTTGAATGACTGCTCCCAGGGAATGGAGGTACTGAGTCAGACCTCAAATTAGAATCTAAGTCCGGCCTGCTCACCGCCAATGAACTGTGGCCTTCCCCAGTTGCCATCAGGGCAGTAATCAGGGGAAGGGGGAGGCACAAATCACAGGGGAGCTAGAGAGGGATGGTTGGGTTGGTAGAGGCCCATTAGTCCATCGTTGGTGCTAATCAGTAGCTATCTGGTATTGAAATGGAGTTGTAAGAGGGTAATATGTTGGCCTGGCAATTGACAGTAGAGGGTATCTGGGTGGGCTCTGCACTAACAGCAGGGCAGGGACCGGGTGGGGGAGGCAGCATGGGTATCACTTTGACTAGAAAGCTCCCCCGGTTTCCCACTCTCTTACCCTTGACCAGAGAGAGCAATGGAGAAACACACAATGGCTGAAACCTTCCAGGTCTGAAACTCTCTCCTGACTCTTTCTCTGGGAGTTCAATGTGAGATGGCATAACTGGTCCCAGAGGCCCAAGGGTGCCCCTAAAATAGTTTCTGCATTTGAGTGGCTCCAAACAAAGACGAACTATGAAGGAACCAACTAGCTGTGGTGAGGATCCCGGAAAGTTAGATCAGCCTCTGGGGCCCAACTCTGTGGCGTAAGTCATCTTTCCCATTGTCTCCCATTGGCTCTGGGATTCTCACTGCAACCTACAGCATCCAGTGAGCTCAGCTTGAATGTGGCTCCTGTGGACCAGAGAAGGAGGGCTCCTGTTTCCCCGGCCCTTCACTGCATTAGAAAGCTCATAGTGAAAGCATGAAAACACACACAATATCTCTCCCTCTCTCCTCTCCCCTCTCCTCTCCTCCCCCCTTACACACACACACACACTCACACACACACACACACACACACACACACACACACACGCGTTAAAAAAATAAAGGAACACAGAAAACCACTCTGGATACACAACCCCACAGCCTGCTGACCTCCATTGTTTCTGAAGAGAAACCAGCTGTTTGCTTTGCTGAATTCTCTTGGAAATGGTGGCTGGATTCTTGGAAATGGTGGGTGTCTTTTTGTCTTGCTGAGTTTGAATTTCTCTACCTTCTCTTTACCCTTCAACATTTTCACTATTTGAAATTATCTTGTTTGGAGTTCTGAGTTTTGTTTTTTTTTTTTTTTTAATCTGAAGATTAAAGTTTTTAATCATTTCTTCGAATCTCCTCCCTTCTCCTTGCTTTGCTTCCTTTCTGTCCAGGGCTCTTTTATGAGTGTATTGGTACACTGCTTGACAACATGCACTTTTCTGAGGCTCGGTTCATTTGCTTGCATTCTTTTGTATGGTGTAATTTCTATTGTTTGTCCTCATGTTTGCTAAGTGTGTTTCTCAGATCTATTTTGAGTTCCTTCAGTCAATTTTCATTTCAGTTATTGCACTTTTGAGAACGATGCCCTATTTAGGGCTGGAGAGATGGCTCAAAGGTTAAGAGCACTTGCTGTTCTTGCCGAAGACCTGCATTTACTTCCCAGGATCTAGCTCTGGGCAGCTTGCAATAATGTGTAACTCCAGCTCCAGGGAACATGATGATCTGATGCCCTCTGCTGGCCTCTGAGGGCACCTGCATGTGCATGCACATGCACACACACATCTATTCATATTTTGTATTTGATGAGGTATTATCATCCAAATCTTTATTTATTGAAGCATGGGTTTTTGTTGCTGTTCTTGGACAACATTTTACTTTCTTACAATGCTGGGGATTGAACTCAGGGTCTTGTGCATGTTCAGCAAGCATTCTACCATGTTGTGTTCCCAGACCTTTGAAAGTATTTTAAATAGCGATTTGCCTTTTAAATATAGCATCTGGTCATTGTTATGGGTAGTTACCATTGCTTGTTTTGTTATTCATGAATGGGTAGATCATTCTTGTTCCTATTAATGTCTCATCCTTTCTTTTGTTGGAAATTAGAGATTTTGAATAATCTGTGGTAGAAATTCTGGTCTCCCAGAACTCTGGCTACTTTAGTTTTTTGGATCTTTGTTAGATATTAGTTATGGCCCCAGAGGACTCTTAGTGGCCTTAGCTGCCTCCTTCCCAGCTTCCCTCTGCAAAAACTAATCAGTTTATGTTTAGTTTGAGTTGCACATGGATCTGTGTCTTTATTGTTTTCAGCATAAACTCTGTTGTTTTGAAGCCCAGAACTTCCCTAAATTCTGTTGTAAATGAAGTCAGTTATTTTGAGACAAGAGTTCAGCTCTCTGTTTCAAAGTTTGTCTCTACCCCTCTATAAAATCTGAGTCAGGGTTTTGGAGATGGGGTTGGGGATAGTGGCATGTTACTTTTTCACTGACACCTTCCCCTTTGGGAGTTGGCACTTGATAGGCAGGTTCTGGCTGTAGCTTCTGGTGCCCTCAGCTTGCTTCTCCTGGTGTGAAAACCTCCATTGTTATGACTGAGCTATGGGGAGGAGGGCACCTGGGGTCTCAGTATTTCTCAGCGTGCTGTGCTTGGTTTGATCCCCCATCTCACTGGCAGAGACCAGCGGGAAGATGCCGGCTGCACTCCTGAGCATCCAGCCTCTGCAGCAGCAAGCAAGGGACAGTGGGCAGCGATACAGGCTGGAGGGACCGGAGGAGGTGTTTCAGGCCACACCTTCCTTGGTGGCATTTGAATAGCTGGGACAGTGAGGAGAGGATGCAGAGCAACATAGCTGGCCATTCCTGACTGTGACAAGTACCTGGGTGCCAGCATAAAGGGAGGACTTACTTATTTTGGCTCATGGTTTCAAATCATCATGGCAGGGAGGGTGTGGGGGACAGACCACGTCATGTGATGGTGGTCAGGAAGCACAGAGGAAGAATGGGAGTGGATGGGGGGAGGCAGAGGGGAGGTGTCTGTTGGGGGGAGGGACTGGGAAGAGTGAGGGAGGGGGACTGCAATCCAGATGTATGATGGAAGAATGGAAGAATGCCTGTTCAAGCTGGCTCCCCACGTCTGTTCCCTGTGTGTCTGTGTGCACATGTGTGTGAATGTCTCTCTGTGTGTGTGTGTATCTTTGTGTGTGTGTCTGCCTATGTGTGTGTGTGTGTGTGTGTGTGTGTGTGTGTGTGGTTGTGCTTGTTTCTGGTTCAGGAATTAGAAGTGTAGGCCATCATCTCTCCCACCATTCCATTTAATGTGAGCTCTGTGAATCAAACTCAGGCTCTTATTCTCATACAGCAAACCCTTGCCAGCTGAGCTATCTTCTCAGCCTCCCATGTCCCCCCTTTTATTCTACCTGATGGACCCCCAGCCAGCCACATGGTGCAGCCCACACTCAGAGCCTTGGTTCACTCTCTCTGGGAACACTCCCACAGTCTCACTGGGAGGTGTGCTTTAGGAATCTTCTAGGCACTTTTCAGTTCAATCAAGGTGACAGTCATGATTAACCACCACAAGGCATCTCTGGGCGCTTGTTCTCACAGAATTGTGGTAGGTTTTCCTAAATAAACAGTTCTTTATTTGCTCAAGTCCTAGGGCCATTTCTGGAGACTTTAAGTGGTTGTTTTTAAGTAATTCTCAGCACTTTCCCTGGGGGAACATTCTGTAGAGCTTCTGTATTGTGAGCCGGAGGGGGAGCAGAAAGCTGGCTGACTACGGGAGGTGCTGATTTCACTTTTTGCCTTCCTCTTCTGTCTTTTCCCGTTCTTTGCTTTCTCCCTATATTCCTCCTCCCCCTCTCCTCCTCCTTCATTTAAGGTTTTTATTTCCCTGGAGTTACTAGCTACCTTTTAAGAAAAGTAGTTTGAGTATATTGATGTATATTGATGCTTAAACACTCCAAGTTCTTGCCCTGACACATGTTGTCCTTACCTGCTGGCTGCCACATGGGGATCATCACTGGGGTCTCCTCAGGATGGCCAGAAGACATCAGAGGAGGCATAGTACCAGAATGCACATGAGATCGGGGCTGCCACAAGATTCCGAGGCTGCTGGGGCAATCGGGATGAGTGTGGAGGGGGGGGGCGCACTGACCAGAGAGTTGGGCTTGATAATCTGTCCCGGTGTGTGTGTGTGTGTGTGTGTGTGTGTGTGTGTGTGTGTGTACATGTATATACATGCATGTGCATGTGGAGGCTGGAGTTAATTTCAGCTATCTCCCTAAATTACTCTGTGCTTTGTTTCTTGTGACAGGGTCTCTTGCTTTTACCTGGATCTCACTGCTTCAGTCGATCTGGCGAGCCAGTGAGTCCCAGGACCGATTGATCCATCCCAGCCTCTCAGTTTCAGGGCAGTTTTGTTTTTATTTTGTTTTAGATGTGGGCTATGGGGTCAGACTTGGGTCTTCATATTTGTACATTGAACATTTTGCTGACTCAATCCTCTCCCCAGGCCCTTGGTGTGTCAATTTCAAATGTCAGTCTTCTTTGGCAGGTTGTCAACTAGCTCATGTTGGGGTCTCTAAGCCTTTGAGGGAGGTACTGTACAATTCTTTCCTTGAGACACTGAAATTTGGGGCTGTGTTGCTCTTTGAGTGCAAGCTGTGACCTGTGTTTCCTGTGTTATAATGGCTTGCATGTTGGCTAGTTTATTTATTATTTTAAAAAGATATATTTATTTTATGTAAGTTTTGCTTACACACATGTATGTATATGTACTACTTGTGTATAGTACCCATGCAGGCTACATGAAGAGATTGGGTCCCCTGGAATTACAGTTACAGACAGCTGTGAGATGCCACATAGATGTTGAGAACCAAACCTATGTCCTCTGCAAGAGCAGCAAGTGCTCTTAACCACTAAGCACTCTCTCCAGGTGCATGATATTTCATTTTAATTGTCAGCTTAACACAAGCAGAATCAGCTGGGAAAGGGTCTCAGCAGGGATTGTTTAGTTCAGGCTGACCTTGGGGGTGTGTGTGTAATGGAGTAGATTGTCTTGTTTGCTTTGATTGACATGGTTTTGAACTTACTGGTTTTGGCCCCTGGACTGTGAAAGGGTGGAGAAAGCCAGCTAAGCAATAAGTGTGCATTCATTTCTCTCTGCTCTTGCAACTATGATGTAGACCGTTGCTTCAAACTCCTGCCTCCCTGGCCTTTCCATAAGGGTTCATTGTTTGCTGGAATTCCAGGATAAAATAAGACTTTTCTACCCAAAGTTGCCAAAATACCTCAGAGTTGGATTAGTGAGCACCCATATCAATGTTGAGGTTGTTATAATTTCCATTTTGGGATAAAAAAAAAAAAAACAGGCTTAGGGTCCAGCTGTGGTGTGTAGCTAGAGATGACACACCCTTTCAACATATCTGTGGGGAAGCATGGTGTCATACTTCACCTGTCATGCTGAGTAAAAGTTAGTTGAATGACAAACAGATGGCTAGTTTGTCGAGTGACTAACAGGGATGACTGATTTCGTTACCTCAGCCTTTGTAGGGGGCAGGAGGAGTGATGGTCACTGGGCCCCTCCAGTCAGTGTTTGGAATCAGACTCGAGTGCCAACTGGATAGTCAGATGCTCTGGTGGGGACAAGAATACTCAGGGCCTTGGGCAGCATTTAGAAGTTACATTTATATTACTATTGTTGTTGTTGTGTGAGAGGGGGTTCTGCATTCCATAGCATGGGTGAGGAGGTCAGAGACAACTTCAAAGAGTCCATTCCTGTAGTCAGCCTCTACCCTTTGTATGGACAGTGTATAGTGTGTTTACCTCATAGGCATGATGTGCTGGGTTTGAGCGCCAGCACTGCATAAAACCAGACGCAGTGGCCCTTGCCTGTACTCCTAGCACTCAGTAGGTGGAGGCAAGAGGATCCAAAGTTTAAGGTCATCCTTGGTAACATAGCAAGTCTGAGGCCAGCCTGGACTACAAGAGACCCTGTCTCAAAGATAACAAAAGCAAGCAAGTAAGCAAAAACACGTGCACGAATAACTTGAGCGTCTCTGCATCCATGACCTCTGGGTCATTCTATCCTCCAGAAGGAGGATCAAAGACAGACTCTGTGGGATGCCATCAGAGACCTCCTAGGCTGACTCGGGGTAATTTCCCAGCACCTCTTGAATCAGATCATTTAAAATCTTGTAGATCTGTCAGTACTGAAATGAAGATTCAATCAGAGAAGAGGGAGGTTCTGTCTTGTTTAATACATCACCATGCACAGAGAGGGTAGAATAGATGCTTGCCAAAAAACAAACAAAAAAAGAAGTGACTTGTCAGTTAGTGGACAATCTGTACAGAAATCTACAAATAAAGCCATTTCCCCAGGGTGTTTGTCAATCCCCACTGATCCCTCCTTAAGGTCTGCCTTGATCTTAAAACATCCATTTACCACACCCAGAGACATATGCATGCATTGGTCCTCCCAAGTCGTGGTTAGGAGATGCCATGTGCTTGCACACAGGCATCTTAGTGGCCTGACTGACAGGAATGAGCATCGAGATGAGGTGATGCTCTCAAAGGGATGCAGTGACAATTTTAAACCATTTAATGTAATTGCACAGAGTTTGCTCTGACCGGAGGCTCCGGGGAAACTGCAGAGCCTGTTGGTGTGTGTGGGGAGTGGGAACCAGACTCCCTTCATCAGGGAGGGCTCGCAGAAGCCCTTAGCTCTAGGCACTACTAAAAATAGCCCTTGGTGTGTGCTGCATACCCAGAACTTTGTGCCCGAATAGCTCATTTTGTCTTTTCCATGGCCATTCTAGGAGGAGAAACTGAGGCACAAGGAGGTGGGTGGACTGGAAGCTGCAGGTCTGCCTCCTTTTCCTTAGGTTTCTCCCTTCTTTCTTTGTGCCCACCGCTAGACCCTCTAGCCCAGGCTTGCCTGAGCCACCATAGCTGTTGCAGATGACCCTGAATTCCTGGTTCTTCTGCCTGTACCTCTCAAGTGCAGGACTACAGATGTACACTGCCAAATCCAGGTTATACGATGCCTAGGACTGATCCCAGGGCACTGTGCATCTTCAGCAAAAGCACTTTACCAACTGAGATACAGCCCCGGCCTGGCATTATCTCTTTCCCTAGCTTCTGCCCAAGCGCTTTCCCTCTCATCTTGGGGCTTGCTCCTTCATATGGAAGAAACAATCTAGTTTAGGCAGTGGGGGAGGGGCTGATGAGGCCTCTCCATCGACTCCATTCCTGTGTATTCCTCCTCAGAATCCCTTTGAGATCCTTAGTTTCTCGGTGCGGTGATTTGGCTCAGGATGGCTGCCCAGGAGGCACCTTGCCACTCTGTGTTGCAATGGTTCCTAGGTGGATGGGCAGCACCATAGACAGGACAGATGTGGAGGCTGGATGGGTAAGAAGTCAGGCAGAGACACATTCTCTATTTCTGTGTATCGGTGTTGGCTCTGAAAATAAAATGCCTCTTAATTCCCTCATCAGATCTTCTCCGTTCCCTCTACACCTGGCGATGCCAGGAGGCCCTTGGCCACAGGATGATCATTTAACAAATCCAATAAGGCCTTTGATTTGCTGGCTCTGGCTTCCCAGAGCCTGGCTTGCCTGAGAGGCATGATCTCACTCTCACCTGTGTGCAGGACTGGGCGGGGCTGGGTATGCTGCCAGCAGCTGGAGGCCACGTGGGAGAAGCAGAAGCCAGGCAGACTGGTAATGGGGACCTGCACACAGACAGGTGAAGCATGGTTCCCGGGTGGCATCCCGAGACCTGCCATCAGTCTTAGAACTTGGATGACTCTAGGGTACATTGGGCCACAGTTCTTCTATAAAGTGGCAGGAATAGATTATGTCAATGGATTGTATGTCTGCCTATCTGTATATCCTATCATCTTTCTATCTACCTATCTTCTATCTACCTATCATCTATCTATCTATCTATCTATCTATCTATCTATCATCTATCTATCTATCATCATCATCTATCTATCATCTATCCATCTATCTATCATCTATCTATCTACCTATCTTCATTATCAAATCAATCATCTATTACCTATCTCCACCCATCTTTCTTAGCAGCAAAGTCCAGTTTTCCCAAGTAGAATTGCCTATAGAAGTCTCACCTTGTTTAGCTACTCTGCTTCCCTCTTTTTAAAAGTAATTTATTAGTTAATTTAGAGAGAGGTCTTGTCATATAATCCAGGCTGGTCTTGAACTCCTAGACTTGAGTGATTCTCCTGCTTCAGTCTCCTGAGAACCTTGGATTATCTTTGTACTCCTGACATGCCTGGCTCTTCTCCGTGGTTGCGATAGCAAGAATGTTTCTGTCTCGGGGCCTTTGCATGGCTCCTCCTTTTGCCTGAATAGCCATTCCCAAGAATGACCTGTGCTCTCACCCTTTAGCAGTGGTGTGACTCTTTTACACAGTTCTTCATTCTGTAGTGATTCCCCCAACCATAAAATTATTTTCATTGCTACCTCATAATTGTAATTTTGCTATTGTTATGAATCATAATGTAAATATCTTTGTTTTCTGATGGTCTTTGGTGACTCCTGTGAAAGGGTCGTTTAACCCCCAAAGGGGTGGAAACCCTAGGGGTTGGTTCAGAAATACTTTTCCAGAAAGTCTTCTCTGCCCTATTTTCTAACATCCTGTCCCGTGACCCCAGATTTCACCCCCACCCTATGCTCTGCTCCAGCCTATGTTGTCTTCATCCTGCTGTCCACTCATCTATTATATCAGTGGATGCAGGGAAGGGGCCCCCAGCATATCTATCTGCATGACTGATGGGTGGCTTCGAACACGCTACTGACTGTGCAAAACAGACCCCCAAGTGACTGTGTATCCGGGACTGAGCCACCACACGGGGCTGTCCATGTACATCTTAAAGCCCCCACCCCTACTGTGAGAATATTCCAAAGCCGAGTCTGAAAACTGCTTGAACTCAAACCAATTCTTGGGTTCCCAAATCTCAAAAAACCAGTGATCCATGGCATTGTTCATCTTCAAGGAAGCGGTCCTTACAATGCTGTGCGGATTTAGAGATGGTGTCCAGAGCCTTTGCAGAGAAAGAAGAAGAGGGGAAGAATTTGGGACTTTTCCAGATAGCTGGGAGTTAATAGAGCCAGATACACTGGCAGGAGTCAGAGGAGGTAACACAGAAAGAGAAAAGGATGGCTATTTGGGGTTGGGGGGTGCTTGGGTGTCAAGGGGGGATGACTGGGTTTTATCTGGGAGTGGGCACTGAAGCTTTGTGCAGGGCAGTGAGCTCCTGGGCCTGACATCTGGGCAGTGAAGTAGAGAACATAGGGCTGAGCAGAGAGAGCTGGGAGGATGTGGATGAGGCAGCCTGAGCCTAGGTGGTAGAGATGGAGCATGGAAGGGGACCCAGGAGAGGCAGGAAGGAAGATGGACCTGATATTAGTGTGGTGAGGGAGGAGAGACGGAGTCTAAACTGCTGTTGATCCCACATAGGGATGATGCCATCTTTTAGGGTTGTTCTAGATCACTACTGGCTGGGATGGAGGGGGAGAGCTGGGTTTGAGACAGGAAGAACCCACTTCCTGAGTTGGAAGGTCAGCTCCTCTTTCCACCTCCCCCCACCACCTGCAAGCAGCCTGGGCTGGTGAGGTCATTGGTGGCCACATCCCATAGACCTCAGGATTAATGTATCCATAGTCACTCACCCAGGAGCCTTGGCAGAGCATAGGGATGATTCTATGTCAACATAATCCCATGCAGAGGAGTGGCTCAGTATGGAATGCTCTGGGAGTGTCAGGGCCTGCTCTGGACCATGGGTGCTAGCACAGTGTGTACACCTATGCTGGTCCGTATTTCTACAGTGTGGAGATATGGTTACTCTGGGGGTAGCTCTGCTGGTGGTCTCTGACCTCTTTTGTCAGCACAGGCTGGAGTTCTCCATCATCCTTACAGGCCAAAAATACTATCTCTAGGAAGAATCTATTCAAGAAGAGACTAAGGATTTAAGGGCTAGGGACATATTTCAGAGGCTGGGGTGGGGGGCGTGCATACCTAGAATGTATGCAGTAGATTGCCAGAAATGGAGGGTATTCTTTGGATTTTGGGTTAAATATTCTGGAGATTAAGGATAGATCTGAAAATCCCAGGCCTGCCCCAGGACTCTGGGCTGTATTTAGAAGTCTCAATGATGCTTGGGAAGCCTGGGCTATATTCTGGCATTCTAGAAACATTGCTCAGAACTCAGGAAGCCTTCTGGAATCCTGAGATGATTCCCCATCATTTACCTCATGGGCTTGTTGGCTATAATCTGCTGGTATGCATGGTGATAGGGAGGCAGTTGCTATGGCAACAGTAACTAGGAGGTGTATCAACTACCAGAATTTACTCTGAGCTGGTGACATTTAGCTGGTGGAGAGTCACAGTTTGCCCCTGCAAGGCTGAAGAACAGGAATTCCTGCCAACTCTGTTTTTGTGCCTCCCTCCCCCACCAACCTTAAATAACCTCCCCCGCCCCAGGCCCATAGATCTAGCTGTCCAATTTTCTTCCCTGGGCACATGAATATTCAAAGGCAGCCCCAAAGCATATTCCAATCTCATAAACTCTCCTTTGCCGAACTCCATTTAAATGCAGCTGCAGCGTCTGCTTTGCCCCATTTATCTGCCAGGAAAGTGAATTCCAGGAGTGAGAATAAGGCTTTGCTCAAGTCACTTCAGCTTCTTTAAGTGGGGTTAGGGATGGGTGAGGTGGGGCTGTTCTCTCCTCTCACTCCAGGCCTTCAGACAAGCCTTGCAGAACCCTAAAATGCTGGGAACTTCTGTCCAGGGATAGGAAGGGACCCCTGACTAACAGCAGAGCTGGGTCTCAGCCCAGTTCTGCAGGCTCAGACATGACTCCCTCCTATGTGAGCACTTTTAAAAACCAGTCTGGCACAGCCCTGCTGCTGGCTACTTGGTAGAACTTGCTTCTACCTACAAACTCCACAGGTTAGAAAGGCCTGAAGAATCAGGAGAGTCCCCTGGGAGATAAAGGTGGGGAGGAAAGACCCACAGAAGAAGTAGCATCCCTTTAGCTCTCTCCTCTGCCTACAGCCCCTGCTGACCTCCATTGACCTCGCCTACCCTGTGCTATCCATTCACACATATCCCTCTACTTACTGTCTATCCATGCATCCATCCAAGGGTCCATCCATCCACGCAAAGCTTGCTTCTTCTGTGGGTTCCTAGTTTGGAAACACCCTGTCTCAAAAGATAGATGAATAGGAGAAAAACATGGATGATGTCCAGGGAACTAGCAGTTTTCAAGTCCAGGTTATGTTGTATTTTCCACAAGGAACAACATATGTTTAGGGAACTAACGACAGGCAACAGGGAAGGGCTTAGGTCTGTAGGGCTGGTGCTCTGGGGAAATAGGATGCCTAATTATGCGTGCATATGTAGACATCTCTAGGTCAGAAAGGTCTAAAGTTGTCATCAGGAGTAGGAGGGGCTGGAGCATCTTCCTGTTTGTAAATCCACAACCTTCTCGTCTTAGTTAGGGTTCCTATTGCTACGAAGAGACACTATTTAATTGTGGTGGCTTGTATTTTCAGAGGTTCAGTTCATTATCATGGTGGGACATGGTGCTGGAGAGGTAGCTGGGAGTCCTATATCTTGATAGGCAGGAAGTGGTCTGGGACACTGGGTGTGGTTTGAGCATATATGAGACCTCAGAGCCCATCTCCACAGTGACACACTTCCTCCAACAATGCCACACCCACTCCAACAGGGCCACGCCTCCTAATAGTGCCACTCCCCTTATGGGCCATTTTCTTTCAAACCACAGCACTGCTTTTATTTTCTTTTACTTTAAAATTTAATGCCTGTTTAGGTCCAGGGATGAGACTCAGGGCCTCACACATGCTAGGCAAATGCTCTGCCACTAAGCCTCACCCACAGCCCCATGGACCACTCTGGAGCAGATAGAAGGAAGGTAGAGAGTCTTGGGGGGGGGGGCGCTGGATGGAAGGCTCTCCCTCCTTCCATTTATTCTCTACCTCCTTCCTCCTTCTCTTCTTCTTCCCACATGTCTCTGTGTGTGGTGTGTGTGTGTATAATGGTATTCCCATGTATGGTTGCACATGCACATGCGTGCACACGGAGGCCTGAGGCTGACGACAGTAGTCTTTCACTCTCCCCCTTATATATCAAGGGGGGATCTCTCAGTTGAACCCAGAGCTTGTCCCCATAGCTAATGTTCGGGCCACCAGGGGTCCCCTGTCTTCACCCACTGAGCGCTGCCGTGCCAGGAAGGCTGCCATGCCCACCTGGCGTGTGCATGACTTCTGATGATCTGAATCCCGGTCCTCAAGCTTAAGCAGCAAGCACTTCACCCACGGGGCTGGCTCCCCAGCCCCCTGACCAGCTTCATCATTGCTCTCAACTCAGTGGCCGTTTATATTTTGAAGTGGCATATCTCTGGTCTGTTTGGGTGTGGCTATGATATAAAGCCAATGGCATGACAAGGGAGAACTGGGTAGAGCAGGGTACTTGCTGGGGTGTGTCAGGCTTTAGGGGTGAATATGGACCTCACCTGGCTGAACAGCAGAGGTGGATGTCCACAGTGCCAGGCTATACCTCTGGAAACTCTGTGTTACCGGTGAGCCGCTGGCTGCTCCGGCAGGACGGAGGGGCCACTCCTTAGTTGTTTCCTTGCTGTGCTTGTGATTCTGGGGCCACCATAATGGCGGGTCACTTCTTTTGCACACTCCAGTGTCCACTCCTCCCGGGGTTCCTCTCCCCTCACCTTGAGAAGGGTAGGGTTTGCTTCAAGGCAACATTCCAACTTACCCTCGGAAAGTTCTGGTCTTTATCCCCAGGGGAGAGCCCAGGTGCTGGCAAGGACAGGGCAGGGACTGTTTATCTCTGAAGAGATTCATTTCCTCAGTGAGCAGGGACAGCTGGGGACCCCATGCCATGGGCTTTTAAGTCTTTCCGAGGGCAGGCAGCTCTCTTGGAGACTTGGAGACGGCCTCTTTTCTGCAAAGCAGGGAAGCCCTTGCTGTCCTGACACCCCTTTCATCTGAGTGAAAGTTTGTTTCTCTTTCCTCAGGGCGGCTTTATGGCTCCCCGGGGGGTGGGGGTAGGAGCTTTATGCTTTAGGCTGGATTTTCCCTGCCAGTTGATCTTTGTTTTCCAGATCTGGGTTTCACATCACAAGGAGAAAAATTGAATTTTCTTCACAACAGCCAGAGTGAAAACACATGTACCATGTGTCATCCACAAGCCATGCTTCCACGTGTGCCCGATCCTGCTGCCTGCCTGCCAAGTCCCAGTCTCACATGGAGATAAGCACCTGGAGGGTGGCTTCTGGAGTTTATGTACCTTGTAGCATCACCCTGTCTCTCCCCATAGCTATAAAGTCCACTGGAAACTCCTGGAGGAGGCTGGTTTACCTACACAATGGCAGGAGAGGGGAGGCTGGCTGTATGCATAGTAGTGAGAGGAGGTGTAGATCCAGGCATGTCCATGTGTCATGAAAATACCAAGTATAGCTGTGAACGTTGGTCAATAATATAGCCCCCAAGACACTGTGATATACACGCACTGTATTATTTTCCTCTTTTAAGGATGTAGAAATGAGAGCTGGGGAGATAATTTAGTTGGTAAAGCGTTTGCTTTACAAACACAAGGGTAAGTTCTTTCTTCTGCATTAGGTCCTGGCTGTGTCTTGGTGTGTTGCTGTTGTTGCTCTGGTTGAGCGGCATCCGAATGGGGGGGGTTGATTTTTTTCCGGGGGGGGGGCTGTTCTTGCAGAGTGGACTCTGTCCCATTCCTTGGTCTCAGGGGTAGGCTCAGGCTGACTGCCCTATGCCAGGGATGCAAAGTAGGGCAGGCCTCCCCAAGGGGGTTGCCGTGGCAACAAGGAAGTTCTAATCAGCAGAGACACCCAGGGTTGGCTGGGAAGCATGGCGTGATGCCTGCTTAGATGGGGACACAGCCTGGTGACATGGCTTTGGGAACCTCAGTGGTCTCTGCGAAACCAGCTTCCTGTCCTAGGTAAAGGGCTCATGGGTGGGGCAGCTTCTTGGAGCTGCAGAGGGGTCATGTGATGCAGCTGTTTTATGGCTATCTTCCCATAAACATTGCAGTAGCACAGGGCAAGGGCATGGCCATGCCCTCAGCCTCGGATGCTGTGCCTGATGCCTAGTATGTGCTGACTAGTAGCTGCCAAATCTAGACTCAGCCTAGGGGTAGAGGGTATTCCGAGGTCTCCCCCAACTCAACATTCAGTTTCACAGCCTGACTTAGAGCTGTATCAGAGTCCTCTGGACACCACCTCTGACCTACCCCAGGATGGCTAAGCCCAAGGTACCACCCCTGCATGCCACTGTGACCTATGCAAAGGTGGGCAGTGAACCATGCTACCTGGATATGAGACAACTATACTAGGTCAGGACTCTTGGACTGGGCTGATCATAAAGTCAAGGGGTTTCTAAGCCCCTTCCTGTCTCTATCTACCATGTCAGACTCTCCCGGGGCTGTGGCCAGGCATCTGAGGTTTCAGGAAAGACCTGATTGGCCAGGCTGGGAGACTTATGGTTAGTGGTAATGGAGGAGTCTTAGTGGGTCTCCCAAGAAGAACTAGGGTGGGGCACGTCTACTCCCAGGGAGCCCGAGTCTGTGCACTGGCAGCATCCTAATGGCATGCCCAGCTCTCTGATATGAACAGCATCCTGCCTTCTTTGGCTTCAGCTTTCCCATGTTGGTTCACGGTGCTACAGATCTGGCTCCTCCTGATGGCCGAAGGTCTTAACTCTCACTTATGGGTCTAGCCAAGATTCTGGACAGTAGGTGATGAACAAGGGGTGCCCCTGGATAGCTACCCTGGGTTTGTAGCTTGACTCAGATCTTGTGACCTTCATTAAAAAAAATCATCTGGGTGTGGAGTCCTTTAATCCCAGCACTCTGAGTATGCGTTCAGCCTGGTCCCTTGGTTCCCTCCCTCCCTCCCTTCTTCTCCTTCTTTGTATATGAATATGTGCCATGACATCCGGGCCAAGATCAGAGGTAACTGTGGGAGTTGGTTCCCTACTCTCACCATGTGGGGTCTCAGGCTTGAACTCAGGTCCTAAGGCTTGGTGGCAGTGGCCGTTCCATGCCGAGCCATCTCACCAACTCTGCCTTTATCTTCTTGAGCACCAACCTCTGTTTCAGAGGGAAGGACTCAAGGCCTGTTTCACGGTTTCATGAAGGAGTGGGCTCACAAGACCATGGAGCAACAGGACCAGCTCCTATTCGAGTTCTGCTCAGTAGAGTTGTCTAACCCCAGGCTATCTATGTAACATCTCTGAATTTTAGCTTCCTCATCTGTGAAACAGGGATATGGATCTCAGTGGCCTTGGGGGGGGGTAACTGTGAAGTATGAGGATGGTCACAAACCATAGCTAGAGTAGGGGCTTTCCCCAAAACACACTATGCTGATGGAAGATGGGGTGGGAGCTATGATGTGAGCACACAGCCGAAGCCTGGGCCTCGGGTGAGTACGATGGATGGGAGCTTTGCCTTCATAACAGGAGCCTCACACTGCCAGAGGAGCTGAGGGGCCCCTGGTGTCTGTTTGCCTGGTTCCTGCAGAGTCGGAGGGAGCTGGAGGCTGGGGAAGTGATGATCTGGGGACATGTGGGACACGTTCTTTGCTGAAAAGCAGTTTCTGTCTTGTTATCTTAATGCTTCCTCACAACATCTCTGGGAATTGTTGGCTCCCTGTCCGGAGGGGGAGATGAGAGCCCAGAGACATCAACTGACTCCAGGTCACTCATCACAGCAGCTGCTGAGGGAAGCCATGCAGGGGGCGCCTGTTTCTAAAGGAGGGTGACAAGCCTTCCCAGCACCTGCCCGTCTTACCCCCTCTTACTGCAAGCTCAGTCTATTGGTCCTGAAGAGCTCAGGACCTGATGAGTCAGATATGTAAGTTCCAATGCTGGCTTTGCTACTTCTGAAGTCTGTGTGCTTAACTTCCCGGGGTCTAGGTTCTTTGTTGTTCAAATAGAAGCGATGCTTGCATCTGTTCTCAGGGACTGTTTCGGGGAGTCATACAGCCCATCGGCATGTGCCCCTACCTCAGTTTTCTCATATGCCAAATGGGTGCTGTTGACTAAGCACCTATTTGGACCAGATGGCTTTGTGGTAAAAATTTTGTTTAGTATCCACAGCAAACGATGAGTTTGGGCTTTTTAATTCCATTCTCCTGATGAGGAAACTAAGACTAGATAAGTGAACTGGCGTACGGAAGCGACCTGGGTACTGGGCAGGACAGTCCGGGTCATGCTCAGCCGAGGGTCTGCAGTCCCTGGCTTCCAAGCTCCTCACCTCCCCAGCTTTTGAGTGACGCTTCAGGGATTCCATTGGGGGTGTTCTGCTAGCCTGGGACTTTGGAGTCCCTGCTCTCTGCTGAAGAGGTGGACCCCACTGTTACTTGTGGGGCTCCAGCCCTTCAGTTCCTCAGGACTGAGCCTGTTTCCACTGTGAGACCTCTCCCCAGCCCTGCTCTGCCTGTGGAACCCTGCTTCAGCAGGCAGCAGTGCGGGTTACATAACGAGCAGCAGGTTATATAAGGGTAAAGCAGGCCCTGGTGGGGCTGGGAGTAGAGTGGTCCTCAGTACCCGGCTGAAGCCCGGGAGAGCGCCTGGCTCCCACACCCACAGTGCTCAGCTGTTCGCCCAGCCTGGAACTGGGGCTGGGCCTGGTGCGAGTAGGAAGCACAAGCTGCTTGGTGTGGGGTAGCCCGGTCAGGGGCCTAGAGCCCTAGTTTGGACCTTGCTCTTCGTGACTTCCACAAATCCCCTTTCCTTTCTGGGCCTCTGCTGGGTGGCATGGAGCTCTCCAGCACCCTCTCAGCTCCAGGGGTGCAGTGCTTTTATGTCCGAGAAGAGGCTCACATCGGTAGGTTCTGGCTCCCTCTCTGGGCGTTGTCCTCTCTGGGCCCACTTACCCAGAAAGGAATCCAATGTCAGCTTCCCTGAAACTTGGGTGTCTGGACTTTGGGGTTCTGGAGGTTGGCAAGCGAGAGGGTGGGGCATCTCATCCCCTCACCTCCAGTCACACCTGGATGTGTTTGAGCAGCCACACCCCATCTTAGCATCCATGATAACAAAGACTACCATTGGCTGAGCGCTCCCTGGGGCCCGGAGCTGCAGGTACCATTCTGACTCTCATGAAAACCAGATTATGGAATCTGTACTGTCACTGTCCTATTTTACAAATAGGGCTCTGAGAGGGCAAGTGGCTGGTCAGGCTCTAGGACCCATGGCAGAATCAGAGCAAACTGCCTGGTTCTCTCTGGGGACAGAAGTGGGGATGGCCAGATGGCCTAAACACACCGTGCTGTGGTCTGAGCTCTGAAGACTGTCCATCCCCCTTACTAGCCACCCCCGGACCCTTTTGGACTCACCCGCCACTGTGTTCTCTTTGTACCGCCCACAGTGGCCCGAGAGCATCTGTGGAGTGGGCAGCAGAGCCTGTGGGCTGAGTGGGCAGCTGGCAGGGAGGGTCCTCAGGCACTCGTATTTTTAAACCCTGTCTGTGTTGAACCCCTGCAGTTGGCTCAGGCAGGAGGAGTCTTCTCCTTTGGTGGGGGGGAGAAGGAGGCAGGGCCACCACTTGATGCTGCAGTCCCCCAACATGGCATCCATTTGTGTGCGGGTTTTTTTTGGGGGGGGGAGTTGCTCAGCACTGGACTGGAAGGGGTTCCTGGGGTGTTGGGGGGTCCTAGCAGTGCAAGCCAAACTCACACAAGCTGCAAGCAGGTCTGGGACTACAGCTCAGGAGTGGAAACCAGGTATAATTAGCACCGGGCATCGGAGGAGAGTAGGATGGAAGGCAGGGCAAAGGCAGAGGAGCCCTGGACTAGTGGTGGGAGGCCCTTAGGGAACTAGAAGCCATATTTAGAGCAGGGAGAGGAAGTGAGTTAGTGGCAGAGTGAGAACTCAAACCCTGAGCTCCCCGCCTGTGGACCCATTGTGGACCGGTTTCCTTTCCATCCTGGCCCCAGGGCAGTGTCCTTCTTAGGTGCTCCACTCTTGGAAGGGGGCTTTACCTGCCCTATAGAAAGGCTGAGGAGGAGGAAGGAGGAGCAGGAAGGAGAGGAGAGAGAGGAAGAGGGAGGGGAAACCACAGGAGGTGGGGGACCGGGTGGAAGGGCCCTGTGTCCTGTCCCACCACAGGAGTCTTCAAGAAGGAACTGGATCATTGTCAAGGCCACCTAATGGTGGAGGAGAAACTGGAATCTTGGGGTAACAGTGGAGTGCTCCCTTTTAAACTGGGAGCACCTGCCAATCTCCCTGCTCAGTCCCCAGCTCTGGGAGATGAATGCCGGAGAAACACCATGAAATGAAAGACAGGGTGACTGTCATGAGAACTTTTGGGGTCTCACTTTCTTTACTTATCACACCAGGGAAGTCATTAGCACTTCCAAGTACTGGGAACAAGGGACAAACACACCCTTCTAAAGTTACCTTGTTATTTTTTTTAAGGACTTATTTTTAATCCTATGCACATGTATATCTGTGCATGGGTTTGTTCATATGAATGCAGATGCCCCTGGGGTCCAGCAGCATCATCTGGGGTCCAGTGAGCCATCTGATGGGGGAGCACATCTCAGGCCTTCCTTCTGCTAGAGGTGCACACTCTTCACCTGGCTGCCAGGCCATTTCTCCAGCCCCACACTGCCCATTTTTCTGAAGAGGATGCAGAGATTTGAGAGGTTAACTGTGATCCAGCTGGTGTCAGGACCTGAGTGTCTTCAAGCCCAGTGCTTAGCCTGTTTCTGCTGCCACCACCCAGGCTGCCAGGGGCTTGCTGAACCTTGAAAGGGAGGAGATGATGGCTGACACAGCACAAGCAAGGTTGTCAGTGTCCTTCTGTGGCCTCCTCCCTGGACCTCCCCGAGGGAGCTCCAGAAACTTCCAGGCCCCTCACTTGTATTTGTCTTAGCCATCGAAGACAGAGGCAAGCACTCTGCTCCTAACTTGACATTCTTCCATTGCTCCTACTGCCTTTGGGTCAAGCCCGAGCTTCACAACTTAGATTGAGGGTCTTTTCCTAACACAGCCCCCCTCTCTCTTCCTCTCTTCCTCCCTTCCTCCCTTCCTCTTCCTTCTCTCCTTCCCTCCCTCCTTCTCTCCCTCCCTCCCTTCCTCCTTCCCTCCTTCCCTCCTTCCCTCCCTCATTCTCTTCCTCCTCATGGCACAACACTACCCATGGGGTTGATTCTAGGCACAACACTACCCAAAAAAGGAAGAGAGGGGAGACAGAGACAGAGGAGAGAGAGGGAGTTCAAAGAGGTCAAAAAATGACTTAAAGGCAGAAAAAGGAAATTTAAAAACGGATGGATGAATGCAATGATATTTTTGAATTTTTGTTTGGATAAGTACTTGGTTCTCTTTTATTGTTGAGTAGTATGGATGCACAATTTACTTGACCACCTGCCTATCAGAAAACATTTTGATTGTTTTCAGTTTGGTATTGTAAGGATGGAAAAATTTAGCCTAATCTTCCCTAGACTCTGCCCCCTAGCAGTGAGTAGGAAAAAGGTCATTCTTGACTGTTTACAACAGGGCAGGTTACTGACAGCACCTGTGAGTGAATGAGAACAGGAAATGAGCCGTGCCACACTACCCAGAAGCCCTAGCGAAAGCAGACTTCCTGGGCAAAGCTTGGGCTTGGATAGTTCAAATTGATTGGTCCACACTGGATGCTATTAAGATGATTGATTTGTAATGTGCGGGCTTTGTTTTAACCCTATAAAAGCTGTCTGAACCCTGTACCAAGGGTTCCCAGTCCTTTACCACATGGAGTATGGCTGCGGACCCCAGTGCACTGGAATATAAAAGACCTCATGCTTTTGCATCAAGACTGCTTCTTGTGAGTGATTTTGCGGGGGGGGGGGGTGTCTGCCTTTCCTGAGTCGGGGCGTGAGGGTCCATGTCCTTCGTGGGTCTTTCAGTATCCTCCCACCCCCAAAAAAACCCTCCTGTATTACTTTAACATATGCATCTTGACTTCTTTTTGGTAACTATAGCCATATATTTTCCTCAATGTTTTCTCTCACCATGCCTTTGTCGTTAATCACTATATTGATTTGTATTTTATTTTGCAGTGCTGAGTATTAAATTCAAGGGTGAACAATGCTAGATCAGGACTCTACTGTGCAGTCACATACCCTTCCTTATTGTTATAGTTAAAGTAAATTTCTTGTACACAGTATTTAGTTGGATCATTCTTATTTATAGCCCACTCTGCAAATCCCTGTCTTTTAGTGAATGTATTTTGATCATTTACATTTAATGTAATTGGTTTAGTTGGTTTTACCTGTCATTTTAGTTTTTTGCTTTCTATTTATTCTCTGTATTTAATTTCTATATTCTCCTTTTTTCTTTCTCATGAGTTATTTAAACATTTTCTAAAATTCCATTTTGGTACCTCTACAGTGTATTTGTACACCTCTTTAATGACTTTTCTAGTATTACTTTGTGTATGCATAAGTTTTTGTCAGCTGTTGTTATCATTTTATTGGTATAAGTGAGATGTAGAAGCTACTTCCTTTGAAGTCTTGTTCCTTCCTAATTGAAAATTACAAATACCATAAATATATCCTATACATGTAATGAGACAATGTTATGTTTTTCTGTTTTGTTTTAGTTACCAACAATAACTTAGAAAACCCATGAGGAAAAGATGCTAATAATACAGATATATATATTTCTACTTTCTAGACTCTTGGTAACACTTCAAGATTGTTTTGTCTCCTTATTAGTCTAACGACACTCTTCTGATTCTTGTATTTTCCTTTTGCCTGTAATGTAACTAAGAAGCGATACTGAAGATTGAAGTCAGGGCTTTGTGCATACTTGGCAACTACTCTACCAGTGATCTATACCCTAAGCCCAATCTGTAATGTCTTGATTTTTCCTTGATTCCTGAAGGATAATTTCATCAGACATAGACTTTAGGGTTGACAGGCATTTGAAAATGTTGTACCATGATCATCTGGGCTCTGCGATTTAAAAAACAAACAAACATGCAAGTAACAGCAACAACAACAAAACACGGTCACCTGGACTCTGTTCTCCCAGATATTTAATCTCTTTTGTTTTCAACATCTTTCCTTGTTCCCTCTGTCTTCCCTCTCTCCTTGCCACATTTTCTCAGTGCTACAGATCAAAGGCAGGACCCAGAACACCCCAGGCAAGTGCTCTACACACTGAGAGCTCAGCATCTTGTCCATTGTCTCTAGTTTACTGAAGTTTGATTTGTGGCATGTCTTAGTGTAGATTTTCTGAAGCTTATCCTGGCTTTTGAAACTACAGGTTTGTACCTTTGACCAAACTGGGAAATTTTCAGTCAATTTTTCAGTTTGGCCACTCTCTTTCTCCTTTGCTGGTTCTGTGAAGGCATAAATGCAGATCTGTTATAGTTCTCCATATCTGAGGCTTGAAAAATGTTTATGTGTTTGGATATTTTACTTACATATGTGTTTGTGCACCACATGAATGCCTGGTGCTTGTGGAGGCCAGAAGAGACCATCAGATCTCCTAGGACTGAAGTTACAGACAGCTGTGGGTGCTGGGGATTGAACTTGGGACCTCTGGAAGAGCATACAATGCTCTTAATTGTTGACCCATCTCTCCAACCGAGCTTATTTTTTATTTATTTATTTATTTATTTATTTATTTATTTATTTGTATTTTGAGACAGAGTTTCTCTGTGTAATAGTCCTGGCTGTCATAGAACCCACTTTGTAGACCAGGCTGGCGTCAAATTTACTGAGATCTGCTTGTCTCTGCCTCCCAAGTGCTGAGCTTGTTTTCTGAAGTCAGTTTCTCTCTTGCTCAGATTGGACCATCTCTATTGTTCTGTGTGTTCACTGATTATCTCATTTCTATGTCCATTTTGCTATCAAGCTTTGTGTGTGTGTGTGTGTGTGTGTGTGTGTGTGTGTGACTTAAATTTGACTGCTGCGTTTTCAATTCTAAAATGTTTCCTTTGGATGTTTAAACATTGTTTTGTTGCCATGAAGTGCTGCTTTCCCATCACAACATGACTATTACATACAAGGACTCACTGTAGGTGTGGTCACCTGCACAAGACCCTCACAAAAACAAGACAACAAGTGTAATCAACTTTCCACCAGGCAGCTCTAACTGGACTCAGTCTGTTAAAACAAAGAAGAGGTGTGGATGTGGGGCAGGAACACTCTGTGTGTGTGTGTGTGTGTGTGTGTGTGTGATCAAGCAGAGAGAGAGATATAGATAGATAGATAGATAGATAGATAGATAGAGAGAGAGAGAGAGAGAGAGAGACTTGGAACAGGATATAGGTTCCTGTGACTTATAGTTCCTTTAATTAGGCCCACTATCCTAAAGTTTCTAGAACCTTCTAAGCTCAAGCTACCATCATATGGGGAGTAAGCCTTTCCCAAGTCTTCATATCAGGATCATAACAGTGTGTGATTGCTGTGATGGGAATCTTAGCTGTCTATGGTTTTCTTTGGTACTGTGGGAGGGGTAGGTGGACCTTCCTGCTTGACCTCACCTTGCTGTTTGGCTGACATGGCTGTTTTGTATCTGGAAGTTTCCTGTGTCCGAGGCTTCTGCTCTTTTTTGGTCTATGCACAGCAAGATCCCCTTAGAACTATTTTAAAAATCTTCTCCCAAAGGCATCACCAGTGTGCCCAAGCTATTTGAGACAAAGAAAAAGCTCAAAGAACTGGCCACCCCTTAGGGGTCCCCAAGCTTGCCTTCTCTATGGACTCTACTTAGGCTTCTAGACATCACACACAAGCATTCTGTCTGTACTCAGTAGTAAGGTGGGCAGAAAGTCTGGCTACTCCGTCTTGGTTCAGAACCAGTCTTTAGGTTCTGGAAGTATTTTAAAAAGGTAGCTCTAAGTCAAGAGAGACAATCTTCAGAAAGCAAATGGAGACAGATCAGTTGCCTCTAATTTGGCTTCTGCAGGATGAAACAAAGCAGTGTCTGCTAGTTTGCAGGGTTTGGGCAGAGCCACACACTACAGCTGACACAGCAATGGGATTAGGGTTGTCACAAGAGCAAAGCCGCTTGAAGAGAAAGGGATGGAGGAGTGGAGAAGTCAAATTTATACCTAGAGGAAGACAGCCTTGGGGCTTCTCCCAGGAGGTGCACAGTCAATCTCAAGGAAGCTACCTTCACTGGGGTCAGGCTGGGTCTGAAATGGAGTTGGGGGGGGGTGGCGTTTGTAGTAATGTGTCAATCAAATGTGGGTGTGAGGATGCTTAGAGATGTAGGCCTTGTGTTACTCCTGCTGGTCCTGTTAAGCCTTTACTTTGCTAGCTGTTATTGACAGGTGGTTTGCATGAATGGGTGAGTCTGGGGTTGGTCCACTCTCCTGCAATTTCACTTGAGCAGCCTGCAGGGATCCTTCCAGGCATTGGTGCAGGGATTTTTGCATTCAGATGGGCAAGCCCACCAAGACAGGAGAAGACCATTTATCCATTCACCCCTTGACTCAGACATACATGTACTAATCCATGGATTTCCCCACACATTTACCCATCCATGAGCTCATCCAAGGTTAGTTTTTCAGGTGTTTGTGGCTCCAGAAGAAGGAAAAAGAAGAGAACAAAGACAGGAGAGACAGACAGACAGACAGGCAGGCAGGCAGACAGACAGACACACACACACACACACACACACACACACACACACACACGTGGGGGGGGAGAATAGATAGATATAGAAAGAGAAACTGAGAGATGAAACAAGAGTCAACAGCTCATTCAGCAGTCTGTCTGTCACTCATTCCCATATTCTGCCCACTCACATACCCACCCATTCAATCCATCCACCTATCAATGCTTCATTTCCTATCCTCCACCCATCCTTCTGTCCATCTATCCATCCACCCATCCACCCACCCACCCCATCCATCCATCCATCCATCCATGCAGGTGGTCCGTGCTGAAGGCCAGCCTTGAGACCTAAGCCTGAATGCTGTCCTTTGAGACAGCTGCCAAGTAGGGGACACTAATGCACAGGAACAGTTTGAGTGCACACTGGAAGCTAACTGGGACACAGGAAGGCACAGTCTGTAGATCACAGAGGAAGGGGGACTGTACGAACGAGATTCTATAGCTTCACGCCAGCTTGAGAGAGCATCTGGGAGCAGATGGTACTGCCATGAATGGTGGATTGTTATCCGAGTTATGCTAACTCTAGAGTGCAGGTGTTGCGTGAACTCTTCAGGAGACATAGAAAAACATCTATTCACTCTAGATAGAGAGGCTGCCCATGGACCAAAGAAAGCTCTCCATTCACTACTAGACTGACCAGCCAATGAGTTGACTGGGGTTTCTAACAGAGTCATAGGTGACTCTTGGATAGCTATGTCACCAAAGAGTGCCACCGCAGAATAGCGGTAGCGCTGCAGTTCTCTGGGACAGCTACACCACCATCAAGTCCCACTTAGCTGGCTTATTCCTTATTTATTCCTTATTTAAGGCACCTGGAATCTCAGGGAGGGTGCGGGGCCTCAAGGAGGGGAGGGGCTTCAGGAAGGGAACAGGCCTCAGAGAAGGAGGGGAGGACCTTAGGAGTCCTCCTGAATCTCCTGGCCCTTCCTCTCTCTGTAATGGAATATTTAAGACCCATCTCAAAATGATCTGCTTTGCCTCCTGATGGTGGTCATCATGTCCAACCTCAGCAGGCAGCAGACAGAATGGTCTGGATCTCAGTTCTCAAGAGCCCTTGGAGGTGGGGGGAACCCCAGCCCAACTCTCTGGGTCTCTGTTGGGTTCAGGGCTAAATGACAAGTCCTTTTTGAAGGAACAATTCATGTGGGAGAAGTGACTTCTGAGTGCCTGTGTGTGCATATGTGGTAGAATATTATTTTCAGGTGTGTGACGTTTGTTTATGCAGCATTTGTTTAACTCTGTGAAGGTGTCACTGTGCCTGTCTAAAACACCTGGTGGGCTAACGAAGACATGAACAGCCAATAGGGAGGCAGGAGCAAGGGTAGGTGGGGCTGGCAGGCAGAGAGTATAAATAGAAGGAGAATGAGAGCCCAAGGAGAGGAGGACATCACGGGCCTGGCCACCCGGCCACCCGGCCACCCGGCCACCCGGCCACCCGGCCACCCGGCCACCCGGCCACCCGGCCACCCGGCCACCCGGCCACCCGGCCACCCGGCCACCCGGCCATCCACAGAGTAAGATTTATAGAAGTAAGAAAAAGATAAAGGCCCAGAGGGGAAAAGGTAGATAGGTTAATTTAAGATAAGAAAAGCTGGGCTAAAAACAAGTCAAGCTAAGGCTGGGCATTTATAACTAATAAAACTCTGTGTGTGATTTATTTGGGAACTGGGTAGTGGGCCCCCCAAAAAGCCAAAGAGTAAAAAAGAAGCCACTTCATACATGTTTGTGTGTGCATGTGTCCATGCCTATACACAAACATCGTACGATGTAGTTTTATTTCTAAGATATTTTATTTTTAATTTTGTGTGTATGTCTGTTTTGCACTTATGCATGTGAGTGCAGTACCCAAGTGGGCCAGAAGAGGGAGTCAGATTCCTTGGAGCTGGAAAGTTAAGACTGCCCAGCCACTTTGTGACGCTGGGTATCGGAACTTGGGTCCTCTACGAGAGCAGTATATACTCTGGATTGCTATTTCATTTCTCCAGCCCCAACACTGGCTTTTTACTGGCTTGGTTTCACAGAAGAGGTAACGAGGCCCTGGGAGCTGATGACAGACACCGGGTCTCACAGGGGAGAAGATGAGGGACACATGATATGAAATCGGGCACTTGTCTCTACTGCTGGGGGAGGGGAGAGAGGGTGGCATGAGGGTCTGCAGGAGCTAGCCTTCTTTGGAGAGTTCTGTAGCTGCCCCGGTGGCAGTCTTGTCTCTGACACCCCATGTTCCTGTGTGTGGGGCTGTCATCACTGACTTTAGAGAGACATGCCACGCCAGGCCTTCAGTGCCCTTTCCCCAGAAGGAGCCCGAGTAGTGCGAATTACAGCTGCCCACACCCAGTATGGATCCTATGAGTTTACACAACCCCCTAAATGAAAATTACATATTACTGCAATTTATAATCAGCAGCCCGCCATTTGTAGCTGCAGGGGGAGGCGCTGAGTGCTCTGGGAAGCTGTCAACAGTGCTGGGCCTGCTGGGCTCTGAAAGGGAGGCAGTCACTCAGCATAGACACTGCCTCAGCCACAGTGGCAGGGGGAAGGGGGGGACGACCTGGCTTAGAGGAGGATTTAAGCACTGATTCGGTCCCACAAACATGGACATCTGGCGACCCCTCCAGAGCGACAACCGGGTGGTGGTGACTGATAGAAAGCCACAGTCACAGCCCTTTCCGCAGTCAGAAGCAAGGCTACAGACCTCAACTCCTTTCGCACAGCCACCCTAAGACGTAGGTACCTTCTCACCCTCATTTGATGAAGATGGAAACAGGCTCAGCGAGGTTAAGCAACCCCCACTAGGAATTAGTGGAGAGAGTCCCCAAAGAACTTGGATAGATTTAAGCACCAGGCTGGAGCCACAATGCACAATGCTGCCCTGCCTGGAGCTGCTTCCTCCCTCCCAGACTATCCAGCTGAGCTCATTGCCATTTCAAGCTGACGCCATCAGCTGACTCGTGCAGAATCCCCGAGAACACACCCAGGAAGCGAAGCTGTGTGAAAAGTCCTCAGACCACACAGCCGATGGTGTGCTCACTTGCATGCCTGTACGTGAGTGTGCCAGGTGCTCTGCATGCTTGCATCCTCTTGCATATGTGTGCAATTGAGCAGCCGAGGGCTCTTGAATTATTCGTGTGCTCATGTGAAGGTGCCTGTCAGATTTTTGTTGAGTTCTTCCTGTGTTCTTTACAATCCTGTGTGCTTTGCAAGCATCGACTAATTTTATCAGCAGGTACACTCATCTCCCCACACCAGGGGTAAGGGGTGGAGGCACAGGAAGGCATAACGCCACTCAGCATCTCTTCTTGGGCTTCTAGAGTTGTCATCTTCATTTATGCCCACTCTCCTTTTCTTGTTTGGTCCACATGGTTAAGGGATTGGGTCTATGGCACTGCTACACCAGGGTTAGGAGTAGGACAAGGATGTGACAAGTCAGAGCATTGTGGTTGGTTCTAGCAGTTGAGGGTAACTCCGTGTCATTCAAAGGACAGTGGAGTCCTGTCTTGGGCTCTTCCCCAGATCTCAGAAGCAGGGTCTCTGGTGATGAGACCCAGGAATCTAGCCTTCCATACCCTACCCTCCAGGTCCTGAAGTCATACTGCCTGGGAGAGGGCCAGAAATCTGACTCCTCCATTCATTGGCTGTGGGTAACTTCCACCGGTGGTATGCCTCAATTCCTGTGCCCCTGAAGTGGAACAATGGCAGTCTTGGGTTAGTCCCTATAAAATGCCTAGAGTAGTCCATGCCATTGCCACTGTCTTAATGTGGGGACAGATAATGTGAAGCACTTCTGGGACTTCTGCTCTCACCGGTTGGTAGAAAGGATGCCCCTCTTCACTGGGTCAAGGGATGTGTGCCCCCAGTTGCTGCTAGCCAAATATTGCTCCAGGGGGTGAGCTGGCTTGAGCTTAAAGCTATAAGAAAGAGGCCACAGGGAGACTTGTTGGTTTTGTTTTGAACCAAGGTTACACACCCCAAGCTGGCCTTGAACTTGCTATATAGCTAAGGATAACCTTGAACTTCTGGTTCCCCATTTCCACTTTCTGGATGCTGGGATTGCAGGTGTGCTCCACCATAGCTGGTTTTTATTCTGTGCTGGGGGATTGGACTCAGGGCATTGGGAATGACAGGGCAAGCACTCCACAAACTGAACTATACGCCCAGCTCTGCCATAGACACTTTTGGAACACTTGGCTCCAAGCCTGAAGCCAGCAGACTTACCCAAACATGGGCTAGCATGTCACCTGAGTTGGCTCCTTTTGCTAAAGGTGACAGTGCAGTCTGACTCTGTTTATTGTGAGAGTGACTGTCAGGGATCCTAAGACTGGTCAGAGGCTCTGGACAGTGCTGCTTCCCCAGTGCTAGACTGGCATCTTTTCTTACTGTCATGTCCTGACAAGCTGACTTGGGACCTCAGTGCCACCGTCAGGGGTTGTCCCTGTATAGGTATCTGGAGATGGCCCAGCTCCACTGCCATTAATGCAAAGTGGCAATGATCTGCACCGTGCAGTTTCATCATCGGTTGCTTTAAGCCGAGTGGGGAAATTTTGAAGGCTCAGTCACTGAGGCCAAGGCCTCAGCTGCCAGCCGGGGATGAGTTAAGATCAGACACTGAGGGCTTCAGGAGCAGTGATGTGTCCTCTTCCTTATTAAATTAATGTGAGGTACAGACACTTTCTGCCTCAGTTTCTCTGGCTTGCAAACTCTGGCTTCCTGCTTCTTTACCCAGACTAACCAGGTACCTTCAGCTGTCCTTAGGACTTGTCCTGTATCTCCTCTTATGCCTTGCCACTCTCCATACCCTCCCTCCTTGCCTGGCCTGGCTATTTCAAAGTCTCAGCCTCTGACAACCCTCATCCCCACCCCATCTGTTTCTCTTTTAGGCTCGCTCACCCGCTCACCCCGTATCCCTGTGCCTCTCTCCCCCTAGGTCTCTAGATTGAGCCCCACCAGGTCCTGCCTCAGGCAGTAACCTCACACCTGTCTTTGTTTCTCCCCACCCCCTCTCCTGCAGGTGGCCCACTGCCTGTCGGGTACCAGCCGGGTTGCCATGGAAACCACTGAGCTGCTTAGGAAGCTGCCATAGATCTAATCACAGGCTGGGAGGCTTCAAGGAACAGCTCCCTTTCTGTATGAAGCATTCCTGACAGCCAATTAGGCGGGGACTGGGGGGGGGGTGGAGGGGATGGGGTGGGAGGAAAGGAGCCATAGAAGATGTCACCCAAGGAAGGGCCAGGCCTCTTGGTCACCTGGGGCAGAGGGTCCCAGCCCACACTGTCAGTGCTTCACTGGCATATTCAAACCCTCTGAGAAGGTATTGGTGATGTCTTTGGGATATTTACTCTGTTGCCCATCATTCTGTTGATTCATCTATTCATATGCCAGACATCCCTATGGGTTATGGTCTCCAGAGACCTGCCAGGAAGTTGGGGAAGACAGATCCTTACATGGAAAACTGCTCCTAGTGGACCCAGCATCACAGGCTTGGGGACGACCTGAGGTGGGCAGGAGACCATGCTGGTGGGGTTGGTTGGAGAGAATAGAGGGCTAGGTGGGGGGTAAACATGAACTGCCCCTAGGGGAGAAATAAGATCATGTTAGCCAAGCCCTAGACATCTGTCTTTGAGAGTGTGTCCCAGGGGATTCAGACAAAGCAGAGCAAGGTTGAAAGAAGCCACTGTGGGTAGAGAGTCTTTCTGGAACTCAGGTTCCCTGGTGTCAAGCAGGTAAGAGTTGGGGATGGGGCATGGGTTCCCACCTGCAAACACTCCCCCACTGCACAGCCAATAAGCTTGCCGGGCCAGAAGGGGCTGCAGCTTAGGCCCCTTTCAGAGACCAGGCTTTTGGTTTCTTTCATCCCAACCAGAGAATGTGTTTACATATAATTTGCATATATTTGCATGCAGTGTCACAGGCCTCAGTATAACATGTGGAAGGCACATTTTCTCACCAGGAAGTTTTCATTCTGAATCAGACCTCAGGTGCAAAGAGACAAAGGCCCTCCACTCTTCCCTGACCTAGCCCACTGCTCCTGAATTCCTCCCCTCACCAAAGAGCCTTGACCCCATCTCCCACCCAGAGGTCAGCAAGATGAGGAGGCCAGGATCCCTCTGCCCTGGAGTTTCCTATCTCAGTGTGATGTGAGCAGGTTGCTTTTCTTTCATGTCTGCTCCTGTCCTGGAGTGACTGGTATTTACCACAGGAGCAAGATGGAGGGTATGTGTCATCCAAGTCTATTGGAGCTGTGAGTTGTGAGTGCAGCATCCCAGGCCACAGCATTTCAGGGAGACTGGCTTTCCTCAAAGGACCACCCAAGCTGAAATACAACTGCAAGCTGGTCAGTACTCCAGAGAGGCATTTGTGCCCCATGGGAACTCAGGATGAGCCTAGAAGATCATGGGAGGCATCCTGGAGGAAGTGTCATCTAAGTAAAGAGGGGCTAGAAGAGTCTTCCAGGCCACAGAATAATGTGCAGAGGGCCTGGGGTGGGAAAGCAGGTGGCTACAGAAGGGAAAGGAAGGCAGTGTGGCTCAATGGAGAGGGTGTAAGGGGGAGCATACAGCAAGGGCTGCCAAGTTCCAAGAACCTTTCTGGACCACTGTAAATTTTCTTATCCTTCTCTTCCCTTCCTCCTTCCCTCTTTCCCTTTCAGAGACAGAGTCTTTCTCCATAGCCCAACCAGGCTATGAACTTGCGGTGATGGTAGTGATTATGGTGATGGTGGTGGTTTGTTGAAAGTGATGGCTGTAAGCATCCTGCTTCAGCCTTCCAAATCCTGGTGCCAACTCCTGGGCCACTGTACTTTGGAAGATGTTCCTTTTTTGTTTTCTTTGATGGTATTTATCTGTGTAGCTTTGGAGCCTGTCCTGGAAATCACAGACATCCACCTGCTTCTGCCTCCTGAGTGCTGGGACTAAAGGTGTGCACCCCTCCCATCCCACACCCGCCTTTGTTCTGGGAGCAATGGGAGCTATTAAGCAAGGGAGTGATTAAGAGCATGTGAATAATAGTTGGGGAGCACCAGCTGAGGGGCTGTGGGGTCATCAGGAGAGAGGAGCAAGAGCTGGACAGGCCACTTCATGGAGCTACAGGAACAGGAAGAAGTGAAACCAAGCCATGACCTACTTAATCAGTGGGTGGCAGTGTGTGTGTGTGTGTGTGTGTGTGTGTGTGTGTGTGTGTGTGTGTATGTGTGTGTGTGTGTGTGATTAAGCTTGGGGTTTGGATAGGAAGGTGAGGCTCCAGCTGAAGTGGCAGATAATGCGCCAGGGAAGCCCAGACTTGGGGCAGAAGAGCTGAGACTGAATTACGATTCTGTTGGATTTGTAGCAGCTGGGCAAGAGCCTGGATGACAAGCAAGGGCAGATACGGGTGTTGGGTCCTAAAATTACTCATCGTCACCACTGTCATCACAATCACCATGGCTGCCTCCACCACTATTGCTACAGCCATCACTTTCAACAAACCACCACCATCACCATAATCACTACCATCACCACCACAACCATTACCATCACCACCACAACCATCACTGTCAACAAACTACCACCACCACCACCACCACCACTGTCATTATCACCATCATCACCGCTGTCACCATGAATATCACTACCGTTATTAACCAACCATTGCCATTATTACTGTGACTGCCCCCACCACCTCTGCTGCCATCACCCCCACTTAACACCGTCACTGCCACTGCTGTGGAAATCACTCTCATCTTACTTTCTAGACGCACCCAGCCTCAGTCGTCTCTAGTTAAGATCCAAGGCGTATTTCGAACCGAAGGCAGGCAGGACATTGGTAAATGGCACCATTGTCCTTGGGAGTGTTTGAGCATCTCTCCCGGCCAGGCTGTAAGTACCTGGATGACTGGGCCTCCCTCAGTGTTCTCGCAGGCCTTTCATACTAGCTGTAGCCTGCATTTGTTGAGTGAGTAACTGGATGTCAGCATTTTGTGTCAAATACTTTGCCTTACCACGTCCACGCTGTTTGGCTTGGGTTTCCCACTGCCTGTGCCCTTCACAGAGCCTGGCCTGCACACAGCTGGTGCTTAATGTACACGTGCAGTTTACTCCCATACACAGCCCTGTCTCTAACGAGAAGAAGCCAGGCTTGGATTCCGGTGCGTGGCTGCCGGCCTCTCTTGGTGTAATGGATACATATTTCTCACTGCCCACGTGTCTCACCTTCCCTGCTGAGAACCGTATTAAATGGCTGTTCGGCAGCTTGAGTGCACACATATTCCTTTCAAAATTATTACGTTCACCTTTTGTTGGCAGAACATGCCACACGAAACATCCCAGCCTCTATTGAGTGTGGGTGTCTGCTTCCTGCTGCTCCCTCCACCACAGTGCTGAGGCCCAGAAGCCTTGTCAAGGTTCCAAGTGCCTACTAGGCCAAGAAGGGAATGGACCCAAGGCCCTGGAGGGAGCCATCTGGATTAACTGGACCTGACCCAGGCAGAGAAGCCATCGCTGTCACAGCATCATTGTCTCCGCTACTAACACCAGCATCACCACCATAACCACCACTGTCATATCATGGGTGTCACCGACTCCATTACCTCTGCTATCAACACCAGCACCATCATCAGCACCACTGTTGGGTGGCACTTCCACTCCATCTAGAGGGAAGCTCCTTAAGACACAGGGTATCCAAGAGAGATGAAACATCCCATCCCGCAAGGAAGTTCATTAAGTTCTGGAAGTAAATAGCTCAATGGCTCTAGGGAGTTCCTGAAACTGACCAGACACACACTAGGTGGTATGCATTGTGGAGAGACACTCTGACAAGCTGAGCTGCCAGGAAAAATCACACTCCAGCCTGTTGAGCTGCCTGCAGGCTGTGCAGTGAGCTCCAGGTTTCCAGTTTCATGGGCTGTTACCTCTCCGGAGGTGGGCTTTGGTGATATAGCTCTCGAGCCATTTCTGCTCCTGCAAGTAACTCCAATGAAACTCACTGGTTCACCAAGTTGGACTTTGGTGGCATTCATACTTTGGTCTGTTGTTGGTTCCCTACCTGGAATAAGTACACAGTTGTTCATGTCTCCCTAGGAAGAGCATCGTGTGCCATCATCCTCAACATCGTCCACCCCCACCCAATCACTTCCAACAATTTGGCTGTACTGATCATCACTGCTACATCTGCCGTTATCACCACCACCAGCATTGTTAATGCCATCATTATCATCGCCTTCATCACCTTCACGATCATGATCATCATCATGGTTGTACCATCACAGCTGCAGAGGGCTACTATCAGTTGTTAGTGCCGTCGCCGTCTTTCCCTGTGGTAGGTGTGGTGTCAGATATATCATGCGCGTACGTACTTTGATGAAATCTTCAAAATGACCATAGAAGACCATGTCTCTCTAGTAGTCTCGCTTTTTTACTTTCCTTTGTTTGGGCCAGCCTCATTGTGTCGCTCATACTGACCTTTCTCCCTTCCCAAATGCTGAGGTTACATGAATGCAAGGGTTACAGGCATGTGCCGCCTTGCCAAGCTTTTTGTTCTTATTTTATCAACGAGAGAACAAACTCAGAGGAATATGAAGATTATGCAACATGATATTTTCAAGTACTGTCTAAGATTATGCTGAAAAACAAAACAAACAAAGCAAAAACAAATGAACAAATAAACACCTCCCCTCCAGAAGCATCCCCACCAAGCCTCAAGCCAGCAGACATTTATCAAGTGTTTATTATGAGCGACAGTGCCTCCTGTTACTAGGAACACAGAAATGAGTGTATCTGTCTCCCGGCTATGAGGGTCTTGACAGCTCTCTGAGGGACATCAGACAACACAGTCAACACAGAACAGCCCAAAGGAGCATGTCTCATAAGAGTTACAAAGTGAGGTACCCCAAGGGCCAGGAGAAAGATGTCAGTAGTGGTGGAGGTTCTGCATACACAGTTTTGGAAAACAAAACAAAACAATAAAAAAACAAAATGTCCCAACTTCTGGTTATCTAAAAGCCTTCTTATTTTCCACTGTCCAGAGTCCAGTGAGCTCGAGGGAAGCCATGCAGTGGTTCTAACTTCTCATTCCTTGGCCCAGATGGTCTCTTGCATGTATTTCCCAAACCAACGTCTTGGTTTCCTCTGGGAATAGGGAAAGATGGTGGGACACTGTGAGGGAAAGGTAAGTTCCGGGCAGAGCTGAGTTCCTCTTGCTTCCGGCCAGGATCTCCACGTTTATCAAGAATGGAAGGAGGCCAACTATGGCAGTGTGGGAGCCTGGCTCCTTGTTGCCACTCTTCTCTGATGCCTCTCAAGGGGACCATGGTCCACCTGCGTGGACCATGGAAGAGGCCAAGATTCTTTGTCCCCCAGTGCATCGGGAGTGCGCACTCCTCGTGGCTGGCTAGGCTGGCTAGGCGAACCTTCCTTTGTGGGTGAGGGTCCCAAGCACACATCTGGGCCTCCAGATCAGAAAAACAGGCCAGCAGTTTGAGTCTGGCCTCCTGCCCAAGTAGCAGCTGGCCCGCTTCCTGAGAGCATGCGGCAGGCAAGAGGGAGAGCTGAAGGATTAGAAGCTGTTTGGTCTGAGTGATGAGTGTAACTCCCACCTTTTGGCGTTCTCTCAAGAGACCGCAGCACAGCAGTTAACGTGCCTTTTGAAGGTTCCTGTACATGAGACTGAGGTTCTTTTGCTGTGACTCACACTCAGGTTGTCTTCCAGGAGGAGGCGAGATGGCCTAGCTCCGAGAGCTTACACTTGACTGGTTCCTTTGCTCATTTGACAAATACTTTGACCTCTTCTGGAAGGATCAGGGACCTGTGCTGGGATAGGACCCTTGGGAGAGGACAAAACAGAGGCAGATTCTGCCACCATGACAGTAAATACAGATAGACTGTATTCCTGTGGCTACCGGAAGGGAAATGTAATTAGAGACAATTTGGGGCCCTCCTCCGAAGAAGCAAGGGCTGCTGTGAGAACACAAAAGTGTCATAATGGCAGTGCTTGGGGATGGCTACCTGGTGTTGGATGGGCTGAGCTTTACCTGAGAATGGCTTGCAAGCTTCATCATTGGTACCTATGTTATCTCAGTCATTCCTATTGGATGGCTTCCAGGGCCACACCCTCTTCTAAGCACTTGTCTTTGTGGTTACTGACTCATTTCACCCTTACCTTTAGGAAATAAGAACTGCCATTATTTTACAGGTTGGGAAATCAAGGCACAGAAAAATCAAGGCACAGAAAGACTGAGTCAATATCCTGATGCTATATAATTTGTAAATAGTGGGGTGAAGGCTTGAATCCAGATGCTATGGGAGGGGGGTGAGTTCCCAGGGGATGGAGCAGAGGCGTATGGATAATCTCTTGTGGCTAGAAGGAGCCAGAGCATCCACAGAACCAGATGAGGCGTGCAGCTGAGGCATAACACTCTAGGAACATCATGGCAGAGGCAGGCCTATGTAATAGCTTCTTGTTTGCCAGTGGACTTGGGGTGGTGGCCACACCTTAGGGCATGGCTTCAGTGTATGCAGATGTGACCTTTTATAAGGAAGAGGAAGGGCTGGCTCAAGATCTCTTGGGTTGTGGTCAGGGCATTCTGAAGGGCAGAGGCTGCATCTCCAGGAGCAGGAAGATCTTGACGGTTATTTATCATCATTGTGTTAGTGCTCCCCACCAAAATACCTGTTAACTCTTTTTCTGGGTAATTGTGGACTTCCTTAAACTTGTCATCACTTGGTGCCCAACATGGGGCTTGAAGCCACTCCTCTAAGATTAAGGGTCTCATGCTCTAGGCCTAAGCAGGGGATGTAGAATATGTGTTCGGATTTGCCTTGGGTTAGGATCTTGCTAAAGGGGCAAATCCTGGGTCCATTCTTCCCCTGCATATACCCAGCTCTGGTACCTGGCCTGGTACAGGTTAGGGGGTATCCAACTGTCACCTGCTGTCTTCCTCACTTCCCACTGGCAGCAGGGGGTGGGAGTTCTGCCCTTCAGGCACTTCTGGGAACACATCTGGAGCGTGTCACCGCTAGTCTGTCTCAGTGTGGCCAGCGTATCTCTTGGAAGACAACATCATGGGCTGGTTCATTGCTCTCTTCTGACTTGGGGCTGTTGGCACCAGTTCCTGGGCTGAGTCCAGTCACCCCCTAAACACAGACTGGGTCATTGCTGATCTTGAGTTTTACATGCACTATAGACTGCCTAGAAATCTGTTGAGAATCATCAATCAATCTGCATAGAAGTCTATTGAGAATCAATCAATCAATCAATCAATCAATCAATCAATCAATCAATCAACCAATCATTCAATCCTTTACCCAAAGAGAGGGAAATGTGGTAGGGAAAGATGGGAGGAGGTGAATCAAGAGAAGGGATGGAGGGATACTTACAGCACAGCTGAGGTGTAGTGTGGGGCAGCGTAAGGGGAGAGACCATCATACCAGGAAGAGAGGCTAAGGGGGGAGATGAGGCCCACAGAAGGGATGTGATGGTCTTCAGGACAGTCCTGAGAAATAACAGCACTGGGTGTCTGACAGCGAGACTAGGCAGACGCCACACGTCTGTTATCCTAGTACTTTGGAGGATTCAGAACTTGAGTACAGCCTGGGGACTGCTTTGTGGAGAGTCTATGTTTCAATAAAAGAGAAGAAAGGAAGGGAGGAAGGGAGAGAGGAAGGAGGGAGGAAGGGAGGGAGGACAGGCAGGCCGGCCCTATTCCAGCTATTCTTGATGAGTTTCAGGAGAACGAGAGAGCTTGCAGGTGCTGAGGGATGGGGAAGCAAGCCTTCCCATCTCTCCCTCAGGGTTCAAGGTTCAGTTGCTCTGAGACCCCTGAGCAGTTCCTCACGGTCAAGGGGCATGATCGTGGCTACAAAGAGCCATTTGCACCTAGATTTGAGTCCTACTTCTGCCATGTACTGACAGGGTACCTTTAGGCAAGTGACACACCTCCTCAAGCCTCAGTTTACCCATCCTTAAAGGGGAAGTTACCAAAGTGCCTGGAAGCAGTGCAGACAGCTAGCGACCTGACATTACAGGGCCACACTTGCGGTCCAGCCACTCCAGGCCAGCACCTGCCCACACACGTGTGTTCTGCCTGGATGCTGTTCCCAGCCATGCCTGCTGCCCAGAGGTCTCAAAAGCTTCTCCTCGGGAAAACCTACTCTCTCAGAGGGAGGATGGGCCTGGATCTGCTAGTCTCTGCATGGCTAGAATGATGAGAAAAACTTTGTCACAACCTGAGTGTGGACCAGGGTCCTAGTAGCCAGCATGGGTCTCAGCACAGAACAAGTTCAAAAGGAAAATCACGTGAAAGAGTAGATTTAAAAAAAATGAATGAATGATAGAAATAAATTAGTAAGGGGACATAGAGAAGGGAAGAACAGGAGGGAGAAGGAAAATGAAAGAAAAGGAGAAAGGAAAGGAGAGAAGGAGAAACTCAAAGAAGAGATGGGCGGGGCAAGAAGGTAGAGGGAGGGTAGCTTCCACTTATATCTTTATGGTGCTGCCCCCGCTTCACAGTTCTGACAAGCCTCAAGCCTGCTTCCCCTACCCTGCCCGCTCCCTCCCTCCTCCTTTAACATAACCCTGACAAGGCTTCAATGCCTCTAGCTCTTACAAAAAATATTCATTGTTCTCTTGCCTGCTCTGCTCTTCTCTGCATCTTAGGTGTCAAGAATGGTGGAATTATCAAGGTAAAGCATGTCTGACACCAGGCCTGGTGGGGCTGACTCATCCGAAGATGCTCTTTGCCCCCAGGCTGGGGTGCAGACGCCAGCTTAGCGGGTTGAGTGTGCCCAGATGTTCTGGTTTCTGGCAGAGTGTAGTAGCCTGACCCAGAAAGCAGCACAGGCCACACTGGTTTGTAAAATGTAGTGACAGGGGTCAGAGAAGAAAGCCTTGGGTGAGATGGAGGGGGCAGAACTCCTGGAGGCTGAGCAGGGTGAGAGGTGGTCCAGCTGGCAGAGCACTGACTCAACTGGGAATTCTGGAACCACTTATGGGCAGTTCCTTGGGCAAGACGCAGGGGATCTGGGTTGTGGAGGACGGTGCAGGTGGCAGGGAAGGGAAGCACAGACGTTCCATATGGAATGGAGGCTGGCCAGGAGAGAGAGAGAGACAGAGACGGAGACACACACACATAGAGACAGATATACAGAGACAGACACATAGAAACAGACAAACTAACACACATACACACACACACAGAGAGAGAGAGAGAGAGAGAGAGAGAGAGAGAGAGAGAGAGGAGATGGAGAGGGAGAGAGAGAGAGAGAAAGAGAGAGCTTTTGCAGACTGGGAGATAGGTGATGGCCATCAGGAATCAGCTAGCAGCTGCTTTTTTACTGCATACTTACTATGTGTCAGGCCCATGCTGAGTATTCTAGGCCTTGAGTCATTCCATTCTCACCCTAGTCTTTTGCTCTAGACATCAATACAACCTTCATATGAGAACAGCACAGGATGGAGAGGTTGTGGAAATCCTAAAGACCATGGCTGGAGAATGAAAGTGAAGTCAGGTCCTCCCTCTCTGTGGCCTGTGGGGGTCTTCTGTCCTTCTGTGTAGGCCTTATTGACTACTGTAAAATATAATACATGCTGCCTTACAATGTTAAGTAGGAGAGAGAGCTCAGAGGTTAAGAGCACTGGCTAGTCTTCCAAAGAGCACAGGTTTGGTTCCCAGCACCCACACTGTGGTTACAGTTCTGAGGAGATTTAATGCCATCTTCTGGCATCCACAGGTACCAGGCCCACATGTGGTGCACAGACAAACATGTAGCAAAACACCGAAACACAGAAACATATTTTTAAAACACTTAAATGTTGGAAAGTGGAGTTCAAGGAGGAAAAATAGTGTTTTAAGTCATGTACTTTTTTTTTCAGATTAACTTTTGTGTGCAGATTTGATTTTTCTGTGCTTTTGGGATTCTGGGATATAGATAGAGGCTGGGTCAGACTAGGGTGGGTGGCAGGACGGCTTGGCGTCTTGCAAGTCTACTCCACAGAGGATGACATCCTTCACAGGAGACTAGCTGATGTTCCTGGCTTCTGGCAAAGGGTCATGATCGAAGCCAGAGTTTCTGTGATGCTCTGGTGACTCTGCCCCATGCTTAGAAGGCTGACAGTCCCTCAGAGCTTTTCATGGCCTTGTCTTGCTTCTGTGCATCCGGGGGCATCTCTGACTCTAAGATCCTGCCTGGCACTCAGGTTCCCCCCAAAGTCCATTTGACATGGCGGACCTGTGAAAGCCCAGCAAAAGTGTGTGTGGGGGTGGGTGGGGTCTCCTTCTGAGTTCCTCTGCTTTGAGGACAACTGCTCTTCCCATAGTGTCCGTTGCTTTGCATGTTTTGGATTCCAGGTCATATAATTCTATTCCCCGAGCATAATGAACAGCAATTTCTGGTACCATGGTTGCCATGGCAACACCAACCCAAATTTTCTCCTAGAGGGGCTAGAAGGCCTGTGGTGAGGGTGAGAGCTGGCTTGGATGGGGCCGGAGTCCACTGGGTTTAGGATATTGGGATTATATTATCCAGAGGCCCTTAAGGAAGCCCCGAGGCTCAGCCCAGAGCTTGAACTGTCACCAGCGACACTCAGCTCTCGCCCTGTGCCTATGCTCCCATAGGAAGAGAGGCAGGATCCAGGGATCTTTTTTTCTAAAACTGGAAGATATGAGGCAGAGCTGAGTCCTTTGCAGGCTGAGCCACCTGACAGGCGAGGAGCGGCTGCAGAGAAATTGTGTCAGGCTCCTTTGAAGTTCCAGGCAGGGAACAGGGGAATGGAGGCTGCGAGTGGTGGGTGACGGGAGCAGGTTGGTTTCCAGCAAGCAGCACAGAGATGTACCTGGCATGGAGCTGGGCCAGGATGGGGGCCAAGGGAGGGAAGGGCTGTGCTCACAGGCAGGGCCAGTCTCAGAACCTGCCCCAGGCACCCCGGAAGAGCCCTGCACTGACAGGGTCTCACCTGTTGCCATGAGGAACAGCCTTTGGCTGCTCCTGGCTGAGAAAACAGAGCTGGGACAGGAAGTGTCCAGAGTCCAGTTTCCTAGTGGAGGCTGTCTTCACCCCCCCCTCTCTCTCTCTCGTTCCCCTTTTTAGAGAGGGCTCTGGGAATCAGTATGCCTTCTCTCTCTTTTTCTCTTTTGCATTTTCTGTCTCTTCATTCTCTCCCGGTCCAGCTCCTTCCCCCCCCCCCCACACAGCATCGCTCCCTTCTTCCTCCATCCCTTTATCTTTCTCTCTTCTCTCTCCGCCCTTCCTGTGGCCCCTCTCCCTCCTCTCCTTTCTCTTGCCCCCACCAGCCGGCCAGAAGCATAGCAGTTCTCTGTGTCACATGCCACAAAGCCAATCTTAATTAAAATTAATTAATTAGTTCAAAAGCCCACAGGGCTCCTTCTACCTCCCAGCCACCATCTGGGCCTACCTCCATTTGCTCATAATCTAAATATCAACCCAAAGGAAAATTACAGGAGAAGAAAAAATATCTATTGCTCAAAATACCCGGAGCTAAACAGACATGCATTTAGGCCAATGCTTCCCACACTGGCTACTATTCTTCAAGTCCTGCAGTCGGGAGAAGCAGCTGAGCCAGGCTGTGGGAAATACAGGCTGGAGCCTGACCACCTGGGCTCATGTCTTTGCTGTAGTACACTGAACATGTGACTCTGGACAAATTCTTTGTTGTCCTGTATCTCAGTTTTCCTTTCTGCAAAATGGGAACAATGAGTGTGACAATGCCTGGCCCTTAAGGAAAATTGATTACACATTATTTATTCTTGTAAGTATTCCATGGGAGGAAGATTGGGAATATTGAATGCTTCCCGTTCACATCTCAGAAATAATAAGCACACACTAGCAGCACATCAGGGGATCCAGAAGTTCTATAGGCACAAGGCCCATTAGATTTAATTTGCCTGTGCAATCCTAAGACTTATTTCGGCTGAAGTTTCCTTCTTCCTTTCTTTGCATGCACAGAACACCTCTCTTGGGGTGCTCCCGTCATAGAGGTCACAGTTTGAGAAGCCCTGGTTTGAGATGACTCATTTGTTCAAGATCCCAATGAGTGAGGTAGATGGAAAAAGACAGATCTAGGACCAAATATGCTGTGTGCTAGCTTTCCCCTCACTGACCACAGGGCCCCCAGAAATGTCATGGCCAGGCCCAGAGAAGGGAAATGGGAAATGATCATTCCAAGGCTACACTGTCACCTAGAAGGAGACTCCAGAGTGTTCTCAGGGTTTCCAGGCTGAGGCCGGCCCATCTTATTGCTATTTTCTCTTTTGTTATCAAATAAACACAAGCTGTTCTCTCCCCCCTCCTTTGAGACTTGGACCTGAGCAATCACCTAGAATGAATCTGCTTCTCTGCCCACAAGAGAGGGATGTGAGAAGACCCTACATCTCCTTGATTGTTGGTTTCCTTTCTAAAGAATTTAATTAATTTGTTTCTGAGACAGGGTCTCAGGCTAGCCTCCAGTGTACTGTGTAGCTGAGGGTGACTTTGAACTACCGATTCTCCTGTCTCTACCTCTCAAGCACCAGAATTATCGGTGTGTGACACCAAGCCAAGTTTATGTGGTTCTTGGCATCAGATCCAGGACCTCTTGTGAGTGCTAGACAAGTACTCTACCAGTGGATCTGTGTCCCCAGTTCTATTTTTATTTTTTAAAGCGCCTATTGTATTGAGCTATGGTTTTTGCCCCTATAGCTAAGGCCTCCTCTCTGTCCATGGTGCTGAAACACCACAGCTCTC